>NC_136000.1:12048853-13248853 GCF_048128805.1 Centroberyx gerrardi | reverse complement strand
GGTCATGGTTAAATAAGAAAAGCTTCTGCTGAAAATGAAAACTTAACTCGTAGCAGAAAACTTCTTTGCATGTCAGGAATTGAACCCAGGTGGTCAGAGGTAAATGCCCATCCACCACCCCGACTTCCACATCCTTACTTTATACCGCTCCATTTCAATGTCAAACTAAGTTAACACATTACGTTTTCTAAATAAAAAGTATGGATTTGATTTGAGAACAGGCTCGATAACCCTAATATTTAAAAAGAAACACAAAAACACCACATAATATTACATAGCCTTTATAACCTCTGGTGTTCTGAAAACACTCTCCATTGGGAAGGGTGTAAATAGACGCCTCTTTACAGTCCCTAATAAGTAACAGCTTTCTAAAGAAACAGTGGCATATCAGGGGTTAGCATGGTATTTTCATCAAATGTGGTGATTTCATGGGTTTTTAAGGTGTTTAAAGGAAAACTGCATTTACAAGAAAACTATGGCTGTGATAAATCAGCACAAAACAATTACCAAGAATCTCAATAATGGAAATACATGGTGAAATGTCTGATTTGCTAACTTCTATCAAGGCAAGTATGACATACAGATAGGACCTTCATGTTAAAAACACTGTTAATGTCTGTTAAGTGCACAATATACAGTACATATCATGCAGTAAACAGATTTAGCTATGACTGACACACAAAACTCACCCCACACTGCCATGAACATGGCAAAGAGCACCGTGCCGTTATTGTCAAACAGCAGGCTCACCTGTAAACAGACAAGACTACCAGTGAGCACCAACAGACAAGAGCACCGTTTACCTCTCTACTGTTAAATGCATGGATGTACCTTGGCGTATGTGCAGGTGTCAGAGAGCTGCCACACTTTGCATCTCTTGTCACAAAGGGGGCACATGACTGTGTTAGCCTCACAAACCTCCTTTCTACAAGACAACCAGCAGTTCAGTTACTACAGTGTAAAGGCTCCGTTACAATCAGCTGCTGTAGAGTTGTGGGAAAAACTTACATGAGGGGGGAAGTGTTGAAGAAGGCGAGGCCGTAAAGGAAGACAATGAGCCCAATGAAAGCAGCTGGGATGAGCAGATATGTGTACCAGCCCAACCACAGGTAGTACAAGGCCACCTTCTCCCCAAAGTAGTTCCTGATACACATACACACACACACACACACACACACACACAGACACACACACACACATGCTGCATAAGCCATTTTTTGCCACCCCCATGCAAAAAAAATTTGGCTTGACAAAGCCTGGAGGGATGATGCATCGTATCACTGTGTTCTGGCTTTCTGGCATTTAAAAAAGTGACACTTTTGGCCTAATGAGGGCAACAACCACTGGTCCAATTTTGATTAAACTTAGAGGGATGATGCATCTTCACACTGTGTTCTGCTGTTTAAAATCATACGTAATTAAGCATAGAAATTTTAACTCCCACACCATAAGTCCAATTGATATGAAACTTATACATATCCAACTATCCTTATTAATTACACCAATTGGCCTAATGGCCTAATGCTTTACAGATCCAAATTTTGCATTCTGGCACTGTGGTCTGGTGTTTAAAAAATTTATACTTATTGGCCTGATGAAGACGCTTTATAAAGGTCACAATTTCTAGCTTTGAAAGGGACATAATTGCTACACCATGAGTCCGGCTGAGATGAAACTTCCTAGTTGCTACACAAAATTAACTAGTCTTGCAAATTACACTGGTTTGTCTAATGGGGGTGCTATAATTAAAAGTTAAGACTTTTACTAAGACATGATATCTCAGACACCATTTTGATGAAACTTGGAGGGGCGACACATTTTCTGATTGAGATATGACTGCACTATGTGGCAGCACACAAATGAATCCACAGACAAAGACAATACTCTAATCTATACATGCATCGTGTACATAAATAAATAATTAGCCCAAACAATGACTGCACTGCATCATGCGTGGGGGATGACATGCTTATGAATGCCTTGGTCATACTTGAACCTACTCCACAGTAGGATAACATGGAAAATAATCATGCTGCAAATAACTGCAACTGTACAAACAGCAGAATAATGAATAGGTTGTTGTGGTGCAGTCCTAACCTGACGGCAGTTATGGGTTGCCCTTGGAGACAGGCTGTCCAGCGTGCCCAGCTCTGCCTCAGCTCTCTCTGTTTCTTTTTCTGAAAGCAGAAGCACAAAGCATCAGAGGAATTCACCCACATAGAGTAGAGCTTTGTCAATCCAAGCCTGAGATTTAAGAACTGATTGATGCAACATACAGTGAGCACAGAGCTTTACAATGCAAATATATCATCTATTGACAATGCATAACAGTTTGATTTTCCTAGTTGATATATGCAACTAAAAGCATTCAAATCCGGCTTAACGGAGCATTTAAAAATGTCTGTTCAAGCATGCCTCATATTTGGAATAAGCTTTGGAAATTTCTATACAGTTCAGTGTGCCGGACATTTCCGAAGGCTCCACTGTGCATGCAGGTGGGCAGATTATACATGCACATTTGCATATTTGGACAGATGCACACAGGCATGCACACACACCCACATACACACATGGACACATTCACCCATCAACTGATGACTCAATGTACTGATATGACAAAAAAAAAAAGCGTCATTATTTCTGTAAGCAAATACTCTTTTGGCAGCAACACATTGTTTTGGATCGCCCTTGCCAAGTTTCACATCACAAATGGTTGTTAACAATGGCAACACTTGCAGCGTGAGAATGAGAGTTATCAGTAGATGACCGTGTCACTATCTTTAGCATGAAGGTGTGTCAAACCACATGGAGAAACAGCAGAAAACAATGGCAGCCATTGGTTTACTCTTATCATCCAGTTCTGACCTTTGGAGAACGATGATTTGGTTCTCATACTGGGACATTATTCCATGTTAACACATTCCACTGGTTATCAGACTATATCCATATAATCTCACAGGCAAATGTTGGCAAAAAACTACAAAGCTATCAACCATTTCACCTGCAGTTCCTTCATGTCCAAACACTAATGATTACACAATTATCCGGTCAGATAGCCAACAATTAGGCAAGGCAATACACAGATACTGCAAGAGGACAAGACTTGTGCAAGGCAGCAATTTAATAATGATATGACTTTGGAATTTACCTCATGCAAGCAGAACTTTGCCTCGAAAACCTTCTTCTTCATGAGCTCCCGCAGATCCTCTGGGGAGATTAACAGACGAGAGGCAGAATATGAAACGTTAGGAGTCCAATTACCTGGAGAGGAGTGGAAGTGTAAATAAGTCTTTCTCACCTCCTGTATTGATAGGGGTGTGATTCAGGATGAAGTGGACAATCCTTATCCTGCAACAAAGACAATTATCACTTAAACAGCCAAGTTTGCTTAAACATACAGTTTAACTAGGTCAATTTGAAATAATTCTGTTAGGTTTCATAGAAATGTTTTGCGTACTGTAAGAACCAATACACTTGTAACGATTTGATCCTACATAGTACATAATCCCAGACAGAATACACTCTCCCTTTATTGACAGCAGTGTGTCTCACCTGGTGCTGAGAGGCACGACATTCTGATCACAGCTCCAGTTACAGGCATCCGACACCCTGAGCAGGTATCTGTACTTCTCAAAAATCTCTCTGGGGGCTTGAATCCCATAGAAGACTACATTGTCATCTCTAATTTTCTAATAGAAATAAATAAATAGAAGAATATAACTCAGTGGATAAAGTCATGTGATCTTTGCAATACTCTAAGAGTATTGCAAAGAGATAAGATTACCAAGTGTGAGAAGATACAGGCTTCCATCTGTTATACATTTTTCTTTCATTAAAAACTTACTGTGACTTTCAAGTTCTTTCTTTTCAGTTCCTCAATGAATGCTGATTGCTTCCTGAAATTCTCTTTCTCCTGGTCATCAATTGTTTTGGCAACCAGGACATAGTCATACGATAGTGGGGTATGCTGTGTATCAAAATGATGTCAAAGTCAGTTTTTCAGAGATAACATGGATCATACTTCACCTGTGGAATGCCTTAATGAAGCCAACCAGCTTGCATGTTGCAAGCGAACACACATAGTTGTCTTACCACAGGAGGAAGTGATGGCTGTTCACTGCCGTTCTCTCTAACCACTCCAATAAATTCCAGTAGTTCAATACTCGGCTACAACATAATGATGAAAAATGATACAAGGACATGTCATCTGTACAAATGTGCCATATTTATACATCATAAAAAAGCTCTTAGTTGTTGCAATTACATAAAAGGGGTGAGTCAGATATGATGATGCTTTCACCTGGGAGAATTTGAGTCTGTAACTCATATTCAGTTGACATTATGTCAGTCAAATATGTGTGGAAAGGTCATCATCTATTAAAGAACAATCTATAAACATGGGGTGGGGTTTGCTAAAGAATGCTGCTGTGCTAAGAAAAACCCATAGTGATCTTGACTCACTGTGGAGGATTGTTGGTGTATCGGGTTTGGTAGATAGAGAGTTAACCTGACTGAACGGCATGGCATGTTGATGTGTTCTCACTCTCATGCCAATCCATGCAATCACGTTCTGAGGACTGTACACTAGTCAGGCCAGCAGGACAGTGAAGGAGTGGCAGACGTAGAAATGTAATCTGAACACTGTGATCCCAAAGGAGCTTACATTCACCTCAATAAACATCCAAACCTTAACAGTTTATTTGTAGCCTACTCAGAATCTGTGAAAGGGCTGGTCTTGTGCAGCACTCTAGCATATGTAGCCTCAGCTGTGGCTGTTTAGTCTGACAACTAGTTGCTTCCATACAGCAGGAAGACTAAAGACTATACAGATACAGTTCGCCTATTAAACCTCAACAGATTGTGGCTATTAGAGGAATGTGGAGAAACCCACATCAGCCCTTCAGTACTAAGAATAAGATCACCTACCTGCCTCCTGTGGCCAGGCATGATGAATAGGTGCTGAATGCAGAGGCGACGACTTCCCACACTAACAGGCTTCAATCACTGAGCTCACCAATATCCCCCAGCTGAAAATGACATGAGGACTGTTCAACAGGTAGACGACTTCCGCACTTCCTCTAGGAACAAACGTGTTGTTGTTTTACAAGCTGAGGAATGTGAAAGCAACTCTACCTGTTGCTGTGATGTCACGGGGTTATTTTTTATTGCCCCGTGGCGGCTTTTTCAATCGGTGCAATCCAACAATGGATTCAGCAAACGGGAATTGGACGACAGCGCCTATTAGAGCGGCTTCAGACTAAATCATACCGATATGGCTTGTCAGGTGCGATGTAACGGCAATTTTTTATTGTTGCCTCCTCCTTGCTGATTTAAAAGTGACATATAGCCTATCCTCCACTAGATGGAAGCAAACACATTGCCACTGGCCGGCTGTCCATCACTGATTTGGCAGTATGCTCGAGCAGTCATGAGTAGGATAAATCGTCCCACACACTGGTCAGCAAACACTGACCAATCCACATTTTGAGAAGAGTAATGAAAATCAAAGCACCCCTATAGTCTAGTGGTTTCTTGAATGCAAGTAGGCTAATATTCTTGACGATGTAATCGATGCTTAATGCTTGAATGAGTCTGACTAAATATTTTGCGCAGCCACTTTCCTCATGCAGGGGAAAACATCTGGATTTTACAGCATGTGAACCATATCTGATCTTTTCATCGCAAAGTAAATAAAATAAAAAAAATAAAATAAGGTATGGATGTCCAAAATCGCTGTGTAAATGCAGCCATGCCTTGTGTTGTTATATTTAAAAATCTGCCTCCAAATGTAGGCTACTTTAAGAAACTCCAGCTTGCACTATCCAGTGGGCCTGTATTCCTGTGACACATCCTCTCCACCTCTGTGACCCTACATGTTTTTTAAAAAAGAAAGAAAAACAAACATGTCAAATGGGTGGCCATCTGCACCTTGTCATTAGAGAAGATTTTACCATTAATCTGGGAAACCTGGTTCTCTGAGGAGGTACAGCAGTGCACACCCAAGAGCCACATGTCAAGAAGGAGAGGTGATATGAGGCTGAGGAAAAAGTGGTCTGGTAAATAAGCGGCTGTATTTCTGCACACTGCCACACCCCACAGAGAAGGATAACATAATTACACCAGTATGGGACTGTGTAAACCACTTGAAGGGCAAAAGGGGGGCCGCTGCTACTAAATCTGACCAGACTGGGGCTTTAAGAAGAGGGATGTGGCTGGGAGGAGCAGGGGAAGCTGCAGACACAGACCCCTGCCTGGGTCTTCTCTCATTAATATAGACGTGAGACTGACTGTGAGCAGAGCCGAAAAGCCACATTAAGCTGATCAGCTGAAGGTCCCCGGGCCTGTGACAGTTGAGATTTTGCTTTTCAATGTTCAACAGGGTCTGCTTTGACTCTCAAATCGCAATTATCCCTTGTAACTACTGATGGTTAACCAGAGGTTCCCAGTGTGGGGTCCGGGGCCCCTTAAAATAGTCTTATAGGGGTTCCTCAGTAAAATGAAAGATTCAATTTTGCTAGAATTTCACTATTTAAAGTTTTGTATAATCAGAGAATGCATAATCAGAATCAGAATCAGAATCAGAATCAGAATCAGAATCAGAATCAGAAATTGGGTTGGGTTGGTTTCGTTGCAGTTTCTCACAGAAATATATATAGGCATAGAGAAATTATAAGAAAATAAATATAAAAATATGTAAAGTACCGTATGTGCATTATAAAAATATGTGCAAATAAAAATATGTAAAGTATGTGCATTATACTACAATATATAACAACAATAATATAGAAATAAGAAAAATAAGAAATTTGTGGGTGGGTGTGGGGGAGGAGGAGTAGGAGGAAATCCCTGACCTGGGCCTTTCACTCCTGCTTTTTTCCTTCCCCTTTGTTTTAAATTACTGCACAAAATTATTACCGGAATCAGTATTGCACAGTTTAAAATATAAGTTATAAATTATGGGGTTATGCTGACAGGGGTGAGGTCAGCAGCAAGGTTCACTCTGCATCGTTATCTCCCTAGCCATTACAAAAACAGGCATGTACTTTTTTTTTTCTTCAATCATCTAACAGCTAAAAATCTGCTCAGAGGAGTAAAGGAGTATTTTACCCTAGGCCTACCAGCCTGGGATGCTTTCACTGTTGGTATTTCGCCAAACCATTTAACTGTAGGCCTAAGCAAATGCTTTATCTGAGGGAATTAAAATAAAGATGAAACTCCAGGATGGCCTGTGTGTTTGCATAACCTGGTACCATTTACATAAATCAAATCCCATCACTTATTGCAGATGTTACAATACTGTACATCTGTCCCAGCAATTTGCTGCTGTTGATAGGCCTACTCAATTATTAGGTGACAAAAAACCAACAGTGTGTCAACGGTGTGTCACTAACCCTAAAATTAATCCTAACCCAGACATCTATAGACTGCTTTTCACACTACTACATCACCTGAATAGCACTTGATAGCATTGGACCATCCAAATAAAGTGTGACCATTCACCTTTCCAAACTTAAAACGTATTCTATTACCCAACTTGAACCTGAAATGAACAGATGCACTGATTTATATCCAGTAGCCTAACCATATTTAGTTTTCTCCACATGATTTCCAGCAGACAGAGGCCATTGGTTTGTGGGCCGAAAGGCAGTAGAGTCAGAGCGCTGAAGCCCCGCCCCTTTAACGAGCAACGGTCTGCTACTGAAGTGATGCAGCAGTCAGTGGGTGAAGGGCAAGGAGACAGCCTGGTCCCTGAAATGACAAGAAAAGGAAACTAGTTTAGAGTTACAGGCGCGGGAAGGCTGGACAGAAATAACGTGGCCCGGTTTATCCCGGTTTAGATGAAGAGCGGCGGCCACGGCTTGGCCGCTTGAGCAACATGCACCGAATAACGGGAAGGACCGGAGATGCAAGTTTAATTGAGATGAGCCCAACAGACTCTTTCAGTGGTGAGTAAATAAGCTGCCCACAGCCTGTGGACCGAAATATTTTCCCTTCACTGTAACCTTTATGCCGTGAAGTTAACGTGTTGGGTGTTATTGAGTTAGTATTTAATTTAACGGCTGTAAAATTAAGTCTAAATTGAACTTGCTATGTCCCAAAATTGACATAACACCCCTGGGAAGAACTAGTAATACTACAATAAATTTAGTAAGGATACTATACAAATATCACAGCAAAACTATTACATTACAACTATTACCATTCCTATATGCTTCAGCAAAGTGTTGAGCACATTTGAAATTAGCTTGGTGACATGTCTTGTTGGCATTCCTTCCCGGGGCAGCTGGTAGATTATTTGTAGGCTACTGTGGTAATAACACCACAGTGGTTACTTTCACCACCTCCCCCTTCACAAGAGGACGTTTTTCCTTTGCTAAACTATTTTTAAAAATGTATTCACCTTACACGTTTCCCCTTAAACGCCATGACTAGCTTCATAGTCTGGGTTTATTTTCAAGGTAATATCAGTGACTTAGCCAGCCAGCGTCCCACACAGTCTCAGTCACATGTCCAAAACCCTGACAGCTGGCCTGGCCACTGGAAACACTCAGTCACTTACAGGCAGCCTCTCTGCACCACCACCAAAACCCTCTGGAAATCCCTCTGCTTTTGGCCAGTTGCACTCTTGAAACAAACGCCTAGAAAAGGAGGCAGTGTTTCCAGCCATTTATGGTGTTGTTGAATGGAGGGTGAATCACATTGGACAGTCTCCAGCAGCCCTTTCCTTTGCTCTTACTAATCGACTTAAAAGTGTACTGTTTCATCTGTAGAGTAGAGAGAATCATATTGTACCAGACTGTCCGAGACTCAAGTGGGAATATCATGAACAAGGTTACTGTTACCTTGGTGTTGTGTGTGTTTGTGTGTGTGTGTGTGTGTGTGTGTGTGTGTGTGTGTGTGTGTGTGTGTGTGTGTGTGTGTGTGTGTGTTATAGAGATGGCACATTGAGATAGCAGTGAAACCAGTGTTTCCACACAATACACACACAGTTGAACTGAATTAAAACCAATTAAAAGTCCAAATCTAGATTATCTTAATATATCGAGGTGCATAGGGTTCTTCCAGGGTGATAGCTGATGGAAAACAGCCTCCTCTAAACTTTCACATCCTACCATAACTAACTAAAAAAAAAACCTCACTTTCACAGTAACTGTTACCGTCACACTCACAGTTGAACTGAAACCAGCGCTGATAGTTCTTAAAGGTG
Source organism: Centroberyx gerrardi (assembly GCF_048128805.1). Classification (NCBI taxonomy): domain Eukaryota; kingdom Metazoa; phylum Chordata; class Actinopteri; order Beryciformes; family Berycidae; genus Centroberyx; species Centroberyx gerrardi. The sequence continues at coordinate 13,239,645 of NC_136000.1, read as the reverse complement.
AAAAAGCAGCAGTGTCAAAACAACATGTGGATAGCTGACGTCTCAAAGTTTGCTTGTACTCTTTCCATTAAAATCCCGAACTGTATTGTTCACTGTACTCATCTACGGCTCCAAACATGAACAAACTGTAGATGTACTGTACGTGCACCTAGTGGGGATTAAACATAATTCTGCCAAACCACATATTGGCCAATCAGGCCTAGATCAACATTGAATATCTCTTGAATATTTCATGGATGCATCAACACTTATCCTTACTGTAAATACTGATTAAATCAACCTGATACTGTTTTGATATGTGTGAAGCAGCATGTTGGTGCCAGGTGTTTGTTGTTCTCTCATGTAACCTTGCAACTCTTAACTTTAAGTTTTACCTGTTGTTTTGAATTATGAGATGGCAGGGGGCTGGAGTTTCCTGCCACAGGAAAGCAGACAAACAAACCCAATGTATTACGCAGCTGAGCAAAACTGCTGCCAGCTTAAAATGAGGCCACTGAGTATCCGTGCACATCTTTGCAAAGTGCAGATGATGAAAATATAAACTACGGGTCCAAACTTCAGTATAGGCATAGATGCAAAAAGGTCACTCTCACTATGGAAAAGAGTAGTGCAATAGCTTTGAGATTAGATATCTCTTATAACAGTATTACACCAGTGGCATTTATTATATTATTTTACAACTCAGATGGTTTTACCTTTTATTATCAGTATAGCTGAGTTGTGCTATAGCTTCCCTATAAATATTTCTCTATGTAAATAATAGATGTATCTGTGTTTTGCTCTCTTGTTGTTATGGTAAAAAAAAAAAAAGACAGAAGTAGCCTTGTGGCATTTCCACTGTGATCAGCTGCTCTCTCTTGAACAAAGGTTTGACTGTGAAGGCTACTTAGGCGTAAAGCGACTCTTGCTGTAGCTGATCTGAGCTCCATTACTGTATCCAACTGTGTAAAAATGTGCCAACTGTTGGGGAGACAGTCTCAGATGCTGTGAGAGACCAACACTTTTTTTTAGGAAGAAATCACAACAGTCCTAATCAACACCCAGCCCAGATTTTCAAAATGTTTTTGTCCCCTTCATTAGAACTGATATAAAAGGAAGATGTAAAAAGAACAGTCTGACTACTTTATGTTGGCCATTGTCTCATATTATGGTTTGGGAAAACACTTTGTTATGAAAGGCTAGCATAAAAGGCTATTTTTTAGATATATTGATGTGCATAGGTGATTTCTAATAGAAAACAGTCTCCTCTAAACTTTCACCATCCACCATAACTCAAATATAAGGTAGCAGTGGGTATGTTTTGCTCCTGTGTATACAAACAATACAAGCAAACTTGATTTTCAGATTCTAAATATATTTGAAACTCACTTTTTTCAAGTAACTGTTACATACTGTCAGACAATATCAAGAGCTTAGTCAAACAATTAAAAAATAAAAAAAGAGCAATTCAGTCCAACAAAATCAAAAAAGGTCTACAGTGGGCAAAAGTGGCATCACAGGTGGTGCTTTATTCCAGAGTGAAGCTTAAATCATGTAAGTCTTGAATAACACCAACCTGCCCTCTGTTGACACTGTGTGTAATAAAGTAAGAGACAGAGAGGGTTTACATTGTTACAAGGTCCAAACGCTTGTTTCAGGTCAGGAGTGTAAGGACATATTCTGTGCTGAGTCGAGACTAAATATAACATCAGGGAGACCATCAATTAGGACTGTTGCATTTAAAAACACAAGCACAGAGACTGAAACCTTCCTTTGCCAGTAATGCCAGCAGTATGTGACGTTTGCCTTGCTTTTCCATCTGCCTAGCCATTTGTTTATGTAAATCGTATTCCCTCTGTGGCTCTGTAACAGTGTAATTATTTCACAGGCTTTGTAGTGCAAGTGAAAAGCAGACCTTTTTCAAGTTTCCAACCAAGATTCCCCTGGTGTTTCCTCACACATACAGCCTTGAACTTTTCGACACATTGAGGGGGTTTACCAAACTTCTCAGTCACATGCCCTACATTCACTTTCTCAGAGTAACAGCTTTGCAACATGGCTCTGTCTTCCTGTTAAGTCACACTGTCTGGGCTGTGGGAGGGCTACCACAAAATCCAATACAAATATAGACCACAACATTGGCTGTCTGTCAGCGCTCCTCTCGTACCTCAAAGATCACGGCAGCTGTTCATTTGCCTGAAACTAAACTACACGGCCACCAATCCATTTGTTTGACATTCACTTTATGTTGTTCTTCTCTTACAGTGGTGAGAGAATACTGCGATGATTAACTCAGCTAATCCCATTTTTAAATATGGTTAATCTAATCAGACTTTCCCCTTGCCTTCGAAATGCTAACCTATATTTTCAGTGAAAATGTCAGTGCATTATATTCCTTATCTTACTGTCTTGCAGATGAGAGTAACGGCTACCACCTCCACCCCACATCCAGCAGAGGCTCCTCCCAGCAGGGACAATCAGCGGTAAACACCAAACCCACCACATGCACCACGTTCACACAATACATTCACATTGAGATTCAACAAAGAAGTGGCCTTTGTCTCTATGTTTTTGTCTATTTTATTTTACAGAAGTTCTGAATAGTAATTTCTCTGTTTTGCCTTTTATAACTTCCTCTATAACAATTTATGCTGACATGCACGTCCTGAGTAGTTTGCATATTCTTGGATCATTCAAATTATATTGCCTGCCTGGTACCAGCTATTTAAATAATGTGACTATTTGCCACTCCTATTTGTGAATTTTTTGCTCTCAAAGACAAATTTGTCATTTCTGTTTATCCATATTTTTCCCTCTGCACCAGCGTACTTAATGTAAACATGGTAACAGGACGTTCATCATGTCCCAGGGAAATCTGCTATTCATATAAGTCCTTCCTTCCCTTTTTGCTGTTTCATAGCCACACTCATTGTCTTATTGTATATACTGTCGCTGGTTACTCTCAACACCCACCACCAATCAACAGCCAGCATGTAGCAGGAGGGTTTGCTTTGTGGATCTCAGTTGAAGCGCACACTTAATGGTCTTAACTTTTGAGATCACCTAAATTTTTCCAGTTTAATCACAGTAGTCTGCTCCTGCAATGCCCAAAGACTAGCAGCAGCCCACATGCTGGGTAGAGGTGAGGCTCGGAGATGACCCTAACATTCCTTTCTCTTCTGCTCCTTTCACGCCCTATTTAAGTCCCCTTTAACCCATGATGTGTGTGTTGAGTCCTGTGAGTCGCTCAACACCAGCCTGGCCTCCCTGGCCCCCTCTGAGCTCAGCGACTACCCACAGTCTGAGCCAAACACCTTAGAGCGCATCAGCACTTTGACTGGGGTAAGACACCGGGCAAGGACACAGGTGCATGCTGCTGTGTCAGAGTCTGTGTGTTTGTGTCGTGTCACACAATCTCCACGCTCAAACCCTTAATTGAGCGAGATTAGATGCGCCCTCACTGTCTTGGCAGCTTCTTACTTTTACCATATAGCGGTTTTCAGAGTGTTATAAAATGCCTTGGACATAATCTATTAGCGTAACCACTGTGCCTTCAAGCTCTAAACATGATGAAGGTGTTGAATGTTTGACAGTGTGATTCGTCCCTCTTGTTTGTCTCTTGTTTGTATTGATGTGTTTGTCCTTAAAGCTCTGTAAGGTTGCCATTGCAGTGTTAGGGTTATGATGTTTTGACGTGTTGTTAGGCTTTCCCTCACTGTCCACTCGGTTCCTCCACAGCTCGGGAGAAAGCGGGCACTATTCCTGATGTTTCGCTCCAGGGTATGGCATGGTAAAACAGGCTTGTGATGTGATGCTACTTTACGCATATGCCTTCCCGCCAGCCTTTATGTCCTTCATGAGAAATGCCTGTTCAATACAGACTTTCTCCACCACTGGCATTAGTCATTCAGAGAGTAAAGGTTGAGCTTGATTTAGATTTGAAAATCAATACACAGATGTTGGTAGAGAGCTGTTGGTGGCTTCTGGTAAGCATGTTTTTCTGCAGAGACTGAGTAATGGAAACACGCTGGCATGAGTGTTGATGGATCATGAGAGTTCTTCATTAAAAATGGAAAAGGCCCTTTCACTTGCTTTGTTTGCACCTGTGATAACAGTCTGCCTCACTGAAGAGAACACACACAAACCTGGAGGTGTAAAAACATAATTAGAAAATGCACATGTACACACGCACACATGCACATGCAGACTTGCACACACACTTACGTTGTATAGTTGTCATTTACTTAGCTGTGCTTGTATGTGTGTATGTATACGTGCGCGTGCATGTATGTGCATGTGTGTGTGTACATGCAGTGTATACAGTCTATACTGTAATCATGGCCCTGCCCTGTGCTCATGACAGGACTGAACTTTACTGTGGCGAACCATACAGGCTTCCTCCTTTAAATCTTCTAAAATGTGGTTTTGTTAAGCAGCATATAACCCATTTTAATGAAGAGTGCAATCATTGCACCATTTAACAGCTTCTAATTTTCAATAAAAAGAGCTGCCATAAGCTTGAAATTTTGGATCATTTCTAGTAGTCTGGCTCCCTCAAACTAAAGCCTACGATTTAAACTACATCTAATGACTAGAGAACCTGAAACTTCAACTTGCAAATTATTTGAATGTTTTAATTTAGCCTCTTTGGGTGTACGTGTTTTCATATTGGCCACAGGCATTTAGCAAGGAAGCCTGTATTCTAACTATAAGAGTTCCCCCTTTCTTTCTCCCATCTTTCCTGTTACTCTTCAAAGTATATTTTGTAATATTTATTTATTTAATTTAATCTTTATTTCACTTCAGCCAAGTTACATAACAAGGGTACACCAATAGAATAAGATAAGATAAGAAATATATATAAAAAAACAAAAACAAAACATTCATCGAAAACAATTACATTCAGTAATTTTTCCTGAGCACAATACTATATATGGGGGGCAATTTATGGAGAAGGGCTTTATAAACAAATACAAGTGCTTATCTCTTGAGTTGGCCAGCCAACTTTTCCATACAAGACACAATGATGAGTCCTCTAGTCATCACCCATTATACTGTAAATCTGAGTGCCAAGTGGTAGATAGCATCAAGGGGGTTTTAGAGTGGAAGCAGCTGTATGACTATAAATGTCTCTGTAATCCAGAACTGAAAGTCCAGAATCCTCTTCTTACAAAACACAGGAAAGTTGGTCTTATATCTGTATAAGTGGCCAAGTTTCAACTGCAACTATATGTTCTCTGAAGGAGAATGATTTATTGATTTGATTTGATTGATTTGATTTTTATTCATGTGTGGTGCACCACATGGTGCCCAGCCCATATGGGCTTCCAGTCACAGAGGCATCATGTTCAACCAAACAAATAGAACCAGAAACAAATAACAATCAAAACATACAAATCAGTCATACATTCAAACAAACAGCTTCTCCCTTCTCAGTTTCCATGTTTCCAAATGAAACTAGCCGCACCACTTCCTCTCTGAATAACCATTCCATCTTTACGTCATCTCCCAACCAGAACAGCTCGGGCTTCTTGTTTTGCATTTTCTTAGTTCCGTGTACAGCATACCGTAAAACTAAAAGTGAAATTCATCTTCGACAGCACCCAGTTCACATACAGCACATAATCTCTCTTCCTCAACAATAGAATTGAACCTGCCCACCCAGAGGGGGGGTCCCAGTTCTCAACTGGGCACACAGAGATCTTCTGGATCTTTCCAAGGGTAAAGTAACATAAGGTTCTGGACTACACACGTTCTTAATTTGATTATATGTTCTAAGTTTTGGTTTGAGCCAGATGTCAGCAGCCCATTTTTCTTTATAGTCAAGAAATAACCTGTGCTTAAAACGCAACATCCTGAACCATTTCTAAAAATATATTGCTGGTCAGCTTCACAGAATACAACATTCATATCATTACACCATGGATAGTTATGTGCTTTATCCCAGTTAAAAACTTTTTTTGCTACTGTACCCTCTGGCATATTAGATAGGCGGTTCCAAAGTCTAAGCATTTCCCCTTTTTGCCTAATCACACATGGCTCCTTACCCATGTCCCCTTGGATCGCCAACACAGGTACAAATGTATGCATACCCAGAAAGCAGCGAATTACCTGGTTTTGAATGGCATTAACCTTGGAAAATTCCTTACTACCCCAGACTCCAGCTGCGTAAAATACAATTGGGGATACAAATTGGAGAATTTGTCATTGATCTTGATACCCAGGTATTTATAATGAGGGACTGTGCAAATCTGGAGATTGGAGTGTTCAGTGTTTTTTAGCTCTGGCATGTATTCAATCTTTTCAGCTTTTAGCACAAGTTTGAGGTTTACAAGGGTTTGCAGTTTCAATACCCACTTGTATAGAATTTGCGTAACGATACAGAACTGTGTGGTCTGCATAAAGATGGACATTACAATTGCCTATTGCTATGACAATGTTAATAATATAAACACTGAAGAGTATTGGACCCAATACTGAACCCTGAGGTACACCTTTGCCAAAGCTTAGAAACTCAGAGCGAAAGTCAGCCACCTTTACACAGTGGGACCTTCCAGACAGATAACTTTTAAACCAATTTAAGGCATCAGAGTTAAAACCAATATGTGACAGACTACTTAAGAGCAAGGAATGATCAACTGTGTCAAAGGCTTTTGAAAGATCAATAAACAAAGCAGCACAGTGGTGACCACTATCCAGGGCAGATACAATATCATTTATAACCAAAGAGGTGGCAGTGATAGGACTGTTTCCAGCCCTCAACCCAGATTGATGAGTACATAATAAAGAGTCCCTGGTAAGAAAAGTCTTAAATTGTTCACGTAAGGTTTCCAGAATTTAAGCCAGATAAACAGTTTCGATAAAGAGAAATATTTAGATCGCATTTATCTCCAACATTATGTAGAGTAATGTGTGCCACACTTTACGAACTGACCCAGAAATGTTTGTTGTATTAAAAATATCAGATGTACAATCCAATATCAAAGGGACAGAGAGTTTAAGGAATAAGGTATTAAATTGTCCTCACCAGTAGCTTTCTTAGTATCAGTAGCATAGAGTGCATTACAGACTTTTTGGGATGTGAAAGCACAGAAACTAAAACTAGACAGAGATTTGTTCTCAAAAGGTAAAGAGTCATCTCTAATAAGAGGAGAAGACTCTATATTATCTGGCAGGTTAGCAGCTCCTCCATATTTAATGTCAACCGACCGGCTTCAGCAAAATGTTTATTAAATGCTGTGCCTAACTCCTTCCCAGAAGAAACGCCTTCAAAGTAATATTTTAAAGAACCCCCCTCCCTGAAACTAGTAGGCTATCTTACACCATGTTCTACATTTACCCTCCTTGATTCAGATGAAAGACATATGTTTACACACCCAGTAGTTAGGGTTAGTTGGTAAATGTATAGAGCTTTGCGGCCTCTTCCAGCTCAACTGAGGAGGGGCGGGTTCCAGTAGACGCAGGGATTCCATATGGGTAATCTGTAATTACGGCAAATTAGAGAGTTTCTGGAGCGACGTCCCAGTTAAAGAAAGCACCCACCCTGCCATGTTCAACATGGTCTGATCTACTCTGGGAGGTAACCCATGGTTAGAACCTATGCATAATTTTGGATGAGAAAACTATAAAAAGGCTGTACACGTGGACACGGACGCCTGTACAAGTTGGCACAGCAGGAACCAGGGTGGTAGAGCCAGAATGTCAAGCTGTAGACCTTAGCCAGTCAGTTGCTTTATGAGAGTCAGTTGTTTTATGTACACTACCCTGCCATTGTCTGTAGATAAAGTGAGCAACATGTCTGAGACAATTCACATGTATTTGTTAGTGATACAGTCCCTCTTTGCACTTTGTACGCGGGTGTTGTGAGACCTCAAGGTTGTTTAATTGATTGAGAGTAGCCACACTGGTGATCTTATCAGTTTTGGGGTTAGTTAAGGAGGCCAAATTCCTGAATATGGTCAGTTAACTTTTCAGCTGCGGTTCTACTGACATTTAGTCCTGTCCTAAATATGAAAAAACATGTTTCAGGGACTGCTCCAGGCTGTTCACTCTCTGCCTGGGGTCTAGTGTTGTACAGTGATGTCACCTCCCCTCCTGTGATGCTGTGCTCTTATTACATTAGCTGGCTGCTGGCAGGGGCTGTGCTACCGGTGTGCTGATGTCATCTGTAGGGGCCTCCTTTCTCTTCCTCCCTCTTCCCTCCCTCTCTCCCTCTCCCCCTCTCTCCCTCTCTCTCGTCTGGATGTCTGAGCGAGTGAGGGCTTGTTGTGGGAGGTGAGTGGACTGGATGGAGCCGCTCTGGCCGGGAGAGCAGGGGAATGAGAGTGAGAGCAGCAGTGCATTAAGGGCTTGACCACGCTCCCTGGAGAAAGGCAATCTTGCTCTGTTTTTTCCGCTGATGCATCATAACCATAAAGGGAGTGGGCCATGGAGGTAAAGTGCTCTTCTTTTCCTCCCTTCCCCCACAGCGCTGTGCTGAAGGACAGGGCAAACTCTGTGGGAACTACAGTCCAGTAGGCATACTGTAGCTGTGGTGGAGTGTGGGGCTGTAGTTTCTGTTGTGCTAAGTGCAGTCCTGTCTAGGTAGCTACTGTAGCGATGTGAACCAAGATATTGTGGTACATGGTGCCGTAGGTATTTATAGCTTTCTGAACAGCTGAAGCAGCAATGACAGCAAGCATGTCATGTCTTCCCTTTCTCCCTTAAAGCATTCCTGTCCAGAGTGTTTCCCTTTAGCCGCTGCAGAGACAGCCACTGCAGGGACGGCATTAGCTGCTACACGTGCCTGGAGTCGGTGTGATTGCTAACTGATGATAAATACAGGTTTCCACCAACATGGATTCCAGATAAGCATAGACAAACTAAGTACAAAAAGGTTGCAGGGTTGACCCGAATATGGCTGCTGGATTCCCCTGTTGTGTAGAGAGTGTGATCTCTGATTTTCTGTCATCATATTGTCTTGTTGCTCTGGCAACAAGGCAATATGAATGACCTGGCATTCTTGCCTATTTGCCAGTTGTTGTAGTCTGCTCCACATACCCTTGCCCTTGCTGTGACTGATATAATCTGAGCTTGTGTTTAATAAACTAATTTCCTGCCAGAGATGCAGTGAAATCACAATGATCATGGGACACTGGACATCTCTCTGGATTTGACTCAGTGAGACAACGTGATAGGCTTTCTACCGAAATGCTCTGGATTCCTTCTTGAACCTATACTTATCCAGATCAATACAACAACCAACATTTAGCCATATCAGATGTCCTGTTATCAGCATGCCGCGTGTGTTTGCAGTGGATACTTTCATGACTGTATGTTCTTGAAACACATATTTGTTGTGGATATTGTAAGCATTGCTCACCAACTTTGGGTTTTGCCATTAGCCGCTGACACGTGTTTGACAGTCTGCTCTGCTGTGGTGAATGTATCCAAGGACTCTTGAGCTGCTGTGAATATCTGTGTGTGTGTGTTTCAGCTGTGTGCATGTTGTGACCTCTGTCCCATCCTTCTCCTCATAGATTGACAAACAGCAGCAGAGCAAAGACTCTGTGTTCTTCCGCGATGGAGTGCGCAGGATTGATTTTGTCCTGTCGTATGTCGACGATAAAGATGGTGAGAGGAAACAGGTAAGAACCACCTTATAGATGACCTCCTGTATGCAGCATATATTTACCTATTTCACTGACCTTTAGCAGATGTCTTTGATTTAACTGATGTTGCATTTCTTGTTGCATGTTTCTTTCAGTATTGTGATAGTGCTAGTTATTACTAACTGAGCAGATGAGTGACACTGAATGTTATTTATCCTGCCCACAACTTTTCCAAGCTATATTGAAGTAACCGCTCAAGTTAATTCCAATGTGCAGGTTCTACTTGATTTAAGCAATAAGAGAGTAACAACTTGTACTTTCAGGATATCTACATAGCCAATGTGAGACAGCTGCGTAACCAAATACCACAAACACTGATAAAGTTAGATAAACTTTTATTCTCAGATTGTGCCAGTAATCCTCTCAAGGAATTTTCTGAGGTCACTTCTACATTGAGATCAACTTGTGAACCTACTAACTTAGGTAAATAAGCTTTATTTGTGTAGTTGTCGAGTATTTGCATACTGAGAAAAAGTAATTGGCCAGATGTGTTTTTGAGGCCGGTCTGGTCACTGACTGTTGAGTGGTGAATGGCCTAGTGTTTGATACTGGGCTGTTAGCCTTCACACCTGGGTGTTACTGCTCCACGGCTGTGAGGCCAGTCTGCTGTGTTTGTCGGTGCCGTCTCTCATATCGCCCTCTGAAACAGCCTTGTCAGTGAGTCAACACCCAGACTCCTGGCCTGAACAGGAACTCACTCATTCTTTCCACAGTGTATGAGGACCAGCATACAGGAGGCGCACTTCCTGTGTGTGTCACCCAAATATGTTATACAATAAATTATAACACTATCAGGCCATGTCAAGGGAGTATTCATTTGTGATAGGCAAATTAAACTACTAAATATATCCTGGTGGTTGTTTTTTCCTCTGTAGGAGAGGAGGAGGGAGTATGAGGCCAATCTAGAGAAAGCGGGCCTGGAGCTGGAGACGGAAGATAAATCGGTAAGAACCCCCTGGCTCCTGATCTGATTATGTCTAATCATGTAATAGGGGATGCAACGGCCTGCGCAGAGATACGTGTGTCCCGGCTGTTTTTGGAGCACTTCTTGTTTTCACAAAGGAAAAAATGACAGTGGCAGTTTTTAGTGTTACAACAATGAATCAGAGCCAAAGCATCTCCATGACACGGCAAAAAAGGAATGCTGTAGTTCCTCTCTATATGCTATCTAGTCAAGGCAGAATATTATGAATTAGCTACTGTTTCAGATAGAAACTGATAAGCACGTTAATCATGACCATCAGTATATTACTTTATTACTAAATTAGTTTATTATTTTATTACTCTGTCACACTTATACACCCATTGTACTTAAACACTTTCCTCACTCTCGTTCTCATCAGGAGTCGGATGATGGGAAGACTTATTTCCTCAAGATCCACGCTCCGTGGGAAGTGCTGGCCACCTACGCAGACGTGCTGAAGATCAAGGTGCCCTTCAAGGCCAACGACATCCCCAGCCACACAGAGATCCCCATGAACTGGCTCTCCACCCCCTTCCGTCTGCCTGAGCACATCATGCACCCCGAGCCAGACTACTTCACCGCTCCCTTCAACAAGAGCAAGTCCGACTTCTTCCTCATCGACGACAAAGAGACGTTCTTCCCTCCCTCTACTCGCAACAGGATAGTAAGGACACTTTGACCGTGACTTTCTTATCTTATTTGTGTCCTTGAACTTATAAGATCCCACTTGACATTCTGGACAAAGCTGAGTTTGTTATAACTATAAAAGTTCTGTAAGTAGGCCTATACATGTGGCTAAAGTTAGATTTTTGAAAATGCTGATTTAAGTGGCTAATACATGCACATTTAAAAGATCATATTAGCGTTGCTCCATGGGATGTGAACACTTGAACACCCATTATCTCCAAACTGCTCTGAATTCAGATGTGACCCTATAATTCCAAGATGATTTTTTTTCGCTCGCACAATGATTTTGTGCCTCTAAACAATAAAACATTACTGTACATCCTCCCGTTTGTCTCTCTGCCCAGGTCTACTACATCCTGGCCCGCTGTCCATACTACAGGGATGAATGTGCGGATAAAGACAAGAAGGGAATCAAGAGGTTACTCAACAATGGCACCTACACTTCTGCCTTCCCTCTGCACGATGTGAGGCTCTTTTGGTCGACTTTTTGGAATTAAGCACTCCTTTATCACTGGAAATGCCACGGGGTCTACAGTGGAATGTGCACTCAAACAGTAATATCCTGTTTGAGGCAGTGTTGGATGTAGCATTGCAAGGATGAATAACATTGCAATAATCTCATGATAAAATAACAATAATAAAATGGTGTCCTCTCTGTGTGCAGTCTAGATACTGGATAAGGTCGAAGGATCCTAACTGCGAAAGTGAGAGATACAATCTCTACAAACACTGGGCCAGATTCTTATGCTTCTTCAAGGAACAGCCGCTCAACCTTATAAGGTAGGACCTCAAAACAAATCACTAATTTCTCTTGTGCATTTAGACATCAACCTGGCAGAAGGATTTACAGCAAGAATTGTGTTGTTTTTGCCTCAAACAGGAAGTATTATGGGGAGAAGATAGGTGTTTATTTTGCATGGCTGGGCTTCTACACTGAGATGCTGTTCTTCGCTGCAGTAGTCGGTGTGATCTGTTTCATCTACGGACTCCTCACCTACGATGACAACGAGTGGAGGTGAGTCCTGCCGAGAACGCTTGGCTAGATTTTAACCATTTTTAACCAATGTTAAGCTTGTTTTGTAGGTGTTTCATATGCCATGATATCAGTATGTTGATAATTGTTATTTTTTGAAAAATTTCCCTTTAGCAAAGAAATATGTAGCGAGGAGATCGGAGGCAACATCGTCATGTGTCCGCTGTGTGACAAGAAATGTGGTTACTGGAAGCTCAACTCAACATGCAACTCATCATGGGTAAGACATCCTGGCTTTGTGATTGAGATGAGTCGTCCTTTTTCTTTATTCATTGTCTTACTGCGTGACATTTATTGGGTGATTGTAACTGAAGGTCTATAATCCCTTGTTCACTATTATCTCATAATTTCTCCAACATGTTGTTCTTTTAGCAATCACACCTATTTGACAACGTGGGGACGGTGTTCTTTGCCATATTCATGGGGATTTGGGGTGAGTAAAAATGTCTGCAATCTGCATTTTGTATTTTCTGATCCACTGCACCACCTAGTGGAGGCTGTTAAACCCTAAAATATGGTGAGATACCAACCGATCAGATTATTCATTCAAAATCACTGCTACTCCCTCTGCCTTTAAGCAAAATACCAGTATGACTAAGCATATGACTAAACATTAGGCTATTGGTTAAGAGAAGAGTTAATGTCTGTTCCTACACCAAACTTTCATACTTGCATGGAATATGATGACTCACTGGACTCTCCCTTCAATTTCAATTCAATTCAAACTTTATTGTCCAAAAAGGAAGAATTATTTTGCAGACAGGGTTGACATTAAAAACACATAAAAAAACACAATAACAATATATAACATCAAAGCACAATAACATACCAACAAAATGCCGTAACATGTAACTACATAATTTCATGTGTATATCAAGCAATCTAATTACAGTGGGTATGAATTTATCATTTGTACCTGACACACCAAAAAACCTTACTGGATATTTTCATTAAGCTTTCCAGTCTGTTTTTATTGCTTAAGTTTAAGCCCCCAAACCAGGCTATGATACAAAAAGGTAAAAAACAAGGTCATCATTTTACCATGACACTCTGTACCATTTTACCATGATGCCCCTGGTGTAACGGGTCATGTGTCTCTGCAGTGACTCTGTTCCTGGAGTTTTGGAAGCGCCGGCAGGCCCGTCTGGAGTACGAGTGGGATCTGGTCGACTTTGAGGAGGAGCAGCAGCAGCTGCAGCTTCGGCCAGAGTACGAGACCAAGTGCACCAACCGCAGGCTGAACCGCATCACTCAGGTGTTTGTGTGCCCATGACTTTCTAATCTATAACACTGAGCATAGGACTGGCTTTAAGTCTGTGCAGCTTCTATAAGGCTTTTCTAGACAGATATATGGTAGGAATTGGAATTATTACACTAAGGATTTTAAGTACTTCATGCCTCTGGTATCTATGCAGTGAGCCATTTGCAGTCATTGTCTAGGACTAGGCTTATGTATGTGAGACCGGCTCCTGTGTTTGGGGGACATGGGATGGTGTACTGATAAGTAGTTGATCATATTGTTTTTCAGTGTCCATTGACTGCTCTAATATGTAGTGATAGACTGATTTATAAAATGAGTAGGGGGGCTGTAATTTGCCCTGACCGTCCACCACATCCCACCCGTCTGTAGGAGATGGAGTGGGTTCTTGACAGGACCGTTGCTGATCTAGCGGGGAAAGTGTTACTGTGCTGGGCCACCGTCATGCTATGGGTAAGGGTGGCACTTAACGCGGAATGCCAGTTTGTTGAGGAAGAGGTGTTGGTGTGGTCTAGCTTGTGTGGATAACATAGACATTTCTGGAAAGACTCAGAGGCATGAGGTTCCATCTCTACCGGCAGCATTATGCCTGGTGGATCAGTATCTTGGACAGGTTATTGCGAAAAGCATGGCTTCACCAGGAGACTGCTAGAGGACGGATTGGGCTCAGGTTGAAATGCCTGCACACACATAGAGCTCTGATTGGGCTTCCTAGCTCTGCCTCTCATCTGAGGCCAGTGGTAATTAAGGGAACCTGGCCATTCAGACCGGTCTTTTCAGGATATAACCAGCGTGACTGACTCCATTGTCCATGCTTTGCTTGGTTACTATGTAGGAAATGGAGCCTTACTTACCCATAACAAGCAAGTGTGCTCGCACATGCCTGTCTGGAGCCACCGTCCTATTCTGGGTGAGCATCATATCTTTGATACACTTTATAAATCAAAATCCCCTTCATCTTCCCTCTGTATCTCCACCCTCTTATCTTTTGTCTTTTCCATCCTGCTCTTCATCATCATCACTATCATGTGACCAGAATGTGTGTCATCATGATCAATAAACCTTCTAATGTGAATATTTAGCACCTAACATTCTAATCCGTATTGATAAAAAAAAAAACTGCTTACTGTGGTTTATATAACCTCTAAAAAATAATATACAAGTTGAAATGTGAATGAGAATGATTGGCGAGATCATATTAGACTCGGGCTCATGGGGCATGTGTGCATTCTGCAAGCATGAGACTTGTTTTATTGTGTTTCCTGTAAATTGTCAATAATTCAGCTTGCTCAATCCATATCAGTGTCTGTTTGTGTTTGCGCCTGCAGCACTTTTGATATGGTATTTTCACTGTACATTTGTCTTGTGATTTGCTGTGCCATGTAGCTGTCTTTCATGTGTCCCTGCTGTTGTGTCTGTCCCAAAGATCTCATTGATCATTGCCTGCATCATTGGGGTGATAGCGTACCGCCTGGCGGTATATGCAGCCTTCGCCAGCATCATGAAGGACAGTCCCACCAACAACCTGGAGGTGGTGGGCTCCCTCATCACGCCACAGCTGGCCACCTCTGTCACCGCCTCCTGCATCAACTTTGTCATCATCATGATCCTCAACCTCATGTATGAGAGAGTGGCTATATGGATCACTGACATGGGTGAGGGCCAGAGAGAGAAAGCATATCCGAGCATTTACTTTATCTACGTATTGATTCTATTTACTTTATCCACGTATTGAAGTATCTCCTGTCAGTCCTTGGCATTGTTAAAGTGTGTCAAAAAGTGTTCTTCCTAATGTTTATGCATTGAAAATGTTTTATTAACTCTTTGTGTGACAGAAATCCCCAAGACCCACCTGGAGTATGAGAACAAACTGACGGTGAAGATGTTCCTCTTCCAGTTTGTCAACTACTACTCCTCCTGCTTCTACGTGGCTTTCTTTAAGGGCAAGTTCGTCGGCTATCCTGGAGACTACGCTTACATGTTTGGCAAATGGAGCAACCTGAGGAATGAGGAGGTACCATACATTACTAGATTACAATACATTAGATTACTACTGGTAATTCTAGTTAGAGAATTTGAGTCAAGGCTGTGTTTTTCTCTTTCCCATCCTCCCTCCTTCCCGGTCTGTCTGTATTCAGTGTGACCCTGGTGGCTGCCTGATTGAGCTGACCACCCAGCTGGTGATCGTGATGACTGGTAAACAGGTGTGGGGCAACATCCAGGAGGCTCTGGTCCCGTGAGTACTTCATCCTCATACAGTACACAAGAGGCTTGTAGTCTCATCCACTATATAGAGGCACACACTCACAAATCTCCTATCAACCACAGCTGCCTTGGAGGTCCATTGGAGAATTGGCTGTGTGGAAATAATGGCTAAATATATAACAACCGGGCAAGAAAAAGACAGATACCTGAAAACATTGTTGTGGTGTGGGTGTAGGTGAATTCAATAATATTATAAGTAAAAGTGAATAGTTTGATGAGGTTGGTAGTTTCCAGATTTAGGATATTGTGACACAGGAAACTCCAAAGCACAAGTTGTAGGTTGAGAAGAGTCAGCTCAGTTAAACTGTGTTGGCTTTGTTAGCTAGCTAACTAGCCAGCAGGCTAATTTAACCAATGTTCATGTTAACATGCAACTACTAAACACTACTAATGTTACGTTAGCTAGTGTGCAGTTCAGATGTGTTTACAAGAAAGTGATAGTTAGCTGACCAGATACTATGGTTTGCTAGCTAACAAACTGACATTATATTACACAAAATCAATCAGATTCAGATTATCAGTGGCTAAATGATCAGTTCTCTGTCAAAAACTGCACAGAAATTAACCGTGTCTATTGAGTTCTGTCAAGACGGCCAAGTTGTATGTTTAGAAACTCAATTAGCTGTTCACAGCCACTGTTGCCTAAGAGCTGTGGACCTCCACTATGGCCAACAGAGTGTGTGTTAGCCTACAACACCTGAAAGCCTGCTATCGCCCTGTCTGCCCTCCAGGTGGCTGATGAACTGGTGGGGCAGCAGGAAGGCCCGGAGCCATCCAGAGAGTCTGTACAGCCGCTGGGAGCAGGACCATGACCTGCAGGCCTTTGGGCAGCTCGGCCTCTTCTACGAGTACCTGGAGATGGGTAAACAATCACACTCAGCCCATTGCATACATAGATTTAGAGAGATAGATACTTGAAAGCAGGGCTGCAGTCAAGACCTTCTTAGTCGAATCCAAGTCAATTCCAAGGCCATTTCCAGTCGAGTTTGAGTCAAGACCAAGTCCAAAGGGGGTCAAGACCAAGTCAAGACCGAGACCAGAGCAGGTTCAATTTTTTACATGTTTCAAAAAAAGTCCAGTCAACATGTAATAGTGGCCTAGACCAAGACAAGTCCGAGTCAGAATAGGCTGACTGAGATAAGCCCTGCCTGAAAGATAAATGCAGATAGATAGATAGATAGATAGATAGATAGATAGATAGATGCACATACTGACTGCTGTACAAGTTGCAGTGTACCTGAGGTCCTACAGAGGGCAGCGTTTCCCTCACCAACATCTCTCCTCTCTGTGTCCCAGTGATCCAGTTTGGTTTCATCACATTGTTCGTCGCCTCCTTCCCCCTGGCCCCCCTGCTGGCGCTCATCAACAACATCATAGAGGTCAGAGTGGACGCCTGGAAGTTCACCACTCAGTTCAGACGGCCTGTGGCAGCCAAGGCCCACAGCATCGGAGCCTGGGAGGAAATCCTCAACGGGGTGGCCGTCCTCTCTGTCGTCACCAATGTGAGTGTTTGACTAGTTCTGTCTACCGGGCGTCCGCTCATTAATCCACTGCTTCAGCCTAAGACTTGACTGTTAATACTTTGTGGAATATCCGATTAGTTTTAAGCGCTCAGGCTCAAGCCATGTCAGGCCCATAATGTTATAATATGTTATTAAATTTGATCTCTGTCTTTCCTTCCCACCTCTTCTTTACCTGCTTCTTAGGCCTTCATTGTGGCCTTCACATCTGATATGATCCCTCGGCTTGTGTACATGTATGCCTACCAGCCAGAGAGTGAGATCACCATGAAAGGCTACATAAACAACAGCCTGTCGGTGTTCAATATCTCTGCGATCCCTGAGCGCAGCAAGCCTGAGGACGGGGAGAACCCTTCCTGGTTCGACAGCTCCATCATGACTACCTGCAGGTATGTATGTGTGTGTGTGTGTGTGTGTGTGTGTGTATGTGTGTGTGTGTGTGTGTGTTTGTGCATTCATGCGTGCGTGTGTGTCAGAAATTACCACCCGCCAAGCGTCAAATGCCGGTAAGATTTGTGTTCGACAGATAAATCGATAAGGGTCACCTGTCACAGTGGCTGTTAACTTTTTTAGATAACATTTGAATGCCTCGATTTTATACAGTCTTAAGTCTTCACTTGTTCTCAATCTTTGTCCCTACTGGCCACCGTACACGCTCCCTGACCATGATCCAACCAAATCAGGGCAAAATAATGGCTCTGTATTAAGCAGCCTCCTGATTGGCTGCCTGTTATGCTGCTCTACACAAAGCAGTAGCATCTAAACTTCTGTTTCTCAGCTGCTTGGATGGTTAACTAGCCTAACATTAGTTTAAACTTAATGTTATTCCCACATGTGAGGCCACCAAAAATAAAATATGAAGACGAAGACAGAAAAAGATGCATTGGATAAGTGAGTTAGGAAGTTTTAAATTAAAACTCTAGCTCACTTGTCTCTTTATTGGAGTTTCATATAGTATCTGATTGTACATAATACATAAATAAAATGCATATATACATACATACATACATACATAAAAGGGTAGGGCAACATATTTCTATTAAAAAATGTATCTTATTTTGGCTAGTAAAAATAATTTTTGGCAGGTGATTATTAGTTATTAGTTATTAGTTATTAGTCATTGGTTTACCAGCATTTGGAAGGTGAGCCAGTTAATTTCGGACACTGGTGTGGGGGGCGTGTGTATGTGTGTGTGTGTGTGTGTGTGTGTGTGTGTGTGTGTGCTTATGTGCATAAACAGTGACGTTTATCCTGTCTGTATCCGCGTGTGTGCGTACGTCAGAAGGGCATAATGTGGTGTAAGCGTACAGTATATAAATAAACGGCCGGATATAAAGTTATGATATGTTCCTTCCTTGTAGATATCGTGACTACCGCTACCCTCCTGGCCATGAGAAGCAATACTCCCACACTATGCAGTTCTGGCACATCTTGGCTGCCAAGCTGGCTTTCATCATTATCATGGAGGTAAAACAGGGCCTCTGCACTTCCACCACCACCAACACTTATCCACCACCTCGACAAATTCGTATCTTAGAAAGTAGTCATTCGTTAGACTCGTAGTAACTCCTCTCTCCCACATTTTCCATGGTCTGTGATAAACACGCCAAGTTACTTTCACACAGATTTCAAATCAACCTGTTGTGTTCTTCCTCCACAGCATGTTGTGTTCCTGGTCAAGTTTTTCGTGGCCTGGATGATTCCTGACGTTCCATCTGAGGTGAAGGCTCGAGTGAAGAGAGAGCGCTACCTGGTCCAAGAGTATCTCCATAACTATGAGGTGGAGAAGCTGAAGATCCAACTCAGCCATAACGGCCACAGCGACTGTACCTGCGCGCCCATGATCTACCCGTCCTTACCCAGACACGAGGTGCTGTCTGAGTGTCTCTAGCCCCTGTCCTCCTCCCCGCATGGGAGGACACGCTGATGAAGATTACCTTACGGTTACCCTGCTTGTGTATAATGATACTGACCATCACTTTGCAATAGTGCCTACATTGTTTTTGCAATATAGGGACACAGCCTTAATTAAAGAGCTACAGAGCTTCCTCAATTCACAATCATCCCTCTTCTACTATTCTGTTCGATGTGGGAGTGTACAGACATAAAAAAAACACTGACTGTTGAGTCATGCATGCTGTAGATGTAGTCACCATGCACTTGAATTTAAATCTGTATCTCATATTTATGGCTTTTCACTCTCTATGTTGTAACTGTGCTATTGAGGATAATCAAAAGTTGCTGTAAAGAAATGAAGAAGAAATGCTATACACTGTCTAAGCCAGGAAAGTTGCCACTATAAGTAACCAAAGACTAAATGCCTTAATATATTACATTGATTCTACATTTTATCTTCATGTCAAGTAATATGATTTGGAAACAGAGTTTGTTATTTTTGGCTTGGAGTATTTCTCATACTTGTATGTAGAGCTGTATCAAGGGTTCCAGTGTCACATAAGTTTATGTTCATCTTTATATTTTTACAGCAATTGTATGTTTGCAACAATGATGACCATTGTTTATTTGACCGTATTCTCTGGCCTAAGTATGTAGAGCACAGTCAAATGTATCACACATTCATCAAAATGTTTTGTTAGCTCTTTTTCTCCACACCACTGCGATGCTGTTCAGAGGCTTGTTCAGTCTTTTGCTATGATCCAGTGATGATGCTTTACGTTTCCTGAGGCCAAAATCTGACATGTGAAAAAACCTTTTATGAAGAGAAATCACTGCATTTTGCCATTGTTGTACACTAATCATCTATTTTATTAGTTTTATTGCTTGTTTGTGTTGTTAGTACTGTGTGAGTAAGGCGGGATCATCTGTAGTGTAGTTTCGTCCTGCCATGGCCAGTAGCAGTGCACTCAGCAGTATTTCAGCTCTCAGGCTCGGGCCGCTGCAGCAGCTGGTGCGTGTTGACTGTTGACAGCGAGTCCTGTTCCTGGAGATGAGAGCCTAAAGCCCTGAGAGAGTGAAGAGATCCCTTTTTAATGTGCCTCTGTTTACCAACACATTGGAGCTAATGAAAGCCTGCCCCCACCTACTGAACTATGTTTGCTCCGTCACACAAAGCACATCAGCCATCGCTTAGTTCTCATGCTTCTGTTTTCCTCAGCTGTGTCCGTGTAGAGAAGGAAAGATACACATTCTTTTTTTTATTTTGCACAAAGCACTTAATGAAACATGACTACCAAAACATAAACATGGCAGTTTAATTGCTGTCATGACACTAATCAGTGTTTTGTAGCAGGAACATGTGATAATATTCTAATCTCTGTTCATTTAAATGGAACAAGGGTTGTACTGTAGATGTAAACATATACTGTATGTAAGAAGTGGTTCCCTGTTCTGATTTTATGTTTATATTGACCTTAAATTTCAAGATAAAAATTTTAAAACGTGTAACGGTGAAATCTGTTGAGTAATGGTTTTGTTTTGAAATTATATGAAGGACATTTTCAAGTTTATTACCTACATAGGAATATGTAAGAAGTCTCTTTCTCTCAAATATTTGAATTCTCTGTGTATATAATAGCTGAAAGGGCGCGCTTCAATCTCAGGCAAATTAATCATACCTTGGTTAGAGATGGACATACTGTAGATGTGATTACCCAACCAAGTGACATGTAGACCTTTGAGCATTGTTGGACTGTTCCACTTTGCCTTTCTGTGCCCTGCTCTGCTAAACTAATGCCTGTCGATGCCTTAATACTTCTAACACTTTAGCTGTTATTTTCTTTGTACATCTACAAATTCTGTACTTTTTCTTATCGCATCAAATTTCTTCTGTCCTCTTTTGTCATGCTTTAGTGTTGATATTTATTTTATATATTTACCATACATGAAAAACAAAGTAAAGCTGTTTACAGTATGCTTAAAGTTGTAGTTTCATGTTTTGTTTCATTTTGTTCTATAATTTTATACAATGCCCTGTATCCAAATGTGTTAGAAATTCAGAATAAAGTACCTGTTCAACTTCAGTATTTGTTGGATATGTTTGTATCAACAGTAAACATACTATCCAATGTTGGAAAAGGAGTATGAAATATTTTATTTGTTACATATAGCAGCTCCTTTGCTGAGTAGATGAAAGTCACTGTTCACATAACAGATGGCCTGAGCGAGCACAGATAGCTATTCAGTGTTTGTTCACACTGGTGGGTGTGCTTTATACCAAAATATGCTGGCATGGTTGTTTCACTTGGCAGGCAACCTAGCCACTGTAACAAAGACATGGGCAACACTCAAGTTCAGGTAGGTGAGAAAGGTTCACTGTAAGCTTTATTTCAGCTTTTTAAACATTTTTATCTAGCAAGGCAAAATAGATTTTTGGAACAATAAGAATTAGTCCTCATAAGTGATTTTTTTTACATGTTTGGCTGACTATGCAGTGAGGTTAGCTTAGGAAGAGCTGAATATGTGTTTCTATGAAGGCAAATAATTATCACTCTGTGTTATGTTGTGTGTACTGATGACAGTGTACAGCTGAAATGAAGCTTTGTTTCAGTTGAAGCAAGCTTTCTTTCCTAGCAACACAGAGGCTGCAAATTGATTATCCTGTAATAGCGCTGTATTTGAGAAGACCAAGTTGATCCTTGATCTGTGCCTAAGGCCAACTCACTGCTGCATGTCTCACTACAGGCTCCAGAGAAACCCTTCTGCGACCTGGGCAGCCCGGGCCAGGAGGGGCTGCTGGTGGTGCAGCTCCGCATGATGCCAGCCTTCTTCCTGGGGGTGCTGATCCTCGGGCTGCCCCTCAACCTGCTCTCCCTCTGGATCTTCTTCCACCGCCTACGGCGCTGGACCCGCAGCTCGGTCCTCCTCTTCAACTTGACCCTGGCTGACACCTCCTGGCTGCTGGCCTTGCCTTTCCTCGTCCAGTACCATCTGGACAAACTGTACTGGAGCTTCGGCCTGCCGTTATGCAAGGCTGTTCGGCTGCTGTACCACAACTACTTTTACCTCAGCATCTTCTTTGTCACCTGCATCAGTTTGGACCGCTACCTCGCCATTGTGCACCCGCTGCGCTCCCTGGTGCTGCTGGGCCGCCGGCAGACCTGCCTGCTGTGTGTGGTGGTCTGGACGGTGACACTTCTCACCAGCATACCTGTTGCCAACATGACTCTGATCCAGTCCTGCCCTGGGATCAACCGCACCGTCTGTACCTTATACATACTGCTGAAGGAGACCGAGGAGAGCCTGCCCTACTCCCTCTTCTGCTCCATCGCTGGCTTCCTCTTCCCGCTGGTTTCCATCTGCTACTGCTGCCTGCGCAGTGTCCGAGAGCTGCGCCACCGCCCCGGCCTCCCCAACCCGCGCAGCAAGCAGCGGCGGCTCCGGCGCGTGCTGAGCGCAGCGCTGATCCTCTTCGCGCTGTTCTACCTGCCGTACCACCTGAGCCGCAACGCTGCCATCGTGATGCGGACAGTCTACCCCGACAGCCCCGCTTCCTGGCAGCCGACAGACCTGCTGTTTTCCCTGGAGATGTGCTTCTGTAGCCTCAGCACCTGTGTTAACCCTCTGTTCAGCTGCTTCATAGGCGGCCAGTTCAGGAGGGAGTTTCACGACACCTTTTCCGTGCTGTTCCCCCAGTGTCCAGGCACAAAGTTAGCCCCAGTGCTATCTCAGCGGGAGCGGAGGACAGAGGGGCAAAGGCAAGGGATGACTACTGTCACTCCTCTGTGCATACTGCCCAGACCATAGAGCCTGGCTGTGCCGTTTCTAATCAGCAGTCCAAATGTAAATTGATAATGTGTTTTGCAATGTCTATTTGTGTCACATATGTCATAAAACTGTATGGAAAACCTTGGTGTGTTATTTGTTCAATCGCTTTGTGTATGTTTTGTTTAATCAGCTGGATTAGATATAAAAAAAATATATAAAACATACGTTGATTTCCAGTCTCCTGTATCTCTATTCATCTCCATCAGTAAAGGTATGGTCTCCATAACTTCCCTACACAACACTGCCTCTGTGTGGTTGGCTGCACATCCACTTCCCACTCTGGATTCACACGCGTGGAGTGCAATTTTCAATGAATACGCTACCATTTGAATTCCCAGTTTGTTCAATTAAGCCAGAATAGCTCTGCGCAATTTGGTTGTGAAGTTTTAACATAGTCGGTAAGGACTAAAGACAAGGACAGACGGGGTGTAGAGGGAGGGAGGAGGATCATTTCTTTGTGCTTACTGCCTCTGCTCTAAAAGTGGACGGAGCTCGTCTTGAACCTTGTTACAGGTCAATCAGTCAGAACTGACGGACTGAAAAGCTATGCAAAGCTTACAAGCAACAGATTTTAAATGACAATACAATTAGTGGATGTGTGGCGGGCGGGGCGTGCTGGATGCTGAGCAGAGCTGCTGACAGGTGCAGCAGACAGCGGAGCTCGCGCTGTCCGCGGTGCTGAAGTCTCCTCCGGCTGCTTCACCGGCGATCCTCACCTCAGATAAGAGAGGAGCTCCCGCGCGTGACTGACTGCAGGGTGAAGCTATTTCCATTTCACCGCGTTTCGACGACGTTTTCTCTTAGAATCCTAAATACTTCCAACTTTTATTATCATTATTATTATTATTTTTTTTGTTTGTTTCCAATCACTGCCTGGATCTTAAGATGGCTCTGCATGGATTAACATTGCGCAAGGCAAAAGCGGACTTATTTGACTGCTGTTTTGTGACTGTGAAACCAGCCCTATCAGACTGAACGTGTTTCCCCCTCCAGCTCGACTCGTCTTTTCAGGACATCGAATCGTTTTATGCTGAGAGAGAAGCACATTATTTGGATTTATATCTCAACAATATGCTCATTAATGTTGCACCTCCATTTGTTATAATATTGTAGAATTTTAAGATATTTTGGATATGGAGCCAGGAAAGGAGAGAGCTTTCCCTCCGACTAAAGAGGGGCTAAAAAATCTCGCAGGAAAGGCCCTCGGGAGTCTGCACAGGTAAGGCGAAGTAATGAGCATTTATGCATGTCTTATATTCCCCAAATTAGTTCTGTTACGAGAAATTAAAAAGGAAAGACATCCAGATGTTAACAACTGGTTCCCCAAAAAATCCGTCGGCTTTGTCTAAATGTGTTTATTCCTACAATTCAATTGAAGCCAAGAGGGAAATCGTATTTCTTTATAAGATGAATTATGGACAGGATGCTGAAAAGCACAGTTGTGGGGCCCGAATATTTAAGGATCAGATATTTCCCTGGAGGATGATCCCCTCCACCAGCAGCTGTGGGTGTTTTTAATAATTAATGAAACAGAACGAGTCGTGACATAAGGTCGGAGGATATCTATTACGTTATGTATCCATCAGTGTGAATTCAAGATCGATGGACTTCATATCAATTGTCTTACTATATTCTTTGTAGCGTCAGAAGGACCTGAATGAAATCTAATCGAAGGAAAATTGATGACTGATTACAAAACACACAGGCTTTCTGTTTCAAAATTAGAGTAGGCAAGTTGGATGTAGCAGGGCCATTTAACTGTCTTTTTCCACATTTCCACATTCTTTTGTCAGATCTTTTTTATTTTAATGCTAATGTTATTTGTATATTTCCATTGAATGGGAGAATAAAATACCCCGTGATCCAATATCACGGCTAAACAATCGAAAATTCCACAAACCATCTGGAAGCACGAAGCATTTGCAAGAGAACAATATTTCAAATGACCGTTTTTGCAGGCATACATTTAAGGCCGAACATTATTCTTAGAGCTAAAATGGCATTAAGTTGCTCAACTTGATTACAGGCTGCAACAGAGAAACGTCACGCAACGCAATGAAAGAAAAAAATGCTGTTGGTTTCATTCAAGCTGTAGCCCAGGCCTGTTGTTTTATAGGAGAAGGCCTGCACCTACAATCTTTCATTTCTGAATGACATTCCTATGAGTAAATCCCAAATTCGAGCTAAGACAAAATGCCGAGACCATATTTATGAGAGCTAATTAAACAACAAAAGGGCAAAATTAACTCTAAACACAGATGATGCTGATAGTGCTGCAATGCGGTATGAAGGTCATTTTGTCTTCGTTTACCAACGAGTCTTTCCTTTACAGAAACGTGGGGAATTTAAGCATGGAACGAAAAACGCAATTTAACTTAGACAAAACGACCAAAACGACCCAGCCTTTAGGCGGCCTATACAAAATGGAAAGAGGAAAATAAAGACTTTGCCAAGGCCTGTTGTTGAAAAACCACATTGTAAAACCGAGAACCAAATGCCTCTGTAGCACAAGCCACAAATAGCCTATAAGAGGCATAAAGACCAGCAGATTTAGGCTTTATTTTATGCTCCTTTTGTGGAAAATCAACGAATTGATCACACATTTTTTCCAGAACGGCCCTGACCTCCCTTTAAATGCCTTAGTCTGTTTGCATGCTGGATTTGACTCAGCCAAGAGGGATTTATAGGTTAGATTATGGATTTATCTATAATTTAAAAGCTAATAGTATATCGCATGGTTGTGTAGGAAGCTGGAAAAGCGGCAGCAGACAGGTGAGGCGATCGAGCTGACGGAGGATGGGAGACCCCGGGAGGACCAGGAGAGGAAGACGCCGCTGTGCGACTGCACATGTTTCGGGCTTCCACGCAGATACATCATCGCTATGATGAGCGGGCTCGGCTTCTGCATCTCTTTCGGTATCCGGTGTAACTTGGGTGTGGCCATCGTCAGCATGGTCAATAACAGCACAATTCATCAAAACGGCAAGATCATCATCAAAGAGGTGCCTATAATCCCCGCCCATTCCCCATCCTGTGCTGTGTTTCATAGGTAGTGTGGGCGCCCAGCACGAGCCGATAGACTAATCAATAACTTTTCAGATCAACACATGGTTAAACCCAGGGCTGTAGGCCTAGCTAAACTGAGGCTACACACTTTTTTATTTGCGTTTTTATTTGAATTATATGGTAAATTCATATAGTAGACTAGGAAAAGCACAAATTAATGCTCCCTGGAAATATAGCCTACATGATTTTTATTTGTATTGGTGGTTTATTGCCTAATGGTGATCACCGCCTGGAAGCCATAGTTTACCCACCTTTTTTACATCACTGGTTAAGACTCAGACCCATTTGCATTGAATCAATTTATCTGCTTTATCTTTGTAAATATTTTCACCGTAAGAACACTTAAAAAAGAAAGACATTTTGAACATACAGTGTCAACAAAATAAGCCTAATTATTCCTATGCTAATTCATATTGAAGGATACTGAAAAAGTAAATGAAACGTGCCTTGATTTTTTTTTTGTGTCTGAAAGAAAGCGAAATTCAACTGGGATCCAGAGACCGTGGGGATGATTCATGGATCCTTCTTCTGGGGCTACATAGTAACTCAAATTCCAGGAGGGTATATTTCTTCACGATTAGCAGCAAACAGGTAACTTGCCTGAATAATAACAAACAAATAGATGGGTTATGAGAGAAGATATTTTCAAACATGCAGTTTCCCTTTGTTTTGTTTTATTTTATTTTAATGTAATTATTAAGTCCAATATGTATGATAGTCAATCAAGTGGATGTGAGGCCCGTGGTTTCAGAAGGAAACCTGACCTTACAGCAGATAAACTGGGGATTTGGCTGATGCCCGGCAGGCGTGCCTCCTCATGTTAATGAGGTCCCACGGGACAACCATGTCTAATCCTTTATATTCAGAGGCATGGCAACCACACAAGCCAAAGCCCTGTGCGAAATGCGGTTGTATGCAATGATTATATGATATCAATGGCCGTACCGCATTACCAGGATTTTATTACCAGTTGATTAGTCAGCTACTACAACAGGATCTGTGCAAAGCCAATGTGTGGTGCAAGGAACTTTTACGAAAAACATCTATAGTAATTCTATCATAAATTGTAGAATACTGTGGACATAATATAGCACACAAATACTATGCAAAATTATCAAGTCTCTATATGAAAATCATAGAGATATTATAGTGATAGGAGATTTTAAAAAAATATCATGCAGTACAAGATCACCATAAACTCATTAGTGAGTATCACAGACACACTATAGATCCCTATAGCAATATTATAGGATTGTTATAGTGATTTTCCGTGAGGAAAACTGAGCCCAAACGGCATGCAAATCTTTGCAGATCTTCTTCATGCCAAGTCAGCTGAGCCACTGACACCTTCTGGTCCAGACACCCAGTCCCACCTCTCTGTGTCCTGGAAATTCAGTCTCAGCTCATAACTGCCTGCTATGTGTGCAGCATTCAATTAGAATATGCTTGTTATATTATTTATCAATGGCATGCGTTTATTATTGTATAATATTAGCATTATACATCCATATATCATATATTATTATTACATTATACAGCAATTCTGCCAATTTTAAATCATCATGACTACAACCATGTTGATTTGATATTCTTATATGTTGTTGTCGTCAATGATGATAATGTTGTTGTTGTTATTGATGCTGATGATCTTCTCTTTATAATATTCTGACCTATAATCCTAATAACCTGTTTATTCAGAGTTTTTGGGGCAGCCATCTTCCTGACATCCACCCTGAACATGTTCATTCCCTCGGCTGCTCGGGTTCACTATGGCTGCGTCATCTTTGTGAGGATATTACAAGGCCTTGTGGAGGTACTGATCAATAAGATTTACACTGATTTTACATACATTATTCTGCGTCTTGGCAGGTCTTGATGTTTATACGACTCAACAATTATGCCTGATTTCCAAGTTGAGAGCTGAACTCTACCTGTATGTATGATGAAACTGACCCCTAATGAAATTGTCTAGATATTCAATATTTGTTCACAGTTTAAAAACAGCTGAAACTACTGATCTCCCTGGTTTACCATATTCATTTGCAATGGAAAACATAACCTATTATGAAGAAGCTCCATTCTTTATGCTGTATACAATTATCAGATTAGTCAGCAAACAGCTCAGAGCATGTACTGAAAACTCGGAACACCAGGGCTTACATGTACTGGCTTACCTGGGAGAAACAGCTCCATGTTCACATAGAAACACATATAACAAAAGAGATAAAATCCACTTGATGTAGGCGGCTGTCCCAACTCTATGGAAAAGACAAGGTTTCAGAGAGGCGCTATTATCAGACTGAAGGTCATCCTCCTTTGTCATTTTGTTTAGCTGCATACTGTCGTTTCAATAGAGGCTCATGGCCATTGAGAAAGATCCGCCTGTGTTCAGCGCCCATCGCCTTATTACTGCAAATTAAACATTAGCATTTCAGGGTGTCTCCCAAAGCAAGCCCCAGCAATTTGTGTCTATCAATAGTTGATTGTGTGCCACTTAGTGTGTAATGAAGATTTAATGGGGAGCAATTCAGTTTTTTTTTCTTGAAGTGGGTAGTCAGCTTGAATTTGCACTGACTCACACCTAACCCATTAGTCTCTATTAGAAAGGTCAGCTACAATGCATGTCAGTTTGTTTGTTATTAAGCACAATTTGTCTTGCATGTCTCTGACAGATGGGAACTGGCTACACCAATCAAATGGGATATCTTTAGATGATGCAAACTCTATTGGTTGAATCATAAAAAGAAAAATAAATGTGAATTGTATTTATGAATCTGGCAAATCACTGACCTACCCCTAGCTGAAAATAGCTTGTGCAGGCACAAGGAGAGTTTGTGCCACAATTTAGAGAAAGCAGTGTCAAAGTCAGTAGAATATGATGTTTGTGTCGGTCAGATGATTTGATCGATGAAAGGTGTGACTGTAATGCTTGTGTCACTGTCCAGGGAGTGACCTACCCAGCCTGCCATGGAATCTGGAGTAAATGGGCTCCACCACTGGAGAGAAGTCGTCTGGCAACTATCTCCTTCTGTGGTACATAACCTACATACTAAGATTCAAGTTACTGTGAAAATGCAAGATTTGCTCATTAGGGTCATATTGATTTTATTATCGTATTACTTTGTATACTGCAATACAATGTTTATAATTACAAAATATTGTTCCTAAAATTTGCACTACACACTGGAACAACACTGCTCTCTGAATAAGAAACAGGGTTCAAGTTCTGGTCACTATGGGTGTTCTCTCCTGTACAGGATCCTATGCTGGAGCAGTGATAGCGATGCCTCTGGCTGGGATCTTGGTCCAGTACACAGGATGGTCCTCTGTCTTCTACCTGTATGGTGCGTATCTCTGTTCTGGATCAGTAACATTAGAGCTATCCCCATAAATGAATGCATTAGATTTTTAATATCACCGTTCTCTCTATCTGTATAGGATCCTTTGGAATGGTATGGTACATGTTCTGGATCTTGGTGTCGTATGAGAGTCCGGCGGAGCATCCCACCATCACTGATGAGGAGCGGCGCTACATCGAGGAGAGCATCGGAGAGAGCGCCCAGCTGATGGGTGCACTTGATGTGAGTTCTCACTGCACATCCCTTGCTTTGTCATGCTGTACAAAGTGCATTCAACTGATTTTCTATGTGCTATGATGTGTTTTAATAGAAATTCAAGACCCCCTGGAGGAAATTCTTCTCCTCCATGCCCGTCTATGCAATCATCGTGGCAAACTTCTGCAGGAGCTGGACCTTCTATCTGCTCCTCATCAGCCAGCCCGCCTACTTTGAAGAGGTGTTCGGCTTTGAAATCAGCAAGGTAAACAAATCCTTCACAATGCCTGGTATCAACACTGCAAAAAACATCCATCCTAACAAGTCATTTAATCAATATTGAGTGTTATAAACTGCCAATGGGGTGAAATGATTTCGCTTCCAATACAAATCAACTTGATACTAGTGCCATGATCTCCCTTATTCTGTCTTGTCTCAAAATACTGAAGTGGAATTATCTCTTCCCATTGACATAATTTTCATTTGTTCTAAGATTTTACGATTTTAGTATAAAAGTAAATGAATTGTTAAGATGGACTTTTTGCAGCAAATTCCTTCTCAAAGTACTGTGGTTTGGATCAATTTTCTCATCCAACATCAGTGAATGCGTCATCACAGCAAAACATCCCAGTTATTCTTAGAATTTCATAATCTTTGCCCTCCTGGGAGAGTGTGAAGCATGAATCAAACTGGTTTGACAGCTGTAATTCAGGTGCAGGTTGAACTGTAGCCACTCTGTGATTACTGCAGGTGAGTTATTGCTCAGCTGTAAGACTGGAGTCAGAGGTTGAAATACACAGAGAGAGATTTGTTCTGAGACTGAAAGAATCATTTTTTGTGACAATCACTTTGTACCTGTCACAGAAGGTTGGCTTCAGACAAGTATTTGATGGCTGTGGTCCGTGGTTTCTCAGGTTGGAATGCTGTCAGCGCTCCCTCACTTGGTGATGACCATCATCGTGCCCCTAGGCGGCCAGCTAGCTGATTACCTGCGAACCCACAACATCATGTCCACCACTACGGTCCGGAAAATCATGAACTGCGGAGGTGAGAGCTTATCAATCTGTCTGTAAACATTACAGAGTAGATCAATTACTTATCATAACAACATTTAACTTTTGTACTCTTGTTTTTAGGGTTTGGAATGGAGGCTACTCTCCTATTGGTGGTCGGTTACTCTCACAGTAAGGGGGTGGCTATCTCTTTCTTGGTTCTGGCGGTGGGTTTCAGCGGTTTTGCAATATCAGGTGAGTCTCCGAGATTTCTGAGGTCTTGCATGGATGAAGAATGGGTTACAACAAACTACAATGTTTAACTTCACAAAACTCAAAATATTTATTCTTCCTTGTTGTAGGTTTCAATGTTAATCATCTAGACATCGCTCCTCGCTATGCCAGCATCCTCATGGGAATATCCAACGGTGTGGGGACGCTGTCAGGGATGGTCTGCCCTCTAATAGTGGGAGCTATGACGAAGAACAAGGTGAATCATTTCTATTCAAATATGAATGTTTATATGATGCAGATAGGAACTTAAACAAATACTTTAGAAATGTTGCAGCCTGGCCCAACTTCTCAACAACAACTGTAATCTCTCCCCAGACCCGTGAAGAGTGGCAGTACGTCTTCCTTATTGCTTCCATGGTGCATTACGGGGGAGTGATCTTTTATGGGCTCTTTGCATCTGGGGAGAAACAGCCATGGGCCGACCCTGAGGAAACCAGTGACGAAAAGTGTGGTTTTATTGATGAAGACGAGCTGGCCGAAGAGACGGGTGACATCACCCAGGGTTACGGTGCGATGGGCGGTCCAGCCAAAAGCTACGGGGCCACCGCACAGCTCAACGGAGGCTGGGTGCAGGACTGGGATAAGACAGAGGAGTATGTACAGGAACCGGCCGGCAAGATGTACGCTGAGGGTGGCTACTCTTAGACCTGACACAGTCATGTTTGCAGTTATGGTGAGTTGGCTCACTTAAACAGACTTTCCATCACGGATTGCACAAATAAGCATTAAATTAGATATTTAAATTCATTCTGTGTATTCAAGTAAAATGGTTACTCGTTTCAAACAGCCAGTGTAAAGAAGTAGTTGAAGTTCATTGCAATGCAGAACAATCCTCATTAGATTCTAACATGTTTATCACCTAGGGCTTCACTATACAGTAGACAGTTGTAAAGAAAACTGTAGGCCTATATTGTACTTCTTAGGCACCCAAACCTCATAAATCTACTTGAACAACATGAGCCAGATATCATTGCAGTTGACCATCATAGGGTCTTTCTCTGAAATACCACTCTGATTGCACTGATACGATAAGTATTCTAAAACAAGATTCTATTCTATTTCTCAAATGTGTTTTATGTATTGTATATACCTGTATACTGTTTCTGTGAGACTATTGTGGATTTGGGTCGTTGATCTGTGTTAACATTAATATAAAAGGCCATATTTTTCATGGACAGTACCTTTTCAGGGAGATGTCTGCTTGCAAAAAAGGTCTTCTTCTTGGGCAAGGCCTAGAAAACACTATAAGACAAAAATAGCGTGAGTGAAGTTGAAATGAAATGTAGAATTTTAGTGTGTATTGTTGCATGAATTTGCTCAAATCAATGTTCAGATACAGCCTCCTCACAGTCACTGATAGTCCTCATTCCGCCTGCTGCTTTGTTCTTAGATAAGTGTCTTCTGCCATAATAAGTAATAAAGTGAACTTTCATAATCAGGTTCTGGTAGTGATGTGAGACAAATCAAAAAAGTTTTGAAGGCGAATGTTCTCAAGACATTGTTTATTGGTGTTTGGTGTGCACTGCAATAAATCCTGTGTACCAGTTGCCACCCATCACATTCTGTTTTGTATTGTAACACTGGCTTGCTGTATCTAACTGTAATTGTTTTGGAGTCATGTGATGATCAACATAAGGTGTGTTTTAACAAAATTACTAGTGTCTGGAGAATCCAGCTTTAGTGCTCATGATGCAGGACATATTATTGCATTTCCACAAAGAGGAATACAGTACTGTACATGAACAACCAAGTTTTGTGATCTCTTGGTGTCTCTTGGTTGTTCTCATTGTCACCAAAAGTACTTTATTGACACTTTGATATTGTCAAGTTTGAGTGGAACGCATTAATAGATGGCTGTTCCATCCCACTTTATTTGCTATTTGAACACTTAATTTGCTGTATGAACTCTGCAAGGATGTTTAAAATATATGAATATTTAAGAATGTTTAAGATGACCAAAAGATGCTATTATGGCTTTGTGCCTAAAGTTTATGTAAACAGATAAATGTGATTTTATGGCTTCTAATATTGTGTTTAATGGAGAGGTATGTTGATGTCAAAAAAGTGTTATACAAATACTCATATCATTTTATAAAAAACAACCAAAAGTCCTGTTTTGTCATTCTTAGTCATCTTTTCATATCCCGCAAATTATTTCTTCAGCTAAGATTTTTCATGTGTTTATTTGAAGGTTAGAGGTCCTGAGAGGCCGTGGGTAGACTACGTATCCAGTTAACCACCCTCTCCAATCAATGTCATGCATCTCCAATTCTCTCCACATTTCTCATTAGTAAATCAATGGCTGAGGTCTCAGGAGCGCAGGGCAGAGTATTGGACCCTGTAGCCTGGTAATTGGTAAAGGGAGTGTGGAACAGCAATTTTAACGCTATTAGTGGAGATTACATCTATACAAACCAAGATCATTGTCTGTCTTCTGAACAGACTTTTGTCCACTGTATGACGTGTAAAACCCCCTGCCGCTGAAGTCCCATGTAGCTGTATAAAAGTGTGATAAAAAGTATTGAATCTTTCAGCATAAAACCTGAACGTGACATCACACTTTCTCAACCGTACAGCGAGAAGAAAGGGTCACAGGCATAATTGAAAAAGCAAAAAAAAGCCTAACTGTGTGAATGTAATGTGTTCTCCCTCCATAGGCGACAGGTGTAATATTCTCTGTGCACAAAGCCGATGCACCTTATTCCCCTCACTGTATCCTCCTCCGCTGTACAGGTCTGAGGTCAATAGTGCTCCATGTAGCACATTCAACTATTGACCTGGCTCCGGCATAGCAAATTACCTTATGCAAATCAAATCTAAACATGTGACAAATCAATACTGTTTAACTCCAGAGTGCATTGGAGTTTTTAAAACAAACGTAGGCCATGGGGGTTTGAATTCAAATGTAATATGCTGATACTTACGAAGGTCATACTATTTCTGGATTTGGAGTTAAAACCTATATGGTTCGAAAACGATGGAGTATAAGACATGAGCGGTGTACACACTCACATTTTTGTCAATTATAGCTGGTGCTCTTACTGTATGTAGAGTGACTTACAATGAGTACAACAGTAGAATCAGCTTCAATTCCTACAGTATAAACATTACAAGCAACCAATACCAAGGAATGCAAGGGTCAAAGTCAATGTGACACGATGTGATATGATGCGACACGATGCGATACGATGTGATACGATACGATATGATACGACACAATAAGATACAAATATAAATATACATGTAATATATAACAATAACAAGGATATAGGAACATGAAGAAATCAGATATGAATAATATATTACAGTAAATATACATGATGAGCCAAATGTGTGTCATATTCTATGTATAAAAGATTAAACCTGCAGTGTTAAAAACTATACACCTTGTCAAATATATTCACTTTACAAATGTAGACAACATATGTTCAGAATGTGCCGATTTGGATATAAGCATTGCTACAGTAGCTGTCCCCTTATCAAAACTCCAAATGGAGGTATATGTACAGTCTGTGTACAGGGAAAATGACAATGTGCAAAGCAGATGTGCATAATTGTCTGTTCTCAGCATCACCATGGAGGTGGCAGGAAGAGGCAGAAAAACGTGTCAGCTGACTCGACACCAGCAGCTCCTTCGTCTTACTGATACCGAGTTGCAGATGGTTCTTCTCGGGCCATCCAACAAATCTCTCTCCATCAGACTTCTATACTTCTTCTTCTTCTTTCCTTCACTGTTGCCTCTCACAACTGAGGAGTCGTCAGAGAACTTCTGGAGTTAAATCTGAAGTCAGAGGTGCACAGAGTGAACAAGAAGGGTGACATTACAGCCTGCGGCGCCCGTGTGCTCCTCTGCAGCATGTCCGACACACCGCTCCGGAGGTGAACAAACTGCGGAAACCGTGGCGTCATCCACCTGCATCGCTCTGCAGCTTCTCCCCTGAGCAGCAGGTGCTGGATGGTGTTGAAGTGACTGGAGAAATCACAGAACATGATTCTCACCATGCCGCCCAGCGTCTCCAGGTGGGAATAAGTCCTGTGGAGAAGGAATATGATAGAATCGTCCTCACCTGTCGTGGGGCCTGATGTGCAAATTGAAGAGAAAAATCCATGGAGTCTGAGGGGCGGCGGGACCAGCCTCTTGAAGGTCTTCATCACTTGCAAAGACACCGGCCTGTAGTCGTTTTGGGCACCAGGACATCCCTTCTCAGGCACTGGGGCAATCTAGGAGGTTTACCACAGTGGAGGCAGCCTCTTCTGACTCCAGGATAGGTTGAACAGGTGCTGGAAAATCTCTGCCAGCTGACTGGTGCACGCTCTGAGCACCGTGGGGAGGATTCGGTCAGGGCCGCTGCCTTGTCTGTGTGGAGCCTCCCCTTCTCTCTTCTCACCTGAGTGGGATTGATGGACAGGTGGGGGTGGGGGGGTGGTGCTGGAGGGATGGGTTTAAGCCTGGGGATGGGTGTCATGGTGGTGACCACTGGTGTGATGGATGTGATGGACAGTCTAGACTTCTTTAGCGTGGAATAATAGTGTTTGGCCTAGTCTAGTATTGTTTTGACTGATGGTTCGATCACAGGAGGCAGTTTCTTGTCTGAAACATTTCCAGCAGCAGTAGCAATTACACTGAATCTCCATTTCCTCCAAACAGAAAAAGGGAACCATTAACACTCGCCCCTGCCTGCTTCCCGATGCGATTGTTAATTTGACAGGAAACACAATTGTGTCACCAGCCACGTGGAACATGTTTCCTCATGCCTAACCAGCCGGAACGGTCATGGCTGTTGCCCCAGTGACACGCCTGTTAGGGTATAATTGGACAAAACCTGGTGTAGACATTTCATGCAGCTCATGGGTGGGGATTCCCGCAGCATTCACCTGCCTGTGAACTGTGTGTTTTTGTAGCATTTCAGTCTTGTGCATCTCTCCTGTCAGCGTGATGTTGGTTGTGTGTGTGTGTGCGAGTGCGTCTGGTTGTGCAATCCTGAGGGTGAGCAAAGGGGGATGAGTAGTCGTCCGTCTGTGGGGCAGGTGCGGCTTGGCTCCTGAGGGACTGTAATGGGATGAGGCCCAGCCAGAATGAGTGTTTGATGACAGGGGCTGCACTCTTCCCCTGGGACTCCGCCTGCATGCAATTATCCTCCTGATCCCTTCCCTCCTCTCTAGTAATACAGCTCAGATTGTACAGTTCACTAAAACTGGCTTCTGCCCACACTGGTATCTGAAGATCCATGAACTTGCAATCTAAAATCTACATTCCTCACATGTTCAACGATCAGGTCAATGGTTGTAATTATAGCCCAACATTTAGGAGTAGTATTGGAGTAATTACTGTTTTATGACACCCTCCAACCCTGCATTACACTACCTCAGGGCAATTGAATTTACACACACCTCCTTTTTCCTCCCTTGCTAATTGCTTTATTAATGGAGAGCTTTGCACCCCAAGTCAGTCTGTCACAGACGTAATAACATGTCGGGTATCTCTGCCCTCCAGCCATTGCCATAGATATGGTAACTACAAAGAATATTTAAAACCCTTTGCTATATTACCAAACTTATTTCAATTAGAAAGAAATCTGAAATCGCTCCTAAAATATTTTCTATTGCTTGCCCTCTGCATTTTAGGATCCTTATTATAGACACACTGAAAAGATCCTCCCTTTTGTGATATGCAAATGGCGTCCACTGTAATACATCTCCATCTTGCTTAGCTCACAACAGCTTGCACAAAAAAGCACCAAGGAATCTGTGTGCTACCATTATTTTCATCTGGGTTTACAATCTCACAATCACGCTCTTGCTGAAACATTTATTGCTGCCAAACTAGGTTATATATGCCCTTGTTCCACAGTAATGAGGCAGGGTGTCTGGTCGGGAAGTAGTGATGCCATATTCTGTAAGGGGTACAATTCTCAGACCTGCGATGGGTGGATTCAGTATTGCATCTTCCACAATCAAAGGAGAAGAAGATTGCTACATCCAATTGTTTTTCTCCATAGAACTGGTTTCCTACAGTTGTATGTGAGGTAATCTATCATAGGTCTTCCACTTCCCCTCCCCCATATCACACAGCGTTGACAGCTTCATACCCCCCTCTCCACAACATGCTCATAGTATCACACACAAAGGATAAGAGCCTGATAAGATTTCGTACGATAGTGAGCACACTGCAAAGCGCTGTGAGCACTGAATCATCTGAATAAATGATGAAACAATTTGCAGATAATCAGCAAAAATGTTTTACAGATTGTATCGCATATTTATCATATCATCATATTTATGTCTAAACATACTATTTCATTCAGACTAAAGAGAAATGGATAGCAGAGCATAGCCATAAAATAGCAGAGAAAATATGTCCTCACATACTATAAATCTTTCTTTTGTTCTTATTTTTTTTTACTGACATCTAGTCCTTGGGTATTTTTTCTCCAAAACAACCCTCCCCCTTCTTCTTCATGTCCTAAAATAGTGTTTCTGCAACTACAGCACTCACTGGAGTGTCTGACAGTGCAGTTTTAGTCTGGGATATCCTGGAGAAGACAATGTGAATTTCTTCCCTCACTTTCACTGCACCAACATTTTCCTCAGCGCTTTTCCTAATAGCTTCACTCTGACAAACAAAATCTAAATATCGCTCGTTATTCCTCTGACTCAGACGCATGCATAATGATCCTGGCCACTGATGATGAGGAGCCTCTGCGTCCCACTGACTAGAGAGCGGGACACAGGTGTGTGGAGGGGCCCTCCTGCCTCTGTGATCTGTCACCGAGGCCAGACAGGGTCCAGGCTGGAGCGGCTTAGGCACGTGCCGAGGGAGGGCTCTACCCCCTCGCCCCCACCCCACCCCAACCCACCCCACCCCACCCCGCCCCTCTGAGGACTCCCTATTCACACCACCAGATGGGGGCTGGATCTGAGTTTTAATGAATAATACCCTTCACCATCCTTTAGAAACCTCTGAATAGCAGCCCCCCCCCCCCCCCCCCCCCCCCAGCATGTCTCACCGCAGTTTGTTTCCCCGCACTGACAGACAACAATATTACATTTAATAAAAGGAAGCAAGAGACAACATGTAAGAGGGGGGGAAATGTTTTGAAATTGTACGTCTACAATCAGCCATTCAAATATGCCATTGCCTTGACGAGAGATAGATCATGGCCTCTGCTGGAACATGTAAAAATGTAGAAAAGGGCCATTCTCATAAATAAAACTTCACTGCCTTGGTATTATTTTTGAGAACAGCCCTCTGGTTTCCATCTTTTTTGACACCAGCAACTTCATTTCTTATGGACAGTGCAGCGCTCTTTGTATCTTCTCTTCTATAATGCCTTACTTAGAGGAAATGTTTTCTAAAAGAAAACAGTGATGTTAAATAGATATAAATGTTGGATTTTATGTCCAAGAGAACTAACATATTTTCAGAGCTTCATATTCCTAGTAAAACTGGTTTGATAGGCACATTTCCATGCAGGCATCAATCATTTAAACTAGGTTAGTGGTAGATATTAAAGGACTGGGCCGGCCTCCTGTCGTTTGAAGTGCTGCAATAGACAAACCCTGTAATTTTATCATGCAGGTTAAGAGCAGTGGGCAATTTGTTCAGATTTATCAGGCGAGATGATGGGTGGGTAAATAGCTGCTCTCTTTCAGAGGGGTGAATTTAATAATTTGAGGTAACAAATGGGATCCCACCCCCTTCCTCACACCTGCAAATAGCTCTCTGTAAAAGTGTGATAGTGAATTGTGTTCATTTGAAAATAACACAAATCCCTGCCATAGGAAATAAGGCATAATTAGATTGCCTATGTTTTCCTTTGTAGCATCAGTTGTCACACCAGTAGGTATTTATACTATATAACCAATGATTCACTACGGATGGATTGATTTTGGCACAGAAACAAATTTGTGGTGTTTGGCCCTGCTTTCGGCTTCTCATTCAGATGACAGTGGAGTCAGACAGCAGCACAGTCAATTCATCACCATGGCTGCTTACCTGCTCTGCCACTTCTGTGCAAGACTGTGAAAAAAGGGGTGAGAACAAGAAAAATCTATCAGTGTCAGTCCCAAAACTTCAGCGCTAATGAGTTTAATTTAGTTTCAGAGAAGTATGCTGGCATCATCATCATCATCATCATCCCAAATGTCTCTATGTTTGTCTTAAAATAAATTTGCATTTAATCATTTTTACATCTTTCTCACATTCTTGAACTTTTTTTTTCTTGACAAAAATCTGATTTACATTAACAACGATATTAATCCACATTAAATGAATTAACATACATTTATAATTTAGGAGCAGGTGAGACCCATTTGAGCATTGTGTTTTCCTGCAGGCCAATTCATATGTTCCTCTTTGGTTGGAAATAAATTGGTTGTGTACATGCTGCCCCGTACTCAGTGACCCTTGTCTGGTTCTGTGTGGATTGCTTTCACAGTGTGTTAAACGAGCCGTGGCCATGTTGGCGTTCCCCCCCCCGCATGGTGGCTGGTGCTGTAATCCGCTGTCTGGCAGTGTCATGTCACACACCAGCCATTGTGCTGCGTCTGATTGAAGATGCCTGATCTGACTAATTGATCCCTGAGCCACACAGGCGCTCTGACACATGGGTGAGGTTTCAGATGCGTGAATTGGCAGTCAAGTCACATGACTGGCATACAGCCAATCACATTTTTAGACTCAGACCCAGTGCAGCTTTGTGGTGAAGAGGCAATGCTGACAGATGGTGTGTGAGAAACAGAAAAATGATTTTAGGTGTGTACAGTCCAAAAAAGGGTGAATTGGATCACACAATGCTTTCACTTCCTTTGCTTTTTGCCATTTATTTATTGCCTCTGAAAGAAGTATGACTCTATAATAAAGATAATTTAATAGCAAATAATGCTTAAAGAGTTTGTTGAAGTATTTTATCACCACAACCATCTCAAGCACCACTTTAGCCTCCACAGGCCTTCCTACCTATGTTGTGTTATGATTTTCATTCATGATTCATCATTTTGCATAAGGAGCCCATTAATCAACAAATACCGAGTGATCATCTTATCTTTGTTTGTCATCTTTGTTATAGCCCCTAGATGCTGATTTGGTAGTAAGGTGGAGTTTATGATGCTGCGTGAGGCCTTGTATCTCCAGGGACGAATTTATAAAGTGTAAACTGTTCACTGCCTGGCAATTACTTTCAATTTAATTCAGTCTAGTCACATGCTGCCACTGATTAGGAGGCAGCACTTGATGCTGCCATCTGTCCATCCCCCATAAGCTGAGCAATTTAACAGATGTCCTAATACACGTATTAAGAAAAAGTAAATAAATTCCAATATCAGAAGGTGCATGGCTAAGTCTTTACACTTATTTTTAATGTGTGAAGAAATGACAAAAATGTGTGAAAAAT
Source organism: Centroberyx gerrardi (assembly GCF_048128805.1). Classification (NCBI taxonomy): domain Eukaryota; kingdom Metazoa; phylum Chordata; class Actinopteri; order Beryciformes; family Berycidae; genus Centroberyx; species Centroberyx gerrardi. The sequence goes on along the minus strand of NC_136000.1, from coordinate 13,199,267 downwards.
ATGACAAAAATCCACAAATATGTCATGGCAGAGACACAATCTACAATGTGATCTCATCAAATTTTTAACATATACCAGTATGGATCCACATAAAGCTGTGCATTTGTAGAATATTGTCATCAATTACATTTTTTATTATTTTTTCCATCCACTATCTTTGGCCAGTATGTTACATTTCATTTTCTACAAATCTATTTTACAATTATAACCTATATACAATTATATTTCACAAGTATACAAAGTACATGGCATGAAGAGTAAACAATCTGGATGGAGAAGAAACCTGTGTGAACCAAAATGTGTAGTTTGCATTGGAAAAACTTTATGTTGTCTAACACTGCTATACCATAAAAAAATAAGGAAAAAACAACATTCTGATATATTTTGGCTATCTTATCCGGCTCTGAAGTAAAAAAGTTTGACAGTCACTTTTTCATCTCTAACAGGAGGTCTCCCCACACACTCAGACCTCTGACGTCAAAGTCTCCATCAGAAACCTTCAAAACACTGATCTCTTCTTCTGTGTCCTCTCGCAGCGAGGGGCAGGCCTCCAACAAGCCCCGAAAGTGCTCAGCCAGCTTCTCGAAGGACACCCCGGTGTTTTCGCGGGCTTGAACCCATTCACCCTCATGTATGTCATACTCCATATCTGAAGCCCACTTTTTCAGCACATCACAGTACGCCGCCCTGAATTTCACGTTCTCCTTGGCAAGCTCTAGCAAAAGTCCAGCGGGCGATGCAGAGCACAAGTTCTGCAGCAGGTCGTCCCTTTGCTGCAACCAGTTCAAGAGAAAATCCTGTGAAGCGTTTCCCGCAGCTGTGTTTTCCCTTGTCAGTAGAGCTGCAGCGACGAGCAAACAGAAACAGCCCGCTGCTCCTTCACATCTCTGGAGGACAGAGTCTAGAAACTGCTCTGCTTTGCGCGCCTGGCCGCCCTGATGACGCAGCAGTGCATCCAGCCTCTCCATCAGCATCACGCCCTGCACCTCAGCATCAGGACCAACAGCAGCTGACACGGCTCCCACTTTTATGGCACTCAGGACTTTACACGCCGATTTACACTCAATGAGCCGGGTGCAATGGCCGGTAACGTCGTTTTCATTAGGACTCGGGGTGTCGAAAAGTATTTTAACGATGGAGCTCGGCAGCACGGGATTGTTCAACAACCTGACGAGCAACACATGCTGACACCGTGCAAGGTCCGAGAACGAGACTTCCGTGTAGCCCGGGAAGGTCGCTCGTAAACTTTGGTTTGTGAGCTGCAGCTGGTTTTCCATGACCTTCCTTATCGCGGGGTTCGTGTGAAACCGCGAGTAAAGCTGTTCACAGTACCGGGCCCAGTGAAAGGCTCTCTCCACGGTTTGTTTGTCCCATTGCTCCACGACACCGGTCTGTGTCGCGGCTAGCAGCTCCGTCGTGCTCGCCAAGTTTTTCAGCACCGCCTCCATGTGGCGCTCTCTCTGCGTTCAGGAGAGTTCCAACATGGCGTCCAGCTGCTGCGATATTCACTTTGGAGTAAACCAAAATATTCACCTAAAAGTCCCCTGCCGCCCGAACTGTGCGATATCAAAGTGCCTGCAGGAAGGCAAGTGGGCTGGATTTGGACCCGCGTCAAGCTAGACAAAATTAAAAAAGCAGTACTTCCGGTCACAAGTTTCAAAATAAAACCCCTATTCACAGACATTATTGCAGCGCTTTTGAGTAATGCGTTGTGTAAAAGTGAAAATAAGAATATATTTAAGGAGGAGTCTTTAGTGAATTAAAATATAGCCGTTGTTCAGTAAGCTAACCGTCGTTGAAGATGGTCTTCTTGGCTCTTCTCCTCGCCTGACGGCGCCATAGAACTACATGAGATGTGCGCATGCGTGGTTGTGTGCCGCGAGCCAGTCAATTTATTTCCCTTCAAAATAAAAGGCACCGAATAAAGTTCTAGAATTTCTTATCACAAAAAGTATATTATCATGGATGTATGATGCCCACCTACTCAGTTTTCACACATTTTGATTTGCGAGACAGATTACTAAATATTTATGGGATAAATTCATATTATACATCATTGTAAATGATGTATAATGTGGCTAGAGTATTTTAAGGGGGAAAAAAAACATAATTGATATTTGTTTATATTGGTGATTGTTTGTCTCATAATGATCACAGGAGGTCAGGGTTTACCCACATTTTTTTGTTTTATCACTACATCACTACATATCACTCATGTAGCATAGACAAAACTGTATAGTAAAAGAACCACAGACATTCACAGGCAGTGCGTTTTAGGATTGGATTAGATTACATGAAATAAATGGAATGAAATCCATAAAATCGAAGTGTATTGGAAGATCAAATTACCCGAGTTGGACTGCTGAGTTAAGTCAAGAAATGTCATATTGAGGCAACACAAAGAGGGGAGAGGAGGGAGGTATTGCCAGCAGGATCAGACTTCCCTCCCATCAGCACTGTGTGTGCAGTCAGATCCTTGTGCAAATGCGCAGAGAGAGACGCTGTCCTCGTCTACATTGGTTCAATGTTTTGGACGCCTAACCTGTGGGTCGGTGCATCGCTGTGAAAAGCATGAATATTGGGATCCAGGAGTTCAGAGGACGAGCGAGACGAAGGTGCGCACCAACGAGCTGAACCGCAGGGTGAGCACGAGCAGATTTTTCTATCATATTGGCAATATGCAAGGGATTTTCCCTCCTTTCTTGTTATGAAATGAGTCTCAAACCTTTGAATGTCTTTACACACTTTCTATTTTGCGTGTGTGGGGGGATGCACATTATTCTAATATCCTTATCGTCGACTTATTGAGCTCTTCGCAGTCCTATGGGTTTAATCACAGGAGGGGTGTGCGCTGCACGGTCTGATGTGTCAACAGACTCCGTATCAACTTTGACAAAAGTTGAGGCATTAACTCTTTCTTTTTCTCCACAACAGCCCATGTGTTATATTATAATAATAAGCTCTATATTCTCGCTTTTTTACATTTCAGTTTAAAGTCATTCAACCCGTCTTCAATTAAACAAAATGTGAAATATTTTCTTGAAATGCAGTTAGTGAGCTCAGTCATTTTATAGGTTTTAGTGGGTGTTCAGTTGGCTTGCAGTCAGAACCCATCAGACATTGTTCTTTGATCCTATTTCCAGTATGGTGAAATGACAGTCTGTTGTGGTTTGTTTTATTTGCGACAGTTGTAAACGAGGAGACAGCTTTGAAATGTTATTACAGTTGTAAATGAAATGCGTTGCCTGGTATTTTGAACACAGTACTGGCAACACCACGTCACTACTCCAGCCTACAAACACATTCACTGCACAAGATAGCACCAAAAGATTTGTATGTGGTACAGGAAGTAGTTTGTAATATGTAAATGTATTAGTTGCTGATATACTATCTGACTGAAATGGTATTTGTTGGTAGGGTCGTGTATTACAGGAGGCCCCAGCCTATGTGATAACCATGTAATTTATTTAGTCTGGAATAAATCAACACAGGATCACAGCACAGGATTTATGACATTCCATATGGTGCACTAATAAACATGAGATCACATTACTATTTCAGTGTTATTGGAATGTATGATATGATACTGTGGATATATAAACAGCCATAATCCAAGTTCAATGCTATAGGCCTACTGTAGTGTTAGTATGGATACTGGATGAAATGCAAAATTTTGCCTAATAACAATTCCCAAATATTTAAACCCTCTATCAATTACATTTTCCCACTGGACACTTTGTATTTCCTCGGCCACTGACCGCCACAATACATATAACCTGAATATACCACTCATCAATGTACTTATCTGCAGTGTAAACATTGAGCTTCAGCCCCTGTCGAATTGGACCAGTCAGCCTCCAGATCAGTTTTCTGTTGTGGAGGCGAGAGGAATGAAGGGCAGCGAGGGTTAGCGGGACAGAGTGTCTCTTGTGTTTTCTAATTGATGTGACTCAGCAGTCGAAATTCCCATCCATAGTCCTCCCCTGGAGTGATCTGGAGCCAACTGTGGTATGTTATGACTGCTTTACGGAGGGTCATGAAGAGGCCTTGTCATGCTTTTACACTGAGGAAATGTATATTTGAATATCTTTGTGCTAAGATGTTAGTAAATCAAAAACAATAGATAAAGCGACAGGTTTAGGGGATGATACACACTGCAGAAAGCCTAATATTCCAGAGTGATGCTGGTGGGTCGGGACGAGACCCTGTGTTCTTGCCCCGTAGTTGAAGAGGTCAGGCTGCAGCGGGGTGAGAAGAACCAGGTATGTTTAATCACAGATGGCTGTTTCTTTAGGACTGTGTTGGGGAAAAAGCAAGGGGAACCAACAGGAGTAATTATGTAAGAAACAAGCATATGTGTTAAGATTAACATTAAGATCTAGATGAACTTTATTGATTCCCCAATTGGAAAACTGGGTCAGTGCAGCAGCAAAGAATATATAACATATATAAAAATATGTATACAAATACAATTAATAGAAATATTGGAGGTTACATCTTCATCGTGCTAAAACAGAGCTCCTATTGGCTGGAAAGGGTTCTTGCTATGTTGACCATTGGCAGATATAACATCATACTGTATATATCAAGGGTTTGGTGTGAGTGACATTTAGGCCAAAAATGAATATTAGAATCACTGGGAAGCTCTTGTTGAGCTCTATCTGATGGTCAGAAGAACACATTTGTAACAAAAATGAAAACAAAGTGAAAAAACCAAAAGACTCAAGAGAAAACTCTAGGTTAAATTTGGTTAATAGGTCATGTTATGTTTTAAATAAAAAGGTGCAATCATGTAAAGTTTTGGTTTTGCTCTGCTATGAAATTAGGAAACTGTCACTTACGCCCCCTTTTGCTCTAAAACCTCGATATGTCAGAAACAAACAATTTATGAAGTCAGTTTTATTTCACCCATAACATCAGTGAAAGGGGCTTGTATGAGAGGCTGTCCCAGTGCCCTTGTTCTGTCAGTCCTGCACCTCAGCGGACATGGGAATGTAGCACCTGTGTGTCGGTGCAGAGCTCCAGTGTTTCGGGTGTGCGGGCAGTGAGGAGCTGTTGTGTTCAGGAAGATAAGATGACCTTGGCTGGACATCAAGGTCCTGACGTGCAGTGTTGCACCGCGGTGCGATTTGGTCACAGCCAACTCCAAAAAGACCTTGAAATGTTATTCAGCTGTAAAGGTCAGATTCCCCACATTGTGTCACACTCCCTCGGTATTCAGAAAAAAATTTCAGCCCTCATACAACATGAACTAATCGCTCATGGCAGCTTCACATCCTTGTTTGAATAAGATCTTCTTGTAATTTGCATTAAACATCCTGTTGCTATTTGCCTACAGTGGGGAATGTTCTATTTAAAGATGTGCGAGTAGGAGTCCAGGCAGGAAATCAATTGACTTAGATGCAATCAGCTTTCATAGTTAAGTAGCACAGATTGTTGGTCCCACTTTCAATTTCTTTAACTTGGCCCAAACAAAGAAGACGTGTTACATTTTGAGATGAATAGGTAAAGAAGGAGGATACAGTGGAGTCAGGGAGAGTGAATCATACCTTCTTAATATGATTTACATGCATTTTAGAAGCCTAAATGACTAAATGAATTCATAATCAACATTAATGTCATCTCTGTTCTTCAATAATCTGTATCATTGGTCTATTGGTATCAAAGTTAAGATGCCAGTGTTAGTTCATGGATTTAATATGTCATCTGTTATATTGTGAACCACTTCTTAAAAGAACCATTTTTTAAAGAGAATTCTGAAAATGATCCTAGCCCATTTTCTGTTATTTTCTTAAACTGAAGCTGTCTCCTGTTTAAATGGTCGGCACAGTCAGTCATTATAACCTCTGGAGTAATGTGACCCTTGGGAAAATGAGCAGTAGCCTTGTGATGCCACTATCTTCAAGCCTTGAAATTGTCTCCTCCATGTCTGCATAGCATACGGTCTTTACAGACCTTCACCATGTCAGTGTGCGCTTTGAGAAATAAGCCCAGCAGCCCAGCTTTCAAACTGTGAAAATAAACTGCAGAGTTGTTGATGTTTTCTTTTTAGTCTGCTCAGGTCTTACATCTGGTGCCCAGTTGTTTTATCAGTTACTCACTCTTCTCGGCAGTAAATCTATTAATGGAGTGACACTGGAGTGAAATGTTAGATTTTCTCATTATAGCTCATACGATGAATGTTTGGCAAAGCATGATATTGGGAAAGACTATGAGCAATGCCTCATTTACACATGACTTCACAGGCAATAAGCAGTTGTCAAATACTGCTCTGAATATTGATTCCAAATGCAGTGTTTCTGTCATGCTGGGTGATGTTAAGGGCTGTTACAGTGTTGATTGGACTGGCTGGGGCGCTGCGGTTTAGGCTGTATTATAGATAGCATGGTGAGACTGCTCTCTGTTCATCTCCAGGGTTTGTCAAATAGAAGTCCTACTGTACGAATCTGGCTGGTATAAAAGAGGCCGTTGTCAGTGGGAGAGGGGAGTAGGAGCGAGGCTGTCAGGGTCCCTGAGAACGTTCCATGTCATTAGGTGCACTGTAAACCACACCAGGCCACGGCCACGACTGGGCCAGGACTTGGCCAGGAGGACAATAGCGCTCTGATCCCCCTCCTGTAATCATGCACCCCCCCCTCCTCTCTACTCTTCTAGGGGATAGTGGGCCTGAAAGTTAACTGTCATTGAAGAAAAACTGTTTATCTTGATTAATTTAAGTCATAAACTGAAAACAAAAATGGTCCAAAAATGTCCACTTCACTGCAAAAAATGACAAGCTGTCAATTGATTTTAACTTGTTTCCAGATCTATCAAGCTTTTTTGTGATGTTTTTAGTCAAAGGGTTAGGGGTTAGGGTTCATTGCACTGGCAGATAGTCTTGCTGGTTTCAATAATATTCACTTGATACAAGCCAATATGACTTCTTTCAAGAAATCATCATAAAACAATGAAGAAAATCTTGAAACAAGAAACTTTCCCCAAGACAATTTCACTTTTACCAAGTAAATGTCCTGAAACAAGTTACATTATCCTGGAAGAAAGTCAAATTTGTTGAAACCGGTAAAATTATCTGCCAGTGCAGTGAGATGATTTCACAAAAAAAAAAAAATCCTAAAATAAGCTTGATAAGTCTGGATCCAAGATAAAATAACATTGTCAGTTTTTGCGGTGTTCTGTCCTCATTTGTCTGAAGCTCGAAGTTTGAAATTCCACATTGAAGGTTCACACTGTGCCTGTGACCGGTCCTTGTGTGCGCTCTGTGTTGTCTTCCTCCTCCCCGCCCTCAGGCCATCGTCAGGGAACCATGTGCAGCTCCCTGAGCCCGAAGCAGCCCAGCGGCCCGGGCCTGACAGACATGCAGCAGTACAGCCAGTGGCTGGCCAGCCGGCACGAGGCCAGCCTGCTGCCCATGAAGGAAGACCTGGCCCTGTGGCTCACAAATATGCTTGGTAAGCTCCAGTGTAGCTGATACACACACGGTACATTTGACTGTCCATACTGGGAACACTCCCTCCCTAAATGTTTTTACTTCGCTAATCGATGTGGAATTTCTGTCACTGGAGGCTAATTCAGCAGAGTTCAGGGTTACGACAGCATACAAGACAGCTGACTTTTGTAGGTTTAGTCCAAGTAGCAAAAATGTTGCTGATTTACACAGCCAAAGTAGGTCTATATCCTGTTCACATGTTTACTTTAACCTTGGGCACTGAGATCTCATATCACTATCAGTTGTTTGATATTAAAGTTAAAGGGACAGGTCAGGATTTGACATTAATAATGCCCCCGCATTTAGACATTTGGACATTCAAAACATTTTCCTGCAGGGGGTTTTGTATCTTAGGCACCATCCTCCTTTCGGCAGTACAGTCAGTCAGGAATGGAATCATTTCTTTCATAATCCTCACAAGTCTTTTCAAATAGTTCTGTTTCTTATTCTTGCAATTGCGACTGCTAATGGCAGTAAATGGATGGTTTCATGTCCCACTGACTTGCACTAACATTGCTAATAAATGCAGGAGGCTGGTGCTGATGGAGCTTGGTTAGTGATCAATAAGTTACACTTTGAAAAATCCTGAACCTTTCCTTTCCAGACAATAATTTCCATATCTTTGACGTTAGTTGAACTGGTGTTGCTGATGTGAAGGCATCCTCAGGGGGCTGGAATCAATCTGAAGCTCATTACAAACTGTTTTAAAGTCACTAGAAGGTGTGGAGCGCTCCCCGCTTTCGCATGCGCTCCCATAGACTTGCTTTAATTGAATAATGGGCATCATTAACGGTGCTCAAATAATGCACAGCCAGTAGTGAGGAACAAGCAGTGCAGGGTGCATCAGCAGAAGCTTCGTACAAAGTCGCTACTGCATAATAAATCACTCTGTATAGTGCAGTCATTCAACAATGTAGTCGCTCCACGAATACATGAACCATTCTGTTGAGCTAATTTGAATTCATAGACTCCAACTTAACTCTAACTAACTCTTGATTGCGCGTGAGTAAAGTTCCATGACATATTTTCAATTAACACGTCGGCTCTGGATCGCTATCTCTTTTTCTCCCTATCTCAGTCTATCTGTTTGCATTGGAGCCAGCTGAGGCAGGAACCTCTGGCCTGCAGGACAAGGATCAGAGACAAAAAGAAAACAGAAGCACAAGCACATTGTTTATTTAGCCTTGTGCTACCAGTAAATACACAATAACTAACTAGTTTAAGTCATTCGTGTTCTCATTCTTTTTTATGGCTTTGCCAATAATGAGAAGTTTTGAAGGCTCTTTCAGATAAAAAAAAAAAACAGCTTTGTAGGTGGACTTGTTAGACTAGTAGTCTTTTGTACCTTTAAATCCTAAGAAAGAAGGCGCTGATATGCTTAGCAGGGTTTACTATTGCAGATGGGAGGAGCAGCGCTTGTGTACTGTGGGAGGAATAAGGATGAGTCCACTGATTGAGTGGGAGGCGGATGCTTGGTTATACAGATGAGTCATATTGTTGTTGTGATGGGAGGATAGAGGGACTGAGCAATTTATATGGCCGAGTATTTGACTTTAAATGTTTCTTTTAGAGCTTCTGGAATATATTTTCCTCACACAGTGAGAAGGAAGGGATAGTATGAGCATATGACGGGAGCTTACTGAGTATTTCTCAAGCTTTCAATCTCTCCTTTTCTGGGCTCAATTACAACATTTGGAACTCATTAAACCTTGAACCCCCAGCCCCCTCCTCCTATAAGAAACAGAAAAGGGATGAAAAAAAAATCTCTCCAGTTTCTTTCCACAGACACCCCCCTGCCACCACCTCCTATTTCAGAATGATCTAACTGAGAAAGAATGGTCGTCTGGAAGTCAGTCAACTGGACACCACATGTTGATCACCAATCTATCTCTGCAAGTGTGTGGGATAATGAAGCATTACTGTGCAAAATCAGATGGCCCCTTTTCATCTGAGTTTGTCTTTGTTACTGTGTACTATTAGAAAATCTCTGCCGTTGCCCGGTCATGTGTTACAGTACAGTATATGAACATTTGGCTGCTGCACAGCTGCCTAAACCCAATAGCATAAGCCAAGCTCATTCAGACAAGCTATTTGTATGAGCCTTAGGCAACACTGCATGAAGTTCAGCTCAGACTGGGAATGGATTGGAGACAATGTTTGATTTCATTATACTATGATATGCACAATATTTTTTAAATTAAGACTTTTATCATTTCAGAATCATATCATATTTACTGTGTTGCCAAACAGGATTCTCTGCTTTCTTTACCTGTTCCCTGCTCAGGTTTGGAAATCACAGCTGAGAGCTTCATGGATCGCTTAGACAATGGGTTCCTGTTGTGCCAGCTGGCTGAGACACTGCAGGAGAAGTTCAGGCAGAGTAATGGAGACCTGCCTGCTCTTGGCAACAGCAAGGTACTGAGAAGCTGATTACAGTAGTCTGGCATGATAACGGTTACAATGACAACACCAGTCTGGGAGCCGAGTCTTTGCTCAAAGTTTTTGTGGACCAACTTCCACTTTGAATGATGTGAAAGACGATTGTTTCTGAGAGGGGAAACATCATTAAATCAGACTGACTGCCATATATCGTTGCTCTCAACTATTTTAATAATTCCCCTGTCTGATTATGAAAGACTATGAAACCCAGACATAAGATGTGTTTTGTGTTTTCAGTATGTTTTTAATAGTATCCAATTATGAAATCCTTGGTTTCATATGTGACTGTTTCTATTGCCACATAAATGACCCATTGAAGCAACAGGAGGGGGTTATCCTTGTCTTTCTTACTGTGATGATTTATATGGTCCTGGCCAATCAGAGAAGACAGTATTGAAGTTTGATAGAATCTCACTCAAATGGGAAACACTTAAGCTGAATCATCAAATTTCTGTATTGGCCTAAGTCCAGCTATGTCCCAGTATTAGGTTTCCCTGTCTTAATAAAATAAATAAAATCTACCCATATAAAATACCTCCACCAATCTTAACAAAATATCAATATCATAACCTAGTGATGTAATCCCTGGAAGAGAGGCACTCTGAAAACACTGTTTAACTGAAATATTATGTGACTCTTTAGCATTACATTTGATTTTCCCCTGTGCCTGAAATGCAGTTTGTTGATTGAGTTCGATTAACCAATGAAGTCATGCATCCCCCTGCGAGAGTTGGCAAAACAACTTTATGCTCATTTGTGTGCGTTTTGAGTGAAGGTTTGATGAATTTTATAAGATTAAGCGGAACCTTGCAAGCGGGTATTTATCTGTAATTCAACCCAAGTAAACTAAACAATGCCCAAGAAAACAAACATGTTAGAGGGCAAATCCTTAGATTCCCCCCATATCAGTTTCAGTGCATGTTTTGACTCAAAGCCATGTTTTGATGTCTTCAGGAAATAGCTCAAAAGTCACAGGAATATTTTTAATTTATCGCCATTTGTTTAAATGTTTGAAGTTCCCTAGAGCCATTATAGGGTTTTAACACCAGGGATAGTGGTTAGGTCATTTTTCAAGAGGAGGAAACGAAGCAAAAGACTCTTTTGTTGCCTCTTCAGTGAGCATTGTTCATGTTTGCACTGAGGCATTACTTTGCTGATGATGGTGGGTCTCCTGATCCCAGTGTGAGTGTAGCAGCAAAGATGTGTGGAAATACTTGAGGTCAATGGCCGTGGGACTGGAGAGGATCTACTGAAATAGAGGAGCCTATTGATTGAAGAGGCCAAGGGAGAGGGAGCAGAGGAGTCCTCAGACAGATAGGAGCCTCAGAAGAAACGGTGTGAGGCTGTTTGTTTGACGGGGAGAGAGAGTGGTCCACCCTGACCTGTAACTGGGTGACCTACCTGAGAGGATATTAAGGCTCTGACCCACTGCAGCCAAAGCTCTTAGTCATGTTTTTAACAGGCTTCAAAATCAAACAGAGTTGCATTGTGGTGTTTTATAAGGCACATGATTTATTACTTTTTGTCCATGTTGTCTCGTCTTACAGCTCTCATTAAGCCCTTTAAATGTAACGAGCCATAAAAGATTAATCGCGTTCTCCATGCTTGACATACTGTACTTCATCTTCCAGCCATCAGCCATTTCTGCTTTCCAATTTAATGTCAAATAACTGTTGTCTCATCAGCTTATCGTGCCATTGTAGACAGAAATAGTTGTATACTGTTAAAATTACCACTTTAAAGAGCGCTTCTGGCTTGCTTTCAAGTCCCATCATAAGTCGGTGTGGTGTGTAGAGAGTGCTGCTAAGTGATTCCAGCACAGAGAAATGATAAATCACATTTTGTGGATGCTGCCTCTCACACGTCTTCCCACATGTTTACATCAATCAAGATCAATCATAGATGAATAGAGACAGTAATTTTTGCTCTCCATATTATTTCCACGTGCCAAGTTAAATAGGAGCACCGCATTTGCTGTTCAAATTTATTGCCGCAACGCAATAACTAAAAATGTAATAAGTTCTGATGGAATGCATTAGTGCAGGTACAGCTGTGAAGGTAGAGGCGGTTTGTGAATGTGCAGTAAGTCTGTATCAATCACAAGGTTTATATTCTTCCTGAGTGAAAGAAATTGATGTGATTTGTGACCGTCATCGTTTTTTCAAGCAAAATACTTCCATATGCTTTCATTTTATTGCTGGCATCATTGGTTCCTATCCATTTAAATCTAACGTCTTCCAAAGCCTCTGTTAGCTCTATGCAGTTAATAGACACGTAAAGGCGCAGGTAATTCAGCAAGCCACAGCAGAAATAATAACATGTCATGCTAATTGCTTGACCAAACGATATGTGGCAATGCGGGCAGCATTATTTCACCAGGAATGCAAAGTAATTCAACAACAGAAAGGATTCCAGAAAAGCCAGGAGAGCCTGGAAAGAAAGGAAAAATCCCCACAAAAGACTGCATATTTCCAGAATGACCTCATCGCACCTTTCTCATAGCACAGACGCACATATCCTGTATAAAACCACAGCAAGGCGCATAAATCTCCCAGTACAGACCGTGTGGGGGCTGAAACCCATAAGCGTGTCATTCGATCCCAAATTATAGAAGGCCTGGTAAAGTAGCCCTGGTTTACTAACCCGCCATCTCCCATATTGATCTGTGAACGGAAAAGGTCCTTGATCCTGGGCTGAAACCAGAGCCTCAGCAGATGGAGAAGAAATCTGTGTAGATAAAGAGTGTATGGCTCTGTGTTTTGGTGGAAACTCTGGGGGTTGGGCTGGACCACTCACACTGGTGGACTTGGTTGTTTTTTCCTTGTCAAACACAAAGTAAAAGCTCATGTTCAGATGCTATGGATTTCAGTTACTCTCGCTGTCCAAGTTCTATTGATTATTGAAAGTTACGAGGTGTCCTCCATCTTAGTTTGATTTTCAGATGTTACGTGTACATACTGACATCAAGACATTTGCTATCCAGCAGACTATTCCCAATCGGAGGATACCATGTCGGAAAAGTGCTCCCTCTGGCTCTTTCTTTGCCCGGGACAACACAGCCAACTTCCTGGCCTGGTGTCGTCAGGTCGGGGTCGGAGACACCTGTTTGTTCGAGTCAGAGGGTTTAGGTGAGTGTGCATGTTTTGCTGTTACTTTGCTATTGGAGTGTTTTTGTGGCAGTTTGTTGGGTTGGTACCTTGAATAACATTGCAGAACTCTATGAGACTTCTACAGGGATTCTACCATAAACATCAGTGTGCTAAAATATCATGATGAGGACAAAAGGCTAGTTCACAGGTTTGGATTTCCTTACAGAGATATGGCATTGTTGGCCTAGCTGTCACTGGCACTGCCAGGGAAATGGACTCAGATTGCTATCTCTTTGTGAATGGCCTGATTAAACAGGTAGAGGATCAGGCAGGTTGCACGGCACTGACTCTACTCTGTGCTTCCTTCTCCTCCCCTCTGTGGCTCAGAGGACTCGCTTCCCCATGCTGTGCTTCAACTCCTTTGACATCCGCACAATACTCACAAGGACATCGGTCTGCTGGGAGCACTCAGTGTGTCTCTACCTGACGAAAGGGACATGTGCATCTTGAACAGTGTGTTCTCTGCTCAAAATGTCTGAAGCAAAACAAAGGGAGCACAGACAGTAGGGTGTGAGTTAGTGGGAAAGTAGGCCAACCCTATGCAAATGTTTCCCTCAGCATGCAGTAGGGACATTTTGCTCTCTTCCACGTTCACTACTCAGAGCATATTCTGATGTCTGTCTGATCTACTGCAGAGATTGTCATTCTTTGGGTATAATTTAAATGGAATATGCATGCAGATATGATAGGCATGTGCCTGGGCTAAAATACTGTCCATACAGACAGATATACAGTATATGACCCTGCCAGTAACAGAATACCTAGAATGTTTGTGCATTCTCCTAATTTCTGACTAATGGTTGGTCGACCATCACTAAGCACTTGAGAAATACAAACTATGCAAATCATCTTGGAGGCCATGTTACACAGGCAACATTTCAAACTCACAATGTAGTTACAGGAGGCAAATTTGTCGTATAGTTTTACAACAGTAATTTGTCATTACATTTTTGTTCCATATATCCTACTATGTTATCCACACTGAACTAGTCCCATTTGCCAATAATACCATACCATTTCTGCTAAAGGTAATATTTCCCCTGTAAAATTTCCCCCTGCTAGAAATGGAAATTTTTTTTTTTAAATCATTAAACTAATTGTAATAGTTTCAATGATATTCCATGTCATTGTTAGCCTTACAGATTCATAGGTCCTTAGTAAGCTGTCTCTTAATGTATCATACAAAGTCTCATTCTACATACATGTATGTAGTGACTTCAGTGATAACACAGAAGCCTCAATCAAATGCAGTGGATCTGTAATTGTGATACAAAATGTTGCATAAATGCTTTAGAAAACAAAGGCTGACAACCGTATTCTTTCTTTCTCTCCTTTCCTTTCTCTGGATGGATTTATCAGTTCAGCAGTAGATGTAACAACACCAGGTTTGCTATCATGCGATGGTTGTCCTGTCTATAATGCATGGTGTCATGTGTCACATGTATTGTACATCTCCTATCCACTCTCACTGTCCAGTCTGACATTAGGCAAGGTTAGGGTTAAATCCTTAAGGCTGAATATAGTCCAAGTCTGAATAACACTGATTTTAATTTGATCTGGGGCAGGATTGCAGCGGAGCAGAACATTTGGATGCATGAAGTTCATGAACTCATTCTTTATGTGTATCATTTTCAATTCATGCTGTCATGCCAGTGCCTGTTCCATCAAACAGCCACTCATTCCCACTCATAACCATTGACATGTTACATACTGTACAGTGACTCTATGGATATCCTGTTCTGAGACTCTCTCTCTGCCTGTAGTTCTTCACAAGCAGCCTCGAGAAGTGTGCCTCTGTCTGTTAGAGTTGGGAAGGATAGCATCTCGGTAAGGTTCTGTATTTGATATTTTCCCTCTTCGCTAATTAAAGTCTATTCCTTCATATTCTATTTTTGCATGCTTATTTAGATTATTTTGTGAATCTTTTTTTAGTACTAAACTGATGGGATGACATTATTCTTTTATCCTTGCATTAGGTACAAAGTGGAGCCTCCAGGGCTTATAAAACTGGAGAAAGAGATCGAGCAGGAAGAGAAAGCGCCTCTACCGCCTCCGTCACCTGTGTCCCCGGCTCCGCCCCTCTCTCCCTCTCCTTCCTCATCTCCTTCCCCATCCCCCTCTCCCACCAAATGCACATCTAGCAAGAAGAGCACAGGGAAGCTGTTGGATGATGCTGTAAGTCAGCAGTTCTCATCGGGTTGTGCTTGTAAATTTGGCCTCACCGGTGAAATTGTGACCAAAGATTTTCAACAGAAAGATATTAACCAGATAATACAGAAACACTGTGCATACACTATATACTTATATATGTTTATGTGTGTTTCAGGTAAGAAATATCGCTGATGATCCCCCCTGCAGGTGTCCAAATAAATTCTGTGTAGAGAGGCAGTCCCAGGGTCGGTACCGTGTTGGAGAGAAGATGCTCTTCATCCGGGTGGGTATACTATAAGACCTTCATATTACACAACATGAGCTTAAGATATACTTAAAGTCAGATTTTAGCAAATGATTTGGCTTTTAAACATGTCATGAAAGGTGGGTAAAAATATATCCAAGCCAAGTGTGGAGATTTTACCTGCTTGTTTTACATGATTGATAGATTACCGGATAACACAGGGACACAGAAAATCCTCTATTTGCATACACACAAATTAGATGAGTTTATATTTTGGCTAACACATTTTCACCCACTCTATTGACTTTTAAGTCCTGGCTTGAATTCAATTCAGTAACAATAAGGGTTCACATCTCAGTGCAAACTCCTCTTCATACAGTGTCTGTTCACGCTGCATATGGCAGTATGTTGATGTAGTTGGGGCTGGCTTCGGGATGAAAGTCATCCATTGTTTCTGGAGAGCGCACCATTGCTGTGAGGTCTCATTTACTGGTAATGGTATTCCAACAATGTCCATCTTCAGCCAGCCATAATGTGGTTCACTGGCTATAAAGGGAAAATAATGTCCTCAGATTTCCATATGGGTAGATGACCAAGTTATTACGACCTGGAAAATATTTTACTGTGCCATATCGCCTAATACTGGGCATTGCATTAACTTACAATCACACTGAATCTATTAGTCCAGGAAATGTTACTTTACTTTCTCTGAATGGAGGGGCAGGGGCTATTGGAGAAAGATAAATGGAGGCTAATACAAATTAGCGAGGTAGCATTGGTACCCTTGGGATCCTGGTTACTTGGCAACCCACAACCAGGATTCACACCTCTGGGAATGTGAATCATGTGGAGTGTATGTTTAGGATGTGCAGACATGGAAAAGAGAATTCACTCTTGGATGTCCTCTGCTGTTCGCCCGCTGTATTACAGCCACCAACCTCAAATCATTATAAGGTTCAGGGAAACAACACTGTCTTGAAATACATTCTGAGCACTAACACCAAAATCCAAGATTTAAGTCTTCCCAGCCAGAGGCATGCTACCATGAGATACTTTGTAATTCAGACAATGTCATATTTATATTATATTTATATTATATTTAGAGCGCCACTGAAGACTGAATGTTTCAGTTCAGTGCGTTGCTGGGCAACCAAGGACAAATGGTGAGAAGCTCACTATCTTGGTCTATTGCTGTCTTTGTCTCCACTACATTACATGTGTATTTTTTAGTCTACAGTATGTGTGTGCGGTACACCGTTTTACCAGGTCAAAGCAAGCATTAACCCCCCATTCCACTCTTGTCTCTCAGCCAGCACTCTTCACTGGGGAAGATGCTTTAATTAAAATTCCTGAAGCGGTTTTACCCCCTAGCAGCTGCTTCCACTGAAAAGGTGTGAATACAGTAAAGGCAAGTTACTGTCAGTCGGCAACCGTGGAGTGTGAACAGCAGCGGCATGCAGTATAGATACAAGAGCGTGGGGTCTATTCCATACTCTGCACAGGATCTGCACAGTCTGTAAAAGCTGCGAGGCTGACCTTCTCAGTTCCTAGAATAAATGAGATAGTTGTACCTGCAACGAGGGGGCAGAGTAACATCACACTGTTTGTGAGAAAACGCTGGCCCAGCTCCGCCCCGGGCCCCCGTCCCTCTCTGGGGTGCTGAGGAGGGAGTCGGCTCTGGCAGGGGCCTTGTCCCATAGCAGCATGATTGAAACCTCTCTCCACCACACAGGCCCATTAAGTCCACAGTCACAGAGCCTGGGGGCCCGGCGTTGGTGATTGGAAGCGCTGCCCTGCCAATGCCCCCTAGATTGATTCTTTTAAGAGGCTTATAAATGTTGCATGTTATGCTGCTGGAGGGTAGAAAGCTTCATATCTGGCCGGACTCTAGGTGACAATCTGAGGAGGTAGTGTACCGCTTTTCTCAAACTGTTAACGTTGATATCTTTCAGAATCATTCTCTCGCAGGTCTGTTTTTATTTATCAGCCAATGGTCTTTGTAATAACGTATTTATTTCATATTTCTCTTGATTAGGGGATTCTGATTCACCAGTAAATGAGCTTGTTTTATTAGAAGTGTAATGGCGTGTTAATGATGGCAGGGGGGGGGGGTGGAGGTGCTCCATAGTGAGGCAGGCATGTTTTATATGCAGGGCCTCTGGGGAATGCAAGCGTCTGAGCTGCCAGTATACCAGAGCCTTTTATTTCATCTTCTATTTATTATTATGGGAGATGTTGCCATGGTACCCGACCCTGAGAATGTACCCTGATGTAGCAGGTGGCAAGATTTTAGAGCAAATGTTGTAATTTGAAAGACGTAGTTGCAGTTAGCAGTGCTGCGGTATAAAAATGCAAACCACTGCATATAAATCTGCGTATAATTTCTACGTTTGGTGCTTATTAGTGATGAAAAGCCAAATAAAGACTATCAGCTGAATACTTTTATTATAGAAACCAATCACTAGTTCAGTTAATTACACAATGGAAGAACAATATCACCAAATGCATTTTCACTCTGTTTGTGCTGTGCGGTCAGTGGGTGTCATTGACAAACGTCTCCAGCAGTCCCAGTGATCAAACAGTGAGATGCATCTATCAGTGTGGTGCAGCCAGGTGTCAGGTAGTAGCCCGCTCTACATGGCATTAGGCTGGGAGGAGATGGAGAAAGCCTTCCTCCTGGGACATGAACCAGTCAGAGGGCTCCACATCAGTCAACAAGATCCGACATCAAAGCCATGCTTAGCTGTTCATTCATCACCTTCTGCCTGAGATTTAAAGCCTCAATCAAGGAAATGACATGAGTTCTCTAGAGGTGGAAGAGCCCAGCAACAGCCAATACAAGCACTATAATCCCTTTCCCCCCTTTGCAGATGCTGCACAACAAGCATGTGATGGTGCGTGTGGGTGGAGGCTGGGAGACCTTCGAGAGCTACTTGCTGAAACATGACCCGTGCCGCATGCTCCAGATCTCCCGGGTGGAGGGCAAGATGTCCCCCGTCAGCAGCAAGTCCCCCAACATTAAGGACCTCACCCCCGACAGCTACCTGGTGGTGGCGGCCCACTGCCGCAACAAAAAGTGAAGACATGGGACTCAAAAGTGCGATCGTAAAAAGGATGAAGAGGATGATTTCTCGCTGTTGTTTACTCTCTAGCTAGTGGAAGTGGCTACATAATACGTCTCTGTCCATATACATGTTATGGCTACAGAAAGCATCCGTGGAAAGCACATTTTATGCAAATGGATGTTTGTGATCAGATTAAGCCTGGGATAAATACTGGTAGGCCCTTATGTTATGTTTTATTTAGTTTACCAGAACTGTAAAGTAAAAAGCTTTACAACTTTCTTTACTGTTAACGATGTAATGAGTAAATTGGGAGTAAGTGAAGTTGTACATTTTCTTTGGATTGTTTGTTCATTCACTAACTGTATTTAAAGCTATAATTCACTTTGGTAGAACATTTTCACTTTTTAGCACACATGCCTTCAGGAACAGTCTGGAACAATGTAGTAGCTTTCAAGCTCAAGCTCTCCCAGGTAATCTGCCATCACTACTGGCACCAAGGCGTTTTACCAGCTGAACAGAATGACAATATTACCTGGGAAGTAGAAGCTTTTCCAAATTAAAGTAAGTGGTGGTGATTGCAGGTACCCAATATTCCTTGTTAACCATTTATATTTAATTCCTGTGTGTGTGTGTGTGTGTGTGTGTGTGTGTGTGTGTGTGTGTGTGTGTGTGTGTGTGTGTGTGTGTGTGTGTGTGTGTGTGCGCGCGTGCGTGCGTGCGTGTGTGTGTGCTAAAAGAGAAAATGTTCTACCAAAGTGATGTATAGCTTTCCTATTTTTTCATATGCCATTTGGGGGATGCTTTTATCCAAAATGCCTTACAGTACCATGAGTTTTGCTTTGGTGGCTCCAGTGGGAACTCCATTCAAACTGCAAATTAGACTAACTTGAGCTTTAGCAGAATAAGTGGAAGTCTTATCACCCAAAGAAGTGTATTAAACCAAAGCCACATTAAGCCCACATCTCCCCTCTGGAGACCAACCACTGGCTATAAATGGTCACTGCTGTTTTATAAGGCATTTCTTATTAGGCTAACAAAAAGATTAGCAACGGTTAGATTGTTTACATATTGAATAACTATGCAATGCATTTTTGTACTATTATCATTTTTATTGATTATTAATTATTTAGGATATCTCCTGTTTTACATTATTTCTATTGTGAGGATGTGGACAATCGCCTGTACAATATATGCAGCTGAGGTGAAACAATATTGATTCATGAGTGATAATAGATTGATTCATTTGAGCTTCTGCAAATACTTTTTGTTGTACTTTACTGACCTCTAGAGGTGATGTTCAGTTCTGTCAAATTCAGTCATGTAATGGTGATGAGAGACCTAAACTCCCTGGTTATAAGACATTACAGGACTATTTCTTTGACAATTCAAGACCGTTTTCATTTTATGTATTCATTTGTCCAACTTTATCATGGAAATTTAAGATTAAGGTGCAAAGTTTGGTATGTGATCAGTGGCTATGCAGTAAGTAGGAAGTAAGTATCCCACAAGCTCATGTGTGCTTTAAATGAGCTCAATTTCTGATTTATTGATTTAAAATTATTTCAATAAATTCTCAAATCCTAAATCCTCTCAACTTGCAATATCTATTTTGTCAATTTTGATTTCAAATGTTATCTGCGGAGGAAAATGCTAATTTTCATTTAAAAACATATTAGCTATCATAAATCTAAACTATTATGTTTCAATGTTAGCATTGTTCATAATGACAAAATCTAAATCTTAACCATTACTGCATTCTCAGTCAAATACCTTTTAAGGGGTACTTCATGGTAATAAAACTGTGAAGAGCCCCTGCTCTTCACCCTACAAGCCTCAGCGGATGAAAACACCACCTTTCATAAAGCTGCAGATCTACTCATGAAATCCACACAAGTGTAGCAGAAGTGTAATTTATTGTAGCAAATAATATTGGCTAAATTTCCTGTACTACAAAATGGCAAGAGCACCGGAAGCATTAAAGGATCGAGTGAGGGTTGTAAGAAGAAGCACTCAATTAAGCAAGTCAAGTCAAAGTAGGTACATCACTAGATACACACCATGTGCTTCACTTAATCTTTCCTTCAGTTTCTTCCTGTTTCCATTTTAGTGTCAGTCCCAACATATAGCCACTCGAACAAGAGCATATTCAATATTCACCAAACAATTCTCAGTCAATACTGACAAACTGTGTGCAATTTATATGTCTAACAAAAGCTTCTGCTTGGCATAAGGCAATTCACAAATACCACTTCTCATCTCATTTAAATTAAGCAGGTATTTTGCATACATTACAATTCAATAATGCAACAAATAACTCAATTTGTAACAGTAAATGAGAAAAACAAACACAAAGAGGTGAAATGAGTGTAAATTGGGTGTGCTTTTAAACTAACTCTAAAACAAGCACTTAAATGCATTAGTAAACATGTGATTTATCTCAGAAATGTGTCATTTGAGTAATGGATTTTAAGAGACCTCATAATAAATAAAAAAGTAATGTGGCCATTAAAGGATGTAAATATCTAACCTCTAGTATGCAAACCTACAAAAACACTGTAGTATAAAAGCCTCAGTGTTTAGGACCGCTCTGTCTTGATATGAGGACAGTTGCCAGAGTTACTGCTTGACCTTAATGTGTAAGCAAGCACATCTCCTATTCTTGTGTGTTTGTTATTCATTACTGCATGTCGCCTCTGGCTGGTCCAAAGGTCCAAACTGGCTTGTATAGCTTGGCATCAAGGGGGCAAGTCCAGCTGTTCTGTCCGTAGTCACTTCAGATTGTTTAGCATGATGCATGACTACTGTAGTTGTTTGCCTCAGAAGACAATAAAGTAGGCAAAAAAAGATAATAATTATAAATAAAAAAACTGGACAGCATATCAAACATCTTTCAAGTCATCTTGCAGCAATACTTCATGTTGTTTTTAACGTTTGAGTCGAGACTTCAGGGTTTTAGCCTCAGGATCTTCAGCCCACCTGCCACTGCAGAAAAAGCAAAGACAGAAAAATGATCAGAACAATCTGTAATCTCTGAGAAACAAATCCCTCCTCAATGGGAATTTAGAAATAAGTAAGAATTAATGAAGGTTGAATGTTTCATGAGTCTCTTTAAAAGAGGAAGTCAATTTAAGAATTCCTATATGCTTTTCCTTTGGTCTTGGAAAATTCAATATTATATGTAACAATTCTCACTCAAAGCCAGAAACCAGAGAGCACAGACTCAGACTTGTGATGTCATCCGATATAAAATTTGGACCTGCTTCACTGAGTGACTTGGGAAACGGTGACTGGAGGAAAATGCTTATTTTCAGTTTATTTACACATTGCATTGACTTGGGGGGGTAAGCAGCCCAATGGCAGCTCAATGGACTCAGTGTGAACAGCGATTTTTGGCCAAAAGGTTGTAGCCTAATAAAATATTATGACTGGGAGATCACTCATCGGGTGTTTAGAACTGACAAAATTACTATGGATTAAAAGTGTTTCGTCTTTAAAAACTCAAATATTATGTGGGTCTCCCATTCATTGTCCTTGGAGCATCTCCAGACTGTGTGTCTGATGACATCGCAAGTTTCATTCTTAAAGAGAGAGCTGTCTGTGTTCACAGGTATTCATCTGACTGCCCTAGGCCATAGGAATAATCTTTATGAATTCTTAAATTAAGTGATGGTCCCCTTTAGGTAGAGATCACACAGTCTGGGCATCAACATAAGACTAACCTTCAACCCGCCGCCACCACCAGACACAGAGGTGGTCATCGCCTGTTTTTCCATCTCCTCCTGTTTTTTCCTTTTCCTTTCAACTGCTTCTGGATTTTTGACACCCCTGTATGTTGTCTGAGAAAAAGAGTGGCACACAAAAAAGCACTAACAGGAAGGACCTCATAAAACAATTCGTTAAAACATTATGTTTCTACTATAAGTCAATGCAAGTGGTCTTTAAAACTTGTAAGTTATCCAAAAGTATGTTTCAATCAACTATTCTATCCCAATGATTAAAAATGCAAAAGGTGTATTCAAAAACACAAGCAAAAGAGAAGCCAACTGTCAAATAAGGCAATTCAGCCAAAGGATGGAGCAGCTATTTTCAATAGTGTTGTGTTGCTCATTGAAATATGTGCTTTCATGTGTGGTGAAAGTGTGAATTGTCAAGGTGCAAGATAGGAGCTGAGGAGAAATGATTTACATTTCCATATAGTCTTATGGGAGATCTAAAAATGAAAACAGTGAATCAGCGCGCAGAAAGACGTGATAGTTGTGCTGTCAGCCAATCCAAAAGACCTAGCCAAAACAGGAATCTCTGTTTTGGCTCATGTCCACTTACCTCGATACAACTTTTGCATGTCTCTTACGGGTTTGCAAGATGACTCTCTGTATAATAAAACATTACTACTGAAGTGTATCTACCTCGAATAGACTGGGTGTATATAAAGTTATAAAAGTCTATATTGTGCACTAGAATGATGCAAAACTGTTGAATGAGCTGTATGTGAACAGTTAACTTCATCTGTCCCTGCTGAACCTCCATCTCCCAGTATGCATTACATGGTATTGTCAGTGTTTTATCACCGAACTCATGGACAAAAGGACACAAGCACTAAGGCTACCTCTTTTTGTCTCTTCTCAGCGGCCTCAGCTAATTGTCGTCTCCTTGTCTCCTGTGAAGAAAACAGAAAAGTATTGAACTTGCAGGAGTGTACGCAGAGTATCCTGAACAGTATAACGGTGTAAGGCCTGGCCCGTGCATACTTTACATTCCAGTGTTTAAAGAGACGCTCACCATCTCCTAAACATTGCCTAGTAAGGCCTACAGCTTTCGTACTGATGATAAATTGATACATAAAGGTGTAATAAATTTACAGCCATCCAGATTTCGTGCTGGGCGTATTCAGAAGCAATGCCTTCTAACTTATATTTGTGACAGTGTTGGTGGAAAAAGTTGTAACTATTAGTTAACCTACTGGATCTGGAGTCACAACAACGTCGTCTGCCGCTCCACCAAGGCACGGTAAGCACATCCCCATACTTGGGTATTCGAGTAAAAAGCAACGTAAAAATCAGTTATCAGTGTCTCGGTTAGCTAGCTATCTAACTCGCTGATAAGCCAGTTTTGACTTGTGTCGCAAATGGTTAAGGCAACAGAAGCAGCGGCTTCTAGTTCCAACAGCTGTTGGTGGGTCCTGTGGCATAACGTTAACGTTAGCTAACGTTATCTAGCTATGTTAGCTACGTTAACGTTAACGTTAGCATTCTAGCTAACAGCTGGCTACTACTACAAGCCTAGTCACCCATATGCAGCAAGCCGTCTATTAAATGTATTACTCCTCGAACCTCTTGTTAAAGTGCCTCGACATTTGGAAAATAGCTGTTTGACAGTCAAACGTCTGGGATAATTTGCTCACTAGGGGTTTGTTTTGGTCAGCGTGTTCAATCGGCTAGCTAATCTGCGAAGGTATGTTCAATACATTACCAGAGTAGTGAACAGTTAACTAATGCTTTTCACAGTAACGTTATGTGGCAGAAGTCTCACCGTTAGCTACCTAAACACTGAGTATTGAAGCAACTGCTGTTTTTCATTTTAATGAGTCTTAAGTGGAAAAAGAGTATATATGAATATCTCATTTTAAACACAGTTAGTTTAGTTCACTGCGTTCACAATTATTGCAGAATGGTCTTTTGTAACTGCATGACTTTGAACATAGCTCAATAGCTTCTGACAAGGGGTGGATACAGAGGCACGCTCCCTCTCTTATAGCTGGTCCAACATTACCACCTTGTGGTGAGAGGTGTGTAACTGACTGTAAATGTTCATACTGATGGATCAACAGTGCTGTGTGGTCTGACCAGACTGAGACTAATATTAGTTATAGAATATATTTCCCGTGGCTCCTCCGCTTTATGCATGCATGCTACACATGGCTAGATTTCAGGCCAACTGGATGGTAAATGACAAAATCTTATGACATATCTCTCTTTTTCTAAACGTGGGATATGGGATATCCTGCATATGAGACCATACTAGATACTACCAAGAGTCTACATTAAAAAAAAAAAAAAAGTTTCAAAATACACAATAAACATGACAGATTCCGCAGGTGTCACTAATTAATCCTGTTAGTCTATGCAGTCTGTGCAAGCCAAAATTATCAAATTCAAGTCAAACCATCCTATATGAAGAATGGATATTTTCGCGTCGTTGTCCAGCATGTAAGGTAGCTTCAAGTCATCAAAGTAGGCTAGACTAATGAGAATTGCTGTTTGCCTGGGAAGTGAAGCACCAAAGCCACTCCGTCCAATCAATAGACAACAATCAATATCCTAAGAGTTTAATGTTATACCACGCTTCACCCCATAACACTTTAAACTCCACCCATCCATCTCCGCTATAGCCTGGGATACTTTAGCTTACAGTGCTCCAGTGTTGGAATGGCAAGTTCATTTTTGCACCGCTGTTGTGGATGTAGTTGTCATTCAGAAACTTATTGATGGGGAATTTGTACTGAACGCGCAAATCGAGTAATGGAAGTGAGTGTGTCACAGGCTCTTGGCAGCTCCTCAGGTAGGCTCAACTTACTGCTGAAGGAGGTACACTGACTTACAGTAGCCGAGGGTATAGCCAGGACTGACATGATCTCTCAGCTACTGAAAACTGAATTTGACTGAATAATAGGCTATTGGTGATCTATTAATAGATAACACCATAATAGATCATGTTATTCATCCGGATATGCAAAAAGGTCTAATAGTCCATGTGGACCTGTAGTCAATTTATTCTAAAGTATGCATTTGAATAAGCTGTTTAATAAATAGGATTTACAAATTGTATAATGTTAGGAAGTAAATAGTCAACTTCTGTATCATCTCTCTCTCTCTCTCTCTCTCTCTCTCTCTCTCTCTCTCTCTCTCTCTCTCTCTCTCTCTCTCGCATCCTCTGTCCAATCCATGGTGCTCTGATCACCTATTATGTCCTCAACAAACTTATTTCCATTTCACAAAGATAAAGTACACTAGGTATTACAAATGCATGTCCCCTGCATGAATGCAGAGTAGTCCAGGATGTAGGAAAATGCAGTATATCACTAATTCACTTAATGAGAACAGATGCTGTAGGACTGACTTATATTTACAGTGAGGTAGTGGTTAGCTAGTGAAACTATGATAGTTTTCTTAAAATAGCACAGTAGGTCTCCTCCATCATGTCATTTTCAATATAAAAAATAGACAAAGTGGTCATACCTTCATATGAAAGACCATAATAGTAACATACTCTTCTTTTGAGTGTGAGGCATTTATTCTATCATTGGTGTATCAGCCCAAAGCGGAGGGAAGCTGGATTGAATGTTTATGCTGAAACATCTGTGGCCAAATTACTGTCACAAACTAGAGAAAGGAGAGAGCGTGACTATTTTCCAGGAAAATGCTGCAAACATTTCCTGTGTCAATCAGTTTACTGCAGGCTACTATCTGCATGAATGCTGTGGCTTTTATTAGCCTATCTAAATCATCGCTGCCCTAGGCAGAGATGAAAATGGCAAAACTGTTGCTCATTCATGGGCTAAGATTTATTTATTCATTCAATTATATCGTAATATATATTTATATCATACTGGAAACCTATGATTGCTCTACGAAATAAATCAGTTGACCTGTAATTTGAACAACAACTTTCCTTGCTACATTGTAATAAGTGTTTTGCTTCATGAGTTTATCATAATCAAGAATTGATAATAAATCTACAAGCATGGATAATATCTGTAGATGTGAGCTGATGGTAAAGTAAGGCTAATAGGATGGTATACCTGTCTTCATCTAACTGTGTGTGCTGGTGGTCCTGGTGTCTCAGTTGGATGAGGTGTTTACCATATAAATGCATCATCTAGGGTTAAAATCTGGCTTGGATCCTTTGTTGCTTATCACTCCTCTCTCCAATCTTTCCTGTCTCTTTTTACTGTGAACTGTCTAATAAGGCAGAAATGCCATGAAAATAATCTTTAAAAGGACACTTCCCCAGAAATGGTAGGTCTGGGGGCATGATGATGATGAGATTTGTGAAAATCTGCTTTTAAAAACTAATTTCTGATACTGTGGCATAAGATATGCCGGCACTCAGTCAATATTAATATTTCTGGATTATATCACTCTATTTATACAAATAACTATCTTTGGTATTCAGCAACTAAAATTTCCACTTTCATCCACAAGTTGCACTCGTCTATCAGTAACAGTCAACACACAACTCTTTTAGGGGTTCGGAGGCCCAATTCCAGGTGAAACAGCACAAGGCTGCTGGAAGTGAAGAGGCATTTTGAGAATCACACTTTATTGACAGTTTGGCGTGCCATTTTAAAAATATGGTCTATGTTTAAAATTGTGCCCTCATAGTTGCTTCTCAGTACAGTTTGGCATCTCTTACATTTTTGACAGTTTTTTAATCCGAAGGAGCTGCAGACATTTTATGTGCATACATTGGATGAGAGAAGGAGGCAAGTGTGTTATGATTTAATGGAGAGGATGAAGACGTTTATGTGGCTTTAAATGATCACTGCTGAGCAATGTAAGTTCTTGTAGAGCGGTAAGGCATGTGCGCCAGCTTTGAATAGCCTGCATAGAATGGAAATACTGCAGTATAAATGCCCTTCAGACTGGTTATATCTAGATGATCAGTGTTAGTAATGCCCTTTTTATTGAATTAACAAGTTGCTTGGGAAGATGTCCAACTGGCTGCACTCAAACCAAATTACATTTGCTTTATCCACTGCTGACTTGTTCATGTTGTAGGGTCTGCACAATAATCATATTACATAAGCAATTCCCTACAATCATCAATAAACTCAAGATCCATTTTCCTCATTTAGCCAGACTGCATAGAGCCAACAGAATGTGAATATGAATCCACGTCATACTACTTTAAAAAAAATTGTTGTGAAATCATAAGTATTGGCCAGACAGCCTGGTTGTGGTGTTTCCCAAGATAAATTGTACTTTTACATGGTTAATGGTTAATGGAGTCACCGTCTCCTCAATGTCTCATCACAGATTCAAAGTGACTGGACAGTGGAATTTTGTGACCCGGGTCTTAAAGTTACAGTTGGAAATGTTTTAGTTTGAATAAATAATCAATGTGCCAGGAAGCTGAGGAAGAAAGTACCTGCTCATCAATCGATCTGCCTAATGTCTTGTCTCAACACTTGATAAATGTTTGGGACCAGATAATTACTGCACAGCTGTAATGGACAGACGCACATTTTGGACAAAGTGATTTTTCTGACCAGTCACCCAGGGGTTTTGGTAACCTAGACAGCAGTTTCCTTTTCAACATTATTTCTTTACCCCTCTTCGGCAAAGATGTTCTTTAATGGCAGTTATTCCTTCTGTCAGTCACGCCCCACAGGGAATTGTGAAATTCTACTTGTTCAGTGAAAGTACACTGCACTGACTGAAATATCTACTGGAATCACTCAAAGATACTACTGAATTTTCAACTGTATCACACCACCCCTGCACTTTTTGGAGGCTTAGGTTACACAATCCTCTGGGAATCTTTGTGCATAGCAAGTAGGCTACTTAGGCTTTCATCATCTAAGAGCTGCACATTTAGATTTTCATTTAGCATTGCGCAGACATTTGCACCAATAAGCAGGTCTGGCAACCATGTGTCCTTTTCCTTCTGGGATCCATAAGGAAGAGACATTAAAGGGAGTTGTCTCTGTTGGCCTAGTAGAGCATTATTTCTGAAATATACCTCTGAACATTGGTGAGTCATGTTGTTTGGACTCTGAGTGAAGCCCTGCAGCGGTTGTGTTGCAGCTCCTCTCCTTGGTCTTAATGAAGCTGAATGGACACACGAGCAGCACTTCCCCTGACCAGAGATGCAGGGTTATGGTCAATGAGGGAGCGCAGTTCACACATCGGCACGTACTGAATGAGAAACTCAGATTTTAGATGTTGTGTGTTCATTATAAACAAATTAAAGTTGCATTATGGTCTGCAAACCCAGCAAACCTCGGGGGCAGTTATTGTTTAGGCTGATGCATGATAGGCTTAACATTATGTAATAAAGCAATTACTGCAACACAACTCATCGGCTGTATGCAAAGAAATGTTTTGTTTCAATATAGGAATTATTGAGGGTTAACATTCATATTTACTGCTCATAAATAGTTGTCATATGTCATCTGTTGCCTATTGCCTCAAATGTATTTAACCTGTTTCATCCTACATTTGAATTGGGTCAAATTAATATCTGAAAAAATGGTAAAATAACATAATAGTTCAGGCATTCATATCTAATATTTGTATTTCCCTATTTTAAGTATTTACAAGATTTCTGTTACTCTTCCTAAACTAATAGAATATGTTTTGCTCAGTCCTGAAGCTGATAAATAAATTGTATATTCATCCAGCTATAATATAATAATGATTTTGAATAATGATTCTCCCAGAAATCATCCAAATCTCTAAACTAATAATCATCTCTAAACTAATAATTAATAATAAAAGTATTTTGAAGTGTTTATAAGACATTTCCCTCAGTTGGTTTAGTGGTTTGCTAATAAAAAATTTAACTTACTCAAGTGAGCTAGAGAGTTGGTTTGGAAAACCAGCGGCCCTATTGTTCTTCATTAGTGTCAAGTATCAGAGGGTAAAAGGAATTTTAAAGACTTGTTAAAAATGTATGAGTGCAGCAACATGAGAGGCGTAAGTGGGGACTTAGGCTGCTGTGATCTCCTAACTGCTTGACTGTTCTGAGCATATAAGCTGTTGCCTTTAGCCCATGGATAACCTCAGCAACTGGAAATATAGTTTGAAGTTGTGACAGGACGAACGCCCTCTTTGTCCACAAGATAAAAGCAGCAGTAAAGCACCTTGACATAATGTTAATACGATGTTAGCGCTGCAGATGCCCTTATGCTTTGATCACCACATTGTCTCATGTTGATGTTGGTGTGTGTGTGTGTGTGTGTCTTCTGCAGGGTCATGTCATCAGGAGAGCTGTATGTCCCAGCCCCTGCTGGAGAGTCAGGCCTCCAGCTCCTCCAGGGCAGGCAGGCATGTTCCTCTCCACCCCTGCATCAGCCGCTCGGTGTCCTGGAGCTCCTCCCTCGCCAACAGTTTCCACTCAGGAGGCACGGAGACAGAGGCCGAACAAAACTCCGGTGAGTTTGCCAGCAGCATCTATACTCTGACGCTGTGAAACGAGCTGTTTACAAGCATCATATCGATATAAGAACTGCCCTTATGGTTGTAACATATTCAAACACCTAATGTGTGGAGTCTTGTAATAGAGTGCCAGGTTAATACTGAAAATTAAGACTTCCTGTTGAATGATGAATGGCGTGTGACACCAATTTGATGGCTTGCTGATTCTGTGGGTGTGAGTGTTAATGAGGCTGTCCATCATATGCCTGCCTTGGCCACCGCTGTGGTCATTTTCCTGGCAGCCGGACGTCAGATAGACACAACAACACACGCAGGGATGATTCATCAGCTGGATCGGCCTGTTTGATCCCGGTAAGAAAAGGAATATTTTACATGTTCAGTGGAGCTGTTCCTTCTGAACTTTTAAAATAGCACATCCAGCAAATTCCTCGGCTGCTGAGCGTTAGAGGAAGGCATCAGTTGTAATTTAATTACATGCCCTGATGAGTTGTCTTTGTTATTCAGGATCCACTTGGAGTGAAAATGTACTGTAACACACTATAAGTGGAGAGTTATTTTAACAGTGTGTGAACTCAGAGCCTTTCTATGCAATGAGAGATGTGTTGAAGGTACAGCTTTGTGTCGCTGTGTGATTAGACATATTGTCATTGCCTACACTTAGGTTTGTGACCTTTTCATTCACTGGAATTGATTGATTGATGATTTCACAATTATTTCAAGTATTATATGATCTAATTGCAATTTTATTTTGTTATGGTTTGCTCCTTTTAGGGATATTGTTGGCTGTACTGAACCCTCAGCCAGAATAAGAGTGGTTAAACTTAAACTTGCTTCTCTATTGAAACACTGTTGCCCCATGATTGATTTTGTTTACATAGTGATTTGGGGGATTTTAGATATGTTTTCACTCTGAAATATATTGTCTGTGCTTTTGATACAAAGAGTGAAAGTATGCGACAGCTAAACACCTGTGTATTTTGAGGTCTGAAGTCCTTGAAGACAAATACTTCAAGACCATGTGTAAATATGTAGATGGCCAGCTAACATATCAAATAAATTGTGGATTGTATCTTTACATGCCTAGGCTGTGATCACTGCAACCCAAAGGATGAGTAATGACTGCTGAGCCTGCCAACAGTCATTGTGGTTCTTGCTTGGAGTGTGACGCTGAGCTCAGCTGGTGACCACACAAACCACATGGTGGCAGTATTTACTTTCCTAAAACCTTGTTCCCTCTGCAGCGCTGTCATCTGACCTACATCTCTAAATTAACAGGCAGGAATGGAGGAGATAAAATTTTAAATGGGACTCACCCTATAAGAGCTGGTTATTTATTTATTTATTGGCCTAGGAGAGGAAGTGGATTTGCCTAGTTGAGTGACATACCATGGGGTTGGCATGCACAGCCTTGCCACCAGTCCTCCATAAATATCAAAACAGTGGGAAGAGGAGAGGCGTGCTGAGCTGCAAGAAAGCAGATGGTATTTACGTCTACGGCAGATTCCAGACTATTCCCCAAGATACCACCGCAGATAGGGATTGAAACACAAAAGCAGGCCCACACCAGACTGCAGACTGTGTTATTGTGAGTAAAGAAGAAGCCTGACTAGATTACAGCAGTCAGTTCAGTGT
Organism: Centroberyx gerrardi; assembly: GCF_048128805.1. Taxonomy (NCBI): domain Eukaryota; kingdom Metazoa; phylum Chordata; class Actinopteri; order Beryciformes; family Berycidae; genus Centroberyx; species Centroberyx gerrardi. The sequence goes on along the minus strand of NC_136000.1, from coordinate 13,167,942 downwards.
GTCTTCATACAGGTAGAGCGAGCAGCACAGGGCTTCCCCTCCTGTGGGTTTCACATCCCGACTGGAGGTGTGGCTGACATTGAGATAAGGCCAATGACCTTGCAGATAAACCACTGTATTGTTAGATCTCTGCTCTGTTTATTTGTTTGGTAAAAGGCCTAAGACAAAGTCATAAGGAGACAATATTGTATGCTTTGTCTTCATATTATTTAACTATCATATAAATTGACTATGTGATGAATGATATGCCTGCAATTTCAATTTTTCCGTTATCACACGTTACACACAATGTTAAACGCTGTCAAAACAACAGCTCAGTTAAAAAACAGTAAATTGTGTAGGTTTCAGAGGCACATCAAGATACTAGTAAAACAAAACAAAAAAAACAAAAACAAAACAACAAAAAGACAGAAAATTAATATAAGGGGAAGAGATAGAGGTAGAAGGAGAAAGAGATCATATTTGAAATAAGAAATGAATTGAGACATTCATAATGAAAGTAAATATATTGGATTCTGATTCTTACTATGGCCCAATTTACATAATCACAGGCAGAAACTTTCACAATATCATCTCTTTGTCTCTTTTGCCTGTCCCATCTGTGTAATAGGGCCAGCACAACAAATAGGCTGCCAATCTTAATATTAAGCTATAAAAGATAAATACTGCAGCCTTTTTAACACCCTGGTCAGGATATTAGCTTCCATTTCCATGACCAATACAACATTTGCTCTTAAACAAGACATCCCCCTGCCACTAGGATGCGCACAGGAACAGTGTGTCAGCACAACTTGGAGTAGGTAATAGTAAGCTACAGTATTGATTATTTGGAGTTTTTCTCACAGGCGGTCTTTAATGCCTCTGCCAAAGCCTACTTTGACCCAGAAAACCCTTAAGCCCAATGGTCCGTATTCCCGCTATTGCTGTTTTGCTTTATTATCTGCATAAAGTTATAGCTAAGCCTGCCCGTGGCTGTAGGCCAACAAAACCATGGCTGTTGTCAGGTGAAAACCCTCCAACTTGAACGCTGGTTATTTTCATGTTTTTACTTGGAGGATTACATGGTCTCCTATGGGTTTAGAAAATCTGATGACCCCTGGGCAAATTAAATCCTTTCAGAATCCGTTGTATGATTTAAAAAATGCATGGTAGACTAGTCCATCTAACAAAAATATATTTTATTTTACTTAATTTGCCTAGAGTTCACATTTTGGAGATTAAAATTTTTCAAAGTTTTTTTTTCCATCCTACAACAACTTGGTAGCACCATACGCTAACGAATAATCACTATAGTATTGCTATGATATTCCAGTAGGGGCTTATAGTAGCCTATGTCTGAGGATATAGCCTAGTAACCATATCGTATGTTATTTTTAGGCTCCTAAGGTATTAGCCTTCTATAGGGTTTTCTGTGGTCTAGTAGTACTGTATGATATTTTATAGTTTCACTGTGATAATTGTATAGCCTACCCTTCTTAAATGTATTATAGGATTACCATGGTTCTTTTTTAAAGGTAAATTGTCCATTAGGCTATGAAATACCTATAGCTGACAGTTTTCAACACGAGTACAGGATGATGATTGATGAGGGAATCGATACATGCCCCTGTCTTTGTCGACAGTGAATCAACTCATGACGCGATCCATTTGACATTGCTGCCCCTGGTAATTTCACGCGGCTTATTTGGAGTCGGTAAATCAGGACCGAGAGGGACGGTCCATCCCAGGACCTCCCCTATAGTCCGTTACCATGACAACAGCCATGGATGGGGGGCGGGGGGGGGGCATGCGGAGCTTAGACAGGTGTTGCTGGGGTTTGCGCATCACTCGTGAGATCGTTTGGCAGGATGGGAGCTGCGAGAACACCTACGCAATCCCACCATAGTTTCCCATGTATTCTGCAATTTTCCTTTTCGAAATACGGAATTTAATTTGCACTGGAAATCTATCGACCGCCGCAATGGTGCACCACTCGGGGTCTATCCAGTCCTTCAAGCAGCAAAAAGGTTGGTGGCAAATCTGTTCTGTTACTTGCGCGTCGCTAAATATTTATTTTGAATTGACTGATGACTTTTTTCTCTTGTTAAATAGTTTGGAAATTGTGATCTGGAATGAGCGCACTCAGAGTCTTAACTGTGACGCAGAGTTGGTGGTCTTGCGGTCTACTCTCCTGGGCTGGAAGGAGTCTATTTCTGAACCTTAGACTTATGCGCTTTGATAATATAATCAGTACTGTATATTACATTGTATTGCCTAAGACATTATTGTATAGTAGGCTACATTGCCCTAAGATCCAACTGTAGCCTGTTAGATTTACTGTCAGTAAATCCTGTCTTAAATATTTACCTCTATTATGAATTATTCAAATTCCATAACATTACATGAAATTTAAATCACATTTTCGCGGTATAGTGAAATGTAGTTTAGTTAATTTTGCCTAGAGGAAAAAAAGGCTGAAATGTCTTCATAATGTAGGCAAGTGTCCAGACAAGTGAGCAAAGGATGTCTCAGTAACATCTCCTTCTCAGCATCACGAACTTGCAGTGATGTGAACTGCACTCCCAGATATGTCCGTTTGCATTAGCTTACAGTGTCCTGCTTTATAATTCATAGTAGTACAGACAGTAATAAAATTAGATTGTGTCTGGATAATGTTCTCTGAGGAAAGACACCCGAACGTCCAGAGTCAGGTTAGAATTCCCTGTAAAATTGTTAACTGCCATGTAAAATAGTATGTGGTAAAGGTTAAGTGGTTTCTCTATGTGTCCCAGAGGTGTGAGGGAATAGCTCCACTCTGGCTTTTTGACTGTGAAAATAATTGAATGATTCTAGGAGAGGCAGTTGGAGTTTCTGTCATGCCATCAATCAGAAAACAAGTCCCCACCCTGCAATTTATTGAGGTTCATCTTGGTGTCCATTTGGCATCCCGCAATGTTTTTGTCTGGCAATAACTAACATAGAAAATGTTATTGTGCAATGAAACACAGGTCTTGGTCTAGAGTTGTATATCTCCAACACACATTTTTTCTGTTTTCACCTTTGCTTGTTGATGTCCCTTCTTTTTAAGGCTGTTTTCCTGCACACAAACCTCTATCAAACTAAAGTTAGATTCATGCCACTTTCTGCTCCTGCACAGTACATTAGATGCAAATTTAATCACTTCTGCACGCGCCATATTCCATGCTTTCTCAGAAACATAATATACACAGTAAATATTTATCAAGTCACCAATCAGCATCTTCCATTTCAGCCAGATTTCATTGCTGGGCAGTATTGATTTTAGAGCCTAAGGAGGGCTCTTTATAGAACATTAGTGCTACTTTAATGCTCTCTGTTAATTATTCATGTGCCAGCTGTCTAAATTCAGAAAAAATGTGGAGGGAAGTTTTTGTTATCGTGCTGATATACTCATAAACTGTGCATAATGACCTCTGTGGGTTTGGAGGATGAGAGGGTTTATCCCCTGGCTTGTGATGAGAGGATGCTGAGCCGAGCTGGGAGGGAGGGATGAGAGCAACTTGAAATCTTGATCGCATGACCAAGGTATGACCTGCTCAAGAGGCTGTTTGATCAGCTGTAGCAGACGTGGCAATGTTGGGTTTTTATGCAATTTAAGTATCAAAACAAACGGGTGGAATTTAACAGCAAAAAAAATGCATAAAAAACAACAGAAAGCAGAATATGGGCATCAACAGACAGGCTGTCTGTTAATGTCCATGACCTACATGCGCTATATGGGCTGCGCCATGCATCCATACAGGGTCGGGCATGGGCTTGTTTGCAGTTTGACCTTCTTCTTAGAGGAATGCTTGATCATTTAACTACACTTTGTTTTTTAATATATTCTGGATTGTATTCCATGCAGCAATTATTTCTTTCCATACTTTTATTTTGGAGAGAATACTAGCATGTAATACCAGATATACCTGATACAGCCCTACAAAGAGCTGTGATACTACTATTACTACTAATAACTTAACAAAGTCACATGGTGCTGTAAAGTAGAATGAACAAAACAAAACAAACCATTAGCAAATCCTGCATGTCTGGCTTCATCAAGGCCTGAACAACAGGAACAAAATGGCACAAGACTAACTGTATTTTTTATCAAGACAATAAAAATTCATATAAAAATATTACTGGAGGCTTGAGGGTCCACTCAACATTTCAGTGACTGCCAAGTCCCCCATTAAACTGAAGCCAAAAGGGCGTCTGCTGGCTCATAAAGGCCCGCTCAGCAAAATTCGGAAACCATATTGGACTTCTTCAAACTAAATCAATTTAGAAATTAGTTTTTAGTTGTGCCATAAAAGAATATACAGAGTTTGCTAATCCTTTTGAGCACCATCTAGAGTTCAAAAGAGCTTTGTCTAGAGACCTAAGATGCTCCTGTACGTCGGGAGTGAAAGCTGGGGCCATTTGTTGCTTTAAAGGAAATCAATAAAATCTTACAATTGATTGTAAAATCGACTGGAAGCCAATATAAGGTGCTGAAAGTGGAGTTATGTGATTCTCTTAAGAGTTACACTTAAAAGCCTTGCTGCAGAGCTGGAGACAAGAACAAGCTTTACAGGCAAGAAGAGGCAAGAATACAGAAAATTGCAAAAGTCAATATGGGATTAAATATGCAGTGAATTAAGGCGCAAATAGCTTTCTCCAACTCAGGAAGGAATAGTAATGACTTCATTTTAGAGATACTAAATTGGTAGAGACAAGAAGACAGCTATTTATGGGCCTCATTAAATTTCGCATAACCAGCTTGACAGATTTCATGTTGCCAATATTTTTGTGAATTTTAAATGTTCAGTTTGGTGGACGAATCATAACAACCTTAGATTGTCTTGAAGAAAGTTGTTAATGTTGTTGACACATCAAACACAGCTAAACAATATTCAAGAGTATCAAAACTAAAATGTAATCTGGTTTTACAGACAAATACTTCAATCTATGGTGGAGCTTTGTTCTTGCCTCAACTCGCATTATTGTGCACTCTGGAAAGCAGCAATACAGTCCACTTCTATTATAGTTTATGAAGAATCAATAGTGTTTATCAGGCAATATCCTGCTCATCTTTCTAATGGAAATAATTAGGGTGTCATTGACCAGAACAACAAAGAAAAAAAAACAAAGAAAATAAACTTAAATTAAAAATAGCCTAGAAGCGAGAAACACAAAGCAGAACACATAAAAGACAAGGTTTGAAACAAAACAATGATTTAGCGTTTGACATTGTCTTGTCTTTGTGTGTGTGTTCATGTTGAAAAGATGCCTAAACCTTTGGTTGCACAATCATAAGCAGGCCACCTGTCCTCTTATGCAAGCAGACAGATGGTTTTATAGATATAGACATCAATTTGGAGACAGATTTGGGGAGAGCACTGAGTATTACAAATAGTATATAATGTCAGGTAGACAAATAGTTAGAAAATAGTTTAGAAAATGTCCAAACAAACTGGGTTCTTTGTTCGCAGTGTATAGACTGGCAGTGATCAGCGTTTAAGATCTCACAGTCTTTAAATAGTGAGTAGAAGTCCTTTTGTTGCTAGGTTATAATGAAAAATACAGGCAGCAGTCCTGCTGGTTCCCAGAGTTATTTTGGTTTACAATTTAATCACATCTACAAACCACACAGCTCTTGGTGACTGGGTCACATGGCACAGCTAAAATGTCCTCCTCTGAACTTGATATTTGAAATTGTGCACTGAAGAGGGTATGATTGATTGACATTGACTGATAAGTTGTGAACACATGGACAGAGGCTTTGCAGAAAATCCTGTGACGTAGTAGAAATCACAAGCAATCAGGGGGCATAAGAAGATCGTGTGGCGTAAAAGGAACGGGGAGATATAGAGATTGAGAGAGAGGGGGGGGGGGAGGAAGATGTTTAATCTGCTCAAATGATGCAACATGCTGTTGTGCCAGGATTGTATAATAGGATCCTGAACCCTATAAATCGTGGTAAAAAGTGCCATCTGCTCTGAGGTGTGTTGACGGTCAGGCTGCTCGGCTGGGCTGCATGTGATAGACAGATGACACCAGCCAGCAATGTCTTCTCACTGTGGACTAAATGATTACTTACTTTAGTTTGTTTTCAGTCTTTATAAGTTTATAATTACACATAATCTAGTTTCAAGTCAATAAGCCAATTTATGAGAAATTAACTAGCCTATATGTCATTGCAGTCACCTAAATCAATAGTTTGTATAGCTAAGTCAATAATCTAATATGTCTACAGTAAGTCAAATTACAGTAGTTCAATCACCATAAGGAATGAATGACAGGCACTACTCATTTGTATTTGATTGGATACATCACTGCTGTTGAAGTGAATCATTACTGTTGAAGGCCAGTGCCTAATGTTTTCACAGGATAACTCAATTGCACATCAAACTGGCAATCAAGGGCATTTATTTATCTCCCAAAACATTCTACAACTCTCTCTCTCCATGGCGTATTTTAGAAAATACTTGATTCTCCCTTGTTCAAAATAAAAAATCAAATCACCTTTAATTTTATCCATCCTTGTATTTAAAGGTACAGACCTGAAGTTACAGTATTAGTGTTGCAATAGGTATGATAACGATACTGGGATGGTTAGACCCTGAAGTACCAGGACTTGGTGAAGACCTCAGATACCACCAACAAGTTCTGCTGTTATTTAATGATGCTGAAATTCTATTTATCATTCTATCCATTACAACCAAACCTAATTAGATTGGAGAATGGAATTAGAATGTTAGAGGAACACAGAAAGTGTTTCAACTTTCAACATTTTGTACAATCATTTCTTTTCACGATTTCACACACGTAAATTAGCGCTGCCAAGATGTTCAGTATCTGGAAAACCACTCATACAATGCTTGTACTTGGTCAGCAAAGCACATTATTGGTGCACCTCTAGTACTTACCACCCACCATTAGATATGAGTTGAATATTCAATGGCTCCTAATGATACCATTCTAAACACCCTCTGTGAACTCAGCGGCGTCTATGTTTTCTTTGATATGGTGCCAGGCGGAGGATGAAACACACACTAATTGCTTAGAGAACATTTCTGTAGGAGAGGCTCCGGGCCTCGCCTCTGTCCTGCCTCCGCGTGATAAGTTTATAAAGGCGCCACAGCAGTTTTTTGGACCTGGTTCTGTGTGAGTGAGTGTGTGTGTGTGTTTTCTTTTTTTTTTTTTTGTCTTTTGCCTGCTCTTTATAGCAGGTCTACCCTGAAATGCACTCTGTAAGGGAAGGCAATAACAACGTCTGTGTCCCATAAAAAGCTCCTGATGCAGAATGTTCCTCAGTTGAAAGCTGTGATGCTGAAAGGGCCATGGGCTGAACACAGATGAATAATTGAAGGTATGGAATGAGGAAACATGGAGGCATGATGGGAAACAGCCCACTGACCTGAATTATCTGGTTGTTACTTTGTGCAGCATCCTCCACAGTACAGACATTGTAGATTCTGCTCTGGTCTTTGACAGTGACTGTGGGGAAATGTGTCTGAAGAGAAAAGTAACGTTTTGATTTTACACCTTTTGGACTGTTACACCTGATATAGTTTGATGGTTTGATTTTACAGCATTGTTTTAGCTTCCCCTGCTATCTGTCATTCTGTATTTGTTCATAAAATCCTCACTGTTTGAGCCAATGAATCTCAGTGTGAAGCTCTGTTCTTCGTTCTTCCCACATGAGATGCATTTCAAAACCAGCCAGTCTTCAGCTGGCTCAGAGGAGACTGCGCTGCAATCACACACACACACACACTGTGTCGGCAATTTGCTTTTTATGACAGAAATAAACAAGAGTAGCATAACTAACTGTCTGATAAACAAGACATCCAAATCTTATTCTGCTTTTTATACTCATCACAAACAAACATTTGTACACAGTTACAATGGAATACGCACAGTGTCATGCCCACACACTTGCACGCACCAAAAAAAATCCTTTTAATCTCACATCACAAGACCGTTACGAGCAAGCTGCACAGGAGAGATCCAAATCCTGGATCACGACCTTCCCTGAAGCTTGGCCAGCCGCCCTTCTGATGAGCTCGAGTGGGTGTTTGCAAGCGTGCACATGGGATTGTTGTCAAGGGCCTCTGTCATGCTGATGTGTAGAAAATTTGGAGGTGTTTTTCCCCACATCACCACACAGCAGTCTCCTCACTCCCTGGGCTTCTTGCTCTGTTAATTCTCCCCTCTCTTTTCACCTTGTTCTTCCACTCTGTATTGGACTCACACTCAGTGGCAACCCACAGACTCTCATACCAACTCTGACACGCACACACAGACAGACAGACACACACACACACACACACACACACTCATACGCGGGATTAACTTTCTCCTGATAAACCAGTTTTAGCCAGCCAGCCATGCAGCCCACAGTGAGATTAAACACAGGATTTCACATTAGATGAACCCTTTATATATTTATATAGACTTACACAATGCGCCGTCTTGTAATGTAATGCACAACTGGCCTGACAGTGTGAGAGAGTTCAGAGAGACTGCCTGCATGTGGAAATAATACAGCAAAACATGCGGAACAAGGCAGCGATTGTCAGATAACCATCATTACATCCGTAATTGCCACAGAGGCTGAGAGATTTGACAACCAGTGGGTTTTTTCAGATACATGTAGAATTTCCATGGAAGCCGTTTCACACAGGGCCATCCCAGTCCAATTTGTGGGACTATTTTAAACTTTGGGAGTCATTTGGGATCACCAAGCCATGCCCCTATAGGCCCATTAGTTTGCTGTGCTCTGATGTATCATCCCAGACATGTTGAGCCTTGTTGTCTGTTGGGGTTGTTCTAGATTACCTAGTCCAGTAAATGCACCTTTTGGTAATATGTTTGTGGTTAATGCACAAGAGCCATCCCCTATGTATCGATCACCATAATGGAGAGAAGGTGGGCATTGTCCTCTAACTGAACAGTTTTATTAAATAAAAATGCATTTACTGCTCAGGCCAATCCACAGAGACGGTGAAATTATGGCACTCAGTCTTCTGGCTTCATGACTGGAGGCTCATACTTCACGCTGATTTACCAGCTAGTCATAAAGCACATTGCTGCTGCTTCTGTTGTGGGGAGAAACAAACCTTACAGATTACTGGACCATGAAAAATCTGGTTTCTGAAATGTCAAAGCAAAGTAATTGGCACAATATGACTCTGCACAATAATGCTTCACAATTGCTCAACATTGATTTGAAAGATTGAATTTGAATTCAACTGATTGAATTATGGAAAGCAATGAGGAGGAACTGAATGCTTATGTACACTGCAGAAGTAATTAGGGCGCTGGGAAGCCAAGCTTTGTTATTAGTCTGAAGACAAATTAACTCACAGACAGGGCAAATGGTTTTATTCAAAATTATGTTGGGGTTTGCAGTGGTGTCATATTTTGTGCCAAGTGATCATACTTAAAAATCTGTCTCTTGAGTAGAGCGAATTTCAGCTGCACGCTCTTGTTTTAATGCAGATTAAAGTTCCTGCGATTTTCACTTTCTCAATTATTCATTATATAGCTTTTAGCTGGAGCTCGCCAGTTTCATTCATTTCATATCTGTGGAGCTGCACAGGAAATAAACAGCATGATTAGTGGTTCCCCTGGGTCCACAAGCTTACATCTTTAAATGGCTCCCTTTCTCACCCAACAGCGCCGGGAAATCCCAGTGAGATCAATGTCATGAGACAGATATGAGTTATTGCACTGCGTACAGCGCGGGCCCCCAGGATACAAAGAGTGAATTATCAATGCAGCTGAACGTTTCGGGAAGGTCGCTGAGAGAATTCCTCACTGGAGGTGAAAGGGAGTCACGTTCCCTGGGTTGTGTGAGAGACCCATTTGAAAGTGAGCGATATTCTAGAGGCGTGAGCAGCGGGCGCACTGGTGTGAAGGTCAGGTATAAGGATGCACTCCCACCACTGGCCATCCATTACCATCATTAGCTTCTGAATTTCTCTTTGCAATTCATAATTTCTGTGTCATTCCCCCTGAATAATTCATTCAACAACCTTTAAAGCCCCGCTATCGCCATATCGCCATATCTCTTAATGCTAAACTAACCTTGAAAATTACCTCTCTACTGAAATTAATTAAACAATGAGAAAAGCCTACGAGAAAGCTATGTAACCGTAGAAACCATTGTTGCAATTGCACGCATCTTTTTTTAGATCCGTTGCAGAACTGCCAAGCATATGGTGTTTAGTTTTGGTAGTCGCCATCACTCTGCTTGGCTCGAGGTAGTGAGCTGTGTGATTTGATGGAAGGGGGTGTGCTGGTGATTTTAATGCACTCCTGTGTGAAGTGCAGACATCATTACCACGGTGGCAGAAACCCTCGATGGGATGGACCGATGAATGATTGAAGTGATTTCTCCCTCCCTCCCTACCTCTTCTCCACTCTTTCCCTTGATTTCATTTCATGCATCAGGTCTATTTTAAAGTATATTATTTTTCTCGCTTTTTGTTTTTGCTTCTTTTTTTCCCCGTCGCTTTCTGGAGTTTTGTTGTCTCTTTTGCAGTTTTTGTAATCTAATTCAGTTGCATTTTTATTTGTCAGCTTGACAGTTGTTTGGTTTTTTGGAGGGTTTTAAGATGAAATAAGATAAGATCAGACTTTATTGGTCCCTGTGGGGAAACTGAGTCCTTGCTGCTGCAAAAGTAATAGGATTCAGCAGGGAAAGGGAAATAGAATATAAACACACAACTAGAATATTCAAATAAGCAATACAATTGTAGAAAAAATGAAACAATAAAACAATAAAACAATAAAAGCAGTAAAGTGGAATGAACTGAAAACTGAACTGAAAAACAGAAAAGAAAAGAAAAACAGCTTGACAAACATGCATTTTTGAATTGGTTTTGAAAAGGTTTTCTCAACACATAGAGCAGCATGTCATCCTTCGATTAAAGTTAAAACCAGAATTGGAGTTACATGGTTATCACCTGACAGCAATGATATGCAGATATAAGTAGATATAAGTGAATATATAAGTATATATGAATATAAGTTTGTATAAACATATTTGCTCTATATGTAGAAATATGCATAAACACATTGTCATCTCTCCTGCTGAGTCTTTTATTTTCTCCTTTCTGTATTTTAGCATTTGTATGTGTCCAAATAAACAAACTCCAGCTCTAAACCCTCCCATGGGCCTCTCTCCCTCTTCCCACCCCTCTGTCCTGCAGGCATGCACACCAGCATCAGCGAGATCCTGAAGGAGAAGAGCCTGAAGCCGTCCCGCCGCAGCCTGCCCTGCCTGGCCCAGAGCCAGACTCATCCGCTCAACCTCAACCACTTCCTGTCTGTGCCTCTGACCCCCGAGCCCAAACCGGAAGCCGAGGTCCTGACCCAGAGCATCAGCACCTCCTGCAGCATCCTCCCCCCAAGGACAGGTCAGTCAGTCCACCTGTTCACTGTCCCACCTGGCTGTTCTTTCAGTGTCTTCTCAAGCAGATGGGTGAATTAGAAATGCTTCAGTCATGATAGAATAGCTGCACCAATTGTTTGCATTAGCGATATGGTTTGGATTTAAAAGGTTGCCTTGCAGGTCGCCATACATCTTAGTTACAGATTAATAAATTACAGACCACAGGTAAGTAGGGATAGGGATGGGACAATATTGAAATTTAATATATCGCAATACGAAAATGTGACAGTATGTATTATGGGGCAGAAAAATTAATCTTGATATTAGTTCCATTTTATTCTGCAGTTTTATTCTAGTAATCACAAATGAGACAGCTTAACCATCACAATTTCACAAGCTCTACATCCAAATTATATTATTTGCGCTTTGTAATGACATTTTTAAATTGTTGTTTACATTCTAGCAAGCCAATGCCATCGCTAGAAAGATCTGTGGCTCAGACATAAACATAATTCTACACAGTCATTGCTTTTATTTATTACATCGTATTGTGGTTGTATTGAATCGTGAGCCCCATATCGCGTATTGAATTGTATCATGAGATAAGCATATCCTTCCATCTCTACAGTAAGTGTTGTATGTAATGTATTAATTGTTATTGGTTAATCTGCTGCCATCATGCTTAACACTGTCTGTATGGTCTATTTCATATTCTCCTCATAGTGTGCACTGATTGTATTTCATTGTGCTCAATAGGAATAGAGTCCCATTACTACACAAAATCTCATAGCGGTGGTGACATTTTAGGCTTGCACATAATATTGATTGAACAGATTGTATTAATGCTTCGGGGGATTTAGAAAGCATTGTGTAAAATCGCAGCTGTCTAGTGCTCTCTCAGAGAGAGTGAGAGAGGGCCTGGGAAAACGCTGCTGCTAGGAAAGCAACACGCCACACTATGGATTGGTAAAATGGCAGCGGCTGTGAGAGAAGGGGGAATTATTCAGTTTTACTCGTATCTTCAGCAGAAGGCCATTCAGAGGCCGTCCACATTGAGATTCAAATTAGCATGACGGGAAAGTCTCTAAGCACGATCCCTCAGTGTGAATTCAGACGGCTTTACAACCTATCCATAATAGCTGGATTATTTTTAATAGAACATACTGCCAATACTCCTGAATAATTTTTCAGCCAAGTTAACACTTTTATCTCCCAAGCCAATACATCCCATGACTGTATTGGCTTTCAGTGTGGAGGAAGTTCATATTGATGTCTCTGAGGAAGACGTATCATTGACATTGGAATCAATTTCCCACTAAGACTTCAGGGCATGTTATGGACGTCAATAGTGTATTTACTCTTGATGTCACCTTTATATATGTGATCATTTTTACACCATTCATTCTGAGGATATTTAAGTTGTGAGTGAAAGAAGTGAAGTTGGTGGATAACGCTTATACTCTTGTACTCTATTACTCTAATGACAATAATACCAAGCAGCTGGGTCGTCTCTCACTATTCTCCAGGGATATACTAGCTAAAGATTACGACACTACTCTAGTCTTGATCCCAAAACCTTCAGAGGATAAGAGAGTTCTCCTCTGCAATCCCTCTGGATTAGGGAGAATGATGCTGATTAAAAAATGCCTTAAGAACTGATGATGTTGCTTTAAAACTCATCTTTTGTTCCCAGGACACTGTTAGAGGAGAGTTGCTTAAAACACAGTGATTATGTATTGATACCGAGAAAAGTAGAGCACATAAAAAAATGGAGAATTGTTGTTCGCTGGGGAATGTCATGTAAATTCAGTTACTCTATGAAGTTGTTAAATCTGGATCTTGGTGTGAAAGAAGTGTTGAGAAAATTGATTTAATTTTTCACTCCACCTTGAATGCAACATCAACATGACAAAAGGGCTTTGTATTTTGTCCTCTATAAAAATAAATTCCATATACGGTATATATAATTCTAATAATTAAAATTGTTGGAAGAGTCATTGTTGGTGTTATTAGTCTAGATTTGTTTCTTTTGGAAATATGGCTCCACTCCAGGAATGTAAGAAGATCCGGCTTAAGTCACATATGTTGAGCTGTGCTGGTGGTTGAGTAGACCAGCACACTTGACTGGAAAAATGATCCAAGCATAGTTTGTGCTGTACTGTCATACACCTCTCTATATACGATGTATGAGGTTTGACTGTACCTCTGTAGCCCAATACGGACCTTGCGCCTTGCAACCGAGCCTTGTGATTACAATGCATTTAGTTTGAGATTTAGACTACGTCATGCTAAGCCACTCTGTTTTGCACTCAACATTGAAAAATGTTCCTGTTAAAGTCCTATAGACGTGTGCTGTACTTGTACATCAAGTTTCCACGCACATAATATAGAAATATAAGGCAATGCCACATAGTGTGCAGGCCACTGACAAGAAAGTGTGCTTCCATTTTTATTGGTAAGTTCTGAATCTATGAAACCACCACTTAGTCTTCCTGCACCAATGTCACCAAGGCAAATTCTTGTACATTATTCCACTTGGCAAGTAACGCAATTCTGATCCTAATAAGGTTTCAAAACATTCAGTGCCTGTAACACTTAGAAAGGGGTTTTTGCTACAGTCTGTTTTGTTTTCTTGCCCCACAGTATGGGTTTAATGAAGCTTCCTTTATTTTTTTATCAGTGTACATCTGTGGGATGTGTGAGGATTCAGGAACCCACATTCAAAGAACCTGGATTTTTTTTTAGCTCAGATCTAATTTAATTGTTGGCAATTGGATTAAGGAAAAGATTGACTTAAGCAGCAGAAGACTATATACAGATAGAATACTCTAGTAGAAATAGAATACTCTGTCTAGTTCCTTACTGATTCATTTACTACCTTTATTGATCATACTGTGTCTGTGCAGCTGAGGGTGGCAAGGATCACTATGTGGAGGAGTCGGAGGCGAGCACCTACGAGGCGAGGGCAGACGAGTCGTTTCTGATACAGAAGCCGGTCACCCGTGCTAAATTAGGGGCCCGCACAGATTCGCTTCAGGTACCACACTCCTAAAAATTCACATTCATTTACAAGAATGGTACAAATCTCTCACAATGTTACACTAGAGTTACTTTGACATTGAACCACTGACAGCCATCAAGCGTTAGCACAGTTTTTAACCTGCATCTAAAGATTCAGAGGTGAAACACTTGTCTCCACAGGGAAAGAATCCAGCTAATTCATCTGGGCTGCTTTTCCGAGATGGAAAGAAGCGGATTGACTACATCCTGGTTTACAAGAAGTCCAGTCCGCAGGTGGAGAAGAGATGCACCTTTGAGAAGAATCTGCGTGCTGAGGGCCTGATGCTGGAGAAGGAGGTAGGAGATGTCAAATCAAGATAAAATGGATGGGTTTACAAATCAGAGAATTACAGATTACATTACAGCTCTTGAGACTTTTGTTTGGTTTTAGAAGAGAGACGCTGACTTTAGTGTGTCAGTAGTCTCACACTCCTGTTATTCATTATTCAGTTTGTTGTAACTAGAATGTGTTTCTTTTCTACTTGAAAGCCTTCCTTGACAAACAATGACATAATGTTTGTGAAGATCCATGCTCCTTGGGATACACTTTGCAAATATGCAGAGCAGATGAACATCCGGATGCCATTCAGGTAACAGTTGTTGGAATAGTAGAATGAGCCTTTGGTGACACTGAAAAACGGGGGGATTACTGTTTTTTTCAATTTCTGGCTAATTCATTGGTTTTGATAACTTATTGTTGATTTTGTTTTTAGGAAAAAATGTTACTTCACGGACTGGAAGAGCAAAACCATGGGCAGGTAAGTCGATTAATGGTATGCGATTATTTCCCCCTCTCTTGCTCACCGGGGAGTGCTGAATGCTTGAGCTTCTCTAATGAAATTCATGAGCGGCACGGCTGCAAGGCTTCAGTCGTAATGTGAACCTTGGATGGTGTTTTAAGATGGAAGTCATCAGTCTCTTCAATGAGGTAGAAAGAGAGACAGTGTGAGTCAACTGTCATTGTGCGCTGTAACCCCAGAGCGAGTATTAATTAGTTCAGGATTAATCCAACCTCTTAAACCTATATAGTCTCTATATATACAAAATGTCGGATTAGACTTTTAAATTGAATGAGTCACCGTGAAGGAAAGTGTCAGCAATGCAAATAAGTAACAATAAGAGTGTGTAGAGTGCAAGGAAAGGTTTTGAAAGCCTACTGTCAAAAATGGCTAAAGCTTAGTCAATGCTGCAGTGCTCTATTTGATTTACCAGGGTAAATGTTTAGTAGATTTAGCAAGCAGTACAAAGCATATCAGTGCTCATTTAGTGTGCCTTTGTTGAAACTGTGGGAAATGCAGCCATTGTAATAACTGTTAAAAACTCATCTGATTAATGAAACTTCGCAAGCCTTTGGAAAGCGCACAATCCAGCATGTCAGGCTCATTCTTGAGAGCACAATAACTCACCCACATTTGACAGCGCTCTCCTATTAAATACATGGGTCCCATGTAATCTTTCACTCAAATAAATGGAGCTGCACAGGCCTATTTGCATACTGTTTTTAGAGAGATGCACTGGCGCTTTGATGTGATGTTGAACTGTTGTCCAAGCTCCGCCCAGGACTCCAGATTTGCACCTCTCATCTCACTGGAATGCAACTAGAAAGAGTCGTAGAACAAAGCAAACCGACTGAAAGAAAACTGTAGCAGCACAGTTTGCTTGGAAGACTGAAACATTAGGCGACATATTACTGTGTGTAGGTTAATTCCTTTAAAGGCTACTGAGTACTTCTATGATGAAATCTGTCAAAGATAGTGAAGAAGCCGACCTTGATATGGGAGATAAATATTGCAGGCTTATTTTGTCATTTCACTTTTCCTCGTCATGTTCATGTTCATGGCCGCACTCTCTCTCTCTCTCTCTCTCACACACACGCACGCACACGCACACACACACATACAATATCAAAGAATCACTTACATACCTGTCCAACTGACAATAAAACACTTTTAGAGCAGGCGTGAGGGTGATCTTAGTCATTTTGAAGAATGAGGACCATTATGTTTTCAGTGCCTCCTCAGTTTTCCACTGAGCTGCTGTGTTTAAAAGAAAAATCTACCCAAAAAGTAAATGGGCTTTATGTGTTTACTGATTGATTGTCACTGACTAAAGTTCCATCAAAGCTGAATAAATGGCCCATGTGCAGGTGGTTGACAGCTGATTTGATATCATCACGTTTTGTACCTGTCCCCTTCCCAACAACATTTACAAAGCTTTCTCTGGCACCAAGCTGGGCTTTTCTTAAATTCAGAGCATTGACAGAATTTTTCATTTATATTCATTTAATCCACATCAGAGCAACAGCCTCACAAAGTAATCAGATCCCACTCTGGCAGCTCTGGAAAGGTGCAGCAGGGTGTTCAGATATTTACATGAATGCTCAAATGGTATCAAGCTAACAGATTTATTTTTTAATTAGACATGTTCATTATTTATTTAATTTTAAATTAGATAAGTTCATTTAACATTAACAGTAGATAGATTTTGCTGCTCTTTGTAAAACTTTAACTGGGGAATCAATGTCTGCATTCTGATTTGGTCCTTAAATCATTCACAGGCCAGACAACATAACATGAGAAAAATGGAAGTTGCTTCTTTGTTATTATCATATAGATCAGTGACTCCCAGTTTGAAATCTTGTTTTTCTGGTCTAATTAATGAGCAATGTGAAAATGCAAAATTATAATCAGCAAGGCTACGCTAGTTGGTGTGTGTGTGTGTGTGTGTGTGTGTGTGTGTGTGTGTGTGTCTGTGTTTGTGTGTATGTGTGTGTGTGTCTGTGTATGTGTTTAGGGAAAAAAAGGTTAGGAACCATTGTTCCATATCAAAGAAAACAATCTTTGTGCTAATCTGTGCAATTAATCCTGTTCTGCTGCGTGTCGGTGCAGCAGGTTTCATCAGAGATGCCGTCAGATAAAGAGCTGGCTGCCCAGAAACCCCATGAAACTGGACAAAGAGGCCCTGCCCGACCTGGAGGAGACAGACTGCTACACAGCTCCCTTCAGCAGAGCACGCATGCATCAGTAAGGAACAAATATACACACACGTTCGCACACGCTTCCCACCCCACAAACCACAAACCACACACACACACAAACCACACACACGCACACAGTATCATATAATGGCAATAATCTCTCAGTGTCAATAGCGTTATCTGATATTTATCCTGGCTGGTGTCCCAAGTTTCCCTCTCATCTGTCACATCCTGTCACATCCCGGATTCTGGATGTGGACTTTAGAACCCAGGAGATGAAATTTGTGATATGAGATCTTGTATATTTTAGGGCTTTGAGCCAGAGCACAGAACACAGAATGATAAAGACAAGTTGATTACAAATAAGATATCGAAATGCAGCAGCAGATGCCTCTGAACTGATTACATTTCTCCACCATCCCTCCCTGCTTCTCATTTTCAAAGCTTTCTCTCTGATGAAAGGCGTCATCTAAATCTCATTTGTCAGTGAATCGTTTGCACTTTTCCTCTTCTTGTCAGCCTTTCGCGCTTTTAAAAAGTGATGACGCCAGAATGGACACCGTTCTCAGACACATTACACCATGACTGGAGTTTTAATGAACGTCCCTCCTTTATTGGCTCAACACTCATTAAGGGCCTTGACTGAATGATACTGACACATTATTACATGATGAAAAACTCTTGAGTGTGTTGTTATTCTCTCCCCAGCTTCACTATCAACAACAGACAGACCTTCTTCTCCAACTCCACCAGAAGCAGAATAGTCCACCATGTCCTGCAGCGCACCAAGTATGAGGACGGCAAATCAAAGATGGGTATGGCACTGTGCTGGATTTTCCTCTCCCTGGTCCTCACATACTAAACAATATTTCGAGCAGTAGGAGGCAGGAGACATCCATGCTTTTTTTATAAAAAATAATTTCTACATCATAACGCCCTATTTAGGACATTCTGTATTCGCTGAACAGGAAGCAGAGTCTACGTGCTTTAGTTATAAGCCAAACTAAATCGTTTTTAATTTCGATTCTGTCCACTATTTAATGACTTTATTCATTAGCAGCATTAGTGGAAATTACAGTGCCAAAGGAACAAAAGCTCAGCAAAACATTAACACACAATATTACTGTCTGTGTTGTTCTGTCTTTCTCTGTTCTAACTCTGTATTTGTCTTTTAACTGTTGTCATTTGTCTGTTGTGTCACTACTAAATCCATTAGAGGCACCAATGAGAGAGACTGAGAGCCGTGTTTAGATGTTTAGATGCAGTGACTTTGCTTTGTTGTTATTTTGACTTCAGAGAGGATAGTAGTGGTGGGAATTGTGGCCTAGTTGTGTTCCTGCCGGCTGATTAAAATGTGGGCTGCTGCTGAGCCGTTGGTATTGTCCAACTTGTGACTGATCCTTCCTCTCCTTCTGGCTGTTGTTTTTGGTACTGGCAGTTAGAGGCTTTCCCCTCCCCAAACTGTCCATCCCATCCCATTCTACTATCTTGTCTGTCTGCTGCTGACATGTTTTGCTGATTAAAGTTTGGCCTTGAAGGGCCGAACGGATTTCACATTAATATTTTAATACTGTTGACCGCTCGACTTTCCAACAAATAAGATCAGCTGTGCCAAAAGAGTGGCAAATCCTTTTCAAATCCTCCCCCTCCCTGCTCCTGTTCTCACTGTCTACTATTTCAGCCAGAGGATGACGTTGCAATGAATGCACTTATGTGCTGTGAAAAATAACATAACACCTCCTCTGTGTTTTCCTGTCATCACTGAATCAGGATGATAAGCATTGTTGCATGATTTTGTCTTGCGAGTCCTGCATCAGGCGAAATACGATATTGGCTGTAGGCCTATGCTGCCTTCCAGGGCTCCATGTATACTCCTATTATTAAGTTTGGGAGTCATAATTATAACATGCAATGCATTTAAATGCACTGGAGATATATAACAAGAAATCGGGCACTGTAACAAAACTGATTTGGTTTGTGGCTCTTTGTATTTTTGAAAGCAAGTTGTACTGAGCTATTTTGTGTTTAAAGTATGTACTTAAAGTTTCAATTAGTGTATCAGCTACTATATGGTGTTTTACATCACTGTTTGCTCCTAGCATGCTGTGCTATGCTAGATATGTAACTGGATACTGTGACATAGAAAACAATCTGAACTGCTAGCTGCAGCTTGTACCTCCTGGCTCTCGTTTAATCTCATGATGTAGCGGCAGTTGATCCTCTGCTGCCTTCCTGCACCCCTACTATATATACAGCATTTCTGTGTTGCAAGCATCTTTGCTGGTTACATCTCCTCCATTTTTCAACAGCTCCTCCACTTTGTTGTCTGTCTCTGCTTAATTATTATGGTCGCCATGACCGGATCTTGCTTGCCCAATCTGTGAGCTCCTGGGAAGGTGCGTATGTGTCTGTGTGGTGCTACTGGGAAGAGAACCAGGAGACTAGACTCTAGTGTTTGACTGGCAAAGCTTTTTGTCTGTCAGACTATCGTTTTACTATCCAGTAGCCAATTGGCACATACTGTATGTGTGAAGGGTTGAAAATCAGACACACTGAAGTAAGAGTAGGGAAGTCTTGTCTATGTCTGTTTTTGTGTTGTGTGTCTTCAGATTTTCCCCACTAACCGTCTGCTGCATTAATTCAGCATTCCATTCATTACTACTTCACACAGGTTTACCACTTTTAAGTAGAATGAGTGCAGCCTGCTGTAAATAATATTATAAACAGTTTATTCAGTTGACTGTGATTATGCCATATAATTAGACAGTAGTTTGCATATTCTGCATCAGTGCTGTTATAGACACCAAGCATTGATGGTCCAGCAAAAATGGAGAAGGAGATGAGTACAGGCAGCTAATTATAATTCTTATCAAAGGGTTTTAATACCATTAAACATGATTGCTAGGGCATCAAGCTCTGTTACATAATGCAGCAAATTATTATCACTGTAGAAGAGTGGGTTTAAATGACTGGACACTTCTGTCAATTATGGCTGTCACTGAATTTTGAACATGGTGTAAACAATCTGACTGTGCATATCACCCTTATGTTATTCTAGCTGTCATGTGTCCATCTTTTGCCATAAAGTATAATATGTTCTTTGTTCTAGGTATTAATCGTTTACTGGGCAATAGCACATATGAGGCTGCGTTTCCTCCGCATGAGGTGAGAAGATTTATTGGGTGCTGAAAAACTGCAGTGGTTTCACAAATTGCACACCATTACCGTTCCTCCTGCAATGTGGCTTGCCGTGCTCTTTGTCTTGTCAGGGTGGTTACAAGAGCCGACATCCTATTAAGACCCACGGTGCCCAAAACCACAGGCACCTGCTGTATGAGAGATGGGCCCGCTGGGGCATCTGGTACAAATACCAGCCTCTGGACCTCATCAGGTAATCCGCGTTTGCTCCGGTGACACCACACACACAGCAGCACATGTTGTGTTTTTAAACTTTATTTTTCCAGGGAACATTTGCACAGTCTTCTGCTGTTGGCCCGAGGTGGAAAATGTATTCAAATCCTTTACTTAAGTAAAAGTAGCAATACCATAATGGAAAAATACTTAATTAAAAGTAAAATTCTGCATTCAAAAGTTTCCAAGAGTTATCCAAGTAAAAGTGTATAAGTATTAGTTTAATGTTGTAGGTGGTCTAAGTGGTGTTAGGTCTAACTACTCCATATACTGTTGGGGAGTTTAAACTCTAAAAATGCAACATGTTTATGAGCTTATTGTATGTTTTGCATGTAAAACCTTATTCTAACCCTAACCCAAAAGTACAATATTCCCCTCTCAAATGTAGTGGAGTAAATGCATAAAGTCTCACAAAATGGAAATACTCAAGTAAAGTGCCAGTACTTCAAAATTGTACAGTACAGTATAACTACAGTACTTGAGTAAATATACTTAGTTACTTTCCACCTCTGCTGAGCAGCTTCACTGGAACAGTTGGGAATTAAATGCCTTGCTCCAGGGCACCTTGACAGTAGTGGTTTTGGGAGCGGAGGCAGTTATTTATTTCCCACCCAGGTTTTCAGCTGGTCCTGTTTTTCAACCGGATGACCTATTAGTCACAAGCCCTCCTCCCTAACCTTCAGTCTAACACCGCCATGCCACAGTACATTGTTTCCACCCACAAAACGTCAGTCTAAATGAACATAGCAAGGTTGGTTAAGGTCTAATTAAAAGTCAACACACCCTATCAGAGAACTGTTACCACTCCGTCTCCCCCACTCTTCTCCCTCCCAGGCGGTACTTTGGGGAGAAAATTGGTCTGTACTTCGCTTGGTTGGGCTGGTACACCGGCATGTTGATCCCTGCTGCACTGGTCGGCCTTTTTGTCTTCCTCTATGGTCTCTTCACCATGGACTCCAGCCAAGTCAGGTCAGCTCACACACCCTGCGCACGATACAAAGATACTCTGCTGGGTTGATACTAATGCAGATTATTCAAAATGATGTGGATGGTAATTTAATATGCATATATGCTCTTGATTGCTACTAACATTTCCTGACATTTCTTGGTTCCTTGCCTCATCAGTAAAGAGATTTGTGAAGCCAACACTACCATCATGTGTCCTATGTGTGAGGAAAACTGCAACCCATGGACACTGAGTGACAGTTGTGTCTATGCAAAGGTCAGTAAAGACTTGATATTCTCCCACAGCCACACACAGCATTACAGTATATTGTGGATTGTCACAATTTCCTGCCATTCATTTAACAAAAATGTACTGATTGAAGCAGTGAAGACTCTTCATTGTACTGAAATGAAACCAAAGTCATGAATCTGTTTAATCAGTAATGCCACTGTTACGTAATACAGTACACTTTGTTTCAGAACAGTCTCTTATGTGCCTGTGTTTCTAGGTGACCCATCTGTTTGACAATGGGGGTACTGTGTTCTTTGCTATCTTCATGGCTATTTGGGGTAGGTTCAGGCTGTTTTGTTTGTCCATTCTCCTAATGGTGTGGTTTTGACAATGCTTGCTGTGTTAAATCAATTGTGTGTGTGTGTGTGTGTGTGTGTGTGTGTGTGTGTGTGTGTGTGTGTGTGTGTGTGTGTGTGTGTGTGTGTGCTCAGCTTGAATACAGATCCTACACTGGAATTCAAATCTGTTTATCCAATAGTGTGTCATGCTTCCACTCTCCGCTGAACCCCAAACACATTAAGCTTTTCACCTGATAATTCAATACAGTAAACATTATGCAGTGCAAATAGAGGAGATCTCCACTTACACTAACACAATTGTCAGCTAATAAATCATAGTCAGGTTTCAGTGCGTGTCTGCACTTACGCTGCCAATTCTGTCTAGATGTAATTAGTGGTATAATTAAACAGTTCTCCAGGAGGGAGACGCTGCTGTCCAACTGTATCATTCTGCTGTCAGGGTTGCAGCAATGCACCATGGAGCTCATATACTGGAGTTATGGTTCCCAAACCTATGATATCTTTGTAATATAAGACTATAGGAGCGCACTGTGCAGTGTCTGGCCTAGATCCATCTATCTGCCAACCTGATAAATAATCACCTGTGCCCAGAGGGAAGCGTTGGCACATTGTGTTCTGTGTTTGGACTAAATGAGGGCCAAGGAGAGCCAGTGAGCCAAGGGAGGTCCAGTGAGCCTCAGTGACTTGGGTCTGGTGGCACACTGAATCCAGCATTAAGACTTTTGGCAGTGTGGAACAAAGTAGCAGTACTGCACCACTGAGTGCACTCCAGGCTTGCTTGTGTGTGTGTGTGTGTGTGTGTGTGTGTGTGTGTGTGTGTGTGTGTGTTTGTGTGTGTGCGCAAAACAGAGATGAAAAATTGGTTGGCCCATGGGACTGAATGTAGGCATCTGAAAAGGCTGCTTTTCTCTCTCTCTCTCTCTCTCTCTCTCTCTCTCTCTCTCTCTCTCTCTTTAAACAAAAGTGGGTCAAGCTATATTAAACTTCAACATCTTCAACAGCAGTCAAAGTTGCACTGACTGAGGATTCACACTCAGGTGCTTTTTAAAGCCGTAATTCCTTTGTGTGTCCCAAGTTCATCTTTCTTGCACACATCATTTTGTTTACCCTTAAATTTATGACTCATGAAAAGCAGGTTAAGACTTATGAGGTTAGGTTAAGATTTATGACACCTGAATCAGAGCTTTTTAACACCTACATGGCACATTTGTCAATACTGATCCAGTCCTTATGTCAGCTTTCATTAGATGTTCACACAGCCTTCTACTACAAAGTCTCTGGACCAATGTCATCTAGACAAATTCCTTAACATATTGTATCTGGTAAACAATTGTAATTATGATTCCAATTTTGACGCTTGTGTGCCATGTAGCCGTTATGAAGATCTAGTTCAGGTGTTATGAAGGTGTAATAAGGAGAGTATGAACATAATCTCTGGTGTTGTATAAAGCTTAAGCCAAAACAAAATATAAAACAAATGGAGCAATACCTCCCAGTCAGCTTGACCCTAACCCTAACCAACCTAAAGTGGTTTTGGCTTGAAACACTGCACAAGTAAAGCTTGTTTAGCCACTTTGCTGTAACTTAATACCACAAAACTAAGCCATCTGTAACCTGATGGCAGTAATCAGTATTCATTCATAAGGGGCCGTGCACATCACTGTAGCCAAATACTAGTTTCGCTCAGGATATCTGACCATGGCGTGGTGTTTGATTCAGTATATTGTCTCCTCAGGGAATCACCCGCTACAATCATATAAATATCAATCATGTTTCACACCAAAGTTGATCAATAATGCGATTGATTTCTGTCCTTATTCCATATCCCCCTTGCAGCCACAGTATTCCTGGAGTTCTGGAAAAGGAGGAGGGCAGAACTGACTTATGACTGGGATCTTATTGATTGGGAGGAGGAGGAGGTAAGTCAGCAGCATCCTTACACAGATTAGATATCGTTTGGTTACCTCATGTTTTTATCCTATACACATACAGTATGTCTTATTAATTTGACACTGCAAAGAAAAAAAAAAGTGTCTATTGATGTGTCAGTCAGACAGAGATATGGGGCAATAGTTCACACTGGAATTTATGCTATGAATCAGGAGGAGCTGCGGCCTCAGTTTGAAGCCAAGTACTCCAGGGTGGAGAGAGTGAACCCCATCTCTGGCAAGCCGGAGCCCTTCCAGCCCTTCACAGACAAGCTCAGCAGGCTCATGGTGTCTGTGTCCGGAATATTCTTCATGGTAAACCCTTTGATCTTTGAATAATCTGCCTGTCGGGATTCAGGCTCAGAGTGAGATCACAGCGTTCCTGTGTGCCACCTTAGGAATGCATTATGCGCCCACAGTGTGGCTTAACATCGCCCCCTGCTGGACATTGTTCTCTAATGTAAAACGTTGTCTTGAGAGGAGATAAGAGTAGTGGGTTTGCCCTTATTCTTACCGTGTTTATCATCTGCTTTTGAATGAGAAGCTTTTAGAGGCTTATTCTTTATCTGCATTATTAATTGATTCTTAGTCAGTAGGCTTTTCTTTTCATGCTGCACAGTTAGTCATTATGTGATAATTACCCAAAATAAAACTGTTACATTCTCAAACTGACAGCCTAAACCGAAATGTTCTATTCCTTAGAGGAGTATTTATATCCAAGAAAATAGAAATAAAACCCACTGGACTTAAACAGATTTTTAAGTCCAGTGGATTTTGTTTCTATTTTCTAAGTCCAGTGGATTTTGTATCTATTTTCTCGGATACCTTACTAACTGGATGACTGAAGTGAATCTACACAGACAAGAGGAGTATTTATTAGAGATGCAGGTTTGTTAAACTCATACATTATCCCCTCTTCTCCGCTTCCCTTTTTACCTCTCTATCGTCTTTGCATAGATTTCCCTTGTTTTGACAGCAGTGTTTGCTGTGGTGGTTTTCCGTCTCATCGCGATGGAGAAGTTTGCCTCGTTCGACTGGGAGTTTGTGAAGAAGAACTGGCAGTTTGCCACTTCTGGCACTGGTGTCTGCATCAACTTTATGATCATCATGTCTCTCAATGTGGTGGGTGTCTGGACAAGCATCATCTGGCACACTCGTATCCCATCCAACAAATGTTGCATGAAACATTTATTTAGAGCTTTGTTCCAAGAACTCTCATTTCGGCAGCCAAAAAGACATGTTTTTTCGCTGAGTTTCCTGTTTGATTATCTGTCTTGTTGTTATCATTACAATCGCCATCATTTTTCCTATGAAATTTCCTATGACTTATGAGTGCTATCATCTGCCTTGTCAGGTATATGAAAAGGTGGCCTATCTGCTGACCAATTTAGGTGAGCATTGCCCACATGCTGCATTTATTTACACATTCATTATCTCTTGCGTTCCAGATGGTTGGCAAGCATTTATTCTCTCCCTCTCCCACCCCACAACCCTCCTCCTCCCCCCAGAGCATCCACGGACGGAGTCAGAGTGGGAGAACAGCTTTGCTCTGAAGATGTTCCTGTTCCAGTTTGTAAATTTGAACAGTTCCACATTCTACATTGCTTTCTTTCTTGGAAGGTAGGCTGGATGCTATAAACTCTGCAGTTCCTGTTTACAGTGAATTTAATGAGGGATTTTGCAAATAAGTTTTGTTTCATCCTCCCTTGTCATGACATCTGCCAAGGCTCTCTCCTGACTCACTGTGTAGTTATTTTTGGACCTCACATTTTAGGATTTACACAACTACTTCCTTACCAAGAAAAGTAACCATGCTGTGGTTTATCTGACATAATTAGCTCCTTTTAAGTGTCCGCTTTTTTCCTGCTCAGTTTATTACTTTTTCTATAATTGAATTTCCCAGCTAATGTTGTCAATCTCAACTGTTCAGGTTTGCTGGCAGGCCTGGAAAATACAATAAACTCTTTAATCGATGGAGACTGGAGGAGGTGAGTGTAATTAGGTATCGCTATAAGCGGATGATTATTTCAAATTTAAAATATTACAGTCATTCATCATTTTAATGATTCGTCTGTAAATTACAGCACAATGTGAGCCAATAATCTCCTACATAATTAATGTGATTTTCAATAATAATAATCAAACAACACAGAATGGGATGAAATGTGTCCCTGGCTTTGCTCATGACTTTGAGTTGAGCATGAAATATGGATGTTACAGTTTTTCATTATTTATAATTTTTCCTCTCAGTGTCACCCGAGCGGCTGCTTGATTGATCTGTGCCTGCAAATGGGCGTCATCATGTTCTTCAAACAAATCTGGAACAACTTCATGGAGCTCGGTTATCCGTAAGTATTATTATTATCCGTATTGATTTAACTCTCTCAGAACAATTAGAGAAAACGTATTTAATGACAAATTCTGTAAATTCAAGTGAGTGACATTTTACAAACCTTGGGTAATTTCTGTATAGCTTTGTGTGGTACATGTCATTTTAGCTCATTACCATATGAAAAGGCTTTTCTTGTGCAGAAACACATCAAATCCTCTTCAGCGGGGCTTAGCTAGAGTTCCTGCAGTGCTCAGTGCATTGTCAAAAATAATTGCTTTGAGTTGACAGTTAGCTATTTGCTACATTTTCAGTTTGCTGCAGAATTGGTGGTCTCGCAGGAAAATAAAAAAAGGAGGCGGTGGAGGGCAAAATGTAGAGAATAAAGCTCAACTTCCACAGTGGGACAAAGACTGGAATCTGCAACCAATGAATGCCCATGGACTGGTGGACGAATACCTTGAAATGGGTAAATATTATGCTCCTTTGAAGTGTTATATTTGACCTTGCTTGAGGATAGGAATCAATGCAAATGTGGCTGTTGTTGAATCATTAGCGTTGTTTATGCCAGTGTTAAGACAGACATCCTCTGAAGTTTGGTTCCTTTCTCTCCAGTTCTCCAGTTTGGCTTCACCACCATCTTTGTAGCAGCGTTCCCGCTGGCTCCCCTCCTGGCGCTGCTCAACAACATCATTGAAATTCGCCTTGACGCCTACAAGTTTGTTACTCAGTGGAGGAGACCCATGCCGGCCCGGGCCACTGACATAGGTCAGCTTGAGCTCTGACTGCCCTCAGATTACCACAGTGTCTTTCACTAATTTTTGGATCGGAGCCACTTTTCCATCAGTAAATCGTTGTGGGAACCACACATTTTCCATTCCAGTTTAAGAGGGTGATATGTTCCCACAGCCCATATTTCTGCCCATATTTCTACCCTCCCTTCCCACGACCCACCTCCCCATGGATACCAACTCCACACTCCAACTACCATATAATCCATATAATATGTGACCAAATGCTTTTTGTGGTACATCACCCTCTAATTAAAGAAAAAAAACACCCTAAAACACTTGGAATTTGCTAGCAGGACATTTTTCAGTTGTAAACGTCAGGTTTTGGTGTCAGTCCCGCAGAATCAAAGATCACCATTTTGCACCAACGTTCAGCAATCATAAAGGGAGAAATGCATCGTAGAAGAGGAAGAGACACCAATTTCTCCACTGAGACGTAATAGAACAAAATGCAATGCAGCCATAAAACATTTTGAGTTTTGAGAAAGGGGTGCAGCCACATTCATAGACACACACCCCAACGTTCACAAACTAGTCAGCTAGCTGTATCTATGAAAACACAAACCCATGCTCCTTCTCTGGGGGAAATCACTAACTGAAGTGGGTACAACAAAAAATAAATTACAACACTTCAAAATGTCACAAAATCATTCCTGGAATGCATTGAAAATCATAAATTGATGATATCTAACAGCGAGTCTCCAAGGGTGGATTTTTCCTTGAAGTTGTCCATCATGGTCTTTCATCTGACACACCTTGTTAATCTTTGCCAGTAAGGGGCAAAGCCGCACAGAGCACCAAGTTACAATAATGGCATGCAAGTTTAGAAACCACCTCATGATATTGCAGTTTCATTGCCTCAGCTAACAGGATAATATATGGAACAGTGTTCATTTCCAGCCTCTCACCACTCTCTCTCTTGGTTTCCAGGTATCTGGCATGGGATTCTCGAAGGTATTGGCGTGCTGGCAGTCATCACCAATGCCTTTGTCATTGCCATCACCTCGGACTACATCCCCCGCTTTGTCTACGCCTTCAAATACGGCCCCTGTGTGGACAAGGGATACCGACATGAGAAGTATGTGAATATGCGTAGCAGAATGTTAAGAAATAAAACATTAAATGCGTCTGGCAGAGCGGCTTGTGTTCCCACCTGGTTTTCACAGCTCTTGTTTTCTCCCTCAGGTGTTTGCGAGGCTACATGAACAGCAGCCTCTCTGTGTTTGACATGGGCGAGCCGAAGAACGGCAGCCATGTGCAGTCCAGATACTGCAGGTACAGAGACTACAGAGCACCGCCCTGGAACAGCGTGCCGTATGACTTCACCCTGCAGTTCTGGCACGTCTTGGCTGCTAGGTTGGCCTTCATCATCGTCTTTGAGGTCTGTTGGCACTCTGCGTTTCTTTTTTTGTGCTTACCAGCAAGGCAAGCATCTACACCTAAATCTTCCTATATCTGCTGAAGTCGCTAAGTGACTATAGGTTTTTTAGTAGATTTGTATTATTTTTACTCACTTATTAATTTACATATCTTTGCTGTCAGGTGAAAACCTCGTAACTCCAATTTTTATGTTTTAAGTTCAATTGAAGGATTGCATGCTCCTCTATAGGTTGAGAAAATTCTATGAGCCTCGGGTTAATGAAGCACATTCAAAACCCACAGTTGTTTGTTTAATGACTGGCATACAGACCATGAACATAATGTTCTATAATGCAGCCCACACAGTGATTAGCTTTGCATGCTCAACATATGCAGGCAACTAAAATATGTTCTCTGGAAGGTAACTCACAAGAATGATGAATTGCTCCCTCAGCACCTGGTGTATGGGATCAAGTCCTTCATTGCATACCTGATTCCGGACATGCCAAAGGATCTGTGCGATCGTATGAGGCGGGAAAAGTATCTGATGCAAGAGATGATGTATGAAGCAGAACTGGAGCACCTGCAGAAGGAGAGAAAGAAGAACGGAAAGCGTTATCACCACGAGTGGCCTTAGCTTTTCCCCCATGACTCTGCCACACATCACACAGCCCTCAGCTCACAGGCACAGCCTCCCCGCCTGCTTATCTATCTGTGTTAGCTTCGAGAGTCTAGTTTCACTCAGCTGATTCTGTACACCAAAGACACCCTCTCCTGTAACTAGACCTGAGATCCTCTCCCAAACCTGCCTGGCTTCAACCCAGGCGTCACCCTGACCGGTCCCTCGCCATCTGCTCCACGTCCAGTGTTGGTGCTGTTCTTGGTTTTGGCTCCGACCCCCCACCCCACCCCGTTCCCTCACTTAGCAACATCCAGCAGGTTGCCCTTGGCCCTGTGCTGTGTCATGGCTTCACTGGGGAAACCTGTGCAATTGTAATGTTTACTATGCAGATCAAGGGCTGCAGATCACCACTGTTCACTTTTGGCACTCATCCTGCACTCTCTCTGTGTGGCAGCTACCACCCTGCTTTGACAGTTCAGTGTAGTGCAGCGCGCAGCTTGGCTATGTTTGTCTCCCATGGACATCAACATGGCCGTTGTTCTACCGGTTATGTGGCAGAGCTACTGTGGCACTTATTGTTTCTTGTCGCAAAAGTGATTCTGGTGATGTGGCTACCAAATATAATGGACAATGTTTATGCAAAGTGACTGTATGTTGCCCTTGAAGCATGCTGATTGTCAATTCGTAAACAGCAGATAAAAAAAAAACTACACAAATCGTGGAAGATGTTAACATTCATACATTTGAAAGAGGATTCTCTGAAATCATGTAAAATGCATGGTAATATTGTTTTGTATCTTTTGATAGACAAAGCCCCTGTCTTGATGCCTGGTTCACATATGTTTGCTCGGTGTGAGCCGTGTGTTAATCCCTGTCTATGCTACTGCTGAGCTTGAGTTGAGGAAATGTGAATTTAGTGCGATTTGATTGTGCCTACAGTTGTGCACACCACAATTGTGTCACCAACATCACGTGTGCCTGTTTGTGCTGCACGTGCTTTTCAAGTGCAAAAAATACTCTATCTCCTCGTTCTATTGTACGATCTGCTGTAAACTCTCTGAACTCTCCTGTAAGGATTTGTCTTGGATGTGAGTCACACCGCACTACCTACTCCGGTCTCAGCTAATGGCTCTGAAATAAGTCGAAAGTATACGTTGTAATGTGACTCCCATCGTGAACAATGTATACACTCACATGCAGGAGCCACAAATCTGCTCTTCCGTTCTGTGCTCAGAGTCTGTTTCTAATTTGCTATTGGAAGCCTAGAAGCGTGGTTGAAAGTTGGATAGATTAGAAATACCTGTGGCTTGGATGCTCGGTTTCTAGAGAGCATCCATATACTGTTCCATGCTCACAAAGCACACCAACATTCACACACTTTAATTTCTAACTTTTGATTGAGCAAAACAGTTCAATGCGGTTTCAGCTGCATTCTTTCCTTAACCAATGTGAAAGTGAGAAAAGTTAGCTCGAGTTAAATACATAGCCACGGCATTGCCTTCCATTGTGGTCTGTGCTGATGCAGTGGATGAGAGCGGCATGTTCAGTCTGACGAGAACTCAGGAAACGCAAAACAGGCAGCATGAGAGATGCATACAGCTGTGACGCTGGGTCAAAATCACACAAAGTCATTTCCCTAAATTCCCTGTTGCGCTCATTTTGAGATGAATGGTTACGGGTTATGTAGAGTGCAGAGTGTGAATAATGGGGTTTTGTACTTTTGTAGCTAATTAGATCTTTAAATTTGACCTAAGCACTTGAAAACAGGTCATGTTGTTGTGTAATGCTAAATATTTAGTTGAGATTTAGAGTTAACAACCGCATTATGCACAGAAGTAGTGTGGAGGCTACACAGATCTGACAATTGAAGGTAAAGAGTATCACTAGCCAGAATGCAATGCACATGACAAAAATCAAAAATCAACGCTTATTCAATATTTTACAATCATTGTACATTTAGTTTTTCTTCACTGATTATCTTCTTTTGTTTTACTTCTCATTGTATATACTTTTCAGAGGTATCATGATGTATGTAATGTTTTTATAGGATTTCTTTTAGTGCAACCAGCATGCGTTCACCTGCTTCCACCCTCAGATAAGGCAATGTACCGTCCGCATTCCTCAGGTGTCCTCCGAATGTTTGCAGATGATCAACTTTTTATCATATTTTGTAAGAAGCAATCAAAGCTATCCTGCTTTTTTAGATATATATTTTTGCACTGCAGTGCATTTGCATGACTGTAATGCACCCTCACAATAGTTAAAAAAAGATGTAACACATTAAAAGCATGATTTATTTAATTGCATCAAATGCACAATACATACATTATGGCAGATCAGAATTATTTGTAATATAATCGTCATACAATTAAGTATGAAGACATATAACGCAGATTGTTGACTGAAAAATAACAATAATGCTTTCAGGTCATAACATTCAATCCAGTGATTCACTAATCATTATTTGCAAGTCATTTGTCTCCTTTCACTCACAAGAGATAGAGATTTTTTTTTAATAATATTCCAATATTTAGGAATTTAGTACAGGTTTTTAAAGTATCTTCCCTGGTATGTGAACATTGAAAATCTATGCATGTTGTAATCCTTGAGTGCTGCATTCATTTTGAACAGTGTCAGATGCAGATGTAAATGTACTGGTACATTTGTACTGTGGAGTATGCATGACTTACACCTGCTTTGAACAGAGCTAACTTCTGTAAAGTTCAAACATATCACCTCCCCTTTGTCATTATTGATCAGTTTTGGAAGTTAAATAGATTATCAAAGAAGCCCAACGTACAAGATGTAAGTTTCTTGATGCGGCATACTTTTATACCGTAAGAGTATTTTCTAAATAATAGCTTGGCCTCAAATTAAGTTCTAGACTGATTAATATCAAATTCTCTCCTGAACTGAATTTCAAGGAAAGCCTGATACAAAAAAAAGATGTGAATCTTCAGACTTGGTCTGTGACGGAACAATAGATTTACTCAACAGAACAATAGATTTACTCAACAGAACAATAGATTTACTCAACAGAACAATAGATTTACATTTACCCCTAGCAGCTGAAATGTTTAACGGGATACTGCATTCATGTAAACTCTTAATGGCAATTGTATTAATGAGTAACTGACCTTGGATGTTTACCTTGTCCGTGCTACAAATACTTTTCAGATGGAACTGAATCCTGTTATCTTCTCCTCTCTGAGAACATCAGTTCACCTTCTCACAAATACAAATGCTGCACAGTGGTGGAAAGGTGTTTCTCATGCCTTCTACAACAGCAGAATAGGGATAATGTATATTAAGTAATAAAGGCATGTCCTTGCACATCTCTGAAAATCCATCGGTCCAGAGGGGGATTAAGCTCGCTGTTCTATGCTATTCCTCTTGTTGAATCCATGATAGGATTGTGCTTGAGCAAGTTGTGCACTTGTCAAGGAAGCACAGTAACGTTAGACCATAGATTTAACTGTACAATAGGATGTTATCAGTTGTGACATGAAGTGTATCAATAACATTGTTTACTTCGTTCCTGTTTACATGTAAAAACATACTGAAATGTATAAAAAGGATGTAACATAAAATAATTTGGATATCACTCTTTTCTGTAATAAATCATGGATTGTATCTTTTAAATCAAACCTGAATGCCGTCTTCATTTGTGTTATTAGAATAATGCAAAGCAGCAGAAAAACAGCCCCTGGCCAACAAGTCTGTTTGATATATTCATTTATTATGACTATCCAAGTGTAACTAAATCTGCTTATGGAACAAACGAGGGCAATGCAGTGTGGACATTTTTTTCCCCTTATTATCACAAACCACAAGTCTTCTTGCCAAAGACCATACACATAACATGCTGTTAAAAAGACTGTGTTTCTACGACAAACCCAGCATTTGTGTAGGATTTTTCCTCCAAGTTATGACTGTTCTCCACCAGTGTCGGCGGGCCTTTTCTTCTGACTGCTGTTTTGTTTGTGTCCTGGTGGTAACACTGGTCTTCATGTTTTACAGCAGAGTCTAAACACTCCAGAGCCTGAGCAAAGACAACGATTTGGTTCATTTTGTGTTCTAATAGCAAAAGTATCAATTTTCTTCATTTGCTGTTTCTGTCTTACCTGTTTTCCATCATCATGACGGACGCCACACCAGCACATTTCCCTGTACTTCTTTGACCAGAAGCAGCAAAGATTACACACTGGCCGGATAAGCAGCGGTGTCACATCCTTGCCCCTATTGGATCCTGGGGAGAAAAGTAGCTGTTTAGAAATGAATTTATGCATTTTTGTCTGTTCCCTACAAAAAATGCAGACGCTCTGTTTTTAACACAGAGCTTATTCTCTAACTCAGCTGCACATAAAATGAACTGTAACTTGTTTTAATATCAAGGAACCTGTGGGTCCGTCTACCAACAAAACAGCAGCAGTGATATTCACATTTTGTGCAGTCAAACAAATATTTTAACAATATTCCAGACATCATCCAAACCACAGCATCATGAGTCAAGGATTTCAACCACTTTCGCTATCTTTCAGTCAACAGGCATTAACTCTTGGTCTCTATGAGAATGTCCAGATGACTGATGTTTTTCATGAAGCACAGATACAGTACCGGTTAGGAAGGTAATCAGGAGGCCCACAGTGACCGTGGCCATAAATCCAACGGCACTGAGGTATAAATATGACAGGGAGTACCAGGAGTCAGCCAAGGATGACCTGCAGGGGACAAAGGAGTCACAACACTGACATCCACAGACACAAATCATCAGACCACTGAGGCTTCAGCCAGCCAGTGTCATGAAACCCTGTCCAGACCAAGAATAATAGAGAGAGGCTGCTTACTGTGTTTTTCCATATATTTAATTAAGGGAGTTTTCAGAGTTTCAGAGTAACTCCTGTCAGCTCATCACAACTGGACCACAACTGGAAAGAATTGCTAAAATCAGGGACCAGTATTGTGTCTGTTCTGCCTGTGAGGACTTTACATTTTCTTTAAATTCATTCAATAAATATCCTTTTAACTAAACTACATTCATTTGCAAAATATCATGAAGAACATTATTTTTATTCTGAGTATATTTGACTGAAAAATCATGAAAACTGAATCATATTGAAGACATTCATTACAACATGAGATATCCACTATTTATAAAATTAAATTAAATTTAAAATTAAAAAATGTGACACCTAATACTTTTATAAAACTGTTGACATGTAAGTAAAGAAACATTTAAGTTACGAGCTATTTAAGACCAGGCAATGGTCTCAAAATAGCTCATAATTTAGATCCAATCTCCAATACTAACAGTTTTGAGATTGGAGTTCTTCATGTTTTTTAACTTCAGGGCAACGCATTTTTAATTAAAAAATGAATATACATCATTTTGGAATTGCAGGTAGTCAGTAGAGATGTCAGTGCAACAGAAGTGGGCCTGGTTGTGAAATGCGTACCTGTGTGGAAGATATGGCGTGTCAGTGACCGGAGCAGTTGAGTTGACCTGAGTGCAGCCGTGTGTGCTGAGAGGCAGCGGCCGGGCGTTACCGGGCGGAGCTGGGTAGATGAAGGAACCCACACCGGCCCAGAAGGCCAAGGTAATACCTGCTATCAGACCTGCTGCAGCACCCTAGGGTGAACTGATAGTCAGTTTGATTCATTCCACACCAACTAGACATTATCTACTGAATTATCACCATCATAATCATCATCACCATCATCATTATTATTACTATTATTAGTATTAATAGTAGTAGTAGTAGTAACGGTATATTTTAAGGCATCATTCTATCATGTGGAATTAAATTTAGAAATAACACTTTGGTATCTGATAATGAAAAGTCAGTTGAGAGGCACTTGTGGTGAACCTACCTTAGAATTGGTGCAGGGAAAGATTATACCGAGTGTAAAAAGCCCCAGCATGGGACCGCCACACATCCCATGGATACTCAAAGCAGCCTTGCAATAGGAGGAAAAAATGAAGCAACCTTTGCAATATAGATCTAATTTATGTATATATGCATATATAAACCATGCAGCACATTTCTTGGCAATTACCTGGAAAACTCCTCCCATGTAGGAGGCAGCCACTGCCATTGAAGTGCAGGTTATTCCAAAGAAAACACCTGCAATAATGTAGATGTATGAATCTCATGGTGTCAGATTTATTGCTAATGGCAACATCTTGTCCTCACATGTGAAAAATGTGAAATGTATTATCTGCTTTGGCACCTTGACAAATGCAATGTTCCTGACGCATGCAAATGTAACATCTTGCAGTGTTGCGTTTGTGCTGTGCAGTGCAGACTAATCTGTAAACTGGATGTTGTATATTTACACAGTGCTTTGCTGGTCCAGGTGCTGGCTGTGTTGGACAGATTCACACACCACTGCTTGACAAAGTCCTCGTAGGTCACTGTTGCGAGGGCATTGATGCTGGCAGCCACTGTGCTGAGGGCGGTAATGAATACTTAAATGGTTTGCTTAGTCATCAACAACCTTACTCAGTGTAATCAGTGTAAAGGAGAAATCTAGTTGAACAGAAGATATGCCTCTACAACCTTAAAGTTCCGCTGAATGCACACGCTACAAACAGTCCTGGGAGACCCGGGAACTCCCCCAGAATTTCCATCACAAAATAAGGCATGAGCTGGTGAGAAAACACATTAAAGTTCATGAGAGTTTTACAGCAGCGGAGCATGCGGCGACATGTCAACAAAGCCTGTGTGGAGAACAGCGACAGACCTGGTCAGGGGCAGAAACTTTCTGCGCTGTCCACGGATCGCAGTTGACGTAGAAAGCGTGCATCATGAGACCAGACAGCACAGCACAAAACAGAATGACCAGGAGACCCAGGAGGTTGAGGTACAAAGCTCTGAGAAGTGAGCAACACACACAGATTGCTGCACAGACTAATGACAAAACACTACTGAGATGGCCTTCACCATAGACACACAGTCTCTTCTGCATCTATTCACTGTCAGTAGGAGAGCAGATGCTTACAGTCTGGCGTGGGTCTCAGTCCTGCAGGAGATGCACCTCTGGATGGTGGACTGGTTGACGCCGTAGATCCCAAGCCATGTGAATGTGCCTCCGATGGAGAGAGTCCAAAACGTGTGCCGTCTCAGAGGGTTCGGGTCAAAGCTGGGGACAGAGATCATTTGTCATCAACAGTAAAGTCCCACTAAATAACAGAGATTCAGTATCACTGGCAGTGTATTAAAGGAAAAAACCCAGCCTTGAATACTTTTACACCGTTAACTATTAAATTGTGATGTTCAGTGGATTCAAGGAGTTATTTTGAGATGAAGTGTCGTTATTTACTTTCTTGGTGTACTCAGTTTCCCTCAACCTGCTTCATCTACTTCAATTTCAATTAGTGATTTCTTACATTTTTCAGAATGACTGTAAACAACCCCCAGAGAAGGGGTGCGAACTTGCTCTCAAACAAAGGTGGGCGTATGGGCATATTTATTTATTTTGTTTATTTATTTAACCTTTATTTAGGTGGATCCCATTGAGATTTGAAAATATAAAAAGCTTGAGAGTGTGATAATTCAGATCAGCTGTGGGTTATACATGGAGGTAATGGCAATAGCGATTATGATAGCATAGTAAGAGCAAGAGAGCGCAAGACGCAACATGTCTTGTGGCTGCATTGCACTCTGGTCTATTGAGGCTACTGTCTGTGGAGAAATCGGTCTCTCTGCCTCTTCCAGGATGGATTTCTCCCTGTATGATTGCTGAATGTCGGTACAAAATAGTGAGTCTAGAAAGAAACCCATCCTTTTTTATTCTGAGGGACTGACACTGAAACCTGATGTTTTAACTGAACATGCTTCTGCTATTAAACTCCATTGTAGCTGCAGTGGGAATATTTTGACATCACATCACAGTCTACATTTGGCCAGTGGGGATATGACCTGTGGGAATATGAAAAATACACCATCAAACGACAAAATGGGCCCAGAAATTCAAGGTACATTGCCAAGAACTGTTTTTGAAGCGTGTTCAAGTGTTTTAGGCTGGATTTTTCCTTGAAATGTCTCCAGTGATCACTGACTAAACTGTTGTTGCTGATGTGAATTAGTGGATGAAAATAATAATGTAAATTCTTGTGGTTTTACATCTCATGAGCGTGAGACCATCAACACTTACTCAAAGACTGTGAGTCTGCCGCTTGCCTTCTCTGTCTCCCACATAGCCTCCAGCCCCCCAACCCTCCTGCCGCCCTGGACCAGCACCGTCAGGAAACCCACCACCATCACCACCATCTGAAAGGCATCTGTCCAAACCACTGCCTTCAGGCCTCCCTACACACACGCACACACACACACACACACAGACAGCATTATACAGTAGATGACCAACAAGGACGTCCCTCACACCCCACTAAATTGTTTCATCCATATTTGTTGTGACATCTGCTGCTACATCTGCTTTAAGGCCGCGCTAACACGCTCTGCCTGGGTGAGTGGCTCCGTTTACCTTATCAGTGTTTATGTTAAGAGAGGGAATATTTATTCAGGTGTGTTGCTTGAGCAGAAACAGACAGCGCCTGCCTGCCAGGAAGTCTAGTCACACTGTCTTCGGTTTCAGAGAAGCTGTAGTTTCTCCACTCACCAGCGAGCAATAGAAGGTGCACACGATGCCTGTGGCAAATATAGATCCCCAAAGATTGAAGCCTGTCACTGCAGAGAGAATATCAGGTTTTAGTGGAAGGCCCACACATGGAACAATGATTAAAATGAAGATAATCCATTTCAAAACAGTAACACTGTGTATCTGCACAGCAAAATCGTCAGTGTTGATCTAACTCTGGGTGTAGAAATCAACAGTTGTGCCAGTGTTTATATAAGTCCACGCCCATCAGAGTTATTTTAAGGCTTTAGTTTTGACCAGCGGCCCCAGATTCACATCAGCTGTGTGGGTGGATAAATACTCCCAAATCAACACTTGTCAGTTCCAAATAATTGTCTCTGAAAAACCAACACTTACTGGAAAATGTGTTGTGTGCAGCAGGGCAAAAAGTAGGTGATAGTCTGCTGAATGTGATTTACCTTGGTTGAGGGCGAGGGCAGGAGCATACACCACAACTCCTGTGTATAGGATCTGAAATGTGGGCAAGCGGCAATGCAATCAAACATTATTTTCTATTCTTCTGTGTTTTTTTCAATAGATGACTCATACACTGGTACCAATATCTCTGTCTGTGTGTGCAAACTTACCGTCTGCATCATGTAGATTAGTGTTGCAGCAACACGAACCCCCCTGCAGAACCGCAGCTCCAAATACTATATGGAAATTGCATTGATGGATCAAATAGAAGATAAAAACAGCAGCTTCAAGCCCTATATTTACAGCTCGCCATATGTTTCTAATTTGTGCGAGGCCGGGAAGCTGTATCAGTGACATATGCTGAAAGCGTATCGGAGACCACCTCGTGCTGATGTAATTATCCAGCACAGGATGTGCAGTCTGGGGGATTACAGCCCAGGAGACTCTCCCTGTGTGCAGTAATGTAATCACCTGACTCAAGTCATCAGTGTGAACTCTAACTACGCTCCACAACGAGCCTGAGCTGGTGCTGATGCCCCTCAGCACCAAGTCACAGGTGCATTGTGAAGGCATTTAACACCAAGTGCTCGCTGCAGCAGAGCATTAACACATCCAGTTGAGCACAGCACTAAATGAACATCCCACACAGTGCCAAATCGGCAATTAAAAAATGAATAACGCATACTGGCAAGCGTGGAACATTAATATTACCTCATAGGCGCTTGTGATCCCTGATCTGTAAAAAACAGGCACAAAGAGTTCTGCGGTGGCCACGACCACAGCGGTGTAGGCGACCCCGAACAGGATGAAGGAGGCCCCAAAGCGGTAGACATCAGATGGGGATCCCAGGACGGTGACGGCTGACATGAAGCTGGCAGTGAGGGACAGAGCCACGGGGCCACAGGTCATCTGCCGGCCCCCGACCAGGAACTCTCTGGACGAGGCCTTCTTCCTCTCCTTCACCGCAAAAAACACCCCTATCCCAGAGGAAACCACGAAAAGACAAGCAAACACGGCATAGTCCCCCGCTTTAAAAGTCCCCACTCTGTTATCTGTGACCGTCATAACTGGTTGGTTAGTGGATGCTGGTTCGGACAGGGAAGCTTTGCACCTTCTGTCTAATCTGGTTTCCAAGTAAAGTGTTTTTCAATGAAGACACTCCCAAGTTCTCAGCATGAGTTGATGATTCAAGGAGAACTGACAGTGATTTAACTTGGGGAAGTTTTCTGTATACAGATAACTTATGAACTGGGTTAAATATTACCATATCTACAGCAGCCATTTAGCATTAACTAGGGACAGTCAGTTTGATTTAAGTCTATTTCACTCTCACAGTTGCCTCTAATTCTCATGATGCTCATCACATGCCATCATTTCCTAAAACTAAACTCCACCCCCCCCACCCACCCCCGACTCCCCAGTTCTTAATGTTTTTCCAATTCCAATGTTTTTCTTTGTCATGTTGACATTTGTGAAATATTAAGTGGGCCGTGCAAATTGCTGAGACATTTAATCCAACAAAGTAGGCAAACTGGGCGTTGAAACACAGACTTAGAGGATAGGCTGCTTCGGTTCAAATCATTTTAACACTTAAATGCAATTTCTGCTCTTGCATGAATTATAACACCACTTCAACTGATGTAATTATACTTGTGTGACTGTAAAACGCCTGTCCTCAGCCACAACAGTTTGCACTGCAGCTCTGTGGTTGCAGTAACAGGAGAACAGTCGGGGGCCCACTTGACTTCAGGCAGGCTGTGCCTTTTAGGTGACGGGGGACTGTGTAACATGAGTCGGAATGAAAACTGTGTGTTGGATCAGACTCGTGCCAGTGCTGATGCTCTCCGCCAAAGAGAGGAGGTGAATAATGGATCCCGTCCCGCTGCTGCTGCTCATGTTCATACATTTGCCCCTTTCCTCGGCGGTCTACACGGGGCCCTTACAGCCGGAGATCTCCAACGGCACTTTCCATCACTTTTTTGTGCCGGACGGGGATTACGAGGAGACCGAAGACCCGGAGAAATGTCAGATGCTGTTTAAGTTCTCGGACGTGCGGCCGTGCGGAGCCTCGGAGGACGGAGACGCGGTGGTACGGGACGACTTCATCATCACCAAGCATCTGACCGAGGACGCGGCCCGGCTGCTGGAGAGCATCGGCAGGACCGTCGCCTACGACCTGGACGGAGAGGACAGCTACGGGAAATTCCTCCGACGAGAGATATCCCAGATAAGCGAGGCTTT
The DNA here is from genome assembly GCF_048128805.1 of Centroberyx gerrardi. NCBI lineage: Eukaryota > Metazoa > Chordata > Actinopteri > Beryciformes > Berycidae > Centroberyx > Centroberyx gerrardi. The sequence goes on along the minus strand of NC_136000.1, from coordinate 13,127,248 downwards.
TACAAATGTGGACAAGTCTCTGTTGGAGCTGGAGGTGAAGTTCAAACAGAGTCAAGACACTGACCTTAAAGAGGAGCACCAGCTCAACGGCTATATAGTCAAGCCCATTAATGATGTTAGAGAGACTTTGAGGGAAACTACGGACATCTCTGTGGGACTGAAAGACAAGCACGAGCTGCTCTCTCTCATCATTCGTAGTCATGGTACCAGACTGAGCCGCCTGAAAACAGAGTATCTTTCCGTATAGTTGGGATTATGGCGACCTATGGTGTGTGTGTGTGTGTGTGTGTGTGTGTGTGTGTGTGTGTGTGTGTGTGTGTGTGTGTGTGAGAGAGAGAGAGAGAGAGAGAGAGAGAGAGAGAGAGAGAGAGAGAGAGAGAGAGAGACCCTCCAGTTCAATAAACAACTGGAAAGTTCATCGTGGTTGAAGAATGTCCTTCCTAAGTATCTTAAGTATCTCTGACCTTTATCCCCGTTCCTTGTAAATGTATCATTTGGAAAGAGCTCTAACAAAAACATCGACACATTCCTCAGAGTCAGGACACGGGAGGGAAATGAAACGTGAACCTAAATTATGCCTGCACGGGCCCCTCTGTGCCACCTCTGAGACATTTTCACCTACGGAAAGTAGAGTATGATAATAAAGACCCTTCAAGTGGATTTATTGGCCTATGAATCAGTACAGCAGCCCATTTTGTCAGTATGTTTTAAGTGAAGTTGTTTACAATTTGTTAGAGGATATTATGAAGAATTTTTTTTTATCACTGATCAAATAAATACTTAAAATATTCATCATAGATCTGCTTTTTTTCCCCCTTTTTCTCTCAAGCACACATTATTCTACTTGAATATATCACATAAAATGTCATTGATTGATTTTTTTGCATGTGAAATTAATGGGTTTTCTCATTACTGGGCTTACTGGCACTATAGTCTATGGCATGCCCTCCTAACTTTTCCTGAGACAATGTCATACTGCAGTGTATAAACATAAACATAGTGCATACTGGCAGCCATAAACACCCTCCATTCTTTAACGCTTGAGGTTTACATAAACAATGAAAGCTTTGAAATTTGAACTTCTGATTTTTGCCCATTTATGTCAATGGAATGTGACCCTCTCCTGTCATTTCGTTGCGTCACTGCGTCTATTGTTGGTATTACAAGTGACAGACCAAAGAGTTCAAAGTCTAATTGAATATCCCTTCAAGTGGCCCTGCATGGTTAATTGGCGTCTGAAGTCTGTCATTGCTTCCCACTTCCATCTGGAAGTCATCTGCTCCAGTATGAAATATTTTTGTCCAAAGGCGACCACTGTCGTCATTATCTACTCTTTTTACTGTCACAATCCATAAAATCTGTGGTTGATATGAAATGCTTTTGTGTTGAAATTGCGTCTTTGGTTTGGATGACATCATTTCACTTCAGTTAGATGTAAATTCTGAATGGCATGTCTAAATCTTTATCAAAACACTCCTGTTTTGCTGTTCTGCCCTGTTAACACATGACATCTCATTTCAGACAGTCTTTTTTTTGCTCTGAGTTGCTCTGAATCCCTCAGAGGCATTAACTTTGCCCCACAGAGTCACACACTCAAATCAAATCCAGTTTGAAGCAAAATCCAGTTTGCTTCAAAGAACTGATAGTCCCTTGAATTAAATATTTTGAATGCCTCTGATACTAAACTGTGTATTCTCTGCCATTAACTATTGCTTAAAATAGGAACCTTTGCTCTCATTCCTACCAACCACTGCAGCAGCCACAAACCAACTGCTAAGCATGACCACTTTTTTACAGAGATAATGTCCCTGTAGATGTGAGTCAGCCAGATGGGCTGCCATGGGTGCAACTGGGTGTGATTTCCTCTGTCTGGTTTTCCTCACGGTCCGGCTTCCCCTGAGGGACCCCTGTTCAAAAACAGCTCTCTGTAGCACAGAGCGGGGCTGTCCGACCCTGTCAGAAACCCAGAGCCTCTGAGAAACACTGTGTGCCCGGGGTCTTCACTGTCAGGGGCACAGCAGAGAGCTCAGAAAAAAATTGTGTGCCTTTGAATTTCCAATATGCGAGCATGGTTTGAAAGACAATGAAGGTCACTAAAGCTCTCAGAAGTGACACACCCATCTTGCCTCCTTTGTCTATTTTTGTCCTAAACTATTTCTTCTCTCTATAGGAACATTTAATCTGTGGGATATCTTGAGGAACCTAACACTTCAAAGCAGGGGCATGAGAGTCAAACATAATGTTTTGAGAGTGGATTCTCCTCACTGACATATTTTAAGAACAAACAAGTACTGCTGAAGAATGCAGGCAGGCGATGACCTGAGACCCAGTGATCCCACTCTTTGTCCTGCGAGGAGAACCGAGCGCAGACAGCTGGGAGGAAACCTCAGGCTGTGGAGGAATGTCAGTATTTGTAATTCGGCAGCTATGAAAATACTACTGCTACGACTATTACTACTACTTCTATTACTAATACTACAACTACTACTACTATTACTATTACAACTACTACTACTGCTCCTACTATTACTACTATTACTACTACTACAACCACTACTTCTAGAATTACTACTGCTAGTACTACTACCATTACTACTACTACTACTATTATTACTGCTATTATTACCACCACTACTACTATTATACTATTATATTACTACTAATAATAATAATCATCATCATCATCATCATCATCATCATCATCATCATCATCATAATAATCATAATAATAAAATACAAATATATTAATCATAATAATAAAATACAAATATATTAAACCTTAAATATCATAGACCTTTTCCTTCTTTGCTGAAGATACAAGTTGGTCGTTGTTCAGATACTCTAATGGGTATGGAATGAATTCACATCTAACATCTGTGGCTACTTGATGTTGTAAAACTAGGTAGTATACATTAATTTCTAGGTATAGTGCATGTGCCAAGTCTATAAAGAAGACATATTTGCCACTGTGATGTATTTTACTGTGTGATCATTCTTGGTAAACAGACAAAGTTACACTTTTTACTGCATGTACGGTGTAGGACAGTGAATTTCTGCTGCACTGTTGCTCTACCCAGAAAAGAACGGTTTAGTCATTTCAAAATTGCTCATCTTTTCATCTTGTCAGAAGGTGCGAGTAATAATCTGGCAGCCTGCTGAGAGGCTCAACTTTTAATTTCCTTTTCAGTTGTACTTGATATTATTTGAGAAAGAATAGGCTTCAGTGGTCTCTACAGTATTAATCAACAATAAATGTAGGATATACGCATTGTGGGAGACTTCTTTCAAGGCTACCACTGCAGATTATAAAGGTATGAAAAGAATAAAATATAACTTTGAGCAATAGCCTACAATAATGTGGAGGAACCGCTTAAGGGCCAAGCTGAGAAATGTCAGGAAATGAGTGAAGCCAGTGTTTGGATTAGATGTCAGAAAGATTAAATTTCCCATGAAAGTTACAGGAAAGTAATTACAGCTCATAGTGGCTGGTGTGCGTGTTGCCAGTGAAATAAAATTATCTTTAATATAATCAAGCATAGTGCTAACATAATTAGGAAATTATAATGTTGTCTGAATGTCTGAAGTATGTGATTAGAGTAAGCTTTTAATACCAACAACTTACTTTGATGCACAGCTAAGCAATGGCCTAATTTTTATTGTATTGCGTTGTGTATTTGAACTGTTTTATTTTTGACAGTTTTCTCACTCAGTGGAAAAGCTTTGGTCACTGGGCTTTGTTCACTGAGTGTTCAGAAGTGGTTCGATTAAAGCGTGCCTGCATCCCGCCCCTTGTAATACCAACGGAAATGCAAGCAGCTGCAGTTGTAAAAAATAATGCTATAAAACTTTTGACTCCATTAGTGGTCCTCTTCTTCCCCTGCTGACACACCAGTGAACTCGTGATGCCGCTGCACAGAAGACCACAAAGAGCTTTAGATAAATGCCTGACAGGACTGAAAAGATTAGTTTTGCATGGCATTTTATTTTTCAAAAATATTTTGATTGGGGTACAACCTCAAGAACATCAAAACATTTCCCTCAAATACAGTTTGGTCTTAATGCTCATGTTTTTCCTTGAATTAACACAAATGCATTCTGCATACATACAGTTCAAAAAGTACATTTACATATCTTGTTTTGAATGGGTACATAATGATACACAGTTGCCCTTTGAAATGTGAGAATACACATCCATCAATTCATCCTCATTACAGATTTCAAAGTTGTGCTATTGATCTTCTGCCTGTGTTTCTTTTTTCTTTTTTTTTTTCAAACCAGCAGATTTTACAGGAAGAAATTTTGTATAACTATTCTCCTCTTGAAGAGCAAGCAATAACACTGAACAGTTCATTCATAAAGAGGGACAGAAAAAAAGCACCAGAGGAACTGAAATCATCTTCAGTAAAATGTCACCCCCTTTTCATTTCCGTGTGAGTGAGAGCCAGTGTCCTGTGCTTTCTCTGTGCCAAGCTGTGTGGAGGCTCTCACTGCCGAGTCCCTGGGTAGAAAATGTCACTGGAGCAGGGCTCGTCACCGCTTCAGGAAGAGACAGGTGTGTGTGTGTTTGGCTGCGTGGCGGCCTGTCACACGCAGCCGTTCTCCTGTCTGGGCTTGTGCACCACGGGGGTGTGTGGAGGGTAGAGGGAAGGAGCCAGCGTGCACAGGAATCCAGCCAGCAACGTCAGGCCCAGTCCGCCCCACGCGCAAAACATGGACCAACCGTACCCATGACTGATGTCCTCTGGTATTCCAAACATGTAGCGAGGATAGCGGGACAGTTCAAAGTTGATCCCAGCCACACATGTGCAAAGGGAGATGATGCAGCATGTCCCTGAGAGAGAGAGAGAGAGAGAGAGAGAGAGAGAGAGAGAAGGGAAAAAACAAGTCAGACAAGACAGCAACCCAGTTTCACCTTCTTCCCCACACGCTCCTCCAACGCTTCATTTCACTGAATGCATCTGTCAAGGTACTGAAAAGGCATGTTTGCCTGGTCAACCCTTCTCCAAATAACTGAGACTCTGCTGCCCCTCCGTGGTGCTTTGGGGTAGCGCTCTGCATGTAAAGTAGCTCTTACCTCCCATGAGGAAAAGAAGTCCAGCAACATACTGCATCAGATCATGCTCCTTACAGCAGCCCAGCACGCCTACGGCCCAGCCGAACAGGATGATGGACACGGCCATGCCTATGAAGCTGGCCGTCATCCTCTGTAGGTCTGCGTGGGGCACAAGAGGAGTGAAAAGCCTATTATTTGTGGACATGCCAAGTTTCACTGTTAATTCACCCAAAAATATGAAAAAGGGGGCTGTGGGAGCTTACGGAGCGCGTGCCACTCATCCTGCCGTATGGTCTTGGTCAGATTGATTGGCAGATTCCTCGGCAGCGCTGATGATGAGTAGTAGTATTTTATTGGTGTGCAGCGCCGAACCAATCCTGTGGATGTAAACAACACAAAAGAGGATGTCACATAAGCATTGAAATGAGATGAAGCGATATCACACGGCTCTCTGCCCCCCTCCTCCCTCCCTCCCTCCCTCCTCCACCCACCCATCCATCCACCCACACACCCGCACCATTGTAGAGTAGCTTATTGTACACATACGGAGGTTTGTGTTACTACAGCTTGCCCTTTTGTGCTGAAAAAACATCACGCGTCGAATGTGCTGTTACTGTACTGCGTAGGCCTTGAAGGACTGTGCGCAGCATCAGCACCTTGGATAGCGCATTCGTGCACAAAGCCCTGTGAAAACCCCCGTGAACGGCGTCGCACACACAACACTGTAAACACACAAATGCCCCCAAAACAAACACATTTTGATCAAATATTACCGAAACACAATCTCATAATCAAACCTTTAAAGATCAGATCCTCTGTCTCCAAGTCAAATCCCTCCCGATGGCACTTTCTCCACAGTCCGGTGATGGTGGAGTTGAATTGCCGACTGCAGAGGGACTCCATGGCCGGGGCAGGAGGCAAGAAGTGCCGTTTAGCCCGCAGCAGCACTCCGCCGCTGGAGCCCTTTCTCTCAACATTATTCTCCTTTGGTAGCATGCGAAGTGGAAGGTTGTTGTTGGAGATGTAAATGTATCCTGGGTCGTTTCTTTTGTTGGAATAATTCTTGCAGCGTTCCCGGTGCCTCCTTGCGTCGGTCTCGTACCAGTTGTCAGTGCTGATTGCTATTGCTATCAATCCTAAAGCACAAAATGCCAAAAAGAGACCTGCCACCGTTAAAGTCCTCATAGCAGCCATGTTCCATGCGTATCTCGCCTTGCTGCCGTGATAATTCCACGGGACAGCAGGATTCCGCTCCTGGCTGCTGTTGTCAGTGTCTGAGATGGTGCTATAATTCAACAATGAATGGAAATCTAAAATTCAGATAAATTCCCAAAGCCTTCATTTCTCTGATTTGCCTGGCAGCGCCGAAAAGAATCAAATTCTGTGGCACAGGATAAATTCATTTGGGCCTCGATAAGCTGTTTTGGTTGTCTCCTCTCTGCCTCTGAACTCAGTCTAGCCTAGATACTGGTCACTCCAACATTTCTTTCCAGTAGATGGAGACAGAGCAAATATGTGAAAGCACAAGGCCCAGGCCTGCACTTACAATAGATCACTGTCTTTAGGAATTGATCGCCAAAGTTTCACAAAGTCCTGCCAGAGAGAGTTTCCTCTCTTTCCATAATGTGTTATAAGTATAAGTGAATAAATAAGACCTTCCTCAAGCAGCTGGGCTACTATTCTTCTCTTAAGAGTTCAGTTATGATGGCTAAATACCAAATGAGAGACCATATCAAACCCCAGGAGGACCTCATCTGAGACTGCTGTTCCAGGAACAGTGTATCAGCAGATCGGACAGACTGCCTGTGGTAACTTTCCATCCCATTTGGAAAATATGACTAATCAAAATAACAATAAAAATTATCATAATATCCTTTCTATCCTATGGCTATCCTATGGCTCTAAGTGCTGTCAGGTGTGTGTGTGTGTGTGTGTGTGTGTGTGTGTGTGTGTGTGTGTGTGTGTGTGTGTGTGTGTGTGCGTGCGTGCTTGATTCAACACTATGGGGAAAATATAACAAATCAAGCACCAAAACAACATGTTACAGGGACACAGGATCTTAGGCCATTTCTATCATGTTTCCGCTTGTGTTCTGATGGTCAGCACTTCCTCAAATGGAACCATAACACTAAACTTTGAAAAGGGGAACAAGTCCGATTCCAAACTTCACTTTTGGTTTCGGCTGCTCTCTGCAGTCACTCTTGAAAATTCCTATATGAGTAAATCTCATTGGATGTTTTTCTCAGTTGATACATGATACTTAGAAACCAAGTAGAAGTTTAACCCAAGTTGCCTACAGGCCTACAGAGCAAGTTTAGGATATAAGAATGTGTTTCACCCTCAGTATAAAGTGTTAAATCTTATAACAATGTCATTCTGCTTTGGTGTTAACTTGTGATATTCATTTCTGATTACTTCAACAGTTGTCATTAGTGATAACAAATAATGGCAAGAACTGAATCATCAGTGTAACTGTTTCATGATATATTATCTGAAGATATTTTCACATACAAATCACCCAAAGTGGATTCTAATACAAAAAAAATATACTGTTCATATGGTTTGGAAATAACTTTCTGTGATCAAAAAGCATACTTGCTGCTATGACTGTTTTTTTGTACCATGACTACAATATGTGGAAGATTTCTTCTGTGAGTTCTAGTTGCCTGTAATCTAACCTCAAATAACAAATAGAACTGTGAAGTACTGTCCAGTTATGTTTTTTAGGCGAATGGGGAATGAATGTAAATATGATTGGCTACACGACGCTTCACAGTCAGGAACTAACTAGTCATTATGAACTTGACTAATAGATGATATGAATGCAGGCTGTAGGATCCAGCTTATATTTCTCACTGGGACACTTTCAGTTCCTATTTGTCAAGTCAATGTTGAGCGACATTGTACGTTTCTCAACAAAGCAGTAAGAAAAACAACATTTATCACCAGCTTCAGGAACAAAGATTCTCATGCTGCATTGTTTACATGATGGATGGCTATGTTATATCATCTGTAAGTACTATTGTTTGATTATAACATGTTAATACAGATTTTGATGTTACTTTGTGATGGTGAGAGGATCTTGTACTGTATTAGGTTTATACCAAATAGTGACCAAATAGTGAATAACTGTTTCTATATTTAAAGAAGATTAAATATTCATGTATATTACAGTTACAGTTAAAAGTAATTCTGGCCTAACACTTGAAACAATATTTTGTCTGATTGTGGCTAGACAAAGGGGCACAACCTTTACCTTTCTCAATAACAAAATCTTATTTTTTCTTTGCCAAAGGCTTCAGAGGAAATTATTCCAAATGAGCCAGAGATTTATCGGCCACCTGCGGAGTTGTACTCCTACCTCTCTAATGTGGGAGAGATTTATGAAGGTGAGAGGACTGGATTTAAATGTGGAGTATAGAGCATGAATCACTGCGTGGCTGAGCGCCTTGTCTTTTGTCATTTTTCAGACCACAGATGGAACTACCATTCTGAGCGCGTGCAACAGACCGACTTCGACAATTCTCCAGGAAATCACTTCGCAGAGCTTCAGTGTGTTTCTCCTCAACAACTGCTGCAGCCCTATCGCTACAGCAGTGAGGCTCTCCCCCTTCACCTGGACCCGGCACTCGGACCTCTGTCTGTGTCACCACAAGTAAGGTGTTATCTGGCCAAGTTTAGAGCTCATGTTCATGATGGCATTATAGTGCAAAGAAGCAATCTCGACATATAAGGTTTAAATAATTACAAGCATCTATAGTAACCAGGAATATGCAGTATATGATTATACACGTTCCCAACCCAACCCATCATCCTACAACAAAAAAACACATGTTCCTTGAATTTAAGTCAGTTTTCAGTGTAACCTCACCATTAACATGAAGCGGTAATGCTTCGCCCTGAAGAATAGCCATAATGTCATGTATTACAAGGTTTTCCACTGACTTAAGATTGCTCAATGAATATTTCCCCTGAGTGAAGAGACATTTGCCCACTGCAGCCTACTCATCATAAGAATAGGACTAGAACAGGAACTCAAGCACAAAGAGGACACACACACACACACCAAAATTGGGGTAATATACTTAATTAAATTACGGCAAATACTTAAATTTGCTCATTCTAATTAAGTTAGGTACCTGTTTCATATATTCCTCTCTATTTTAAGTGAGGATGATCATAAACCAGTGCACATTGAATGTGGCAGTGCAAAAGGGAAGGGGTTCAAGCTCCCTTGGGACCCTATCTGTGCCCACAACCATAGGGGAAATAGACATTTTTTTCAGGAATTTCTGTAAAGAAGGAAAATGTTGTGGTTTTTGCTCATTTTGTGATTGAAGAAAACAGCATTGTGATGTGTGATTTGGACCGTTGGGGATATTTTCACTGAAATGTCATGCTCCTGCTGAGCATTGAATTCTATTTTGGCATAGCTACTTCCTCTTTTAGCACAAAGAAACCCTTGTCACTACCACACTAAAAAAAAATGTCAGTCAGTCCTTGATTGCGAACAAAATAATGCCGCTCTATTGCCTCTTTGTGTAAACGTGAACCATGACATTTTTCCCCTAAAGATCCCATATTACACCCCCGCCCTGTGCTACCAGTACCCAGCCTCTGCATCACCTGCCCATTACTGCTCAGAAGAGGAACAAAGAGCACAAAGTCCACCGCTCGAGGTGTCAGAGGGGGAAGATGAATTTGAAGACCACAACCCAGCCTCCTTAAGGAAAGACACCGGTGAGTATTGACGTTTACATTAAATCCTAATGAACTGAATACCACATGGTCTCACATCCAGTCGTTTGCTCGAGGGTCATGAACAGGCTAACAGAGATTCTCGACCTCGGCATCCCTCTCTGTCTTTTAGGAGTCCTGTTGAATTTACAGACCCCCAGGCATCTGAGTATATTTAACAATTGCAAAGAAGATTATATTACTAAATTGGAAGGACAGAACAAAACTATCCATAGACCACTTACTAACTTACTGAGTGAACACTCAACCTTTGAGAAACTAACTGCAACTCTAAGAAATAAAGTTAAAAAATATCTGGACTCCTGTGGTCCCCATTTTTTAAATACCTTGAGAGCTGATTCCCCACCACCCATTGTTTCTAAAATATCACAAATACCATGAGAGACCAACGACATGCTCTAATGTACCAGACTTTATATTACACAGTGTGCAATACCCTATATATTACTTGTATATGCTGTATATTATGTGCTGTATTGCTTGTGTTTGTGTTTGTTTACACCTATTTTCCCTTTGACTTTGTACTGTTCTTGTGATGTGATGTGATGTGATGTAATGTTTTGTACTTGTCTTGTCGAGTATTAAGTTATTGTGTGTTCACTATATCACCCCATGTCTTTGTATTTTTCTTGTGATATCTTGCTGAAATAAAGAAAGAAAAAAGAATACCATATGGAAGGCTGAGGAAATGATAACTGCCAGGTAAAATTATCATATTCTCATATTTCCACTCCAGGTAACAAGAAGAAGATCCGCTTGTACCAATTCCTACTGGATTTGCTAAGAAATGGCGACATGAGTGACAGTATCTGGTGGGTGGACCAGGACAAGGGCATCTTCCAGTTCTCCACAAAACACAAAGAAGCTCTGGCCAGCCACTGGGGCCTGCAGAAGGGCAACCGCAAAAAAATGACCTATCAGAAGATGGCCCGCGCTCTGCGGAACTACGGCAAGACCGGAGAGATCAAGAAAGTAAAGAAGAAACTAACCTATCAGTTCAGTGGGGATGTGCTAAGGAAACTCTGTTTAGAGAGCGTGTATCAGTATCCCCACTGACGAGGGAGCAAAGGTTTTCTTTCATTACGCTGAAATCACTAAATCAGCCAAGATGATATGTTCATTTTTGCAATTTTGCTTACAAGGCTGTATTTATTTATTTGTAACACCAGGGTTCTTCCAGTGTGGCATTTGCTAACTTCTACCTTAAACTGCTTGATCATACTCCCGCATGAGGTGTGTGTGTGTTTGTGCTTGTGTGTGTGTGTGTGTGTGTGTGTGTGTGTGTGTGTGTGTGTGTGTGTGTGTGTGTGTGTGTGTGTGTGGCCTAGCAACACCTAACTATATTGCACAGTAGTCATTATCGCTTACTAATTAATGGATTCTGCAAAGTCAACCTTTCCTGGAGGGTAATCCTGTTAACAGACCCTGTCATGTATTTTCCATCCATCTGGTGACAAATAAACCACGGAAAAAGAAGATTATGTGATGAGACTGAGAGTTGAATGAGAATCTTCCCTCAACTTTGCTTCTTCTCTCTCTGGCGAGGCTTTTCCTATCAGAATCAAAGGTCGTTGGCACGTCAAAATATACTGTACATGTGCATGACTGTGCATGACTTTTGATCATTTTCTCATGAATATGTGTAAATGAATGTCATCTTCTGAAAAACGATGTATTTCAACATAGAGGAAAAAAAATAAAAAGTAGTATGGCAGAGTATTTGTTGGCCCACATAATAATGCTGACGCATTTCGGCCTATACAGCCTTCATCAGAGCATATGAAAACATGGTCAAGGTGTATATATCCCTAATAAATAATCTCAACAGGTGAATGTAATAAAGACAATTAATCAGGATCCAATCTTATTAAGTGGGTGGCATCATAACATCACAAAGCCAAAGGTCAATATCATAGTTTCCAAACTGTGGCACAAGCCCCTCTAGTGGTACACAGCAACATTACAAGTGACACTTTGATACAAAGAAAACAAGATCACACCAAACAATTCTATGCAGTTAAAGGTCGACATAATTAGTGGTACTATGGTTATTTATAGAAAGCACTTGAGGTTAAAACCATTATTTAGTCTGTTGGGGATCATTGTATTTAGGGGTCAAATCCAAAACATTGCTTCTTCTTCTGCTTCTTTTTTGTTTGTCCCACATATTCCAGACCACACAGACATGTCAACATGTAAATAACATGAGTGGATTTACAGTTAATATATTGGCGGATTGGAACCATCTTTCCAGTGAAGGGATGTTTGAATGACTTTGTGGTCACTGTGTTGTTTCAACACGCACAACCTCCACATCTCCACATCCCAGTGGCAGAAAGACAAGAGGGTTTTATCCAGAGTCATCTTTCAGTGTGCCAGGTTATCTTTTACTGTCGGAGCTCTTCTAAATGAGAACAGTGGTGTTGATATGTCTTGAAGAATGTGCCAATGTTGCTTTATAATTGTTTTGATTTTTTTTTGCAAAATATGATTACATTCTGTAGTAAAACAGATACGGTTTGACTGGTTTGTTGTTGATTTGTCACCCAAGAGCTCTGATCTAGGAGTCAACTTCGCATGCTTGATGGCATTCTCAATAGAATCCTCTCTTTGCATCTATTGGCCATGTCTGTACATTTTTCATCAAAGATGATGGTTCTGATGGTTCAGAGCAGTTACGCTTGAGTCTCAGGAATTGACCAGCAGAGATATTGGACTTTATATGTGACAGGTGATTGCTGGTAGCATGTAATAATGAATTTCACTTGATGAATTAATGGCTCCAGTTTCACCTTTGGTGATGGTTAGATCCAAAAATGTTATGAGTAGTCATGAGTAGAAATTTCAGGAAATTTGAACTTACATTGATGTAAAGGATAAAGTATTTTAGTTCATCTTGTGTTCCATCCCAAAATAAAAAATCAATGTACCATTTGTAGAGTCTTATTTTGGAGTTATAAGGATTGCTGTTAGGGTCATGAATGGTTTCTTCTTCCCATTTGCCCACAACTAAGCCAGCCACAGAGGGTGCTGCTGCTGTTCCCATAGCTGCTCCTCCTTGCTGAAAATAATACTTAGAATCAAACTTTATATAATTGCGACTCAAGGCCAGATGTAATAGCTCTAAGAGAAAGTTATTAGGTGGATTATGAGTCTCGTCAAGATAGAAAGTAAGAGACTGAATTCAATGCAACTTCATGAGGGATACAGCCATATACGTTCTCAATAACAAGAGAGTATTTTGGTTTAGAGTGATATTCTTTATTATAGGCTTAATAGTAGCTTCGAAATAGCTTCAGAAAACATGTATTGACAAGCTGAAACATAGTATTATGATTTAAATGAACTTCATAAATAATTTGTTAATTTCAGGAAACTATAGCAGCCATGTATGCAAAAGTGTCAGAGGTAAGAACCCAAATTTTCTTCTGCTGGATTGGAACGTTACTTCAACCAGGAAGTTTACAAAAAGTCCCACCCAGAACAACTTCCGCTAACGTTTTTCTAATCGGCCAATCAGAGCCCAGATGGTGTTTCCGTGCAAATTTCAAACAGTGTCGAGTCGACGAACAAAACGAGCAGCCAGACACCGCGGCGGCGGCACTAACATTAGTTGTTTTTTTATTTTTAAAGGTAGCTTTTACCGTTAGGAACATACATATATATTTTACATTTTCTGGACTGGCAACATGAGGAGGAGGTTAGTACACGTTTTAATCAGATAGAGCCTCCATTTTGTTGTTAAGCAAACTGTTAACTCCCTAGTCCCTAACTAGCCAGCTGGCTAGTTAACGTTAACAGTTTCTTTTGAGTAACCGTCTGTACATGCTGCTATGAGTATTTTAATGTATGTTTTAAGTTAATGTCGTTTTCGTTTAAAAACGCTTATTTCACGTAGGTTAAATCGGTACATTAGCTGGCATTAACTTAAACTAATAATAAAATGTCACATCGTTAGCCTCGCCAGCTAGTTAGATGTGTGCTTTATGGCAGCTAACTGTTAGCTTACTGAGTTTAATTACCCATTTTAACGTTCTCGCTAACAGTGGGCTAGTCGAACTGGTTTGTCTAGTATCAGGTGTCTGAAATCCAGACCACTGATTGACTTGAATACTCTCTTTTATTCCAGCGAAGTCCACGCAGCAGAGTCTGTGTCTTGTCTCAATAGAGCATTGGTTAGGTTGAAGGACATTTGGGAGGAAATAGGGATCCCAGAGGACCAGCGCCTACAGAGAACCGATGTTGTCCGTGAGCACATTAAAGTGAGTACCACATTGACTGTGAAAGAAAGTCTGCCCTTCATTGTTTTTCTTATGGACTTGGCAAACTGTTAAACATTGGTTTTACTTCCATTAAAGGGTTTGCTGGACATGATGATTGCTGAGGAGGAGACCCTCAAGAAAAGACTGCAGAACAGCATAGAGACCTGTCGCAAGGAACTCAATGATTTGACCATTGAACTTCAGATGCCCCCCTTTGAGGTATAATCACATTAAAGGATAAGGCCGGTGTTTTTTAATGCATTGCTTACCGTCAACAAATCCCATGAAAATAACAAAATCAACAATGCGTTTGCTCTACTCCCGTTACTTTCTGACTTCCCACGTACCGTTTTTAGCCGTCAACTCAGAAGTCATTGGCTCCAATTGTAAGCTAAAAACCTTGAAATACAGCTCACAAAGACATAGTTTCAATTTTAAAAATCGCTAACTGTTACCACGAAAAATCAGGCTGTTGTAGTTATTACCAAATCAAATTCAAACGGGAACAAATTCTTCATTACGCCGGGGACTATTTTCGGTGCTACGGAACTACTTTCCTGAGATCGCAAAGTGTTTATAGCCGGCTTATTAAGTTGTTTGAGGAAAAAGTCGGCCGGCCCGGTGCATTGTGATGATGAAATATGTTGCCCTGAGCAACGGCATGGCTCTTTGACATGTTTTTAATCGTTTTTTTAATACAATGGAGTTCTATGGCTGCTGGAACATGGTTTCGTTGGGCATCGGCTACATGGACGAGATTTGCTGGCAAAACAAAATCATTGCTGATTTTGTTATTTTCATAGGATTTGTTGACAGTAAGCAATGCATTAAAAAACACCGGCCTTATCCTTTAAGACATACTGTATATGGTTGTTTTCTTCGGCATGTCTGGAAAGCCACTTAATGGTTTTGTCTAACTTTTGGGGTATTTTGACTCTTTACTGCTTTGCCTCTTGAGGAGGAGGAAGGATGCAGCATGTTGCAGTTGGAGAAGGACAGCCGCACACGTCTAGAGGTGATGAGGAAGCACAAGCAGCAAAGAATGGAAGACCTCAGAGCCCTTGCAGTCAAGGACCGCGAGCTGTGTGATATAATGTGTTCCACACCCCTTTGCATCGACCAGGAATCTGTCCCATCACAGGAGCAACTACAGACATACCGCTCCTACCTTGACGATCTGACCAAAGAGAAGGTACCACTGCTTGTTTGTGGATTTATCTGGATTGTAACATTTCTTGCTGGTAACTATATTGAATGACAACATAAAGGTGGTGCCAAATGTGGATATATATGATAGCAATGCTCATTTTCTGTCTGTTTTCCTGGTCTTTTCAGGAGCGTCGTCATGATGAATTTGTGGGCATAAAGAAGCAGATCATCTTGTGTATGGATGATCTGGAACGTCTCCCAGAGACAAGTTTTGAGAAGGATGTGACATGTGAGGATGAGGAGGCCTTTTGTCTGTCGAACGACAATATTGCCGCTCTCAAACTGCTCCTCAGTCAGGTGATTTGCTTATAGAGGCTTCAATTAAACTGATGCTATGATTTAACAGTCCAGTGTCATATGTTGTAATGCGTTTGTTTTTTTTGGGGGTTTTACTTTTATTTTATTCTTCTTTCTCCAGTTGGAAGAATGCAAGGCAGAAAATGATCAGCGTTGTTCAGCATACCGCACTAAGATCCAGGAACTGTGGGAAAGACTCCAGATTCCCCAAGAAGAGAGGGAGGCCCTCGCTGAGCACATGGTCAGCTCAAAGAAGAACAACATGGAGGCAGTAAGAAAATGATGCGATGTCTTTGTCATAGCAATGAGCAATTATTTATTAAAACATTGAATTGCATGTTGTTTTGCCAAATGCTTCCAATTGATCCATAATGCTGTAGTGTTACTTATGGTGTATATTCTTTCTTCCTAGCTCCAAGATGAGGTTAAACGTCTAGATATGCTAAAGTTGAAGAGCATGAAAAGCTTCATTGAGGCCATCAGAGCTGAGGTTGCCCTTTTCTGGGAGAAGTGTTTCTACAGCCAAGAGCAGCGCCAAGCTTTCGTTCCATATCATGACGGTGAGTTGTTGTTTTTATAGCAACGCAAATCCCTATCTGCGCTGAATCTATGTGGTTGGTAATCAGAGAGGGAGAGAGTGGGTCTCAATGCATGTTTCTCCGCACAGATAATTTCACTGAGGAGCTGCTGAACCTGCATGAGGCTGAGATGTTGATCCTGAAGAAATATTACGAGGATCACAAGGAGCTTTTTCAGGGAGTCACACGATGGCAAGAGAACTGGTTGTTGTTCTTGGAACTTGATGTGAGTACTACCACACAAACTGTTGTTGTGACTGCTGAAAATATGCACATTCCTATAATTTTCACTAGCCATAGAAACAAGATGACTGATGATTGGTATGGTAAATGGTAAATCCTCTCTGGATGTATGTTCTTCCACCACAGAGAAAGGCTAGCGATCCCTCTCGCTTCAACAACAGAGGTGGGAACCTTCTTAAAGAAGAGAAGCAGAGAGCGGATCTGCAAAAAAGTCTGCCGAAGGTGAGCAAATGTCTCTAAATGCCTTTTATTAGCATGTGTTCAGTACATTTCTTAACAGGATTGCTGATATTGTGAGAGTATATAAGCAAAGATGTCTTTAGAGGCCCAAAAGAAAACCTTTCTCATCAGATTAGATTTAATTATCCTAACCATAACTGAGATGAACGTGAGCAGACAAAATACAAAGGGAGGGGGGAACAAATGAGGGATTGTTGGTGCATGACCCAGCTTTGGACAGCAGGTGGGGATGTTTGACAGTGTTTATTTTGTCTCAGATGGTATCGGTGATGTTCCTGTGCATGTGGTTGCCAAACACAAACCAGCTTAAACAGTAAAACAAGAACACAGCCACTGTCAGCATTTTAAATTTAGATGCATCAGTGTTGCCCTGTTTGTTTCAGTTGGAGAAGTGTCTGAAGGCCCAGATTGACCTTTGGGAGCAGGAGCATGGCAGGGAGTTCCTGGTTAATGGACAGAAATTCATTGAGCATGTGCAAAAGCAGTGGGATCTCCACCACACAGAAAAGGAGAAAGAGAAAATGGAAAGGGTAACTGATTACTTTCACTTTAAAAACAAAGTCCAAGTCTTATTTCCTTTTCATGAAAGCTTTCATGTGATATGATTACATTGTTTTTGTTTTGTGAAATAGCAAATGAAGAAAAGCAAACAGACTGAGGAGGACATGCTGTATGGAACTTCCTTACGGACGCCATCCAAAAGGCGGATAGCAGGGACTCCCACACCCGGCAAAGTGAGAAAGGTAAGACGCTGTAGTTTTGTTAATTCACTATTTGTGACTGTGCCAGTGTGTGGCAGGGTGTGTAGAAAGTTAACCCACCTTCTTCCCTCTCATCATGTAGCTCAATGGCACCTCGACCATCTCCACTCCAAACAGCACCTTTGGCTCTGGCTTCAGTGGAACCATCTGCCACTCGTCAGTCCAAAGACTGCCTCTGTCCGCTAGCAAGGTAAGCTCACTGTAGTCCTCATCCCTCCTTTGCTGACAAGATTCACATCATGTGTTTAAAGAACAGAAAACAAAACCTCCTCTAATTACAGGGCCTTGGCCTGCGAAACCCCGGGCACGGAAAGACTCCTCGTGCACTAGACCGAAACAAGGAAAACATCTCCCACCTCAATAGAAATGCTCTGAGTGGCGCATTAAGGTCTCAGGATAGTCCGGATCGCAACATCACCTTTAACTCTGTTGCTGGCACCTATTCGGACTTTGCGGTAAAATTTCTGCATTTATCTAGCCCTTTACTGCTAAAAGCCCAGTAAAACACAATCTAATGAAGGAAAAATGTTGTTGGTTGCTCAGTCTCACCACTATTTAAGGGGAAATCAGCCTGAATTGACTTCTTTTTCCTATTTTGAGTTTTGAGTCATGTATTCTGTATCATAGAACATGTGATCCTATGACATTATCTAATTGCTTTTGCCTGAGATCATCAAATGAAAATTTTATGGACAGTCATGTTCGCGTTGCAGATCAAACCTTTACATTACAATTCTAGATGCCATATAGCTGTGATAAGATTTTCCTTCAAGCATCTCAGGCAATGTAATTCGATGATGTAACTGGATTGCACTTTCCTTGATCATGAGAGTTCATTACTTGAAACAGGCTAGCAAAGTAACCAACATTTTGAATCATTTAGTCACACTGAAACTCAAGTTTTTTTTTTTGTTTTTTTTTATTCCAACAAAAGATTGCTCACTTTGGAAATGTTTGTCTGCTACTAACAGACACAGTCGATATGTTTTACAGACAATATTACATGTGGATTTTTTTAAGAGTTTAGTTACAAAGTGAATGATCAACCATCTGAAAAATGTGATAGCTACTGACAAAATTATTAGCATGATAGCAAAACTTGCTGTTACTAGTTTACTTAGTAATGAATGGAGAAATGGAGAAATTAACAGTGGACATCAGGTCATTTTGAACATAAATATATTTCCAAAATGATATATAGCATTTTGGAATGAACACAACCTAACATAGTGTGGATGTGGGAGTGCAGTGACTTGTATATTTAACCGTTTGACTTCTGACATTTGACACCAGTACATATTTATATGAATAATATTGAAAGATGACTGTCTCTCCTTTACAGCGAGACCTCTCAAAGGCCTCAAAATCCAATTTGAAGACGGGACAGCTGAACTCCACCATCAGTCATCACTGATGGGCTGAAGGAGCTGCACCAGCACCGGGAGTCATCCAGCTCAGCGGTGGTTTGGCGTTGTTTTCATAGTTTGCTTTTTTCCTTTGTTGGACATAAGGGAAATGTGTCTATGGCATTTTAAATGTTACTTTTGTGTAAAAATCCTAACTTAGAAAAAATTTATTTTTAAGCTGTATGAAGTCAAGCAGTCCTGCTGAACGATTTTCATAAAACTGATTTGTTCCAGGTTTCTGCCAGGGCAATTTTCTCTGCTATATAAATTTTGGTAGCAAGCTAATCATAAGCATTCATGTGCCATGACTATGTTTTTGTTTTTTTATGCTTTTCTACTAGTAGTACAGCCTTTTTAAATGAACCATTATGAACCATATCTAGCACTACGTTTCTTTGATTTGCTACTATAGCCTTCCTGTATGCACCGTGATCTGCTTTCTGTAGGCTGGAATGACAGCCGTGTGCTCTTCAGAAAGTTGACATTGTCTTGGTGCTGTGGGTTTTTTTTTTCTTTTTTTTTTTTTTTTTTTTGTCAAACTAAATAAATGTTTTTTAACATGAGAGCATAACTTGGACAATGTTATTATTTTCTGATAGACAAAGAATGCATCTTATTTACTATAATTTCACGAACTATGCCTGAGGTGTTTTCATCCCAGCCTCCACAGTCAATTGGATTATTATGGTTTCATTAATCATTTGAGTCAGAAGGCAGTGTCCCTTATTTAGCATTTGATTATGACCAGATACAATATCTTTAGTACATTTGACATATAAGAAAGAATTCTCTCTCCATCTAGACATTAACTAGGAAGATGTTCTGTTAAGCCATGCGTGTCATGAGTTCTTCCAGAGCCTTCTCGCGGTGGTTTTCATGGACAAGCAGCACCTCTTTGATCGCACTTTGCTGGAAGCCCATCTCATTAAATTGTGTCAGGAGGCGCAAGAACTCAGCAGCCTGAAATGAATTTTCAAGCAAGTGTTAACACACACAGAAGTGAAGGTCAAAAGGTGTGGCTATGGTTCTGGCTCTTATCTGCTTTTGTATGTTAACACCGAAGAGATCGTCACCTTGCTCTCACAGTTCTGGAACATTTCCAAGGCCTCGTCTACCTGTGCTTCATCATAGCCCAGTCCACACAGACGGTTACTTGCAACCAGAAAGTTCAGGATCTGTTGAGAAAGGGACAAGTAATTATGAGAATAACATGTTGGGCCTTGATAAAAGCACAGGCACAGATGGCACAAGTTAGACACATTTATCTTACACAGTGGGAAAAATACTGATCACAGCCATTTCAGAAGACTTACCTTCTCTGGGCTACGATAGCCTGTCTTCTGCAGTGCCAATATGGCTGTGCGTAAAGGGTAGCCCTTCTCAGTGACGGCTTCAAGCAGCTCCCTTTCCTCCTGGCTGAGAGCCGACAGCAGCTCTGCAGAGAAGTCAAAGAAAACCCCATGAGAGACACCAGTCCGCAGAGTCTAATGAAAAGTGAAGAAGAGAAAGAAAGATGAAAATATTTCAGTTTTTTCACAAATTAAAGAGATGAGGCTATGAGAAATGGCCTTATCAGAAAAAATGTGACAGAAAAGAAGTTAACCTTCTGCCTGCGGTTTCTGACAACAGGTCCTGCAGACGAGGGTCGTGTCTGCTGCAGCCTGGATAGAGACGGCATGACCGGTATGTTTTGGGAGTACTTTCCGTTCGTGTTCACTGGGCGCTGCTTCTTCTTGCAGTTCTTCTGCGCTTGGCGGAGGGGACTGGCCTGCTGTGACCTGTGCTGCTCCAGAGCAGACAGAGGTCTGCAGTTTTGGAAAGCAGCTGAGGTCTCTGAGGCTCTCCGATGGCCTCCGAGGCTCAGAGGGGAGACAGGCCTACAGTGGTGAGTGGAAGTGCCAAGGTGGAGGTTTTTGACTCTGGAGACTGGGTCTTTTGGTGCAGCACTCCTTGGTCGCTCTCTGCTCTTGGGAGGATGAGGTGCATCTTCAGTGGAGGAGCCCTCATTATCCTCAGAATAACCACCTTCTTCCTCTGAGTCGGAGATGAGGAACTTAACGGTGCGGCGGGGCAGGCAGCGGGTGTCTGCAGAGCTCAGGCTGTGACTCCGGGGACGAGGGGCGGGAGCCCACAGGTCGCTGCTCCAACGACTGGCCCAGCGACTCTCCTGAGGGCTGCTGAACATCAGCCGGTAGGGAGGGCAGGATGGAGAGGCCCCACCTCTCAGAGCCCGACACACTGGCCGTGCTCCCCTGCAGTAAACACCCCGCACCCCAGTCAAAACCCAGTTCTCCAGGTTGAAGACGTACTGCAACACAAACCAACAAACAACCTCAAATGATTTAAGGCAGTGACTGTAATATCGGTAATGACATGCAAGGGTTTATCACAGAAATAAAGGCAACAGCAACAACCTGGCATATCCTGAGATTTTTTTAACAGTTCACTGCTAATGGAGGAAATCTTGAAAGACATTCAGCTGAGATAAAATGAAAATGTGTTCTCGGATGTCTGACCTTATTGTCTTGCAGCATCTGGAGGTAGTCTGGGATGGTGATGTCCGGAGCCGTCACCAGCTCTAGTTGCTTCATGGGCTCCGCCAGTGAGCCCAGCGGGGTCTGAAATGGGACGTCCTCCAGACTGTTCATTGGCGGCAAAATGCACCGGAGTGTACCAACAAATAGCCTGCATCAGAAGAACAAATATGAAAGGGCTATCAAGAATGTTTACAAATGGAAAGCAACTTTAAATGTGATCGTTTTCAGTTATGGATCAGACCTCCATTGCTTTTTCTCAGCACTCACCTCTGTAAAGTGCCTCCTCACTGGTCCACAGCCTTCTGAAGCAATGGCAGGTGTGTGACTAATGAGTGTGCGTGAATGACTAATCCAGTGACATGATCATACCAGATAAATCTCTTCATCTCTAAGCCTCTGACATCATCTGAGGAGTTGTTTACCAAGAAGTACATGGAAAATCTTCCAAAAGACTTCCTGTTTTGGTACAGTTCATTTATATACGTTTATTATTTATTTATATATGTGAATCATTAAAATAGACACAAAAAACAAAAACAAAAACAGGACTGATAGTGAATATATTAGTATCTTTTACTATGAGTACATCTGCAACCTAAGCTATAATGCCATAAGTTGTTTCAATATTGTATTGTATGTATGTAAGTGCTTTGTTGCAAGGTGATCTCATTTTGGATACAGTGTACCTTCTTAATTCCGCTAAGGAGTTGAACGGGGGATTAGGAAAATGCTGAGGTATTGGGAAACGAGGGAGAGCACTCTGCCTTTCCGGAGATTACCTGCTTATGTAAGGGGAGGCAGTTCTAATACAGTGCAACTTGACGTGATGACGTGATGTCTGTCGTGTTACTACTCTCTGTTGCATCATGATTTATGTGTAGTGGACATCTGAGAAAATGTAATTTGTATTAGAATCATTCCACCATCCTCACTTATGGTAACCGAATGAATTTGAACTGCAAAATGTTCCGATCTGAGTGCGAGGTACACATATAGCAGACATGTTCTGGGGTAAAGGACAACAACAAAAAAGGTTCTGTACAGAGATATACATTTTATTTATATATTTAAACAATCACATCAATAAATTTAAGAGTCACAACTTTGGGGGCTTACAGCTTCTGTAACAGACCTCTGAAAACTGAGAGAAAAGCAGTTTTTAAACTTTACTGAAAGCAAAGGGAACTTAAAGCAAAGGGAGAACAAACCTAATCTCATTTTATAGCACATACAGCATTTAAGGGGACAGCAGCATGGTTCAGTCTGATGATTACATTGAAGCAGAGGCTCGATTACAGACATGTCTATTGAGGTACCATTTAGTAACATGACATTACATCACTAAAGGTGAGGTGAGATTCCAACGCTGGGCCAAGCACAAAAAAAAAAATTAGTTTTGCTGTTCTGATCTAAACCTGTGATACAGAGGTCTGTAGGTAAACACATATACATTCCCTAAAGAGTGGGCTAGAGGAAGTAAAACACTGAAAAATAACCATTCTGGCTGTTTAAAAGGTCACCATTACTTTCACCTGCTTTGTGTAGTGTGCTGGTGCTGGTATATTACACTTACACAATATGTTCTCCAAATTAGAGGTCATGTCATACAAACTGCTTACAAATGCTACCCAAGTGATGTAGCTCAACATTTACAGCCCGATTTAATTATGAACACCATTATTAAAATGGTGGTTAAGAAGAAAACATCAAAATATTGATGTGCTCATGGAATATCATGCCCTTATGACATAAGGCATTACTTGTGGTATGCAACATGAAAACATTACATTTGCACATTGTCAGCTCCCTGTTTTCAAGTGTACAGTATGATCCCATAATGTCCATTTGCTTCCCTTGCCATTTCAACCTATCACCACAAAAAAAGAGAAAACAAATCACCTAGCTACGAATCCTTTCAATAATAAAATTGCATTATCTTTAGATAGATAAAATGTTAACAATCCCCAGAGATTGAAAATATTCTATAAGGTCCACCTTGTGAGCGCACCTCTAAAGAATTAACATCTGATGCACGGGACCAAAGGTTGTTACACACTCATAACCTTGTTCATCATGAAAACACTCCTCAGCGAGAACCAGCAGCCTTCATTACCTTTACTACATCTTCCACATGGTTGTTAGGGTGTCAGGGGCTGTAATAAGAACCCAGAGTTGTATCCACCAAAGGTTCATGGTAATCTAGTGATTTTAGATTGCACTGTCTTTAGGACTTGGTGAAATTAATGACAGGGGGTTCAGTTGTTGGCAGCGTCTGCCTGCCGAGGCCAGTTCTCCTCCTCGATGCCCGAGTCGTATTCCTCTTCTGCCGACTCCTTGGCCGGCGCTCTGAAATTCAAATGGAAACTCTAGTTCAGGTTTCACACCGCATAACTTCCGAGACTCAGTGTGCTGGGGCTAAAGGAATCTGATCTCCAACATGAAAGACACACGGCCCCGTTTTGTGAAATACTGACCTGATGTATCTGGGCTCTGATTTGCCTTGGACGACATCTTTGTTCAGCTCTACAGCCATGATGTCAGAGTGAGGCACCTCAAACATGGGCTCTAGAAGGAGCTTTTCCTGTGAAAGACATTTTATACTGGCACGTGAGTCAACAGTACTATTAAAAAAATAAGTTTGTTATACTTGTGGTGAGTTCACATACCATGATTGATCTGAGCCCACGAGCTCCGGTTTTTCTCTCCAGGGCCAACCTTGCTATAGCCCTCAAGGCATCTGGAGTCACATTGAGTTCACACTGCAACAAAAACCAATACATGTTCATTACAATTGTGACATCTTATAGGTCAAATATAAATAAATAGGCACTTGTAGATAACACTCTAGCAAAAAAGGTGGTTCCACATCTGTAGCTCTGATGAAAAACTATTTGAAAATTGGTAAAAGCATTGGAGCTACAGGTGTGTTGAGAGGAGAAAAAATAACCAAACATCTTCGTTGTGGTGCTGGGGGTAAAGTGGCCCCTTAGTTTAGCTACAGGTGTGTAACCAATTCTTTTTGCTTTTACTCATCGTTCTGCCTGCACTTCTAACATTGTACAGTAGCATACACTATAGCAGAGCCCTTACTTTGTCCATGCTGAAGAGAGCCTGGTATTGGGGCACCACGGCGTTGCGTGGCTCAGTCAGGATTCGGACCAGCGTGTCTTCATCCAGGCTGTGCAGAGGCACAACCACGGGAAGACGGCCAACAAACTCTGGGATCATTCCAAACTCAATCAGGTCCCTGGCCTCAACGTGCCTCAGCAGCCTGTCCTTCTCCTCAATCTCTGCCACTGTGTCTGTTTCACCGCTGGTGTTGGCCAGGTCTGCCGCCGCCGCCGCACGCCGCCCTTTCCCCAGGTTGGAGGGAGTTCCAAATCCCAAATACTGCAAAGCAACAAAACACGGGGAAGTAGTTAGAGGCAGGAATGTTGACATGTTTAATCTAGCACCTACAGAGAGCTTAGTCTGCTGACAGTCGGTACATATGGGGGCTTTTCACTTACCTTTTCGTTCTTTCTTCTGCTAATGATTCTGTCAAGTCCATTGAAGGCACCGGATGCAACAAAGAGGATGTTCGTTGTGTCCACCTGCACCGTTTCTCCTCTCAGTTTCCTGGAGTTTTTCTCAGGAACATTGACGATCGTGCCCTCCAGGAGTTTAAGCAAGCCCTGACAAGAGAGAGAGGGAACGGGAACACAAGTTCAGGACATCCATCAAGGGAAGGGAAACAAAATCAAAAGAAAAGAAAAATCAGGGAAAAATAAATAAAGGAAATCTAATGCTGTGCTTTAAATCAAAATTTTACAAAATATGTTGGTGAGATACATTTTGTTCAGTTTCACTCAGAGCTTGATGGGTATAAACCAATTCCATGACATTTCATATCGTATTGTATAGACTTGCTATGGCCTCGGCTGCCTTAACGAATTGTTGGCACTCGCTGTTTGCCACAAGTCTCTCTGATTGGCTCACACTGATTTAGGAGGAGTCTATAAATAGGTCTTTGCATAATGAGTCTTTCTATGGTGCTGAGGATGGTCTTGTGACAGAAACATTCACCTTTTGTTTGTTCACTGCCACTTTTTTGTTGGGCACTATGTAAATTAATATTTTCCCTTTTTTTTGCATCTGAGGAACCTCTTTTGTATTTTTTGTCAGTGTGCGGGCTACTTTCTTCAACCCATTCATTGTTTGCTTGTCCTATGCACCTGACTTACATTTTTGGTAAGCCCTTTTGTCAAGAGTGCAAACACCCCTACTTGTCTTGTATAAACCAATTCCAAGAATGGTGTTTTCTTCTTGTCAAACAGGTTGAACACAGACCTGCTGGACTCCTTCTCCTCCTACATCTCTCAGCTGATGGATTCCAGGCACACTTCCAATCTTATCCACCTCATCCAGAAACACGATACCTGTACATGAAATGCAAGAACATGGTCACACTCCGATTCAAAACTCAGTGCTTTGGTGACCAACTAATGTTCAGAATTAGCCTGAGAATGGTAAATGGATGAAAAGCTAAAAAGGACAACGATGTCTGTACTGACTTTAATACCAAGATTACCATACCAACAAATAATTAGAGGGAAGCCCACTGTAATGAAGTTTGTGAAGGTGGCCATTAAGATAGCAGGAGTATAGTTTAGTAGCCTCAGGGACATAACAGGCAGGTGGTAAACAAAGCAAATGCCATTATCTCTGACTGTGCTCTTCCTTTACATTCTGTTTTTAAGGTAGTACCCTCTGGTCAGCAGCTCAGTCTCACTGCTGTCAAGAAAAACAGGTATCCCTACTGCCATAGGCCTCCTTAATGTTGGTAGAGGGAGGAGGATATCCATGATTGAAGCTTTATGATGTTATGTGTATTTGCTGCTTGCCTGAAATTCTGCATCGACACCTTGCATTGGTAACTGTCAATTGTTGGTTTTATCAGTCAGCCTTACAGACAAGCTACACTGGAGCCATCGGGTGACAGGAATTGCCATCGGGCGTCAACCATCGAGTGAACGCTCCCTTTAAAGTCAATTGACCCTGTTACACTGGCTGCCTTGTGTCCGATGGCAGCAACCTGAGAGCAGCCAGCGTTAAGATTCGCCTATATCCAATTCCTGATCGCTGATGCAAATTATTTAGCATATAGCCTACATATAAATCCTAAGAAATGTTTAAATTCAAATAGACTGTTTCTGGTGATTGATAAATTAGATGTCCATCCATATAATAGCCAAGCGCAATATATGTCTAGTATTTTCAGTTTTAACTGAAATGACACTGAACTGACATGTGGCCCAGATTATGATGATTTACACAGAATACATTAGAACAACACTAAGAGTCTAACAGCTCCTCAATGTTGAATTTTGTGGAAGCGTTTCTGCCAGGAATCGAACTCGGTCTCCCGCTTGTGAGTCTGCAGTCTAACTCCCTGCAGCCCACGTGACCCATAAAGTGGTGAACAGAGCGACCGACCGACCTCTTTGTATTGTTACCTATTTGCACTAAAAAAATTTGCAATAAATAAAAAAAAACCACTTTATTGTCCAATGATTTCATAATGCCCACATTAAAATTAGAAGTGTCCCATTCTCGAAAGGTCTAACAGGTGTAATCTGTGTCTATGGTTGATTAAAGGTTAACATCAAATATTATGGCACGATTCAAACATGAAAAACTCGTTCCTACCACCCACCTTGCTGGGCTTTTTCCACTGAATAGTTGGCATCTTGCAGCAGTTTGGCAATAACTGACTCAATGTCTTCCCCCACATATCCAGCCTGGGTTAGTGTGGTGCAGTCACAAATGGCAAAGGGAACATCAAGACACTTGGCCAGCGTCTGTGCCAACAATGTCTTTCCTGTGAAAAATCAGAGGCAGCATAACAAAAGACAAATCCATATTTGCAATAAACCATACCTATATATAACAGTGTGCATTTTAATGATTGCACAAGGGTCACTGTGCAGCAGTACAATGTGGAACAATGTTGACACAACACTTACCTGACCCAGTTGGGCCTAGAAGTACAATGTTGCTCTTTTCCAGTTTGATGTCGGTGTGGGTGGAGTCCAGGACGTCCCCGCCCCTCCTCTCCTGAGGAGCCTGCTGGCTAGCCTGCTGCTGCATGGACGCTCCCAGGGCATTTCCATGGGGACTGATCCCTGCAATCTGCAGCAGTTCTGCAATCACATGACACAACCAAAGTTTTAGTTTTGTGATTGGCTGCATGAGTACAAAGTGTTCAGTGAATGAAACATAAGAACATTTGTAGGAACAAAAGAGGAGGAATTTCACCAATCACCAAGTTTCTCTTTAGAACCCCTTAGAACCATTACGTGTGCTTTGTTATTGTACAATTTAAAGTGGCCAGTAATTGAGTGTATATGTGCCAAATTGTGGGTAATAATAGTTTCAGTACAGGCTATAAATACATGTGCCCTAGTCAGTGCAAGTGTGGAGTTACTAAGTGAAGAGGGCTGCACTGAAATAACAGACGTACAGATGTAAATGTAGGTCAGTGGGCCACCTAATCGTATTGTCTCCCCAGTAAAAGAATGACAGGTATGATTATCTGGTACAGTTTCTGTAGATCATTTCCACACCTGGCAAAATGGTAATCAGCCAATTCCAGTCAATGCAACTGAACTGGAGCTTTATCAACTCATATAATACATACTGTATCATTTGGTGTCAAGCGGTTGCCTAGAGAGTGCTGGGATTAATAAGTAAAGATCATTTTCTGCTGTATCATTTTATAAATTAATACCTTAGCCAGAGCATCACTGTAAATAAATTACTAGAAATAAGTCACGGTGAAAAGGGCAATACAAAGATCTAACAAGAGCCACAGTGGTCTGTACATTTTGGCATTTGTGCAACTCATGATAATAACATCCGAACAAAATGCTGATTAAGTGACATGACTTTGAAATAGCCAGTGATATCCAGATAACAGTAAGGACGACCAATCACTTACTTGTGAATCTGTACTCATCCTCTCGTCTTCTCATCTCTAGCTCTACAGGGAGAGGATGAAAGTTCTCAAATCAATATTATCATTACCATTACTTCATTACCAATACAATCCTGCAAACAAGTTTATCAAATTGTGGACGATACTCATTGAACAAATGCCAAATCATACAGATGTTATGCTACAAGTCACGTTATGTTTTGAGGCCACAGCTGCAATCTCTAGTAAATGGCTCTTGGCACTAAACCAATCAAGATTCTATAATCTGTTTAAAATGTTACTCCCCAGATTTAATTGCTTTGATTAGACGAGTATTTATTTCAGTATGGGCGCATCAAAAAGAATCACCAAAAAAATGTCATCACTTTGATAAATTACTACATTGAAAAAGTTCCTAAAATAGGAAAAATTCAATGGATTAAAATTACTGTTACTCTTATACAAGCAATCGCAGAATTATCTTAAAATACAACACTGAAGGAGGGTTACACAAATAAATAGCAGAATAAACGTGAAGTATTTAACCACAGCAATACTGACCACGAGGTGTTAGAGAGGCCTGTTTTTCCACCTCCACCTGCTGCCGACTCCCAGCAGGGATGTTGTTGTAGATGCGCTTGTAGTGATTGTACACTGCAACTGCCAACACCTTTTTTGCATAGGACTGGCCAACAACGTACTTGTCGAGGTAAGCATAAATCTGAAATAAATGCATTTAAACCATACTTAATAAAGTCACTCTTGGCAAACGGGAAGCGCAACGCCTACAATGCATGTCATTTAAAAGCATGCAAACATTGGTTCTTGCTTCGATTTCTCACCTTCTTCGGGGGAGGGGGAGGTTTCTGTGCAAATGCCAGCTTCACAGCCTCAGCAGCAGATTCTGGCTCTTTGTTTAGCCCCTTCTTAGAGTCCGTCTCAGAGAGAACCACGAAAAAGTGGTGGCATTTCTCACATTTGACAAATCGTGTTGATGCTACAAAAGAACAAAATATATTCAATACTGAAACATTTCACTACCTGGTGATGAATGAGACTGAAACTCAGAACTAGGGCTGGGCGATGTGGCCTAACAATAAAATCTCTGATTTTTTTCACACCTACACCCGATTTACGATTGTAATCGATTTTTTTTTCTTAAAAACAAACTAAAAAAGACAAAGGCATTATTCAAATAAGTGTATGAAAAATATATGAAACGCCACCGCATCTGTAATGTCTTTCCACCGGGGTCCCTTCTTGTCATAGGGACCCCACGGGAAAATGATGTCACTAATGTTAGCTGGTTTTTAGCAGCCGTTTGGGGGCTGCCACTAGCTCGTGCGTCTCGCAGTGCCGCACACTTCTCCACTCGGCTGCTGCCTTTGTCGGAGATGCTGGAATAAATTTGTCGCGCTGCTGCCTTTAGTTGCCACAGACTTTAGACAAACTTTACAACGGACAGCGGTTTGCTCGACGTCGGACGTTGCAAAACCGAACCACTTCCAAACGACTGAGGAGACGCTGCCTTTTTTGGAAACGAGCTCCTCACTTGTAGAAGCGTGTGCTGCCGTCTTGATACTGTGTTTGTGTCTGAGGGGAAATCTCAGTGGGCAATATCAACTGTGGAAGCTCAGGGAAGCGGTGAGGCTTGACTGACAGAGAGCGGTTCCGTGCCGTATTTACCCAGGTTAAAGTGAAACTCGATTTTCATTTTTACACATCGTCCTAAACCATAAATTCGAATTAATTGATAAAATCGATTTATCGCCCAGCACTATTCTGAACCAAATCAAATAGCAATTACAAATAATTCTCAGCATTTATTTAAATCGAGTAGTACGGGATTAGTAGTGTTTACAACTTCAGACAATTTAAATAGTGTTGTGAAAGTTATCAATCATAGAAAAGAATACTATTTTGACATTCAAGTACTTTGTTGTGATTAGCTCAACGTTTGGGCTGTCCTTTGTGAGAATCCCACCCAGCTGGCATGTAAAAATAGACGAAATAAACCGTAACACCACTTTTTAAATTTGCCTTAAAGTAGAAGTATGCACATCCAACCCAATTTGGGCTCAGGTGCTGGAGAAAGGCAGAACTTATGGAAAATGGAAAACATATCAGCACACGTAATTTATCATTTTTGGGGGGGCTGGAATGCAGTAACTTCCTGTCTTTTCAAGGTGTTGTGGGCCTAATTTAACAAAACATCTGTGATGGGAGGTTTGATAACCCCAATGACATCTCTCACACCCACCAAGGGTTACATCATATCCTGTGTATTGGTAGATGTGTATCCAACCTGCTTAAAATTACTCACATACAAAGGTCTCTACATGTGTGCAGGGATCTCCACATTTAGGGCAGCGGAGCTGGCTTCCCCCCTTGCCTGATCCTCCAGAGCCAGACAGTCTCTTTCCCTCGCTGATGCTTTTCTGTGTTAATGGACAAAATAGAAAAACACAACTGCATCAGCATACAAATTACATTTCTTTACCATTTATTGCATGTACAAAACGGTGTGGGATAGAAAAGATAAGACTCTGCCCTCCCAGGAAAGTACCTTTCCACCATCACTTCCGCTGTCCTTCGTTGTCCCATCTTTAGAGGCGTAGTAGACAGCGGTCTCTGAAAATGACCTCACCCGGACCTGGGGAGGTAAATGAGTTTCCCTCGACCCATGTCTACTCAGAGAGAACAGCTGGATTCGGGAACATGACAATCCTGTAACAAGAACGACATCCCTTTTGACTACAATATTGACATCTGTAAACAAAAGTTTAAAATCAATGGAAATAATACAATTATTTGAAATATAATTTTACACAGAGATGAACTTGAATGAGAACTGACCAGCATGGATACACATCTAATTCTACGCATAGCACAATTGAAAATAAGCACTTTAAATCATTTATACATATTACTACAGATGGTGGTCTTCTTAGTTCACAAAATATCGGGTGCGTCAAAAAAGGCAACATAATGGCCTAGGTCTATGGCATTATCAGCAGGACACATTACAAACTTGATCAACTGCAGAAGATCACAGCTGGGGCCATGAGGAGCAAACCATACTTAAATGTTACGTGTTGTAGTTGTTGCATTTACTATTACTCGTGATATTTGTAAGTGTCGTTCTGTTGAATATATTTCTCAGAGAAGAAAGACAACCTTTACGGTAACAACGAGGTGACAGCTGTACCGTTCTCTGATAGGCAGGTTTGACGTAACGACGTTATCTTAGCTATATTCTAAACAATGTTAGTGACGTTTCCACCTGCCGTTGACATTATGACCGTGGAAAAATATCATAACAAACAGCTATCTGTGTTAGCTAGAGACCTACGTTACTTAACGGGCAGCAGCAAATACCACAATGTCACGCAGCTTTAGCCAGCTGGCAGGTAGTTTTGTAACGCTGAAACGCACTTTTCTTTCCCTTTCTTACCTCTGTGCGCAGAATTTAAGAACAATCTCGCAGCCGAAGTGCATGGACAGGACATACTTCTGGCTCAAAATCCTGAAAATAAACAGGGAAAAAAAACCAAGTGAATATAGTGGACAGAGAAGAGAATGGCTAGATTAGTTGGCAGTTAGCTGTGCCAAACATAACCAATGAAAGGCTGAAGTGTGAGTGAGGCCGAATAAACATTTCATAACTTCAACGTCACGGTTAGCGTTAGCTAACCAGTTAAGTAAATCATAAATTGGTATAGTAACTTATGTCATAAGATGTAGTTAGCTACTATTGAAAACTAGCGTACATACCCACATAAATGTAAAAAGGTTGTCTGTGCTATCACGGCTAAGTTCCTCCTGCTAGCTAACGCTAATATTAGAAAAACAAAATAGACAGCGTAAATGCACAGGCACCGTGCCAAAATGAGTTAGGCCCAGGCCAGAGCCACCTTATGCCGGAGGACAAACAGTCCTGGCTGGACAGGCAGCGCTAATGTTGCATAGCCGTTGAGATTAATGGCTTTAGCCAGCGGCGTGAATACCAATAGCTAAGAGTTGGGTATGTAAGCTAACTTAGCTAGCTAAAGGCCTAATTTTACACAAACAAACAACGAGGCAACGTTTGGCTAGCGATACTTACAGGGCACGATGAAACCAACCGTGTCTTGACAGCTCCTTCGAAACAACAATTTTGCTAAGTCACTGTATCGCTCACTCCCTTTACTTTAGTTTAACAGGTCAGTATGTCATACCAATGTCACTAAGCACCTATCGCATGAATCAGATAGCGTTAGCTCCTTCAGGACGCTATTACACAGGTGGGACTAGACCCAAAGTGATGCAAGTTAACGTTCCTGTTATGAAGTAGGTCGGCTAACGTTAACCCGGCTAGCTAGCTTTCTCTCTCGGCCTTATTACGTATTAGGGACAGGGGAAGGGCCCTCCCCTCTTTCAAAACAAGCCCCTAACGTTAGCCCCTACACCCGTGACACATGTGTGTGTACCTAAACCATGGAGATTACATAGTATAATCTCTACGATTTAATAAATGTAATGTAGTGAAAGCATCATGGAAGCTTCCCTTATCCTTATGCACTTCACACCTATCCAGATCTTTGAGATCTACTAGTCCATTAGCTTTTGTTAGGAGGAGCGAGGAGGAATTCTGGTGCGTTCAATGATCCTCGTAATCTGGCGAATTAACGAGTTAACCACAATGAAGTTATGTCGCATTGGGTGCTCCTCGTAAATGTGTAAACAGTTAAATCGAACGCTTTCTCAGACGAGAAGTCATGGCCACTGAAATCTGAGGTAGCAAATTTAACTATCATTCGACTGTGTTTTTCCTCATTTGACAACACTGTGCGTGGCATTTAGGAAGGATGTAGGCAGGTCCCACTGCTGTGTGGGTGTTGAAAGGGCATGTTTTAATCACTTTTTGGATTCAACTGTTGGAGATTGTGTTTGTAGTCTACCTATTGGACCAAACCGTTCCTGCATATCTGGAGATGTGAAAGCTCTCCAGTGAATTAAGTCAGTGGTTCTCAACATGAGGTCCGGGGACCACCACGTGTCCATGAGGGGGTTCCAGGGGGTCCTCAGCAAATTGATGAATTGTTAAAGGAATAGTTCACCCAAAAATGGAAATTCTGTCATCATCTACTCACCCTCATGCCAAATGAAACACAGGTGAAATTTGTTAATCCATATAACACACAGGGAGGTTGCCAGCACAACTTCGTAGCAGCCTTCTCCAAAACAACTGAAGTCAATGGGGACCTGTTCTTTAGAGTTCCAAAACAAAAACAGCCAAACAATCACACTGTGAATAGAAAGACCTATACACCATTATTTGTTGCAAATCAATCAGCTGTAGTTAAGATTTGGAACTCTGAAGAACTGGTCCCCACTGACTTCAGTTGTTTTTATATTATATTATATTATATTTAATATTATATTATATATATATGGACCTGGACTCTTCTGCCCAGAACCAGGTCCAGTTCATGTTCCTGGGCCTGGCCCAGGAACAGGCACAGGAAAAGTCCCAGGCCCAGGAACAGGGCCAGGAAAAGGCACAGGTCCACATCCAGGCCCAGGTCCTTGCCCATGAACAGGCCCAGGAAAAGGCACAGATCCAGGTCCAGGTCCAGGTCCAGGTCCAGGCCCAGGCCCAGGTCCATGCCCATGAACAGGCCCAGGACCAGGAACAGGAACAGGACCAAGCCCAGAAACTGGCCCAGGAACAGGCCCCAGTCCAGGCCCAGGAAAAGGCACAGATCCAGGTCAAGGCCCAGGTCCATGCCCATGAACAGGCCCAGGAAAAGGCACAGATCCAGGTCGAGGCTCGGGCCCATGCTCGTAAACAGGCCCAGGAACAGGGCCCAGTCCAGGCCCAGGAAAAGGCACAGATCCAGGTCAAGGCCCAGGTCCATGCCCATGAACAGGCCCAGGAAAAGGTCCAGGAACAGGCCCAAGTCCAGGCCCAGGAACAGGCCCACGAAAAGGCACAGATCCAGGTCAAGGCCCAGGTCCATGCCCATGAACAGGCCCAGGAACAGGCCCAAGTCCAGGCCCAGGAGCCTGCCTCTCCTCCTGCCTCCTCCAGTGGCAGGAGGAGAGGACCGGTCTCCTCAGGGCCAAAATTGACAACCAGCAGGCCCTGGAGGAGAAAGACCAAGAGTGGGCAAAGACAAAAAGCTTGATGATGGATAAGATTGCTGTTCTGGAGAGGGACATCAATGAGCTTTTGGAGAAGAAGCAGAAGAAAAAGAAGCGTAGCTTGCTGTGTAGACTCGCTGATACCCTTACTCCGAAACGCAAGGAGAAAAAGAAGAACAAGGAGGACAAGATGGAGTCGACTTCCAACGAAGACTCCTCCAATTCTTCAATGTGAGCACATTGACACCTGTGCTCACACGCACACACAATCACGCATCCATTTCCAACCCCCCACCCCCTCACATCCCCCACTCACTGTCAACACACACACACACACACACACACACACACACAGAACCCCCCTACATCCATTTTCAACCACCCCCTTACATCCCCCAAATTCCCACAAACGCTTTGCCTTGTATTTTTCCTCAATAAAAGATATCAACACTGATATCTAAAATAATGTGCTGCCTGTATAGTTGTATTTCTGTAGAGATTTGTAAGTTCCACTACAGTCAATAGTGTATGCGTAACTAGACTATCAATTGTTTGTGTGGTTTTTCTATTTAAATGCTGTTAAAAACAGGGCCTTCTCTTCTCTCTCTCCTAAACGATCAAACTCAGAAATGGAAATGGAGCTTCCATGTTACTCTACATTTATCTTATCATGGAGTCACATTGTGACCTTGGAATTTAAAGGTTCCAGTTGACATTTTAGTCCAAAATAATTTACTCATATAATGGAGCTCTAAAAGAAGTGTTAATATATTGTTCAAGTTTTATGTAGATGGGTATATTAACTTTGCAATACGGGGGGTGATGTTCGAAAATGTGACTCTGACACAGCCCATAATTACAACCAATAGAAAATAATGAGAAAAAACATGGAGTAAATGTAAATTCTTCAATTGTCAACATTATAAGCAACTATACTTTTCTTCCTCTACAACCTGCCTAGAATACAGACAGTCATGGAATTCTGGACAAAATGGTATCTAACAATAAAAATATTCTCAGATTTGGGTCCGAGAGAAAAAATCAAATCCAATGGGGGTCCGTGGCCCTAATGTGGACTGAATTAGGGGTGCTTGATATGAAAAAGGTTGAGAATCACTGAATTAAGTGATGAATTTTTAAACACAAGGCCCAGATTGAAAATAACCAGAATTATCCATAATGTTTCCAAGCATCACTATCTACTGTATGTTTATAAAAAATTTAGGCTACTAACATTACCTCTTGGTTTTTATCTTCAGGTACTGCATTCATGTTTGCCATTCAGTTTGGTCAGACATACTTTTTTTGGTCACATTAAAAGATCCCGGTTTTCTCTTTGCTTCCCGTTGCTTGAAGGCATGTTTCTTGGAACACAGGAGCATAGTTTTGAACAAAAAACAACAACAACAAAAAAAACAATGCGGTGGCTTGATGGTCCCACCTCTAACATGCCCATCAGTCAATCATAACTAAGGATTTGGGGGTGGCACCTGGGGTGGCCAGTCAGATTTCAGGGGTGGCCCTTGCCACCCCAGGCCACCCCCTAGACACGCCCCTGTACATAGGGAATCACGCTAGGCAAGTGTACTATCACTGTTGATATTTCATGATCTTTTTTCAATCATGCCACAATTTAAAGGGGCATGAACTAATCTCTAACTTTTATTGACCTGCAACAACGGGAATTGCAACAACATCAACAGGTCTCTGGCATAACACAATTAACATAAATAAATAAAGCCACGTTTTCACAGTAAAGATGAGTAAGCTATATAATTAGAGCAGAGGTAGGGCAGACAGCTGATGTCATTGCAGTTTCTACTAGCAGCCAATAGAGGTCATAGATTACTTAAAGACAACAAAATAGCCCTGTTTTAGAAGTACAATGTTTCCCACTAAACTCCAAAAGAAAATTGGGCAGTAGGAACCTCACTGCTGAAGTGATGCAGTATAACTTGAGGCCTGGTCATAACTAAGTAAGTAAAACTTTATTTATATAGCACTTTTCAGACGAGAGGTCACAAAGTGCTTCACATGATAAAAAACAAACAATATAAATAAAATAAATAAAAGAGCATACAACATTCAGGTGATGCAGTACAGTACCAGCTAAAAGGTACTTCAATGCAGATTAGAGCAGCACCAGTAAGCACAAAAAAAATACACAGGTAAAAATCAGCAATAAAATGTAAGAAGGCAGACCAAAATACAAATGGTAAAAGGAACACAGGGAGCAATAAAAATGGGATGACCCGTACATTAAAACAAGGCTTAAAACAGTGCAAGCAAACATTTACCTGCCTCAACAATAAAGGAGTAAACTATAAGCCAGGTAAAAAGATGAGTTTAAGCGTTTTTTAAAACAGTCGACTGAATTAGCTGTGCGAATGGAGGTAGGTAAGCAGTTCCATAATCCGGGAGCCAAAACAGAGTAGCATTTTGGACCAATTGCAGCCGAGCAATGGTGGTCTGGTTGAGGCAGGTAAAAAGTACATTATAGTAATTGATGCAAGACAACACAAGGGCATGAATTAGTATTTCCAGCTCCTGGAAAGGCACAGCAGATCTAATTTTGGCAATATTTCGTAAATGAAAGAAACAGGTGTGGATCACAGATTTGACATGTGTGTCAAATTTACAATGGGGGTCAAAGGTCACACCTAAATTTATATTAATTCCGAGAGGACCAAGGCACTGACTAAGCAGCTGTGATGGGTGATTCAGCCCCAAAAGTGTGCAGTGACCTTTGGCTGGCACAGCTGCTCAGCGAACTGTTGAACATTTATGAAGTCACACGGTCACATGTCTTTATTCCACACTGTGTCAAAACACTGCTGGGCAAAATATTTCCTACAGCTGCAAACATCTGTTGACCTGCCAGCTTCTTAATCTGTTAACATTTATTTATGTTTCATTTATTTATTTGTTGAATCATCCTGAATATTTTTTTTTGCTGTAATTATTTATACATGCTTTCTTTCTGTTCTGTTCTTAACTCAAATCCTTTTCTTTGCTGCTGCAATGACCCAGTTTCCCCACAGGGATCACTAAAGTTTCATCTAATCTTGAAATCCCATTGATCTGATCAATGGATCACAAACTTATTGCAATTAATAGACAGTGAAACCTATTAAGTCTCAACTTTTAACTTCCTCCTGTAACAAAATAATGGGATGGTTTTATGAAATCGAAGTAAAACCAACTGAGACTTTGCAAATCCCCTCATTAATCCTTTCACAAGGGTTGAAATTATTTTTAATCCAGTGTAAAATTAACTTTGCAGGTTTTCACACCGCTGTTCTCCCACATGTACAAAAGCTGTTTTTTGGGATAGTATGACAGCATAGCCAGGATGCCATTAGCTGGCCTTAAATCAAAACTTGCATCAAAAGAGTTCTCTTTCTTCAAATCAAAGGCATATGTAACTCTTCTGTCTCTGTCATCAGTGATATACAGTACCCCGCATGCAATGAAGCCATTTCCAGCTTTCATGGTAGGGTAGGCAGTGTTAATGACAGACACCACAGAAAATGTCTCATGATTTAGCTTAGCAACCATTACAGTGTCATCAGAGTTTGATGCAAAGATGACCCACAGTCCATTTTCATCCGCAGCAAACTTGAAATATGTCTTTGAGTTGTGGAAAAGATAAGCCAGGTTATGGTATCTGGTGTTCTCCATTATCAGAGTGTTTGTCCTCCTGGTCCCTAGGTCAAACCTGTGAAATCAAAACATTGATAATGAGTACATTTATAAGCTGCGTGTACAAAGTCTTATGTTATATGTGCAACACAAGCACTTACTTTAAAAGTTTGCTTGTTCCTGCTCTGTGGAAGTAAAAGGCCCCGTTGTAGATGATGTGACCACAACCCTGGTAGAACTTCTTGATGTCTATGCTCTTCTTGCTGGTATTCAGAGAGGCAGAAATGTTCTTGTATTCCACCATAACTCGACCTGGGCCGGGAAAAGTTTATATGTTAAATCCACAAAGAGTCACTCAATTCTGTTGAAGAAGGGCTGATGTGCATTTGCTCTGCAGGACACCTGAGAAATGCTCCGCCAGCCAGGATCGGTCTTCGTTCAGCCGGGCTGCGTCTGCCATCCAGGCTCCAAACGTACTTTCCATTTTGGTGACTTTCTCAAAACATGTTATAGTTTTGATAATGCA
This sequence comes from Centroberyx gerrardi, assembly GCF_048128805.1. Classification (NCBI taxonomy): domain Eukaryota; kingdom Metazoa; phylum Chordata; class Actinopteri; order Beryciformes; family Berycidae; genus Centroberyx; species Centroberyx gerrardi. The sequence continues at coordinate 13,088,655 of NC_136000.1, read as the reverse complement.
TTCTAGATGGATAGAAACAACTTCTTCAGTATTTGAATGAATGTTTCGGTGCATAGATAGATAGATCTGGTACTACGTATTTTCTTACCAGGTTTTGTCCAGCTCTCTGTCTCATTCAACATGTCATTGTTCTGGAGTGGATAAGATAAGGCTAAAGCAATAATGAGAAAATGGCAAATTCATATTTTCACTGTTACAGAGCTCTAAATAAAAACTTTGTTGTTCACTTCAACTATTACCATCAAGGACAGTCAGTTTATTGATCCAGCCTTGGACTAACTGGACTTTTTTTTTGGATGGTTGTTCTATCTACAGCCAATGTAATACGTAAACAGTACAATATATTATTATTATTATTATGGAAAGTGCATCTAAATCACACCATTTGTAATGTATTTCAATAAATCTAGGAATAAAGGAAATATTTGAATCTGCATATTTATTGAAGACAGTGGATGGTTTTTCAGGGGAGAGAAAAACTATTGAAATGAAACACAAATGTGAATTAATCAATACTGATACAAAATATACAGATGGTATTTTCTTACCACTTTTCATGTGTGTGTCAATAATGTTTTCACTGTCAGTTCCATTGAAGGTGTCACTGTTTTGGACCGGATATGCAGACGGTGAGGCTATATAGAAGAAAGATGCAGCTGAACTGAATGGAGAATGATGTTATATAATTTTCACAGATTCTATAGATGTTGTGGTGCAGCACCTTTCAGTAACCAAGCCTAAACTAGATCCTACACAGGCACTTCTGTTTTATTTTTAACTTTGTTTTTTAAGTCATAAACATAATATTATGTAGGCTATTGAACCAGGTCATATTGTTACATTCCTAGCTCATATCAAACAAGGCTATGGGGTTAAAGTGCGTACTGAAATGACTGTGGAATAAAAAATGTTCAATAAAGAGAAATCATCCCACCACTCAAAATGGCCGCCTACCAGATTCCATATTTGTGTGTAGAAGTTCAGAAGTTTGAAGTTTCTCAGAGTGAGTCACATTCCAGACATCAGCGGTGTGATCAGCTGGATATGGTGATGATGATGATGATGATGATGATGATGATGATGATGGTGATGGTGACTCTGTGGAAAGAAAGATGAGGTTCAGGTAGGTGGGACTGTACAGACATCAGACATTGAGAATGAAAAATTTTGCAAATACCGTTGAAGAGGTATTGAATCCCTAAATCACAAGCAGTCTATATTCCAAATGATGAATTCACATTATATGTTGTGATATGCTTTATATTTAAATTCTACCAAAAAACTAAATATCTAGGACTTTTCAATGCAATATGGTTTTAATAGGATGAGTTTGATTTCTATAATCAGTTTCAACTTGAATAAATTCAATCATTCCATACAAATTCAGAAAACAGAATTTAAATTCAGTCGTCTGGTGGAACAAATCTCATCACTTTCAATCCAAGTCATTTACACAAACATAAGATCTCTTGTTAAGACTTTAGAAACCTTTTCAAGTCATCAAAGTACAAGTCAAAGTCAAATCCCAAGTCATCAGAACCCAAGTCAAGTCTCAAGCAATTAAAACTGTGACTCGAGTCTGACTCAAGTCCAAGTAATGTGACTCGAGTCCCCACCTCTGTGTTATATGTTTTATTTAAATTCTAAATGATTTCCTACCAGTCATGTTAATTGGCGAGTTGCTAATATTTTCTGTGTTGGTTTCATTCAAGGTGTCACTGGTCAGTCAATAAGTTATAATTTTCGCAAAACGATTTCACGCCAACATAACAAGACATTGTCCTCTTTTATCAATTTAATCCATTTTTATATCAAACAAGAAACAAGTAACAAAGCCTAAACCTGATCCCACGCAGACACCTTGATTTTATTTTTAACTGTGTTTTTTATGTCATAAACATAATATTATGTAGGCTAGTGAACCAGGTCATGAGTTGATATAGGTCATATTAAACAAGGCTATGGGGTTAAAGAGCGTACTGAAACTACTGTGGAATGAAAATGTTCAATAAAATCAATAAAGAGAAATCATCCCACCACTCAAAATGGCCGCCTACCAGATTCCATATTTGTGTGTAGAAGTTCAGAAGTTTGAAGTTTCTGAGTCACATTCCAGACATCAGCGGTGTGATCAGCTGGATATGGTGATGGTGATGATGATGATGGTGATGGTGATGGTGATGGTGATGATGATGGTGATGGTGATGGTGATAGTGATGATGATGATGGTGACTCTGTGGAAAGAAAGATGAGGTTCACGTAGGTGGGACTGTACAGACATCAGACATATTGAGAATCAAAAATTATGCAAATACCTTTGAAGAGGTATTTGAATCCCTAAATCACAAGCAGTCTATATTCCAAATGATGAATTTACATTATATGTTGTGATATGTTTTATTTAAATTCTAAATGATTTCCTACCAGTCATGTTAATTGGTGAGTTGCTAATATTTTCTGTGTTGGTTTCATTCAAGGTGTCACTGGTCAGTCAATAAGTTATAATTTTCTCAAATATCACAATTTCATGCCAACATAAGAAACTGTCCTCTTTTATCCATTCAATCTCTTATATCAAACAAGAAACAAGTAACCAAGCCTAAACCTGATCCTACACAGGCACTTTTGTTTTATTTTTAACTTTGTTTTTTAAGTCATAAACATAATATTATGTAGGCTATTGAACCAGGTCATATTGTTACATTCCTAGCTCATATTAAACAAGGCTATGGGATTAAAGAGCGTACTGAAACTACTGTGGAATAAACATTTTTCAATAAAATCAATAAAGAGAAATCATCCCACCACTCAAAATGGCCGCCTACCAGATTCCATATTTGTGTGTAGAAGTTCAGAAGTTTGAAGTTTCTCAGAGTGAGTCACATTCCAGACATCAGCGGTGTGATCAGCTGGATATGGTGATGATGATGGTGATGATGATGATGATGATGATGGTGATGGTGATGATGATGGTGATGGTGATAGTGATGATGGTGATGGTGACTCTGTGGAAAGAAAGATGAGGTTCAGGTAGGTGGGACTGTACAGACATCAGACATATTGAGAATAAAAAATTATGCAAATACCTTTGAAGAGGTATTTGAATCCCTAAATCACAAGCAGTCTATATTCCAAATGATGAATTCACATTATATGTTGTGATATGCTTTATATTTAAATTCTACCAGTCATGTTAATTGGCGAGTTGCTAATATTTTCTTTGTTGGTTTCATTCAAGGTGTCACTGGTCAGTCAATAAGTTATAATTTTCGCAAATATCACAATTTCATGTCAACATAACAAGACATTGTCCTCTTTTATCCATTTAATCCATTTTTATATCAAACAAGAAACAAGTAACCAAGCCTAAACCTGATCCTACGCAGGCACTTCTGTTTTTTTAACTTTAGTCATAAACATAATATGTATGTATTATGTAGGATGGTAGGAAATAATTTAGAATTACTGTGGAATAAAAAAATTTCAATAAATGTTCAATAAAATCAATGAAGAGAAATCATCCCACCACTCAAAATGGCCGCCTACCAGATTCCATATTTGTGTGTAGAAGATCAGAAGTTTGAAGTTTATCAGAGTGAGTCACATTCCAGACATCAGCGGCGTCATCGGCTGGATATGGTGATGGCGATGGTGATGATGATGGTGATGATGGTGATGATGATGGTGATGATGATGATGATGATGGTGATGGTGACTCTGTGGAAAGAAAGATGAGGTTCAGGTAGGTGGGACTGGGACCCTAAATCACAAGCAGTCTATATTCCAAATCATTATATGTTGTTATATGTTTCATTTAAATAATAAATGATTTCCTACCAGTCATGTTAATCGGCGAGCTGCTAATATTTTCTGTGTTGGTTTCATTCAAGGTGTCCGCCAGGAGAGGGTGAGATGAAGCTGAGAAGAAACAGAAATGTAACTTATGTGAACTTTTTTGACTTAATTATGATATCAATAATGAATGATATCAAAATGCATATGGAAGTTAAATCATTTAACCAATATACAATCAACACAATTTTGATTTTATGGAAGGACTGAGATAATTTTGAAATTTGACTGATAAAGGGTCATTGCTTTTGAATGAGTTATAATTAGGTATCTGGTAGTAAATATGAAACATGTTGATTCACCATCAACTGAGGAATCTAGAGGAAGGTTCCTACCCACAGGCATGTTGGTCTGATGGATGTGTGCTCTGATGGTCCTGTTTCTCATTTCCTCTGAGGGCCCAGAGGGACTGGGCGGGCCGGGCGGTCCAGGAGGCCCGGGCGGGCCTGCAGGACCAGGTGGACCCCTCGGACCAGGAGGACCTTCAAACACAGAGACAACTCACACATGGTAGACTGAGCTGCTGAACCACACTGATCAATCACACAGGGTCGTCAAAATTAGTAAATTATCAGGAGGTAGGGCTAATCTGGGCTAATAGGTGGATTAAGATGTGAATATACTCACACCTATGAACACTGATTTGTGACAATTAAAAAATTCAGCTGAAAATAAAAAAGAAAAGCATCTATGTATACTCAATCATAAACAATTAAAGTGTTGTTTCATAATGGAGTGAATAGTAGAGCGAGTCTGACTGACTGACTGACTGAGCTTGATAGCGCTGTGAGGCTGTGATGTCACCTCCCTGTCAATCATGTCATTCTTGTCAGGTAGGGCACACAGTCATCTCTTACCCTCAGTGAGAACATCGTTGGAGGTGTCGCCTTTCTGTCCCGGCGGCCCAGCGTCTCCTTTAGGTCCCGGCTCTCCCCTTTCACCAGGGGCTCCTGGACAGTTAAGGCATCAACAGAAGTTAACCACCAATCCAAAGAACTGAGTTGATTTAGGTGTTAAAATGGAAATCCAACCTAAACAGGATTCCCATATGTCAATCCTATGATTTTGAAGAGATGAGCTTAGATTTGTGCACATGATGTAACTTTCTCTCAATGCTAAATACAACGGAGCCAAGCGGTGACGTCATCGAGAGACACTGAGATGACCCAATGAATGAGGCATGAATGAATGACACATAGGCCTCGGAAATCAATCTCCCATTTATTGCCAATGGAGCAACCATAGAAAGTGTCTCTTGGTGGCAAAACTGATTACTATGTGTGTGTGTGTGTGTGTGTGTGTGTGTGTGTGTGTGTGTGTGTGTATGTATGTGTTTCAGAAGAGTTGTTACGAAACAGGTTGAATAGTCCGAGGTTGTTGGATTTATGTGTGAATTCTGTTTCAGGGTGGATTTGTCTCTTCTAGTGTTTACTTCTACACAGGTGTTGTCTACAGGTGTATCCTATCAAAGCTCTACTACACAGTCCCAGGGTAACAGCTCTTACCCTTTTTTCCTCGTCTGCCCTCCAGTCCAGGCGCTCCCTGTGGTCCTGGTAACCCGCCTTGCCCACGCAAACCTAAGCAATAGTGTTGTGGGTGTAGTAAACATATTCCACACTAACTTTAGGTAGATGATAAGTCAATTAAAATGTCTGGTTTTACCTGGAGGTCCTGGCGGGCCTGTAATGAGAGAAATATTGAGGAATATTTTACACAAAGCATATCAATGAAGCACGAAGGACAGTTATCAGCACACAGAGCATATTTATAATGATAATATTTTAAATGTACCTGTTAAACAAATCCCTCTGGAGCTGTTGCATAGATCTACAAAGACTTTGAGCTGAAATAAAGCAAAACAGAGACACAAAGTCAGGTGAATTGGAAATTTAATCACTTACCGATTAACCAAGAGAATGCGATTAATATTAGTTTCCACTGTTATGCTGGTGATACCCAGCTCTACCTGTCTGTAGACCCAAGTGAAATGTGAAGCAACTTTCCATTTGACATTAATGTTTTTTTGCATATTTGGAATTGGAAGTCTGTTTCTTACATTAACCAGTAAGTCTGAAGTTACTATTACTGGGCCAACTGTTAGCGCTCCAAAACTGTAGTAAACCGCTTTCAGTTTCAATCTACATCTGGACAAACATGTTAAGGCAGGTGTGCAGTACAACTAGAGGAGCCTTTCCAAAATTAGAATTTGTCTTTTAATCACCTGGAAAAACCTGGAAATCCACTTCTTTAGGCTTGCTTTTACTTGAACAAATAGCTATTACTGTTATAATTATTCTGTGCATTTCCTTTTCTTTTTTTCTTTATTTAATCCTCAGGTTTTTAAAAGCATTTTGTTTGTAACCTAAACATGATTCCCATATGTCAATCCTATGAGCAGTTTGTAACTCTGTTGGTCTAATACTTGTATCACTGATAACTGTGTTGGCCTCCTTCTCAAAAGACTGGGCAGGAGCCTCTGAAGCGATGCCAGTTCCCAGAGGACGTGAGTGTGGCAGAGGGAGGACCAGGCAGCAGCCACGCTCCACTGCTCATGCTGCTTCCCCAGGAAACACTCAGTGGAAAAACAGACCAGAGCCCTTCTTAATCACTGCAGCAGATTCTTGGATTTCAGAGTATTATTCTTTGCATCAAATGGACATTTTTTTCTGATCCAAAACGGGGAAAGACAGGAAATGTTTCTTTAAAAGATGAGAGTGAAAATACGTCATGTCGTGTTCTCTCTCACAATGACAGTGATCACAAATTCACGCATTTCTTTTTCCACATTTACAGGGTTGCATAATAAATCATTTCTGAAATTCAGACAAACAGCCACCACTTTAGAACACTTTGAGCCTATTATGAAGCGGATTAGTATCTTACAGGGACCATGGAGTACGTCATCATCATCAGCATGTCCTTCTCCTCTTTGCCATGGCTGTGTATTGGTTCTCCACCCCGGCTCCTTCTGCTGCGGTGGAGCTTCGCCTCCGGCCGCCCTGCCTCTCCCGGCTCGGCGGTCCCGAGGGTTCCCGCCCGCAGCCCGCAGCTCAGTGACAGCACCTGCACCCGGGCGTCCAGCCTGACGAGCTCGCCTGTCACCTCCCCGTGCTGAACCAGCAGGAACACCAAGCCGGCGGAGCTCAGGACCAGCAGCGCACACATCCCCACCAGCAGCGCCACCAGAGCCCGCGGAAGAACGACGCTACTCCCCTCCTTCATGCTTGTTCCCCTTTTCCCCCGGTCCTCCAGCGCAGAGTGATCCAGACTCTCTGACATTCACAAGTACATACAGCAGATATCTGAACGCATGCCAACACATGAGACAGACGGGGAAAGTACGGCGGCGGAAATGACACTGGAGCTGCTGGGAGAAAAAAACATGTCAAAATAAGTCTGTAACCACAGGGGAAAAACGCATGATGCATTGCGCAACTGCAAGCATCTGGAAAACAGTTAAAATCTGCAGGCTTATACTTGATTTATAAGCAGCAAGTGTACATATTTCTAGAGTGACATACAGTGTCATGCATAGTGCATTCTCATCATTCTGCTGCTGTTTCTCCCAGTTTTGATGCCAGTCCATCCTACTCCAAATTATACAAAAGTGGAATAAAAAAAAAATGAACAAGGGAAACATTCTTTGGATCCACAAGAGAGCTTTCAGAGCAGTTTCAATAAAAGACAGTGTGTGTGTGTGTGTGTGTGTGTGTGTGTGTCTATAAAACTCCCTTTTCATAAATGGGTTTTCATGTTTTTCACTTATTTCAGTATCTATCTCCAACTAAAGAATTATGATCATCGTATAGATTTTTTCCATGAGCATTGGTGCTATAGTAAGAACATTAATGTGTCTTCAATTCCAAAAAGCCCTCATCGTTGGGGCTTAGTCTCCATGACAACTAGGAGAGAAAGTTTTCTGACCAACTTGTACTTTGGGATAAAAGTCCTGAGGCTCAATATCTTGATCAACGACATACCAGCTATTCATAGGTAGTGAACTTGAACAATGTCTGCATGAACACGGCTTTCCCCTCCAATTTTACTTGCATGCTTTACTTTCAAGTTGTCTAATGCTGATAATCACATAGACAGCGTGTTAAATCATTCACATGTCACATCTCCTGTTTCATGCCCTTGTTCCTCTCTATGTGAATGGCGGCTGGGTAAAACCCTGCTCCCTTTGACTTGGGTCAGCCTGACCTCGCTGACTAATTTCCTCCTGAAAAGGCTCTTAGTTGATGAATTGGACAGTGGGGTTTCTTTGTTTCGAACGACACTAAAGGTGAAGTAAGCCTGCCTCAAAAAAATGAAACACAAGAACAACTGATGAAAGACGAAAGTGTTTTTGTTCATTTTGGAGCTGCTCTCTGGTTCAGATGTGCCCCATTGTCCCGCCTTTGAGTCTGCTGTACAATGTTCTGCCATTTAGTGGTACTTGTAACCCCCAAGTGGTGGTGTTTCCAAGCAACCAGTAAAATGAAAGCTTAACCAAGGATTTATAAACACTTGAATCACTGTGATTTATTTGGCAGAAGAATGCTGCACATCTTTAAAACCAGTGGAGGAAGCAGTACATTTCCAAAGTGCCACACAAATTGCGCTCTAGCTGCTCAGGAGAAGTAAAGGACGAGAAAAGTGAGTATCACTCTTTGATAATTTGTCAATGAGGAATTAAACATTGCTTAGAATAGTAAAGATATTACTAGCAAAGATATTAATTTTGTTTATAAAGATGTAGAATTAATTAAAAAAAATATATACATAATAGCTTGGGAGAATCTTGTGAGTATGATAAAGTTGTAATAACATTAAAGGATCAAGGAAGAATCTGTCTGCCGCCCGCAGGTTTACAGTAGTGATCTTAGATGTGGAATTTAATTACTAAACCTTTATCAGACAGCTGCCTCAGTAAAACAAACAGGTCATCGTGAAAAGCTTTATGTGGGTGTGTTTTGGTTTTTTAAGTGCCAGCACTATGTTACATCCCAGTGCTGAAGGACAAGAGCATTAAGAGGGATCAAAAGGCAAGGCTGTCCAGAGTTTAAAGTCACACTGGAATGAAAAATGACTTTTTTGCCTTTTTAGCTCATTCTAACCATCATACCATACACCTATTTGACAATTTCTACCAAAAAAAAGTCATTATTCTGTTTTATTTTATATCAAAGAAACTCGCATGGACCTAAGTGTGCATAAGTTTTGCTCCTCCACTTTGATTTATTTTGGCCTCTATCACCTTCGCAAAGATAGTAGTCGAGTGTGCAGTGATCTTTCTATAGATTGTATTTTATATCAAAATCTCATTAATTTTACTTCCTGGAAAACAGAAAATCTTCAGAGGTGACCTCATCGTGTACCAGGAGGCGTACATAAAAACTTCCAACCAATAAAAGCATCACAGATTTTTGAACAATCTGCCCCTCCGCCCTTCCCATCAATAAAACGTTCTCTTCCCAACTGATATCCCATTGGTTTACACTTTTGAATGATCCTTTCCCGCGTTATGTCGTGGCTCAATATCCCATTTCAACATGTAATAAATCACATTAAGGAAGAAAGACACTGACAACAGTGACTTTAAGGTTCCTCTCCTATTTTGTTAGGGGTTTTGAGGTGAGACTGATTCACCTGCTGGCTGAAGGAGGGGCAAACTCTATGGGCGCAGGTCCAGCTCTGTGTGTGTGTGTGTGTGTGTGTGTGGGCAGATGACGCAGTGTTGTCGCTCAGGTGTATTTCAGACCAGGGGATGCTGCCTGTGGAGACACTCACCATGAGCCCTGTCACAGTCGAGTCTGGAGTCACTGCCCTGCTGCTGCTGCTGCTCTGCCTCCTGCTCTTCACCTGGAGCAGAACCAGCCGGTCACACACACCAGGTAACAGCCTCCAGCTTCTACTCCTTGTTGAAAATCAACATAAGGTAAGATGAAACTTTACTGAAATTAGATGTGGGCAGGTGACATAGACATAGGAATCACCTGTGAATAGACGGTTTTAAGTGTCAGAGGTAGGGTTTTCTCTTTAAAGTGTTTTGTACCTTGCATGGTAATTGCATTTTTTTTTACATTCAGGACAGGGACAAGGCCCAAAGCAAAATTTTTCTTGAACCGGATACTTGAACCGGATCTTCTAGTTTAAGGGTGGCCTTCGTAATCATTAAACCACCCTGCTGCCCTAAATTATCAGCTGTTTCTCTCTACTTGTCCCATCTCTGCCAGGTCCGTCCTTCTGCGCAGGACTTGGCCCTATTCTCACCTACGCCAGGTTCATCTGGACTGGGATAGGAACAGCGAGCAACTACTACAACAACAAATATGGCAGCATTGTCCGCGTCTGGATTAACGGCGAGGAAACGCTCATTCTCAGCAAGCAAGTCCTCTCTACACGCCACTCATTTTTCAGCAGCTGCAGCTCATGCAGTGAATCAGGAATCAGAGATACGCTGAAGCTAAAGCCAGGCTTCTCTTGTAGGTCGTCTGCAGTGTATCATGTCCTGAAGAGCACCCGCTACATTGCCAGGTTTGGGAGCAAAAAAGGGCTGGAGTGTATTGGGATGGAAGGGAGAGGTATCATTTTCAACAGCGATGTCCCACTCTGGAAAAAAGTGAGAACACATTTTGCTAAAGGTGAGCAATCATCTTAGACAGACAGACAGATAGATATAGATCCAGAATTTCCTTAGGGATCAATCAAGTATCTATCTATCTATCTATCTATCTATCTATCGCACATATCAGTAGTACAAAGATTAAGTCTGAGTATTGTGGTGTCTCAATCTCCATTTACTTTTCTTACATACCATGTTTTATTTCACATCTCTCTACACATTTCTACTTGTAGAGACTAATCCAACTTCTACTTTGAAACTATCAAAAATAATCAAATCAAATGCTTTTATGCAAAAAAAAACAACCTAAAAATTAAAACAAAGGCATGTAAATTAAAGTCTGACAGTGACTGAAATGCTGCCTCTGCATTGCACTGTTTTGACCATGGTATCTGAAACACTTGGTTATTGTTATTTGGTATGACAGCTCTCACAGGACCGGGTCTGCAGAGGACACAGGGAATCTGTGTGAGCTGCACAGCCAAACACCTGGACCGGCTGCAGGACATGACCGGCCCGTCCGGCCATGTGGACGCTCTCAACCTGCTGAGGGCCATAGTGGTGGACATCTCTAACAGGCTGTTCCTCGGGGTGCCTCTCAATGGTCAGTTGGGTGTTCACTCTCCCTACTCATACAGTGTTATTTTCTGCTGGTAAATAAATGATGCAGCTTTCTGTTTCTATTTTTTTTTTTGTTCCTCATAACTCAGCAAAGGACCTGCTAATGAAGATCCAAAACTACTTTGAGACCTGGCAAACAGTTCTGATCAAGCCTGATATATTTTTCAAAATTGGATGGTTGTACAATAAGCATAAGAGAGCAGCGTAAGACCCTCACACACTACAGTAATTCAACATCTGCCGTATGATTTCTACTAACTAATCTGTTGCTTTTTGTGCCAAATAGCCAAGAGCTACAGGATGCAATGGAAAGCCTTGTTGAAATTAAAAGAAAGGCCATTACTGAATCTGAGAAGCTGGATGATGATCTTGACTTTGCATCGGAGCTCATCTTTGCCCAGGTCCGTCTCTTCTGATGAGTCTATACTATCTGTGTCAAAGGGTGACCATCCTGAGGTTGTTCTGCATGTGTTGTGTCGTGTTGTGTATGTGTTCGCTCTACAGAACCACGGAGAGCTTTCAGGCGAGAACGTCAGGCAGTGTGTGTTGGAGATGGTGATTGCGGCGCCCGACACTCTGTCCATTAGCCTGTTCTTCATGCTCATGCTGCTGAAACAAAACCCTGAAGTAGAGCTGAGGATAGTGGAGGAGATGAACACTCTCTTGGGTGACAGATTTACAACCTCAGTTTAACTCTATGGCATGTGAAAATCTAACTATTCTAACAATCCCTCGTTGTATTCTCATTACCAGGCGATAAAGACGCAGAAAACGTTGATTATCAGAACCTTAAAGTGCTGGAGAGCTTCATCAACGAGTCTTTGAGGTTCCATCCTGTGGTCGATTTCACGATGCGAAAAGCTCTTGACGATGACAACATCGAGGGCACAGAAGTGAGGAAAGGAACCAACATTATCCTCAACATGGGTCTTATGCACAAGACTGAATTCTTCTCAAAACCCAATGAATTCAGCCTGGAGAACTTTGACAAAACAGTAAGTTTGGTGGATGTTGTGCAAGAACTTATGAGTCGGGGAAAAAAGAAAAAACAAGGTCATTCTTTACCTCCTCTCTCTGGCAGGTGCCCAGTCGTTTCTTCCAGCCTTTCGGTTGCGGGCCTCGTTCCTGCGTGGGCAAGCACATCGCCATGGTGATGATGAAGGCCATCTTGGTCACTCTGCTGTCTCGCTACACGGTGTGTCCTCGGCACGGCTGCACCCTCAGCAGCATCCGGCAGACCAACAACCTGTCGCAGCAGCCGGTGGAGGACGAACACAGCCTGGCCATGCGCTTCATCCCGAGAACGACACCGCCTCAACACACTCAGCACTGAGAGGCGAAGCCAGCGTTAGATTTTTGACAAAGAATTACCTATAGGTATTGTCTATGTTGAAGGGAGTAATTGGAGAAATCTACAGGTAACTGCCAAAATAAAGGAATAAAGGAAGGAGTTTTGGGACTTAGAGAGACGTGACACTGATACTGCATATGAAATTCAACCCTTTGTTTTGCATTAAACACCAATTCTGAAATATTTCTTAGGGGTTTAACTGGTTTGAGGCAGCAATATGGCTTTCATTGTGTTCATGTTTAACACACAATTCAACCCGGTGCATGGGGACATTGTCATGCGAGCCAGACTGCTTCCGTCAGCACAATGGTTTACCATCTAAGGGGAAGAATGGGACCATATGCGTGCTAAGACATGCACCACAAAAAAAACAGAGCCACTTCTTAAATATATGTTGCATTGCTTATTTACGGACGTGTTTCCTTCGCCTTGGCAGTTACCTGTATGAAATATTGTCAAAGTACTGGTACAATATAGTAAGTAGTGTGAGCTAGATGTAAAAGACATGTTATAATTTCAGTATACACTAAATGTAGAAAATATTAGGGACACTTGCTCTTTTCATGAAGCACTCTGATGAGGTGAATCCAGCCATTATCCCTTATTGATTTCCATTATTAAATCTATACCAATCACCAAGGAGGAGATGTAGATAAAGAGCAACAGACGAGTTAGAGGAAGATTTTTAAGCTTTGAGACAACTGACGTGGATTGTGCAAAAGGGACTGCAACTCAATATCAGGAAGATGCCCTTTATATTTTGTACATTTGGTGTATGTATAAAACAAGCAGCAATGATTAAATTCATTCAATAAACAATAGAAATCTTTAGTTCCATTACATTCTTTAGTTCCAAATAATAAATGTAGACTAGAACTCAGGGGAAAAACATCATAAATTCTTTATTGTCACATCCTCTCCCTTTGCCTCAAGTCCAACACATCTGTTCCGTAACTGTTACAGGCCTACATACTGTAGTAGCCTCTATTGAATGAAAGGTCAGTCAGTCAAAAGTAAGTTAGTTTGCATGTGTCAAATTTATTCATAAGTTAGCAGAATGGAATGACAGGCACTCTAAAAAACAACTATTTTATCTGTACCACAGGCACAAATCAAACACGCCACCTTGGCATTAGAACATAAGGCGTTGGGTTAAATTTGTGTTTTAGACGGGTCTTTAGTTTCAAACTGTGCTTCAAATCCAGCACACAAGCAAAAAAAAAAAAAAAGGTAAACGTTCCTTTCAAGTCGGATTAAATAATACAGACTGAGACAAGTCCTACAAACTGCAGACTAAATCTGGCACAGGGCAATGAAACAGTACATCAAGCACAATGAATGATTTTTGTTTTCTTCAGTTGAAATTAATATAAAATATTTTGTAAGAATATAAATCCAATAAATATGTTTGAAATACTGCATTGATACAAAAATATAATAATCAAAGACCACTAGAATCCACCTCTCGCTGTGAATTTACTAACCGAAAACATGAGTGCATAGATAATCATGTTACATTGAATGCAGCGTCTGCAAAAAATGGAGGAAAATGAAAACTCCCACCGTTCCTCAGCATTAGAAATGGACAACATGGACACCGCCAAGTGAAACCTTGATAACACTGTCACTGCTGTACTTAAGACAAGCTAGCTCAATGGTCGATCTCATCAAAGACCTGAGAGTAATGAGTTTAACTGCTGCACTCCAAGGTTAACATGAACAGAACGTATCCTTTGGACAAACAGGGGTGTGAATCCCTTTTCACTGGACTGACACGTTAGCAGTGAGACTAACAGGTTCTCCTTTGAAAGGCAGCTTACTCAACTCTGTAAATGTAAGTCTGCTTCATTGACAGGTACAGCCGCTTAAATTTTCCTGATCATACTTCAGCCAAATGCACACTAGAAGTAACGAAACCTTTGATTTGGTACAGAATCACGGGCAGGTCACTTTGAGCTGATGCTACTATCTTCCCTGTGCTTATCACAAGCAAAGCTAAGCAGCAAAAGATCTTAAATGGAAATACAAATCAGTGTAAGAATTCATGGTTCATTCAGTATTTCTGAACATGAAGAGAACCAAAACTCTAATCTGTAACAGCATACAAATGTAAAGCTTAGAGTTAGTTACTTAGTGGGCAGTTAATGGGAGACCAATCTTGTTAATTCATATAATGTTTGTCTGAACATTTGCATCCAAAGGGGCTTCTTAGTATTGAAAGCTCTAAACCAGAAAATGTAGCCACATGCCTAGAAAACCATCCTGATTATGGTACAGCCATCTTTTCCAATTCATTCTCTAATGAAGTTACAAATTAGAAAGCAGGACAAAATCTCTCTTGCTACAGCATACAGACGTGGGGCACAGGAAAAATATATTCCCCTTTCAGATCAAAAATATATCATAATTGTTTACTTCACCCATTTAAGTTTTCAAGTCATTGTGGAGCCCGCTCATCATTTTAAGACATGCTTGTGTTTGTTAGTGTTATTTTGAAACACCAGACATCCACTGAAGAGTTCAACACACATTCACTTTCCCCTGAGGTTATTACCAGCGATGACTTTCGAGAATCTGTAATGTAATCTACCAGTTCACCTGTTTAAAAGCAATAAATATCATTCATGGACATAAAACCGGAACCTTCTAAGTAACATATAGTGGAAGAGACAACCAAATGGTAAACAGTGTACTATGAGGATGAGGATGCACAACATCCGGTGCTTTGCACTGTATTCCTTTAAGTCATTGCAGTCAGGCCAAACTTGTGTACCTTCCTCTTTAGCTGTTGAGGGTCTAGGTGTCTAGTTGCCCCTCAGCCTCAGTGGAGGTGTGGCAGTGAGGGGTCAGTGCTCCTGTAAAGCCCTCTGACAGTGGTACAGCAGGCAGTCGGGCAGGTCAGCGACCGGAGAGCGCAGCCACACAGCCAGGGCGCCGGCATGGATACGGCAGTGCATCAGACATGGCTGCCCCTGGAGGAGCCGGCAAGCTACGATCCCCTCCAGCCCTACAGGGAAAATGATACAAGAGTGTAGGTATGCATTTGTTGCTTACAATTAACACATATCAACCTATATGTCATAAACCTTTGGTCCTTGTACATACGTATTATCAATTTTAAAATGTGCATTCTTCATGTTATTACCAGTGTTGGGCTAAACTACTTCTAAAAGTAATTGGTTACTTTATTTTGTTACTTACCTTAAAAAGTAACTAGTTATGTTATTGGTTACTCTTCATTAAAAGTAACTGGTTAGAGTACTTTTGTGTTATCCACTTCCAAAAAACAAAGCCATAGGAATATGGCTTGTGCTGCCAAGTGTATTTTGATCATTGTTTTAAAATGCAATGCATAACTTCTGCTCTGTTTTTATAACAGTAAATCTCATTTATATCAAGCATGCTTGGATTTTGTTTTTTTCAATTAGCAGCATGCCTGCATGAAAGGAAGTACATAGGAGTACATAGTGCAAAAGGAAACTCTGAGCCTGTCCCATGTTGCCCTGCTCAACTGTTCACTTTTACTCCTATCTTAACCTCGCAAGTTCACAAAGCTCTATTAACCCTGGACTGTAAAAAATCTCCAGGCCCAGATAAGATAGAGCCTTACTTTTTAAAAATTGCTGCAGATATTATTGCAGTGCCTATTGCTTCTGTTTTTAATCTTAGCTTATGCTCCAACATCATACCCAGTACCTGGAAACCAGCTATGGTTCTCCCTTTATTAAAGGGTGGAGACCCTTCTGACTTAAATAATTACCGTCCTATTCCCAGACTGTCTGTTATGGCCAAAGTATTTGAATCTCTTGTAAATGACCAATTAAAACAGTTCTTATCTGAAAATAATATTCTCAGTGAATTTCAGTCAGGTTTTAGATCAGGTCATAGTACTATAACAGCGACTATGCTAGTTACTAATGATATCATCAATTCTTTAGATAGCAAAAAGCACTGTGCAGCTCTATTTGTTGATTTGTCTAAAGCGTTCGACTCTGTAGATCACGAACTGCTATTACAGAGACTTAGCTGTATAGGCCTTAGTGAAATGGCTCTAAATTGGTTTAAGAATATCTATCCGATATAACTCAGTGTGTCTCGTTAGAAAACTATACCTCAGCCTCATTTACAGTAAACAAAGGTGTCCCTCAAGGATCTATTTTAGCTCCTATCTTATTCTCTATTTTTATAAATGACTTAGGTCATGGAATAAATCCAGCTAAGATACATATGTACGCTGACGACACAATCATTTATACGATGGCACCCTCTTTGAATCAAGCCATAGAGCTCTTGCAGGATGCTTTTCAATCACTGCAGCTTTCACTGTTAAAACTAAATCTGGTCCTAAATTCAAAAAAGACCAAATATATGACCTTCACTCGTTCTCGCTCTAAAGCAGCTGATCCCACTATCTTGACATTAGAAGGTACATGTATAGAAAGAGTCACCTCTTATAAATACCTAGGCATATGGCTTGATGAAAAGTTGGCTTTTAATGTGCATGTTGATAATCTGTTGAAAAAGCTTAGGCCTAAACTGGGCTTTTTCATCCGTTTAAAAAAATGTTTTCCATTTGAAGCCAGAAAGAAAATTGTGCAAAGCTCATTTCTAACTGTATTAGATTATGGCGATGTGATTTACATGCATGCAACTTCATCCCTACTTAAAAAACTGGATTCTGCATATCACGCTGAATTACGCTTTGTAGTGCAGGCTCACGCACTCACCATTGCATTTTATATGAATCCCTAGGATGGTCCTCTCTATACCAGAGGAGAAAAATACACATGTTGCTATTTATTGTTAAGACATTGCTAGGAAAACTATCTACTTATATCTCCAACCTTTTATCCTATCATACCAGCAACTATAACACTAGATCTACTAATCAGATTCTTTAAATGTCCCCAGGGTGCACTCAGAGCTTGGTAAAACCGCTTTCTCCTTTTATGCACCTTGGGCATGGAATGAGTTGCAAAATACCATTACCTTAGAAGCACTCCCTTCTTTGAATACCTTTAAAGGTCTTTTACAAACTGCCCTGAAGGAAAAGTGTTGCTGTTTTATATAACCTTGACTTGAGATGGACTGTGTTACGGATATCGATGGTATGGCCTGTATGCTTCTCTTCCCTTACTTTTTCCCTTGTGTAGCTTTTATGTATTATATGTGTTCTACCATGTGAGATTGTTTTTTTGGGGGGGGTTTTGTGAAACTGTTTTTTTATGTGAAACTGTTTAAGCTACCATCTTGACCAGGACTCCCTGGAAGAAGAGATCCTGTATCTCAATGGGACCTTCCTGGCTAAATAAAGGATAAATTAAAAAAAATAAAAATGCTGCAGGATTTTGACGTTTTTCTACTTTTTTTTAAATTTGCACTAACAAAAATTAAACAAACTAATAACACACATACAAGAACTGAAAAACAAACATGTTAAGTTACTGGTTACCACTAAAAAGTAATCTGAGTATTCCAACACATTGCCAAGTGACATGTCACCCACAACACTGATTATCATATACATTAAATATGAAATCATACAAAAAATAATGTTGGCTATAATGAACATCTCATTTGAACTGACTATTGAACTGAGATTTCAATTCAGAGAGGGAAATAAACGTCTGTTCACCTATGATGTCCACGACATGAAGCTGAAGTTTCTTCCTCAGTACATTTAGAGTGGCTGTGAGAGGATCTGGGCCATCGTTTAAGAGTGTCAGGTTCTGCTTTGTATCGTGGGAGAAGGCCAGCCACATTGCTCCATACTCCTCTGTGGACACAGTCAGAGGTCTGCTCCAACACAGCAACAGGAGAGATGAGAGACAAAAGTAAGCAACCAATACACTTTGAGTCCGCAAGGCCGTACTTAACTAAATTAAGAAGGTGGAAAATAGTGTACCTGATGAAGTTGGTTAGGGAGAGTCTGTATGAAAACTGCACTGCCTGTGGTTCCCCAACAGGCAACTGGTAGGAAACCGTCCCAGTCACTTCCACGTGAGCCGAGGGCCTCTTCATGATCAGGGAATACTGGCACACCGCTACACTGTGGCGTCGCACCTCCTCCACTGGACTGTCAGACACACAGGATACCTGAAAGAAAAACAGCAAAAACCCTCCTTTAATATGAAAGACTGATGAGGATAACATCAAAGTTCATTAATCATTTTCTGCTTGGTAAATTACCACTTATACAGAAGATTCAAGTCGCACACTCGTCTCTTTTCTTTTAGTTTCAAGCTTTAACCCAAATAATAACTAATAAAATAACGCACAAAACTAAAAGAAAAGAGAAGAGTGTGCAACTTGAATTTTCTTCACAAGTCGAAATATCACAAAAGCCTCATGTCTGCACCTCGCTGGGTGTGCGTTCTTTTTACTGATACTCGATAAATTACCTCAAGCTCTCCTGAGTCTATCTGTAGTAGCATCTGTTTAACGGCAGAGTCAGAGGAGTTGGCAATGAAAATGACGAGCAGTAAGGCATCCTCTTTCTGCACATGACAGGCTGAGAGATCCAGGCTTTGGTTGGAGCAGAGAGGGGTGATTTCTGAGCGGGACAGCCCCGACAGCTCTGCAGGCAGATGGGAGCTGAGGCATAAGTCCTTGGGTCTGTCTGGGTCTTTGTGTGCAGCCGGATCAACAGCTACCATACCGTTACCATCGAAGAGAGACGGACCGCTTCCCATAACGGTCCCCTCAATTAAATCCCCTTCTACGTCACAGGTGCCATTAGTAGTCGTGAGGCCCTGAGGGAGCTGGGAGGTCTGTTTGGGTGTGGAAACAGCCAGTTCTGAGGTGACGGTTGAATCCAGTAGGTTGTTGCACAGCAAGTTATCCACAGTGCTATGAGTAGAGTTAGATAATTGCTCGCTGGCAGCCGAGGACGAGCCCTGACCTTTGGCTTTTCTTCTGAATCGCTGGGGCGTTGGCTCTGACTTTCCCATCTGTTAGAAAGCAAACTTCAAGTTGTAACAAGACATAATTGTTGTAGTATTCATTTCAAGCAGATACAGACGAGCCATTTAGAAGAATTTGCAAGCTCACCAGACACACAGAGCTTTGGGAGCCAAGGCCGACAAAAAGCGACGAGGCCAGCTGCTGTTTCTCTTGTTCGGGCTCGGGAGTGGGCGTCGGAGTGGGAGTCTGGCTGTGGGTGCTATCGGCCCCCTTCTGCTGGCTGGGTGACCGCAGGGGACTGGGAACCTCAACTTGGGCACTCTCCTCCAGAGGTTCCTTCTGGGCCAGATAGCCCTCCCTCCCCCACACCCTCTTCACTCCATCCAGCTTCAGAGTTGCAGTGCTAAAAAAAACATAAGATATCAATCGATAGGTAATCAACCAAAAAACATGTAGCATAACTACACCGGTGATATCCTAATTTGTTAGACTAGGAGTCTTCATGTTGTGTCCACATACCCTCCTTTGTGTGAGAGATCAGTGCTGTTGCCTGATAGACCTGAGCTCATGGATAACAGTGTAGGAGACTGTCTGTCTGCGATGCTGCAGGAGGACATGCTGATAGGCAGGGACAGGCCGTATGGCTCCAGGCTCAGAGCTGAGGGAAACCACACAGTCAGAACATACCAGAACAAGGCAGTGAACATGCTGCCAAATCTGGCACAGCCACAGACTGTATAGGTGATTTACCTTTTGCTTGAGCTAGCTCCTCTTGACGCTGATGGGGAGGCTTGTAAGGAGCAGCACCAGCAGCCAACGCCTCAGACACAAATCCATCCAAAAATGACAGAGAAGAATCCACCTGGCAAATAACATGATGCCAAGTGAAATTAGATCTCAGCAATTTAAGCAAATTACCACAACAAGTTTCATCTTGCCAAACAACTTCCAACAGCCAAAACTGAACATTTTGAAATGAAGGAGTTGTAAACTTGGGATCAAGGAAATACTATCATGAACTATTGATCAGACCTGGGTTAAACAGTGCTTGCAAAAACGTTTCATGTATTATTTTCAGGCTTCTTAGCTGCCAGATGGGTTTAGTTTGCCACATAGGACAATTTGTTTAGTTTAGTATATTCTTCAGTGGTTGTTAGCTTATCTGACAGTATCTGAATTATCCTAATGTGGTAAACCAACCCATCAGGTTACTCCAAGCATGTTGAAACAAATACTAGGAATTACTTGGTTGATGCAGATCTGCTGTAGATGTGCTGTACCTAAGGCTGTATGCTTATGGCTGAAGTAATAATCCCAATTAACAATAATTAGTCTAGATAAGAGAAAAAAAATATTTCCTGTACTTTTGACATCTTATACGAACATCTTGACTATTTTCAACTGTAGCTGACATTCTACCCTATATTATATGCCGATTTTCTATGATTATTAATTGGAAACCACATTAAAATCACAATATACATTTACACATAATTAACAGTGCAGCCCTAGCTGTACCTCACCTCCAGGGGCTCCAGGCCGGCGTTTCGAGGCAGCACCCTGTCCCGAAGCTCTGAGCCTTGGCTGAGGTGCTGCAGCTCCTGGACCCTCTGTCTCAGCACTGTGTCCAGGGACCCGCTGTATCTTTCAGAAACCTCCTGAGCCACACACACACAGGCAGGACCCTCGCTGATCTTGGTCATGGCCATTAGGACCCAGCTCTTGGTTTCGCTGCTGGTGCGCTTCATGTCCAACAGCTTGGCCAGGAGTCTCAGCACTGTGGCCGCTTCAAGTCCCTCCCTCAAATGAGAGTATTCACCTAGAACCTGTGCATAGCAGACAAGGGACAAAACTGTAGTGTGTTTGAAATACTATGAGGTGAATCTCATTAAGGTGGAAGGAGAAACTCAGGAGTGATTTTTGATGGTCACTTGACTTTCTGAAGAACAGGTAGAGTAGTACCGTCTCACTTCTAACAACAGAGAAACAGATCAACAATCAAGTTGTTTTTAATCCACCACAGATTTAGAGAAGGTTATTCATGCTTTGTATCTCATCTTGTTTACACCACTGCAGCTCCCTCTATTCTTGCCTAAGAATAAGTCATTCTCGTCAAAACTCACTCTCATGTCTCCAGCTCATTCAGAATACAGCAGCTAGGATTTCAACTGGTGCCAAATAAAGAGACAGCACCTCTCCACTGGCTACCAGTTAGACGATAAATTGATTTTAAGATTTTACTGATCAGCTAAAAGCTCAGCTAAGTCTGGTCCCTGGCTACACTGCAGACTTCTTCGATCCCTATGAGCCGGGGCGCCGCTTGAGATCGTCTGACAGGGCACTTCTGATTGTCCGACTGAAAAGTCAAACTGACAGACAGACAGAATCGAGACTGACTGTGCTTTTGCCTTCAGGGTCTCTAAACTATGGACTGACCTGTTTGAGGAACTCAGGCCAGCTAATTCTTTATCATTTTTTAAAACACATCTTAAAAAACATTTTATTGACTTTTATGTAACCGTTTTTGATTTGGCTCACTTTTAATCTTGTGTTGTTTCTTATGTTTTTGTCTTATTTTTAGATTTTTTCTAACCAATTTTCATTTGAATGGAGTTGCTGTTTTTCTCTCCTTATACATTGTACTATTCTTGTTGTCATACGTTCCTATAAAGCACTTTAATAATTCATAAAACTTTGGTTTTATTATTATAATTATTATTATATAAGCATTATACAAACTATATTAAAATAAAGCCAGCAGTGCTCACCCAGCTGATGACTTGTAGGAAGCGCTGAGGCAGTTTGGCAGGCTCTCCTTGCAGTAGAGACACATATGAATCCACAGCAAACAGCCTCAACTGCAGGTCCTCATCCACGTTGTCAAAGCCTGGACCAATAAAGAGAAGAAATAAAGAATTTAAGAATTCAATTCAATATCAGTATCAAATAACTGAACTCAACTAATTTAATATTAGAACACAGGAGCAACACAGAAGAAGTGGAGTGTGTGGTTTTCTCACCCTCTGACAGCAGTCTAAGGAAACTGTTTGGGATGTCGGGCTGCATCATGTCTCCACCCAGTGAAAACACAGTGTTCATGGTCTCAATGAACCATTCATTGTCCGGCGCATATGTATTTTGGTTCATAGGAACAAAAACCAGGTAATAAATGGGAAAACCCAAAGTCTATGAAAATACAACAGCATGTTATCTTAAGTTCACACATAATAAATATACTCGTCTACTGAGCCCAGTTGTCACAGCTATCTAAACTAAACCACAGTGTATCATGAAAGACTTTCCTTTCCTGTAATTTTTTTTTGTATATATGGGGTGGTGGGTGTGATTTTGAGCCAGGTTTGCTCCGAGGCTCATTCCAGGATCAGTTCCAGTAGGTGTTGCAGTTTGTGAAAGACTCTTTATGAGGAATTTTCATTGTATTTACACTTCTAGACGTAGGGGACATTTTCCAGCTACAGGGGGCCACCAGAGATAATTGATTGTAATGGAAACACTGAGTGCTACATCTTTTTTATAGTATGATTCACAGGTGCTGTGGCCAAAATCATAAAAGGATATTTTTCTGCCAGTTCTGCCACCTTCCCCACCAGGTCAATAGTAGTGTAGTCATCTGTACTGAGGCGGAGAAACTCCAGCATCTTCTCGACAATGACTGCGACATTCTGGCCGTTGGTGATCCGGAAGAGCAACTCCAGCGTCTACAAGGGAATACAGAAAGCCCCGTGATGCAGTGAATCTACAAGTCAGTGTTGTAATGACAACAAAACCCAAACTGCAGCTGTACCCGCCTCACCTCACGCTTGATGATGAGGTCAGAGTGATCAAGACACTCTATAATGGTCATCTGATGCTGCAGGGCAAGGTTAGCATCCTGCTGGACCACGTAGGTGAGGGCCTTCAAGCCTACAATAACACCAAATTAATAGTTTTACTTCAGTAAATATCTGAAATAGTGATTGGAGAAAAAGTGGCTTCAATTGGATCAAGTTTTATTTGGATCTTACCTAGATATTTGAGATTAATTTTTGGTGAAAGAACAAAGTTGCCGATACACTTTGCAGCTTTTTCCAAAAGATCAGCTTTGGGATGAATTGTGTATATGGATTTCACACACTCATATAATATTGCTGGAAAAAAGGAAGATTTATAAAAAAAAATGGTAGAAATGAGTGCTTAAATGTTTAACAGAACTGAATTTACCAGAAACTGTATAACAGATGTGACATACCATAAGTGATGTTATGGTTCATCTCTGCTCTTCGTAAAGACTCATCAAGGACTTCATACATCATCTCACTTGTACTGTCAACAAGGAATAGACTCAGAAAATCTACTTGGGATAAGGCAAATATAGAGTGCTACTGTAGTAACTGCATGGTACCACAGGCAATCAGCTCATCAATGGATAGAATAGCTAATAATTACCTCTGGTCGTTTTTCCCTAGTAAGGACAGTATTCTGAGCAGCTGGATTTGAAGCCAGGGAGCAGGAACACTGTGGTAGTTAAAATCCATGGGCAGCTTCCCTCCCACCACCTGCTTCAATATGGTTACAAAACTTGCTGTCAGGTCCTTATAACCATCTGGATTCTCCTGTAAGGTAAGGTAAGGGAAATGTGTGACATGACTGGATAACACCGGCTTCTGCTCTGCAACAAAGCTCAAATCAAGACATCAGAGCTGATGCACTACAGTAAGTTTTCACAGAGAACTAGTCACCATTGTAGCGAAGCCTGAACTTGGAGAATAATAGTGGAAGACAGTAAAATGAAGAACCTTGATCATCTGTAAGTAGATGTGTAGTGAAGCGGTCATAACACCAGGATCCTTGTCGCACAGAGCCTTCCGAAACTTGTTGTGGATGTGCTGAACTTGATTAGGTGCTATTAGGTAGAATTTGTACAGCGCCAGGACTGCTTTCCGTCTGATGATTTCCCTATAAATAAGTTACAAGAAACACCATTAAATTATGATATTTGAGATTGACATTTTTCATGTTTAGGGTTAGGATTACCGTATGAATAAATAGGCATGAACACATATAGACAACTAATTTGAACTGGAAAGGCACAGCATTTGTGGGGGGAAAAAAAGACAATAAAATAAAATACAATATTTTACAGCTCTAACCCTTACTTTGGGTGATTGAGTTTCTCCTCAACCAGTGGAAGGATTGCAGGTATCATATCTTTGGGGAACACTTGACTGACAACAGTCAGAGCCATGCACACTTCAATAAGATTTGTGCTCTGAAGATCCTGTAAACACAAAATATATACACATTAGTTATCCTTAAGATAAGATAAGATAAGATAAAATCAGATAAGATAAGATAACACTTTATTGAGGAATTGGAGAAATTCAGGTCCTTACTTGAACTGAAGATGGCAAATATATGAAAAATGAACACTAACCTTCAATACAGTGTTCACAAGGAGAAGCAGCAGCTCATGACTTTCATTCAGAAACAAAGACACAGCTAGGTAACCTGGAAATCATAAACACATCACTAATGAAACCAAACAAATCAATTTTTTATTTTTTTTTAAACCAAGGCAGTGTAGGATACAATGGGATCGTTTCATTGTTATGGATGGATGGGGTTACGGTTGTTATGGTGACAAATTGATTAGAAAAAGACATACCGACTCTCTTCTCCAGAACAGTGCCTTGTTGAGCCAGTTTGATGGCATGAATATAGCTGAAAGATGCCTCATAACCCAGCATTTCACAGTAGATAGCTCTCACCATGAGCTCCTTCATCTGCCTCTGAATTAGATCATGACACAGGGAAGTACAGATATAAATCAGCATGTGATGAAAACACCTCAGTCCAGATATCAGTACTTTCTGGCATCACTGGACCTGACAATCTCTAGAGCAAGACTAAAGGGGAAAATCTTACCATGGAGGTGTTGGGGGAAGACACCTGTTCTTTGATAGAGGACAGTTCACGTTGAATAAGTTTCTCTTCGTCCTTAACAGCAGAAATACAAGTAAAGGCAATAAGATCAATGAAAACCACTGTGGTCAAATGTTATATGTGAGTAAATGCCTTCTAACGTCGGTACTAACTCGCTCTGCTTGATGTTGACCACATTAGCTTAGTCAGCTTAGCAAGCTAGTCCATCAGCAACAACATAATGAGGTTCAGTTTACTTATCGTACCGCTCAAATGGATAGACTCACATGTTTGGACGTCAATTCAGTGATGCCTCTGATGAGGTTTCCTAATTTAGAAGTGGAGGATAGTTTTCCAGACCCAGGCTGTGAGTCTAGAGACAGCAGACTCGGCAGAGCTGTCAGGGTTTTCTCGACAACATCGCTCATTGTGGCGCCGTAAAGCAGACTCGACAGCTGGCTTCTTTCTGGTAAAATACAGCTGTTAAATCATTTACCCATAGCACTGACGCGTTCTTAAAAAATAGTGAATATTTAGTGTCAAGCGCTTAAAAATATCTCCAGTCTCGGAATATTAGCTTGCCAGTCGGCCATTGTTTTGATTCAGCAGACTGGCTCCTTGATGATGTCACTTCCGCGTGTATTTGCAAAAACTTTATTTGTTTCCTTCAATGAAAACAAACAGCAGCTACTGGTTTTACCTGCTGTATTCAGCTGTAGCCGTACCCTCTCTAACAAATATTTTTAAAGCCTTTTTTTCCCCAAAACATGGTTGAAAGAATTGGTAAAATTTTGCGGAAAAAAAAGAAATAATAAAGGTAAAGAAGAGGAAAAACAACAGCAATAACTAAACACAATAGTGATATTCAAAACTCAGTTTATTATGTTTGTGATATTTTGATAAACAGTCCCTCATATAACTGGTATGTACACTAAACTACAATAAAATAATTACAATAAATATGAAATTACAGCCATCAGACAATTGCATGAAAAGGAGTACATTCTAAGAATTCAAAACATGTTTCCACATATTATTTAGTATTTAGTTATTCATCTAGTGGGGTACCATAGAGTCAGGGTATCTGAAGTGACAGAATGTGCACATCAAGCAATAAGTGGTTTCCACAGCTGGGAACAAATAGAGATGAGAGATAAAACAAAAAATTAAAATTATAGGACGGAAATGCAACATCATATATTTTATATTTATCTGTAAATTTGTCTCCTACACCACAGAATAATATTGCCAGGTGAGTTGCTTTCAAGAATGGAATAGGCCTATTTTCCTTAGGGGGGGAAGGGGGGTGTAAAATTCTGTAGGGCACATACATCACTTTATTGTTTCACCTCTATCCTAGATTGATGCTATTCACTACCAGTGTTATTGTCTGCAATATGCATTTTTACATTTCAAACTGTCATCATAAATACTTGTGTGCAATTTTCTTTCAATCATGTCGTAATACAAGTGTGCCATTTGGTTTAATTACTGCCTGAAACATGTAAGTCTACCCTGACCATGAGACTGGAGTATATACAATGCCGTTGTTATGCGATATGTACAACTGAATCTGATCCTCTACCTCTATGATTGTACTCAAGCAAACTGAAACATCTGTGTCTCTTTGACTTGGTCTGTCTACCCTTGAATCTTCTGGATCTTCATCCTTAAGCCCAGATCTGGAATTAAGGAACAGAGAGTCATTAACAAGATCATAAAAATCACAACACATTTTTAAGTCTTCAGAACGGAGCATAATGACAGACTTCTCTCACCCGAAGAGTGTGGTCCCAGGAACCTGAGCAGAAGGCCGTCCCGTCTGGGGAAACGCGGAGCGTACTGACACGGTTCTCGTGTCCGAACAGAATAGACACCCGAGTTCCCTTGAGAACATCCCAGACATTTATGGTGTAGTCGTTGTAGCCACCAAACAGTAGCCGGCCTGAAAAACACAAGTGCTTTTTTAACAGTGTGGCTCTAACGTGTAAAAGCAGTCATTTCAAACTCAGGAGCAAATGAATTTCGCTAAATGCTGAAAAGAGAATAATATTGGAGGGGAAATTTGTATTTGTCTTACCACTGAGAGAGAAATCAACACTGGAGACACCAAATATGATGCTCTCTTTGGAATAAATAGCCACTTCTCTGTCTGCCCTCAGGTCGTACAGACGGCACTGCAACAAACACAAAGTTTAACGTTTGAATTTTCCAGGGAGTTTTGAATATGCTGTCAATAGCACTTTGTGTGGTAAATAGCAGGAACTGCAGTGCCACTAATAGCTTAAGAGAAACTCAATAAATAATAGCTGATTACTTACTGTGGCATCATCTGAGCCGGATGCAAATGCATCTCCACTGGGATAGTACCTATTGCCGAAGAGAAACGGACAGAGACACATTTAGGAACAACGGCAAATTAGTCTCTTAAGTAGCAGATGAGAAAGATTAGCATTTTTTCCTTATTGAATGATAAGTCAACTAAATAGACATGCGTATTTGTACACTAATATCACACATCATAACTAAACTATGGATGTATGGAGTCACTTACCGGACACTATTGATGTCTGACTCATGAGTTTCAAAGGACTGAATGCACTGTCCTGAGCGCATGTCCCATACATTGGCTTTCTTATCACAGCCCTGCAATAACAAAGCACATTTAATAATAATAATTGAATAATTTTATGGAGTTGGAATAATGACAGGCAACGGTTAAAGCGAAGCAGGAAGTGTGCTCACCCCTGAAACAAATGTGTTTCCAGTCTCGGAAGGGGCCAGGTCCAGACAGAGCACGTCCGCTGCGTGTCCATGGAAACTCTGCAACAGCTGCCCACTCTCTACATCCCATAATGCACATGTTCCATCCCCGCTGGACGTCAGGATCTGTAACACAAGCAATGGATGAAGAGCAAGTAGAAACGTATATTGTTTGGAGGTTCAGTAAAGGTTAACATAGGCTGAGACTGCTATAAATGGATTGAGTTTGCTGTGGAAAGATCATGTGACCGGTGACATGAAAAGAGGAGCAATTGACTGTTGTGAATTATTAACAAACTAGGGAAGTTCCTTCCCCGGCAAAATGAAAGGCAGTGATTTCTGCTTACTAATGAGAGAGAAAATGATTGATGACCCTGAACAGAGAAGCAGCCATGTTTGCAATTACCTAAAACATTAATAAAAACAGATAGGAAATATGAAACATGTTAGTCTTATGTCCAAGACAATAGAAAAATGGAAACAAAATCCACTGGGCTTAAAACGAAGAGTTTAGTGGATTTTGTTTCTATTTTCTTGGACATCTTACTACCTGGATGACTGAAATGAATCTACACAGACATTTTAATCGCATCTTCATAAACTAATATTTTACTCAGTTGATGTATGTGTGCTGTGTGTGATGGACAGTCTCACCTGCATATCTGAGTTGGTGAAGCTACAGGCAGACAAGTAGTTTGTGTGCATGGCAACTGATTTCTTCTTCGCAGCCAAGTTCTCATTCTTGTCCAGAGACAGAGGATACACCGAGCATTTGTTGTCCAGGCCCCTGTGGGAGAATACAGAGCCAGCTGACTAGAAACCACACAACCAGATAAATCATATTGTCCAGTGAAAATCTCCAAATGTCAGCTTTTCAGGAACTAAGAAAACCAGCCTTGTTTTCAGCTTGACCACCAGGCATTTCTGAGTTTATCCAATAGGGATTTTAGAGGGTTTCATAAGACAGAGGGTGGTAGAATTTTCTCAACCCATAAAGAAGCATGTAGGCTAATTCATAGAAGAGCATGTAATCCTTCATCTGAAATCAAAACATGGAAATCAACAAGACTGGAGTTACAAGGACAACAGCAAATATGTGTTCGGGAGATGAGGCTGAGACACTCACCCACAAGCCACTGCACAGCCGGAGGGGGCGTAGGCACAGGCCATCACCCAGGTGCAAGGCATTGTCACAGCGTGCTCCTAATGAACATCAAAAGACAACGCATACGCATGAAAACAACAGAACCAACACACAAATACAAATCTAATTCATTAGGTGCAACGAGAATGAATGAGGTGTGCAGGATTTAGGCTGTTAGATACCTTGTTGGTAGTGAAAGCATCCCATACAATTACTTTTCCATCCTGGAAGAACAGATTGGGACACAACATCATTAGACACAGCTATAACACACATAACCTACATT
The DNA here is from genome assembly GCF_048128805.1 of Centroberyx gerrardi. NCBI lineage: Eukaryota > Metazoa > Chordata > Actinopteri > Beryciformes > Berycidae > Centroberyx > Centroberyx gerrardi. The sequence goes on along the minus strand of NC_136000.1, from coordinate 13,059,206 downwards.
TGCAACAACATCGGCTTGCTTCTATTATTAGCTGCAAAGGGGGGAAAATTAGTCCCAGAAGCACAGAGACAAACTGGAGCATCTCTGACCTGTGAGGAGCTCACGATCCTCCGCTTGTCCTTACACCAGTCCATGCAGAGAACTTTGTTGCCGTGTCCCTTCAGAGTTCTCCGGGTCTTCATCACAAACTGGCCCAGCCCCTCCACCTTCTCAGCCACCTGATGTACTAAACACACACACACACACACACACACACACACACACACACCAGTGCAATGTTAGACTGCTGTCTGCACACCCCTCGACTAGTAATTATGGTGGTGAGGATTAAACTACAGTAGGCCTACGCTAAATGGTGGAATATAGTGAATTAATCTTTTTTTAATCTGTCTCCAAATAGCATGTAGGCTATTATTTTATAAAACATAATGCATTATAAGAAGAAATATTTCTAGTTTTCATTGCGTTTTATTGGACATCTGTACCATTCCAGTGGGAATACTTATTGCTGAAACATTATTGGATAATAGCATTAAATGGACAAAATTCGGATAGCAAAATTATAAAAGGGGGAGGCAAATAAACAGCCTGAGCTTAAGTCGCCTATCGCATCTGAGGCAGGCCTATCAGGTCAATATTACATTTAGAGCAGTTCACGTCTCTGTAAACGGAAATCTCTGAGCTACCGCTACAAATACGTTAGGCTATGATTTAATATTTTAATTTATTTGTCCCATCATACTATCAACGCAGAGGTGATTCAAGGCCTCTCCATTTTCAACACTCACGCTCGACATCGTGCAGCTTTGCTCTTTCCTCCTCGAGCTTCGTCTTCAGCGTCTCCGACTCTGTTTTGAGATTGGCAAGAGTCTCGTTTGGTTGAACCTCCTGTGTCGCCATTTCAGGGATTAGAGGGAATCTCATATATTTCCTTTCTCCAAGCAGCGATCGGCAGCGAAAAGGCTTAAAGCAGAGCTCACAGCTGATGCTGCTGTCATGACGTCAGAGGGAGAGAAGATGCTCCTCCAGTTTCCAGGGGAGGATCCGGATCCCGGTGATGCTGCTTCACACAGCCTGCGTCCTCAGCAGCACATTTACACCAACTGAGCACTAAATGAAGCATTTCCATACTGGCAACAAGGAAAATACTCTATTGTTTGTCTGTCTGTAATGTAAAAATGGAGTAGGCTAGATAAATAATACAAATGGGGCATTTTGGCACGTAAAATAATTTATTTAAAAGAAATAAATCATTGTACACAAATGTTTGAACATTAAATAGATGTCTTAAGAAATATACTAAAGTATACATTTTAGCTCGTTCTTGTGCTGTTATGGGTGATTTCAGTGAGTGAATTGAAATACTGTTTCATTTTATAAAGTCCACTGTGGAGCAAACTATTCTTACATCTTACATACATGTCTGTTATATTGTTTATTAAAAATGTTTACATATTTACATTTTAAAAAATCTATAGCCATATGCAAATGTACTATGAATCAAGCATGAGGAGTCAAAGGTTGTCATTAGATCATCAGATCCTGGTCAGGAAGCCCAGATGGAGGCTGCTGGGGACCTGAAGCAGCTCCAGAGCCTGTGAGGACGGGCAGAAGGGAAACGTGACCTGGAAACGATACTGTGTGTCCAGCATCAGCTGCGTCGACCCTTCATGGTCTTGTAGTAATGACTGAAACCAAGAGAACATTGGCATATTGAGAAAAATGAAGTATGGCAAATGGCAATTTTGTTCCAAATATTAGACTGCAAGTTAGGAAGCTCCACTACAAATAAAAATGAGAATACACAGCAGCTCACCTGAACTTTGCGGACAAATGAAGATGGCACCCTTTTCTCAAAATCATCAATGGGTGTGTAGGAGTTCAAAATCTTCACAATCTACAAATTTAAATGTGATTAGGTTTTGTTTTGCATAAAATATTTTGAAGCTGAAGCTAAAAGTGCACGGTGCACCGCTGGATAAAGTACCTGAACAGAGTTGAGTTCAGTGCATGTTTCAATGATCTCCTTGGCATCGTCGTCAGTCGACTTGTTGACCTGCAGCAGCCAGGCAGCCTGGGACAACGGCCTCAGAGTGTCTATGGCATTAGAGCTTTGCAGTTCCTTCTCCTTCAGCCACTCATCCAGGTAGCTGATGTTACATCTAAAGAAACACAGCAGCTATGGAATCAAGCTTTTTGTTTCCCCAAAATACTCTTTTATTCAAACACCACAGACACAAACACACACACACACCTGATCTGCATGCCCTTCCTGCAGGAACACATGTCTTTGCGGAGCATCATGTTGTTGAGGGTGGTGGCACCCACGAGGAAGAAGAGTTGTTTGACAGCCTGTCTGATGAGGCCCTGCTCCATACCATGCTGGCTCATGGTGGAGTGGAAGAGACTGAGCTGCTGGAGGATGGAGGAGATGGTGTAGGTCTCCGAGTCTTCATAGATACTGCTGGAACGCTTCCTGAAGCCTGTGGGCTTCATGCTAGAGATCCCCTGTAAACTCTCATGCTCCAACATACCAGGTACTGTTAGTCAAGAAAATAAAAAGGTACATTCATATATCTTATAACAGTTGACCACCATCGACGCCTGCATGTTGATCATGTAACAATAATGTACTGTATATTTGTAAAATACCAATCGTGGGTGTGAGGGTCTTTTCCATGACGGTGATGAACAGGTGATAGATGCGGATGGCCAAGTCGCTGAGAATCTGTCTGTGTTCGGACAAATCAAAATTCTGCAAGCAGTTCTTATTCTGGCGAGGCGTGTTTTGTTTCATGAACTCCTTCGACAGACAAGCAAAACAAAAGAATGTCTGTTAATTGTCACTATAAACAGGCAAGGATCAGAATAGTGTCACTATAGGTACATAAAGCCGTACCTCCTCCCCACTGTACTGCTTCAGACAGTTGAGCAGGTGATATGTGTTGGAGAGCCAGAACGACAGCACCTCAAAGTCTTTTTGGTGTTCCTTGAACAGAAAAACATATAACAGTTGTGTTTTACTTTCATTCCTTTGAGGTGAGACATTTTATTAGCCCCTTGTTTTTTACCCTCATCTGTCTAATCTGTAAATTTTACTCTTCTATGTGCATTTTATCATTATCATATCAAAACTAAAGCAAACTAAACTAAAACTAAATGGTGCCAACATATTAAGCACATAAACCTAGACATGGTTATGAATAATAGCTTGTTGTTGTCTATTTATTCTCCATTTGGTAAATCTGCAAGAAAGATCAATGCAAACAGAATGAGAAGCAAACTCACCATGATGACCTTTTTGACAGCGCTGATGGTAGCATTCATAAGAGACTTGAGTTTGGTTCCATCGTTCAGGTAGTCAGCGTGGCGGACGCACATGAAGAGGAGGTTTGCCGGCAGACCAGGGATCATGTTGACCACCACACCTTTGGGCTTCAGCTCTGTAGGCAGATTGTGAAAATTCATTCATTATTTTCTCTATCTGCTTAATCCATTGGGTGGAAGGCAAGGAGGCACTCTGGACAGGTTGCCAGTCCATCACACAATAGACAGACAGTCACTCACACTCACATTCATAAATATGGGAAATTTAGAGTCTCCAATCCAACCTGACTTGCATGTCTTTGGAATGTGGGAGGAATGCGGAGGAAACCCACACAAACACAGGAAGAACATTTAAACTCCACACAGAAAGGGCCATGGAAAGGTCACTATATTAGTACAATGGAAATAGTACAATGGAAAAAGTACCCAGAATGATGTTTTGAACGAGCCGGGATTCGTCCTCTCTCTTGTATTCCAACATGCCAAGGTAATCCTTGGGAATAGTGGTCGCAGGGGTTTGTTTGGCTGTGGGAGAAATTATAAAGTTCTGAGAGAAGTGGAGAATTCATATTCAGTTGACAATACACATGCACAGGCCACAGTGCTACCTTTCTGTGACGTTTCAAGGCTCTTTATTTGATTCTGGAGCTTCTTTATCAATCTGTCCTTCTTATCAAGCTGCTCTTCAAAGTCCTGGAAGAAAAGTGTAATTTGTTACTGTAGTTCATACACACATGACCTTGTACAGTACATGTACACAACTGCACTGCACCCCTCTACCTCTTCCACACACACACACACACACAAACACACCATATTCTCGGCAGTTAACCGTGAAGCCTCTTGGTTCAGTCTGGTCTTGGTCTCGCTCTCCGTCAGGTGCTGTCTCTTCAGGTGTTCATTCTGCTCCTCCAGCTCCTCCACTCTTCCTTGCAGCTCCCTCCCCTCCTCCTCCAACTCTTCAGCTTGCTGCTCAAAGTGCCTACGCAGCAACATAATCAGGATGACTCAGGTCTGACCATCGCTTTATCAACAAGTGGACCAGGAATCTGAGCACTTTACCTGCGTTGTGAGCTCTCTTCTTCAACCTTCTTTTGAAGAACGTTAGTAATCTCCTCTGTTTTGTCTTTCAGATGAAGTGGATGACAAACACACAAAAGCACAGTAAAATATTCACTACCTAAGAGGTACATAGTGAACAATTGTTGGAAAAAAATATCCAGAGGTTGTATCAAGAATAGAGCAAGATTTTGTTAAACCTACCTGCTAACTCTCTGGTCTGCTCCCCTACATGGACCTCCAGCTCTTGCTTCTGTCTTTGCAGCTCTGAAACCTGCAGTTTTAGCTCAGGTATAGCCTGTGGATCACATCAAATAAGGGAAAGTATATTCGGCACCATATCCATCACAGCTATGAATTCACAGCTGGAATCAAGAAAGCAGTAGCTATCATGTTGTACACATACTGAGTTTTCACTGGTGAGCCTGGACACCTCCTGGCGAATGCTGTCATTCATATTACTCTTCTCCTGGAACAGGTTTTTTAACTGGTTGTTCTCATTCTGCAGGTGATCCACTTTCAGTTTCAAGCCCTCCACCTGGCTCTCATAGCTTTCCTTTTGCTCCCTCTGGTGGTTTTCGAGTACTCTGCCGTCAAAGGTGGAACCATTCATGTCAAGTAGTGGCCAATCATGTGCCGTAGAGTGTCAAGTGTATGCAGGTTTTCACACAGGTACATGATTAGACACCACTGACTTTAAAGTGGATGGCTAGGTGTAATGCTGGTCATAATTGGGAATAAGTGGGTCAATACAGAGCGCTATGGCATGACTAGTAAATGAGACCTGGTAGCTTTGTGCAGGCCATCAAAAGCAGTCAGCAAATCTTCAACTTCATAGATAGCAGAGTCATCTGGAGTTAACCTTCAGAAAAACAAGGAGCGAGATAACAAATGCTTTAATGACATGTGGAACGACTAAGTGTGAAATTCATTACACCTAAATAGCTGGAATACCCTGAAAGAACCTCCTCTTCAACCACACCACCAAGAAGTTGTCTTGTAATCTCGTTCATTTTAGCTACAGAGAAAGAGTTAATGGGTCATTAGCAAAGCACAGTCTCAATTTATCCATCGCCATGCAGTTGGCTCACATTCATAGTAAGGAAGAGAGGAACACACATTACACAGTATACCTCTTGCTTGTCCTGATTGCTCCTTCATCTTCCTGTCCATGTTGTTCCTCTGAGTCTGCACGTTGTGGAGGTCTTTCCGGAGCTCGGGGATGACCTTGACATGCTTGGTGAGCTGGATGACCTGCTCCTGTAGGTCCGAGTTGACCTGGCCGCCTTCCTTGATCTGCCGCTGTAGACCGACCCGCTCCTCTTTCAGTCTCCTGGTCTCCTCCTTCAGCGCTTCTACCTCTTTTTCATGGTCCTGTCTCTGGATCTCAATGTTGTTCTCTGCAATTCTGACAAGAATCACTTTGTCAGCTATCTAACTGAATATACATGCTGTGCACAAATTTACTTTTGGCTGATAAATATTTGCTCAATGACAAAGTACACTGCATGTTTACATTACTTACTTTCTAAGTCTTGCTTCATTTTCTTTCTCTTCCTGAAGACTTCTCTTTATTTGATCAAAGCTATCTGTAAGAGTGTAAAATCCATCACAAATTTGGTACATATTACCGAATTTAAAGACTAAGGCTGGTACAAGTAAGAATCTTGACATCTATTACCTTTAGCCTCTTTGGTGGAGGCATCAAACTTTTTCTCCAAGTTCTGCTTGTCAAGGGTTAATGTATCCTTCTCCTTTTGAAGCTGGGTAATTGCCTTGAGTGAGAGTTGAAAATAGCATGTTTTTGCAAAAAGCTCATATATTTTACTTCATCAGCAGACAAAAGGCTGCCAAGACAAGCACAACACTGTATTGAATTGTAAGCATTAAATTTAATACAGACCAGACTAGTATCTTCTTTCGCTTTCTTCTCTCTTGCCTCCAAAGACGCCTTCTCGCTGGCTGATTTCTCCAGCCGAGCCTCCAGACTCTGCAGCTTGTCCAGGCCTTGAGAATGGGAGTTGGCCAGGCTTGTCAGTCTTTCCACCAACCCACGGTTTTCTTTGTTCTGTGGGGTTACAGGGATTCATATACATACCTCTTCTGCACACAAGACTCAGCTGAAATACCCTTGGGAACACCCTTACCTGCTCTTCAATCTTCTTTCGGAGCTGCTGGACCCGGTAGGAGAGCTGAACATTAAGCACCAGCCGACGCATCGTCTGAAATCGCCGTCGAGCCAGCCACGCCCTGGTATACTTCTGTAGAACCAAGACTTTGTTCTCTTCCACCATCTGAGAGGTAATAGAGAGATAGCAGGCCCTAATAAGATACTAAACTTTATTTTATATACAAGTGATTAATCAGGAATCACTCAGTTACAGACCTTTTTGTATCGTTTGCGGGCGATGCATCCTCGTGTGAAGGCCTGGATGGTGATGGAGGCCAGTCGAACTAGCTGGTAGATCTGTCTCATGCGGTATCCTTTCCAGTATCTCTGGATCACCAGTGCTGCCCAGCCCCGCTTCAGTGTTGCAGCACTCACTGTTTTACTAGAGGAGTTCAAACAGAACATAGAAATGTTGCGTCCGAATCATAATAGAGAGACAAGAGATGACGTGGGATAACACAACTATTAGTGAGTGGTGACGCCTCTCACCGGATTTGCCTCTTTCCACGGATGTACTGTTGGAGGACGATGGCCGCCTCCCTCATGCGTCGGTACTTCCTCCTCTGGCTCCAGCCTCGGACGTGCTTCTGGATCGTCACGCAGGCTCCTCGGAGTCGGTCCAGACGCAGCTTCTCTAGATAAGCCACCTGGCCGGCTCGGAAGAAGATCTTCGTCCGACCGAACTTGTACTGGTTGGAGTCCTGGAGGTCGAGCCAAGGTAACACACAAGGGTGAAGTTTAGTGTTAATGCATGACAGTGTTGTATTAAGAAGTAAAAAATCAAAAAAGAACAAACCTGAATCAACCTCTGCAGCACCGTCTTGCAGGTCTGTTTCTTGTCATTGAGGCCAACCTCCTGATGGGTCATGAGGATACTGTACCGGCTGTAAAACTCAATGTATGTCCACCTGCAAAAGAAAAGCATGTTAGCAAGTACAACATTAGCGCATGTAGCTGAGAGTATTGTAGTTTGTGATCTAACGACAGGAGGGAGCACCTGGAGGGGTAACTCTGTGCACTGATGTGAATCGTTTCAAGGACTCCACAGGCTCGCAGCTGCTGCACGACCCTCCTGGAGTCATATCTCAAAAGACGAATAAAACACTCAGTTAAAACAAAAGCATATACACATGCATCGGATCCAGGTGGACACAGAGTGGATCATGTCAATCACAGTTTCATTAGTACTCACTCAAATGGGAGCTTTTCATCGTTGGGCTTAATGCAGCGCACGTAGTGAGGGGTGGTGGCGTTCAGCGTTTCCATCAGTAAGTAGAGGGAGCTGCGGAACTACAGTAAGACCCGCAAATTTCATAAGAAAGGATAAAAGCAGTCAAAATACAGAATACAAACTCAGTTATACCCTGTGCAAAAAATTTAAATACTCAGGAGGTAACTCAGGAGTTCAATCTTCAGCGAGCAGACAGAGTAAACATTTTCACCTTATCTCCAACAGAGGTCCTGAGCTGCTTATTGGCTGGTTTCACTGCCGGCCGGGCAGCTTTCACTTTGAAGTTTTTGCCAGTTGGAGTGCTTTGCTCCTCCTCTTGGAAAAAGTTGGCCAGGAGAGGAAACTGATAACAATTGCAAGCAGGGGGAAATGTGTTAAAATGAGGAAAACAATGCTGCATGAGGCTTTTTACGATACGATTGTATTGTATTACCTACTATTAACTACTGTGTTACTGAAATATTCAATGCTAAGATAAAGTGGGGCCTGAGAATACCTTGCTGATTCGTATAATGTCAACCAGTTCCTCATAGAGAGCATCTCTGTTCTTCTCAAGAAAACCTTTGCACTGGTATTCTACCTGTTGAGGAAACAGACAGTTTTTCAACAGTATTTCAACATGGGAACAAAAAAAGAATTTGCCAGGAAACCAAAGGAATTATTGTTTTAGAAATTTCAAGGATCCTTGTGCCACGTTGTGCAGGCAATGGCTCTCCAAGGGCCCTCAGACTGCACCTTGTCTGCAAAGTGCTGAATCACAAAAGCCTCATTTGATAACCTGGGCTTCTCAAACAGGGGGTTGGCATGCAGGTAGTTGTACAGCTTCTGCAGCCAGTTTTGATCTGTGCCCTGAGGAAACTGCAAAGTAAAAAGAGGCATTATAGGAGGCATAGCGCTCATAAAGACAAAGAAAAAAAAACGAATTGAAAATCTGAATTATAAAAGTCCAAACCATGTCAGTGGATCTTACCAAACATTCTTCATCAAGCAAGTCAAGGATCCCCATCTTAGCTTCAATGAGGTCAATGACAGGCTGATTGTCGTAGAAATCTATCAGCGTCCAGGGAATGTCCTCCTTCATGTATTCCTCTTGCTCCAGCTTGAACACATGCTGATCCAAAATAAGACAAGAGAATAATTTAACCCCCCATAAGCTGATACAGGGGCATATGGTGTGTTTTGCAACAATGTGGGAAGTTGGTGTTGCATACCAAGTTAAACTGTTGCTGAAGTTTTTCATTTGCATAGTTGATACAAAACTGTTCAAAGCTGTTGATGTCAAATGTTTCAAAGCTGAGGACAAAACATCACATTCGGGTCAAAAATGGTAATGAGACAGAACAGTAAAGTATAACAAATAGCAGAAGAGAAAAGCTTTGTATCTAAATTACCCATAAATGTCCAGAACACCTATGAAAGCGTGTTGCTTTCCTGGGACTTGAAGTGCTGCGTTGATCTTGTGAATAACAAAGTCAAACAGATGGGCATAGATCTGCTTGGCCAGGGCGTCTCTGGCATTTACTGCCCGCTTCTTGGGCATCGGCTTCACCACCGTCTCTGCCACCAGAACGATCCTGCGATGGCACAGCCAACGCACCAAGCCCTCCGCGCTCACACCCAGCAACTCACAGAAAGCCGCCAGATGTGGATCACTGGACTGGAAGAGATAGAAATAAGGTTTGTATTTAATCAGGTCATTGTTCAAGACCTAACCTTGCACACAAAATGCCAATAGAAGGCTTCAACAAGACTCACACTAACTGATGATTTTTCACCTCCACCACTTCTGATCTCCACATTTCCCAAATGCAGAATCCCTGCCAAAACTTTGAACACATCTGACTGAAAGTCCTCCTTCAACCCTGGCAAGAGAGGGAGAGAGGAAGGCAGAATTATATAAAAGTTACGCTGACAGCAGGTTATGGTCCAGTGGGTGAAGTGACACTTACCCAACAGTGTGAAGGTCCGTCGTGTCTCCTCCATGTCTTTTTTGTCATCTACACCTTCAATACTGATCTCCCCACCCATGCAGGTGTAACAAAACTTATCTGCACTCACTGCAGATTAAAGGAACATATGAAGTCGTTCTTATTAGCCACTCACAAGATAACATCAGCACACATTAAATGAGAGTGTGACCCTGAAGTCGACGTGACACGATTTAGCCTATGGTGCTAAGTGTATGTGTAGTGAAACAGCAGCAGATCTGCCTCAAACCTAAACAATACACCCTCAGTACAAACACTCACACAGTCTCAGGTGCTTGAACTCTGGCAGGTCCGCACAGGAACACATCTGGTAGAATATGTGATAATTTCGCTCATTCTCCGCCTGGAAAGAACAGAATCTCATTATTATGGATAAGACACAGCAACAATAATACTACAATCGACATCGTCTTCTCATAATATGAAACACACCTGAAAAACCACTCTGGATTTCTCTAGCAGATACGTCCTCATGTTCGCCCCGATGATCTGGTACCTCCTGTCGAAGCTGATCTCAGTGTATTTCCCAAATCGACTGCTGTTGTCATTCCTGGTTGTCTTTGCGTTTCCTATTGCCTGACAAAAAGCCATCTCAGACTCTTAGGTCTACATACAACTTATCACAAAGATACTAGTTGACTTAATGAATGGATCAGGTGCATAAAGATGGCAGCCTACTGGTGTAACATCGTTAGAGTGTTCAGACATCGACATTCTCCAGGCACTGCCATCTTTATGCTCCTATTCCAGTGAAATCCTACCTCTGTTACTGGATTGGAAGCCAGGACCTTGTCTTCCACTCGAGTTTTACTGCCAGATTTGCTTACTACAGCGAAATACCTCATAGCATATCGAGCTGACACTGTTTTCCCCGCTCCAGATTCACCGCTGACAATAATAGACTGGTTCTTGTGGTTTCTGGGAAAGAAGGGATATGGTATATGGTTATGACTACAAAATAAACTATATTTATCTGAGCATTCATTGTCTGATTGATCCACTTTACCTGGCCATCTGTTTGTAAGCCTCTTCAGCCACTGCAAATATATGCGGGTCCATGTCTCCCATGTTCTGGCCTGAGTATGCATGAATGATTGCATCTCCGTAGATATGAAGCTGTTTGTAGGGATTTACTGCCACCAGTATAATACCTGAAGATGAGGAAATGGCACAGCCTGAGCAAAGAGCATAAACTGTCTACACAACCTTCACCTCTCTGCTTAGACACTGCTTGAACGTCACAAGAATACTTTCAACAGTAGGTAGTACCACAGTAGGTGTAGATGATTTTGGACTCCACGAAGCGCACTTTGAGGTTGTGCAGGACGGCAGGTTCGTGGAGGTAGCTGAGAGCCGTGAGGTCATTCTCCCCCACCAAGATATCAGGGTTGCGAAGGGGAGGGAGTTGAGGGTTTGATGAGTCAACAGAGTAGTAGTGCTCCTTTAAAGTAACAGGTTATGTAAAAGAGTCAGATCAGTTGTTAAAGTCAACATAAAGCCACTATATGGTCTTGAAGTTGTTTTTTTTTTTTTTTTTTACATTTTACTTACAGTGCCATCTTCAAGTAGCAGCTCGAGGACGTTATCCCCAATGTGAAAGTCTCTCATAATCTCGGCTGATTTCCACACATGATGTGCATCTGGAATCCATACTCTGTTGTACTAAGGGGGCAGTTTTCAAGGGTGACAGATTAACATTTTGCCAATTCTTATAACTGCATACATTTTATGAAAGTGCCTTTTAATGCTATAGCTGTAAGGAAAAATCCTGACATTTTTGGCTGTGGACTATGTGGTGTCAAATAAAAAGGTTGGTTGAGCACACTTTCTTTTTTCTTTTAACCCCAAGTGCTTATTTCATGTATCAGTCTAGTGTTTATCATGATCTATATTATGCATTTATATAATAAAGAGTTACATTAGCTTGAAAAGTTGAGTAAACTTTATTTCACAGTTAGATGAGCATAAAGTTTTAGTCTAGCCTCCATTAAATCCCTGCAGTTGTCCTGTGACTCCTGACGGGCTTTCCATATGTCTCAGTAAGATCCTGTAATGGGACTGAGCTGCTCTAAGTATTTCCATTAACATTTTTACGTTGGGAATATTATTATTGACATTTTGTGATAAAACAAGTTATCTTCTTACCTCGGTGTACAGTTCCAACAAAGCCATGTTCACGCATAATTGTTGTACTTTTTCGTGTCAATGTGTCTGTTTACTGAACTTTCCAGGTTACCAACGAATTTCCTTTTCTCCTCCCTGCTCTCAGCTGTCAGAAACACCAATGTCAAGCTAGCCAGAATAGAAAGGTCCCCAAGGTCCTGATATTCAAAATAAAAGCCGTACTAAATGACATGCACGACATTTATATCTAGTGTTAAATGTATTACATTTCGACTGTGGTTTTATTACATGGAAAATCTAGTGATTCCATTTAGTATCATCATACGATTTTTGTTTGTGTAATCACTAGTCGGAAGACCTTTACCAAAAGTGACAACGTTCAGGCTTTTATTTTGAAGGCGAAATCATCCAACTTCCGGCTTTATCTTGTCTTTTTCTAGCTAAATTGTCGCAGAAAGACAAACTCGCGCGCATCACTCACCTGCCTCGGACTTTGACTTTCTTGCTCCGCCCTCCCGTCTTGTGACAACCGGCTTGACACAGTGGGTGTGCTCGTTTGATCAAGGATTCAGCCAACAAAAGAAACAGGATACAAACTGAACCAGCGCGCAGTGGGTGAAGTCATGTCAAGCGCCGCTGGGCAGTCAAGTTTACACAAAGTTTACAACATTTAGGTAAAGTGTTTACAGGCGATAATGACAAAAACACTCAGGAATATTTCACCATCTTGTATTCAATCAACTTGACCCACAATATAAAAGTGCATTGGAGAAAATACTGGACATATTGGGGAAATACGATGAGAAAAAAATGACATAACAAAAAAAAGCTTGAAGCCATTAAAGGTTAATCATTTTCAAAATTTCAGGCAATTATTTTCACACATTAAGCATGTGCAAACACTTACAGCAATGACAAACATGAATATGATGATGATATGATATGCTTTGAGTATATCCAGCATGCTGTGCATAGTATGACAGGGGTCCAGATATCAATAAATAGCAATTATTGGAAGACAGAATGACAGTAGACCAGGAAATGTACATTTCTTTGATATAGTATGAATCAGCTACAAGAACAACAACACCCCGTTAGGTAGTGTAAACCTTTGTGCAACATTTTTTATGTTTTGTTTTATTTTAAGAGCTCTTAAGCATGGAAAAGCCAGCCTTGTATATGACCAACAAGATGTTTAAGACTGGTCAAATATATATATTTTTTTATTTTCTACTCCTTCACCTTGCTCTGGCATAAATACTGCACCATCACCTGATATTACTAGTTATTACTAGTAATAAATACAAAAAGAGAGTGCCGCTGAATGTCATCCCACATTTAAGTGTTGGCATGCACATTAATATTCAGATGTTGTCAGGTTTTCTGAATTAGTGTATGGAAATGTATATGACCAGAATAATCTTGCACCCCAATAATCACAGACTTGAAGAGCTGGATACTGGATAATACTGGCCTTTAAAGGCAAATAGCATCAACTATTTTTTGTGTTTTAAAGGTCAAATTTAATGACTTGGGTTTGTATTTCATAACAGCAAAACTCATACCCATAAATACCACGTAACAAAATACTATCTACTTCTGTACCAACAATACATTTGGTGTGGAAATAGATAACCTTTGACGTCATTTTTTGCAGATTCACTGTTGTTGCAGTTACTAGAACAGTCTTTGGCTTTGCCAGGCAGAATAGCAATGATAGGCACAAACACCTTATCCTGTTTTGATTTTTGCAGTCTTTGTAAAATCTGTTTCCATGTAATATTCAAACTGTTTATTCATTTATACATAGATATTTGTGAATGGGGTATAAGGATGCGTATGAACATCATATCATGAAACCTTAACAAAAAAGGTACAAACTTTGGTTAAAGCCTTTGTGAACAGTTTTTTGGTCAGGGACGTAGAGTTTGGAGGTGAGGTTTCAGAGAGTGAGGTGTGAGTGTCGGAGGCCACTGGTCTATACTCGGGTAAGGAAGCCCAGGTTAAGGCTGGCAGGGATCTGGATGCTCTCCAGGGCCACAGGGGAAGGTGTGAAGGGGAGCGTGATGGAGAAGATCTTCTTGGCATCCATCATCAACATGGGTGAGTCAACCCTGTCTTTCAAAAGGGCCTAACAGTGGCACAAAGAAGCAGAAATGTCAAAAAACGGATTAATGGCATTATTAAAAACAAGAGCCGGTATTAAAGAGCATTTCACACGGACTACGTTTACATGGACAGCAATAATCCAATAGTAACCCGATGACAGTAGTCTTTCTGATTACCTTAACCCGAATAAGGTCACAGTCGGAGTAAGCATAATCGCATTAAAGGAATAGTTCACCCAAAAATGAAAATTCTGTCATCATCTACTCACCCTCATGCCAGTTGAAACACAGGTAAAGATTGTCCATATAACACACAGGGAGGTTGTCAGCACAACTCCATAGCAGCCTTCTCTAAAACAACTGAAGTCAGTGGGGACCAGTTCTTCAGAGTTCCAAAAAGACCTACAGTATATTTACACCATAATTTAGTGCAAATCTTAATCTACAGCTGATTGATTTGCAACAAATAATGGTGTATAGGTCTTTCTATTCACAGTGTGATTGTTTGGCTGTTTTTGTTTTGGAACTCAAAGAACAGGTCCCCATTGACTTCAGTTGTTTTGGAGAAGGCTGCTACGAAGTTGTGCTGGCAACCTCCCTGTGTGTTATATGGACTAACAAATTTCACCTGTGTTTCATTTGGCATGAGGGTGAGTAGATGATGACAGAATTTTCATTTTTGTGTGAACTATTCCTTTAAGATGTGGAGTATTCTCATTTTAGTCGCATTATTGAAGGGCATTTAAGACATGTATACACTTTAAACGAACAATGACTATTGGAGTATTTGCTTCTTTTTGCAACACAAGCAGTTTGACAACGCATGCTCTATCTTACAGCAGTTGCAAACTTGTTTACAGAGGAAAAAGATGACTGACACCAGAAAAAACAGAAGTCCCAACATTTATGGGGGTGTGCTGTGGGCATCGAAACGTTTGTCTATTTGTACCTTCAATAAAGGCTTAAACTGTCCATGTTTCCAGTGACTTCTCCGTTGTCCTATTAATCAGACTATGCTCTGTAGCATGTAAATGGGAATATGAATGGAATAGTTCTATAAGCAACCCATGTAAACAGCTTAATCAGAATATTGTCTCATTTAGAATAAGGCCAATAGTCAGATTATTGCTGTTTCATGTAAACAAACACAGTCACACACACAAACACTGGTTACAAAAGTCTCCGGCTACTCACTTGAATGGTTCTGATGAAAGTGGTTGACACTCGCTCTTCAAATTCAATCACTGGGGTGTACAAGGTCAACACTTTAACAATCTGGTGAGAGAAAATATAAACAATAATCACAACAGTGGTAGAATATCATCTCTGTTAATTGATTATTCGGAACCTTTACTGACAGCGTACCTGTGCAGTGGTCAGAGCGCTGCACATGGTGCAGATAGCTTGGGCGTCCGCCTCAGTCTTCTTCTTGACCTGCAGAAGCTGAGCCGCCTGTACGAGAGGCTCCAGAGTCTCTTTGGCACCGCAGTCTGACAGCTCTCTCTCCGCCAGCCACTCCTCCAGCTGCCACACATTGTACCTGCAGCAACACACTCAAACTCAGACAATGTGCTGTCCAGCAAGGCCCAGCCTCCTATCCCATCCATATTTTGTATAACCACAATAACGTTGATGTTGTATGAAAATATTGCTACTTCACTGATCAAACCACTGAGAAAACAATCAAAATTATGTAAAATATACAGTATATCTTGCACTGTCAGAGGTCGGGTTGTCCTTTTACAATGTGTGTTAATATGTACTGTGAAACCTTGGAAGCTGTCAATATGTCTGTGTCTCTGATCGGCCAATCGGTATATTTTTTTAAACATGAGAGCACAGTGACAAAAAGCATCACCCCCTTAAGTTTTGTCAAAACCAGATCAGTGGTGTCTAAGACATCACATTTGAGATTTTTTTTGTAGCGCCCCCATTAGTCCAATCAGTGTAATTGTAAGGACAGCTGGATTTGTGTTTCATATCAATCAGACTTGCTGTAGAAGTTTTAAATAAAATTTTGAAGTTTAATTACGCCCTCATTAGGCCAATCATTGACATTATATATTTGACGTTTGACGGACAGATGTACAGACGGACGGACACAGCCCGATCCACAGTTCGCACCTCCTCCGATTTCATCACGTAGGGAAAAAAACATAAACACAGGCCAGTGAGCGCTGCCTCCTGTACCTGATCTGCAGGCCTTTACTCCAGGAGCACATGTCCTTCCGCAGCAGCAGGTGGTTCAAAGTAACGGCGCAGATGACATAAAACTGCTGCCTGACCACCTGCTTGATGAGGTCTGGGTCCATGCCATGCTGGCTCATGATGGTGTGGAAGAGGCCGAGTTGGTGGAGGAGGGTTTCCACGGTAACGACCTCCTCGTCTGGGAAGCTGGAGCTTCTCTTCCTCATGCCTGTTGGTTTGGACCCCAGAACGCCCTGCAGCGCCTCACGCTCCAGCATGCTGGCCACTACACATATGAAACAAATTGGGGAAAAAGGAGAGGAAGATTTTCAAGTTATTCTGTTATGGTCAGACTTCTGAGGAACACAGAGTTAGAGATCATGTGTGGTGAGATTATTCGAGGGTAATAGTGATTATGTCGCCTCACCAATCAGAGGCTGTAGGATCTCCTCCATGCATTTGATGAGCTGGCGGTAGATCTGGATGGCCAGGTCACCAAACACCTGCTGGTACTCCGACAGTTCAAAGTTGGAGAGGCAGTGCTCATTCTGCTTAGGAGTGTTGTGCCTTACGAAGATCTGTACAGAGGTTAAGCAGACATCCGTAGTTAATTGAGGGGGAATGTGCAGCAGTAAGCTCAACGCTGGCAACAGAATCTCCTGGAGCTTACCTCCTCCCCACCGTACTGCTTCAGACAGTGCAGCAACCGGCATGTGTTGGCCAGCCAGAAAGACACCGTTTCAAAGTTGTCTCCTCTTCTCTATAGAAACAGCGCAAAGATTAGTTTTTTTTAAACACACCAGTCACCTCGTTCGCACAAAGTAAAGTCATATATACTGCACCTTGATGACCCCTTTGATGCTGCTGATGGTGGAGTTGAGCAGTGTGCTGACTCTCTGCTCATCGTCAACATAGTCAGCATAGCGGAGGCACATGAAGATGATGTAGGCCGGCAGCCCGGGAATGAAGCTGACCGCCACGCCGCGGGGCTTCAGATCTGAGAGGATCACAGCATATCAGGCCATCCATCAGAACAACATAATCAAATTACATTTTCTCAAACTGTTTTTGCGTTTATTATGATAGTTTACAGTAGAGAGAGACAAGAAAGATTAAGGGAGAGAGAGTCGGGGGATGACATGTGACAAAGGCAGTTAGATGGTACGCGCCTTAGACCACTGAGACACCAGGACACCCCCCTCAGTGGAAAAACTTTAAAGTCCCCATGAAATGAACTCCCATTACTTTTACTTCCTGGAAAACAGAGTATCTTTAATGCTGATCTCCTGCTGCACTAGTAGGTGCAAATATAAATTTCTAACCAATAAAACCCATCAGATTTTTTAACAATCGTGCCCCTCTGCACCCCTCCCATCAAATAAAATTGCCTTTTTCTCCCTGACTCATATTCCATTGGTTTAGACTTTTGAATGATCCCTCACTGCGTTATGTCCCGCCCCAACATACTGTTTCAACAGAAATTGCATCAAATCCAGGAAGTAAAGATGCCATTTCACGGGGTCTTTAAACATACAATTTTACAATAGTTGACAAATTCATTTACTCAAGCAAAAAAGATTTGGCATACCTATGACCATGTTCTTCACTAGGCGGCTCTCGTCACCCTGCCTGTACTCCAGCATGCCTTGGAACTCCTTCTCCTTGCGGGTGATGTTCACCGGACTGACAGGAGAGATCATCCAGGAAGCCTGACTCTGCTGCTGAGCACTCGCTAAGCACAGCAAAGGCCACAAGGTAAAGAACAACAGGGTAAATACTCTGCTAATGCCACCTTGGGAACACATGAACAGTTCTCCATACCATGTGATTACCTTCAAATTCTTCGACCCTTTTCACATAAAGTTTGAGCTGTTTTTTCAACTTGCGTATGGTTTTGTCCTGCTTCCCTTGCTGCTCCATGAGGTCCTATAAAGATACAAATATGCTAGATTAATGCGAGTGAAAAACACAACTTTCATGCATGGCACAGAAGTGTAAATGTGTAAATCTGTAAACATCTGTAAATAGAAAGTAAACATTGCAAGAATTATTTTATAATAATATAATAATATAATAATATTTTCTCTTTATAAGCATCATAAAGACGCAATCTTTAATCTTAAGTGTTTTTTTATTTTATTGTATTTTTATTCATATCCTATTCTTTGCAGCTACAATGATGCAATTTCTCCTTAGGGATCAATAAAGTTAGTAAACTGTAAAAGGGCCCTTTCACAGGTATATATCCAGGTAAGTTCTGGGACTAAATGAGACATTTGTCAAACTGTTCATCTTCTTTTGAAGGAGCTTTGAATTCTGGAAATAGTTCTGGTCATAGTAATCGATACAAGGTAGAGCGATGGATTCAGGTCAGTGATCCGACCCACCAGGTTCTCGTTGGTGAGCCGTGTGATCTCGTGCTGCAGGCTCGCGTCAATGCGGGCGTCTTGTGGCAGGAGGAGGCTCTGGGCCAGGAGCTGCTGCTGCTGCTGCTTCTCCGCCCGCACCCTGCGCACCTCCTCACGCAGCTCCTCACACTCGTCACGATGGATCCGCTCCTGCTCCTGCATCTGGCACTCCAGAATCCTGCGGCAGGAAGGAGGGATACAGTTCAACCCCATATGGCTTAAACTGCCTTGAATACCACCTATACGGTTCCTTCATTACCTGTTGGTCTCTTTCAGCCCTTCGTAAGCTAGCCACAGTTCCCCGTCTTCATTCAATGTATGGATGTCGGTGGATCTGAGGAACAGCAGCAGTGAATATAAATGACACATAATTCCTGACAGAATTAAGTAAGAGTGGGGGCCAAGAAGGCTTACCTGTCAACCTCTTGAAATGCAGGAATTTCACTTAGATCTAATTTCAGACCTTCTCCCAGTGCAGAGTCCTAGAGATATGAAGGCCAGACCGGATAAATTATTCCTAGGCAAGGCGTCAGTTGAATCCAAAGCAGAATACCGAATAATAATGATAATAATCCTGATCATAAATATAAATTACTCTCTCACCTTATGTTTAAGAGCCTCTTGGCGGACCATATGGGATCGGAGGAGCAGCACCTCCTCTTTGCGCATATCCAACTCCTCGTTGGAGGAGTTGAGCTGTTCCAGCAGTATGTTGTAGGGCAGAGAGCCGGGGCTCGGGGGCGCCAAATCACCGCTCTCATTGGTCAGAGACTTCCGCAGCTCATTCAGGTCCACCTTCAACTTCTTGTTCTCAGACTCAAGTTCCTGGCGCTGTATTGAAACATTTTACAAAAAAGGTGAACAATCAAACATCTACAAATGAAGGGTTTTCATTCCAAAATGCTGTACATCAATTTTGGAAAAAAAGTGCTACCTTAAATTCACCTGTCAATATTTCAAAAACAATGATGACCATTTTGTAAGCAATGGTAATAGGATGACTCTTTTCTCATGGTGGATAGCTCCTTTTAGAATGAAAGTCAGTACATGCCAAACTCAGGTCTTGTTGATAAGATTACAAATTATTTCTCGATTCCAATATATGTAACTGAATGAGCCAAACCTTCAGTGTTTCCAGGTCCAGTTCTGCTCTGCCAGCAGTTCTCTGCTCCTCCACCTCCTTTTCAGAGAAATGCAACACATGCTATTAATATCAACCATTGCATAGGGAGAACTAATAGCTAATCAATGCAAAACTCATCTGTCCATTTATTCATTTAACAAGAGTGGTGTTTCAGAGCGTACTTTGGCCTTTTCTTGCTGGGCTTCTTCTCTCTTATCCAGCTGGCGCTGTAGAGACTGTTTCTCCTGCTCCACTTCCTTCACTCTCCTCTGGAGCTTCAGAAGGACTGGCATGTCCACTATGGACTCGGTCACATCCTAACAAAACACAGAAAATATTAGCTGATCCATCTCTTAACAATCTAACTAGAATGCTGCACTAATGGGATTAAATCACAGACGAGCCAAGCACAATAATCCCAGAGCTGTTCCAAGGCGAGCTTGTCCAGCTCCATGCAGCCCTCGCCCCCCCACTCCCTGTTTTTCCCAGTTTGCAGACAACACCACCTTAGTGGACCTGATCAAAGACAATGACGAGTCCATCTACCACAGAGAGGCATGACCGGCATCTTAATGTGCAAAAATCAAACTTGAGCTTGAAACTCAAGACACTGGAGATGAAGATAGACTTCTGCAAGACCCGTCTCCCCCTGGTAACCTATGATGCTAATGTGAATACAGCAGAGTTGCTCAAATTCCTGGGAACCATCATCTGTAATGCCTTCAAAATGGAATGAGAACATCTCCAATATAATCAAAACGAAACAGAGGATGTTCTCTGTCTCAACTTCGGCAGCTCACCCTGTCACCCTGCCAATCTTGCTCCTTCTCCACAGATCGTTGAAAGAATCTGCACATCATTCATCACAGTCAAAGACAGACAACATGATGCTACGGCAAGCAAAAGGGCAAAGAAGGTCGCTGCCAACCCTGCCCACTTGGGAAATCCCCTTTTTGACAAACTATCATCTGGAAAATGGTTCTGGTGCCTCAGTGCCTGATGAGCTGCACATGGACACTAATATAAGCCATTTAGGCCATTTAGCCATTTAGATTTTGCAAATCTGTTATTTATGGATCTTTTAATATTTATGTGACTATGCCAGTGCTGCTACACTGGAATCAATATTTGGTTTGCATTTATTCTTAGTGTTTATGTTTACACTACTATCATACAGTGCATCGTGAAGTCCTGTTACATTTGGTCCTGCACTTAGTGTGTCAATCCTGTATTATGCAACTGTCTTGTAATGTGTCAGAACCAATTTTTCAACTAAGTCAAATTGTTTGTGCATCTGTCATACCTAGCGAACCGATTATACACTATGATATAATGTTGTTTTGTACGTTACCTCTCTTTGTATAGAGCTGTCCTCTCCCTCGGCATAGTCTGAGCTGTGAGTACACTCAGACGTGTTGCTGCTGTAGTTGGAGTCCGTTCTCTTGTGACCAGATTTGTTTGAATTCTGATTAGGCATGAAACAATTTTTTGTCATACACTATGAAAAACAAATTAACAAATTACCATTTCAACCATTTAAAACCATATTACAGAAGGAACAAGAGGCCAAGGCATGAGAAACTGTTTTTCTGATGTCATGTTCATTCATTTCAAGTGTTTTTATGTAAAGTGATATGCATCGTCAGCTATCTCTAGCACACATTGTCTCTGCACCAATGTCACCATAAAGAATCCTGTACAATTATTGTACTTGTCAATTAAAGTGATTCTGATCTCTGACAGTATTTTGAACAGACCATATTGTTACACTGTTCATTCAGGAGGAATGAAATGACAAGTTTCACTGCATTTTGAGTGTTAAGCCACAGAAAGTGTTTCTCACCATGCTGATATTCATCTCCTCCTTCAGGTCTCCATGACGCTCCTCCAGATGCAGGTATTCACTCAGCAGACTTTGGTAGCGGGAGCGTTCTTCAGTCAAGTCCTTCTCCAGCTGTTTGGTGTTCTCTACACTGGTTTTGGACTCTGAAAACAACAGTTCTGCCTTATTTATTTACGTTCAATGAAGCCAATACTGGAGGACTGGGGGTTTGATGTGAACTGTTCAGTACCTGTTAACTGTTGGACCAGTCTGTTCAGATCATCCTTCTCACTGTTCAACAAGCTGTTCTTCACATTTAGCTCTGCTACCACCTGATAGTGAGAGGAGACAAAAATCATGCGTTCTTATCCCAGAGTCAGAAATGAACAAATTCCACCCGCTACTTAGAAGTTAGCTTTTTTGCATTTCACCCCGTTCACATTTTGTTGTTGTTATGTCAAATATTCACACATGAATGTGACTACTGTCCCCTGTGGCCCACCATAGGTGATTCATGGGAGCCTTCGACTGGGCGATTCTTTCCAGTGCAGAGAAAAATTGGGAGGTTTTTGATCAGAAAACAGCCGAGCACGCAGCCTGAAGCAATACAAATTGTTGGCAACACGCAGCCAGCAGAACACGCACACAAACCACTGGGTCAACAAAAAAATAAAACAACCAAAATCGTAAAAAAAACAAACAATCGAGGGGTAGAAGATGGACTGGTTGGGGTTAGAGTGGGGAAAACGACACCATCCTCTTCTGTAAGGCCTGTCTTGAGTTTCCAGCAGTGGGAAAGATGTGTGGGACATGTGGTATAATATGATTTTAAATAAAACGGTATAACGGTAAATAAAGTGGTACAAATTGATTGTTTATTGCCCAATATGCAATGCCTATGTTTTTTATTTCATAGTTCAATAAAATTGGAAAAGGACCAAAATGCCCCTAAAAATCAGATCAAGGAGGCAAAAAATGCCTTCTTACTCTTAGTATCTTACCCTGGTACTCATTACAACCAATAAAAGAAAGATTACTATTTACAAAATATGTAGGATGAAGTCCACAGTCTGTAGTGTTGGTAAATGCAGATGAATGTGGAGCAGGCCTACCTCTTGTGTCTGCTCCTGGTAGGCCCTAGCCTGCTCCTCTAGGTCCTGTTTCTCCCTCTGGGTGCTCTCCAGCTCCTGGCGCAGGAAGGAGAGCTGCTCCAGCAGCGAGGGGACCCTCTCTGCTTTGGTCTTGGCCTCTCGCTCCGATCCACGCAGGTTTTCCATCTCTCTGCCCAGTTTCTCTCTCTCCACAGTCTGGGTCTTCTCCACAGCACTCAGCCTCTCACTGAGCTCTCTGTTTTCCTTATGCTGCAGGGGGGAGATACACACACACATGCTGTGCATGTGATCCGACAACTCCCAATGACCCAATGTCACCCAATGAAAACCGCTTTTTTTTGTTATGGCAGATAACAGAGTGAACAGCTACCCAACATTAACAAAACTAGATATTCATAAGCAGGGTTCCCACACTCACTATGACATCAAATTCAAGGGCTTTTCAATGACTTTCAAGGTCTTGTTTGGTGAAAATCAACGACCCAAAATCGGCATGTTTTGGGGTAAGAAAACAGTCTAGAAATCCTGGTGAAATTCATTTTAAAACTGAACACAGCTGTTATATCAACACAAATCTCAGGGTTTTCCTCAGGATGTGAAGTCCTAGGATGGAGAAAGGTGAGGCATATCTGGATGCTGTATTTTAATTTTAAAAGTCAAGTACTTTCAAGGCCATCCATTCATTTCCAAAAACTTTTAAAAAGGCCTTATTTTGTTTTAACCAAATCCACAAACTTTGGGAACCCTGCATAACTGATTCGCACAGTCCTCACCTGCTCGTTGATCTTGTGCTGCAACTGCAAGATCTTGTTCTCCATACCAACATTGAGCTTCTTGAAGTGCTCCACCGAGCGCGCATCCACTTTCAGCTTCTTTAATTCCTTCCTGGCCCTCATGCGACGAACGCAGCTCTGCAACAGGACGATGGCTGCCAGGGAGTGTCTGTAACGCCGTTTGGCCAGCCAGCCTCTCACCCACCGCTGGATGACCACGGCCTTGTGCTCATACACCATCTGGGAGCAGAAAGACAACAAAGATATAATAAGATGCCAATAACAAGTGATATGGTGAGGACAACATATCCATGTATGTTAAAAAGATGTGGCGACCCAGGGGCCTCATTTACAAAAAATGGACTTGGAATACATCTTCAACTTGATCATTTCTAAAAATGTGCTTACTTATTTTTTTATAAAATTAACCAACAAGTTAACTGTGAACGCCCTCAATCATTACCATCACCACTATGCATGTGACTGACCGAGAAAGATTCCTTTACACAACAGTAAAGGTTGAGGGAAAAAATCCTCCATTGGCCTGACAAAACAATGTGACATACTGTACGCTGCTACAAGCTGTCACTATCTCAACAGTGTTACTAGTGAAAAGGTTTGCACGTCACTTCTTCTTGTTGCAATTGCCGTTGTCATGTGAAAACCTTGTAGCTCCAACTGATTCAATTGGAGCTACAATTGATGTGGTTTTCATGTTTTAACTTCAATTGAGGAATCAATTGAGAAGTTCCTTTGTTATTTGAGAAAATTCTATGATCTTTGGGTTTTTAAAACACTTTCAACCCCATTGGATAAACTCAAAAATACAGGATAAAAACAAGGCTGTTTTTCTCAGTTCCTTTCTTAGAGGCCTTAAGAGTAGTGTGGCATCACTGTGGTCTTCTTTCATTTCTACGGGCCTCCAAGTTTTCATCGAGCCTGCTCCTACCTTATAGTACTGCTGTCTGGCCATGTAGGCCCTGAAGAAGCACTGGATGACGATGGCTGCAGACTGCTGCTGCTGATAGCGTCTCCTGGCCAGCCACATACGCACGTTCTGCTGGATGACCACTGCTGCCTTGGTCCGCCACAGAAAATGAGCAAGGCTGACAAGAAGGAGACATGTTTACGAAATATCTCAGTAACCTTATCAACTCTTATTTTGCTGTTGTTCCGTTTTTCCACTCACCAGCGGGCCTGGTGGCCCCGCACATATCTCTGTATGGTGATGGCCGACTCCCTCATCCTCAGGTACTTCTTGCGGGCGAGCCAGCAGCGGATCGTCTTCTGGATGCGGACACAAGCCATGCGCAGCTTGTCAGAGCGCAGCTTCTCCAGGTACGCCACCTGTCCAGCCCTGAAGAAAATCTTGTTTTTGCCAAACTGATACTTTTCCTGGTCCTAGGAACAAGACACAATATGTTTACATATTTTTGTATCTGTCTGTGAGAGCTACAATTAATGTATGATCAACATTGTGGAGGATCTCTTCTTTGCTTCCACCTTGCAATCCAGCCCTACCTTGATCAGTTTTTCCAAGACATTTTTGCAGGTCTGTTTTCTGTCAGGAAGCACATCCTTTTGCTTCATCAGGACCCGGTAACGACTAAAAAATTCTTGATAGGTCCATCTGCAATATCCACAAAAACAAGCCAAGTTGGACAGATTCATTTTTTATAGGTCTATGTATTGCATATCTGTGTGTACAAACTGATGATGTTATGTAGGATGTCCAGGGCCCCGTGTCTTGGATCGGATGCTGTTGATAAGCTACCTAGATGGGAAGCCTGCGGCTGAGATCCGGATGGTTTCGAGGATGCCACAGGCCCGTAGCTGCTGCACTGCCCTCACAGGGTCCAAGCTTTGAAAAAAGATACCATACAAGCGCCTGTTATCAATATGCCTTTTCATTCACGGTATACAAACAATTTCCATGTGAACAGGTAATCATATTAGGCAAAAGGAGGGAAATCATCCTGCTCACGTGAACGGAGTTTTCAGGTCGTTCGGTTTGATGCAGCGTACGTAGTGAGGAGTCGTAGCGTTCAGAGTGTCCATCAGCAGATGGAGAGATTGTCGAAACTGTGTGCAGACAATAAATAAATGATTACTAAATAAAAGTATGCAAACACAGGATCAAATTCCATGACTGCACCATGACATGAATTGTTATTCCAATGACTAATATTTAGCAGCGTCTGTTTTTCAAATCTTTTTTATTTTGTTGAATAGCGATTTCAAATGTCCAAAATCTTGTTTGTCTGGCTATAACAATCATAAAATTTGTTGTTGTGGATTATTATTCCCTTAATGGTCTACCAGCCAAAGTTGACACTGACCACCTGACCCGCTGAACAACACCTGAACAACAGATCTATCATCTTCTATAACTTCTCCAGTGTTGGACAACACAACTGTCAAATTCCATGACTTCTCCAGGTTTTTCCAAGACCGTAAGAAATGTAACTGTCTGACAAGCTACAGCATACCGCAGATTGTCATGAGGCCTCCTGTTTGTGCTCTCACCTGCAGTCCAACAGTCTTTTTGTTATCCCTCTGAGCCTGACCAGGCCTTGACTTGATGGAGTGACTGCTACTAGAGCTTGTGGCTTTCTCATCCTCCTGGAACAGCTTCAGCAGCAAGTCAAGCTAAAGACAAAGTTCAGAGATCTCAGTAACAGAATAATAACAGAGTTGTCCTTGAACAGCAGGTGGCAGTATTTTCTAAAATCCCAGAGAAGGTACAGTATATTTCCTCACAATTCCAGGATGTGTGCCCAGGAAGTTAAAACACAAAACACATTGAATAGTCATGTGCTTTTGGCTAAAATGGCATTGACACTGAATTTCATTGAATAAATTTCGTATTGTGACTTTCACAAAGACCGACTAAACTGGAAGGACTGGAATTCAGAACAAAGTGAATGTAAGCCGATACATTGGAAAAAATAAATAAGTATTGCACCTTGCTCATTTTCAGCACATTTATCTGCTCCTCGTTGACTGTGTCCTTATTCTTCTCCAGGAAACCCTCACATTGGTACTCCACCTGAGGACAAAGGGCCAGGTCACACAGTCTTCCCTCACTATAAGGGCAAAGGTCATATTCATCATCCAGAGTCTGGAACTGGACTGATTAGTGCTGCTCTAAGGGGTGGAATAATCATATTTACGGTGAAGGCATTCAACTCTTACACAAACTGACTGTGTGCTGACTGAGTACATACCATTTCACCACATTTAGACTTCTTGGCGCTGTTAACTAGAAGACACAGCTAATTTTATCTGCGCATTAAGTACCTTGTCTGCAAAGTGGTGGATGATGAAAGCTCTGTTGGATAACCTGGGTTTATCAAAGTGAGCATTCTGCTTCAGCAGGGTGTTGTACAGTTTCTGGGCCCATGTGTCATCACAGCCTTTGGGCATCTACGGAAAAGGAGAAGGTTTGGCACATGAATTAGTCATCGCCTTACTCATATCCTCCCGACACAGCATGTTGGAGGTTCTTCCGGCATGTGGAACACAGTTTGGTGAAAATGAACTCATAGTGTTTTACTTTGCACTCCTCATCCAGAAGGTCCAGGACGCCCAGCTTGGCCTCAATCAGATTGATGCATGGCTGGTTGTCGTAGAAGTCGATCAGTGTCCAGGGGATCTGCTCTCTCATGTACTCCTCTTGCTCCAGTTTGAACACATGCTGGAGGGAGCAATAATTGAAAATGATTTACGTATATGTTTTGACTAGAAAATGAAGGTCTGAACAGCAGTGAAATACACGCACCAGGTTGAACTGCTGCTGGAGCTTCTCATTGGCGTAATTGATGCAAAACTGCTCAAAACTGTTGACATCAAACGTTTCAAACCTGAGAAAAAAAATACATTTTAAATGAAAGCAACAAATAGCACCACTGTGGAACATATATGGAAAAGCCAGAGATAAAAACACACCCGTAAATGTCGAGCACACCGATGAATGAGTGCTGCTTAGCTGCAGATTTCAAGGCCTTGTTAATGCAACCAACAGTCCAACTGAAGACCTTGGCATAGATGTGCTTGGCTAGGGCATCTCGGCCATTGACAGCGTTCACTTTGGAGATAGACTTAACATAAGTTTCTGTGGCCGTCTTCAGCTTCCTGTGGCATAACCAGTGGGCCATGTCGTCGTACGGCACCCCCATCAACTCACAGAACACCATCAGGTGGCTGTTGTCTGGCTGAAAACACACCAACAGTGATGATCTGATACAGGCTGAAGCTCCAGATAACTCACTTATTAACATAACATTCTGATTTAAAACATCATCTAAACTACTACACAAAGTGCTTATTGAGAGCCTTGTGGATGCCTCCAGTGGTAATCGTATTTACCAAGATGCTGCTTCTGTCTGCCGATTGATCTTTCACCTCCACATTGCTAAGATGAAGAATAGCTGCCAGAATTTGGAAAAGCGCCATTTGATCACTTTCACCGATTCCTGAAATGAAAATTAAACAGCAAAACAATAAATGGCCTAGGAGCCTCAAACAATTCACTTTGTCTTATTGGAGACAGCTCCTCTACATCACTCATGTCAGGGAAACCAGAAACACAAATGTAAATGCAGTTCTCATTGCAGTCCAACTAGTAAGACTCACCTAATAATGAGAAAGCCCTCCTGGTGTCACACATCTCTTTGGCGTCTTCCACTCCATCGATGACGGGGCTCTGACCCTGGTTAGTACAGTGGAAGTCATCGGCGCAACCTTCAGATATTAATCATACAAAATATTGCACTAATAAAAAACTACCTGTTATAACGGCTGCAAGAACTTTTGACATTTAATAAACAATACTGTACAAGACAGTGGTGGTAATTAAAAGCAGAGGCTGTCTAAAACAAAGAGAAGTAATTATCCAATTCATTTGAATACATTTCAGCCATACTTCCCAACTCCCGCTGAAGAGATGAGAGACATTTTAGAGGGTCACATACCTAACTTGAAGGCTTTGAACTCTGGTAAATGTGAAGAGGCACATAACTGGTAGAATATATGATAGTTCCTTTCTCCATGGGCCTGAAAGTAGGGCAGACAGATGTAAAAATCTGAACAAATACAAATTCAATTTCAAGTTGATTTTCATACCACACAAATATTATATACTGTATAATTTCATTTATAGCGCTTGTGATTGTATAAGCATGCTTGAACTGCCAAGCATATTTCCTAAAGCCAGACAAAAACTAAAAGATTATCAAATTCAGGCTTAAAAATGTATGGAAGTCAATTAACAGGAAACACTATCACCCTTGTTTGTTATTAATATGCTAAGGCAGTCAGTCAAACACACTAAGGTTTCAGGGAGTGTTTCTAAATCAATAAATAACAAAGAAAAGGCCACATTCAGGCACTGTAGGTAGTCATCCATCTTTTAAAGACATGCAAGTCAAATAAATACAGGTGAAACTCACCTGAAACACGACTCTAGATTTTTCCAGTAGGTAGGTTCTCATGTTAGCCCCGATTATACGATGCTTCTTGTCAAAACCAATCTCGATGTACTTCCCAAAGCGGCTGCTGTTGTCGTTCCTTGTCGTCTTGGCATTCCCTAGAGCCTAGACGAAACACGGAGAGGGCTCTTGGTAACTTTTGTCATTTTATAATCCGGTCTTATTTTCCTAATGTGTTACCTCCTACCTCCATGATGGGGCTGGAGGCCAGCACCCTCTCCTCCACATTGGTCTCACCAGACGAGCCGCTGACTGTAGCAAAGTAACGCATAGCGTACTTAGCAGAGACCGTTTTGCCGGCACCCGACTCCCCACTCACTATGATGGACTGGTTTCTTTCATCTCTGACAGAGAAGAAAAATTACAATGATGTGAACAAAGGGAGCAAATATCAGCTAAAACAAATTCAAAGTATCAGTCTAAAAGGAAACTAACATATCACTTTTTTTTTTTTTAAATGTAAAATGAAATGTTCTTGGAGGTGACAAAACCTGGCCATCTGTTTGAACGCTTCCTCTGCTACAGCAAATATATGGGGGTCCATGTCCCCCATGTTCTGGCCACTATAGGCGGTGATGATGTCAGCTTCATAGATAGGCAGGCTCTCATAAGGATTGATGGCAACCAGGACAATGCCTGAAAACCATAGCATGAGGAGGGAAATCTCCATTAGTCTGCATCAAAACATTATAAACTCCTGTTATCTGACATGGGTTATGAATAAATTAACAGTGACTCCTGAATGCATCATTTTGTGTATATTTATCATCCCAAAATTAATAATCCACAGTAGTATGTGTTCCTTTAAGAGCAGCCTAAGTGACAATAATCAGCATAATGCAGATTATGTCAGAGAGTACTGTGAGCAGGACTCCAAAGTCTACAGTGACAATGATAGTGAGTCAAAGGAGTTGGAGCTCTTTACCACAGTATGTGTAAATTAACTTGGAGTCGATAAAGCGCACTTTGAGGTTGTGTAGGACAGCCGGCTCGTGCAGGTAGCTGAGAGCAGTGAGGTCATTTTCCCCCACCAAGATGTTGGGATTTCTTAGTGGTGGCAGGCCGGTGGTTAGGGGATCAACTTTGTGTTCCACGTCCTGGAAAGATACAAGAAGTTAACTTATCTATCTTATGAAGCCAAAGACAACTGTTGCTTTCAACTTGGAAGCATAAGAAATTACATGTAAAAAATCAAGAATGCGTAGCGATACACAAAAATAGTGGCATCAGTCATAGTTCATGTTAAAGCTACCTAGCAAACACTGGGCTCGGCTTGTTCATGTTGATAATATCTTGGCCTCATTTCCATACCTGAAGTGCATGCCCAAACTTGACATCACAGCTGCAGGGAGCAACAGCTCTCAGTGAAAACTCTACAACTTGCAGCCACACTGTTAAAATGCCCATCTTAAAGCAAATAAATGACAGTATCTACTTGTCTTCAAAGTTTCATACACTGGTAAAGTTACCAACAGAGCCACACATTCTTCTCCATGCCTGGAAAATTCTGTGTGCATTTACCAAACATGTGGTTCTCACAGCTGCCTTGAATAAACCCAGCACACAAAGATTTACGAGACTTGATTGCCAATGTTCTTGCAACAGAAATGTGTGCATGGCTGCCCCACAACGCCTCACACACTCATTTCCAACTCAGTGCCTCCGTCTCCGCCTGCCGTTTGCCCGTCTCACCGTGCCATCCTCCAGCTGCAGAGACAGCACTCGGTCCCCAGGAGTGAAGTCCTTGGTAAGCTCTGCTGACTTCCACACCTCAGCTGCATCTGGAAGCCATACACGGGCATACTGATGGGAAAGAGGAGAACCGGGTCAGAGCCGGCCAACCAGAGCACTTACACAGGAGCCTACAAAAGTACAGCAAAACAGCAGAACTGACAAGTACACTCTCAGAAAACAAGGCACAGAAATGTACTTCAAAGGGTACAAATACTTGTCAGTGGGGCTGTAGGGTATGAATATAGTAACCTTAGGTGTGGTACATATTTGTACCCTTACAGATGGCACAGACCAAGAGCTGTATTAAAATAAAACTACTGAATTAAACTGATAAAGCCCCTATTCATATAAATATCTATATATATATAGATATATATATGACACTGCCAAAGCAGCTCTCTGCCTTACTTGCTGCATGCTCTTACTGTACTTTAAGTTGGTGGTGAAATGGTACAAATGTGTACCTTTTACTGTCAGAACTGTCTGTGGACCTGTACTGTAAGTTTCCGCTATTTCTGACAGCGTACCCCGCGAAAATGGCTAAATTAAAACCGAGGCAAGACAGTAAAGTAGACAGAGGAAGAGGCGTTAAAGAGGTAGAGCCAAAGTTGTTAAGCTAAAACCAGGCAGCAACTGACAGACACGAATAAATCAGGCCGTCTTAAGGCTGATGTAGACAGCTCTGTTTCCAGTACAAATGAATGAGCGGGACAGCCAAACTTTTAAACGTATTTAGCCTACCTTGGAGTACAGTTCACTGGCTGCCATGTCGCTCAGCTCGCTCACTTACACACTCTCTGCCCACTGGGAACTGGAGGAAACATTTCTCTGAGTCACACAGCCAGATGGCGACTAGGAAACATAGACTTGAAAGCTGACATGAACTTCTCTCAGCTCGTCTGGGCTCGGTGAGTTTGAGCTGTGGGAAGTTTGCTGCTGCTGCCGCTGCTGCAACAGTTGCGCGTGCCACGACACGTTTTGTTCTCGTGAAGCAGGCGTGCCTCCCAGCGGCTAAAAACACTAATCCCATCCCGATCCCCAACCCCTCTGATGCCTCCTGGATGGTCCCGCAGGGCATAAAACTACCTGACGACTAGACAACATGTGCATCACTAGTGGAGGATGACAAGTCACACTGGGCATCAAGACAAATATCCCAATAGTTTTTCTTTTACACTAACCACTCACCCCCTAAAATAACCTTACATTTATATGAATTCACTCCTTAATTCATGCAAAATCCCCTTAAAATTAGTTAAGGGAGTTGTTAATGGAGGAAACGCCCTTTACTCCCCCATAATTTTTGACTGCTTCTAATATAATGGAAACTTCAGGGAGACAGGAACTTTCCACTAATAAACTGTAAACCATGCACAAAAAGCATTAAAAAAATCCCTTAATTACTAGTGTCTACATGAATCAACCCATGAAAAGATCCCTTAAAACCCCATGATACTAACCCCTACTTTTTTTTTAAAGCTATATTATTTTTTATGGATGCTTATGTAATGGAGAACTTAAGGATATTTCTGGGATAAAATTAAGGGGTTTGGAAAACTGGCCATGATGTCATGACCCCACATACTGAAATCTTTATTTGCGTCTACTGCAGTACATGATAAACTCTAAGCCCTAAGAGCACAGATATATAGTCTCAATATCAAATGGTATTTCAGTGCAAAAGCAAATGCAAAGACACGTTCATTTCAATAAGTCGACTGGTCAGAGCACATATGCAAAACTATTTTATTTACAAAAACAAATGGCACAGTGTGAATGCACAGTACATGTACATGCACACTCCAGACGTGTCACGGGAGTTGCTTTCCATAAAAGCCTAAATGATTCCAGTCAGACAGTGGCAGACATTTCAGGCTAGATTCACAACTAAGATTCTCACTGAGGGAGCAAATATTGCTCAAGAGGAACAGCGGTTCATAACTGTTAAGGCCATTTTAGAGGTCAGGATGAGATGCAGATCAACAGCATTCCTTGAAAACCAATGTCACTAAAATTAATTAAAACATGACCAGCTAGCAACATTTGTGTGATCCAGACTTCAGCACTTAAAATGCACCAAATCAAAGAGCTTTACAGGGAGAGGGAGGGGCACAGACGATCAAGGATTAGAAAAAACAAAAGGAGCAATATTTGATTCAAGCAGAACATTTTCACTTTTTAATAGACATGCCTCCATATGAGCAGGTGTCCATCTGAACACTCAACATCGTTTCAAACTGAAAGGCTCGTCTGTAAGTCACACTTCTACATCACACAAACTACATCAATGGGCACCTTGATAGTATTTGATCTGCCTGTAGTCATAAGGAAATAATTTTGCCTCTTTGTAATAATCAATAACTAGGAGGAAGAAGAGGCCCTCATGGTGAGAACAGCAACTAACGTCACAGGCTGACTGTCCATGCGCTCATTAGGAGGCATACATGCCAACAAGTGAAAATGTTCTGCCAAAATAAGACAGCACTAGCTTCCATTCATATTTCCAGGTGTGATATAATGTACAGTGAATAAGTACGATTCAGTCTTTTTCAAGATCTTGAGAAACATTTTCAGCTACTACTACTGTTGGATGTAAGTTACTGATGATTCAATACCTGCCTGTTGCCAATTTTTCTTAAGTATCCAGCTTGATTCACAACTTGTTCTTTACGAATTCATACAAAGGTGAAGGATGAACAAAACGGAAACAGCAGGTAGATATGCAATGGGGTTGGAATGGTAACAACACAGTAAACATAAAACTGTGTGTCAATCAACCAGCCAGTTTGCTGGCCACAATCGAAGGCTTCCTCTGCGGCAGGTCCTGAGGTGTTGGGATGTGGTCTCCTGTGATCTCAGTCTTCTCCGTTGGGGCGGTGGGCAACTGTTTGTTCTTCATCTTTGCCTTGGCCATGTTGTAGTCTCCAGAATCAAAATACTTTTGCTGCACAAATAAGAAGACATAGAAAGTGAGGATATTGTAAGACTGGAATTGTTTAAATTAGCAGCTAGGCAGGTGTAGCTCTGAAACACACCCCCTTCTGAAGTCTTTTCCTGAGCAGGTCGGAGCCCCCCGGCTTGGCTCCGAGGTTAGGATACCTGGCCTTCAGCTTGGCCTCCTCTGCTTTCTCTGGACTTATTACCTTGTCCTCCATTTCCTGTTAAAAAGACCAGACATAATAGGGATGGAAAATGCTCCATTCGTTTTCAACAAATGTCTGAAATAGAAGCTCGCAGTTGAATGGAAATCAAACTGACAGTAATCACAGTAGAACCTAAACAGTAATGATTAAATCAAATTGCACTGTCCAATCTGACAGCAGCAGCAGTCAACAGCTAGTTAACAGCTAATATGCAGGCGCCGCCATGAGGGAAACTCCAACTGGTGTTTGCAGGATTTAAATTTGCCAATTAGCCTGTTTAGCTACAGGGTTAGCCAGTGTTAGCTACAACTCCACTTATTGATTATGGTTACCTAGCTGACCCCACATTTGCTGGGATTCCGTTTTGTTTATCAACTAACGCTACTGACCTGTATAAGGTTCTTCTAATAGCGGATTACTTGGCGGTAGCAACGACGGTGACATTAGTTAGGAGTGGCTAACTTGCTTGCTGCTAACCGCCTGCTAAATTTACCCGGCAACACTCCATCCAAACGGAGTAGACAAGCTAACTAACCTAGCAGAATTAGCTAGCTAATGTTGCAGTTCCCTCCATTTTAACATACCTGCTGTTCTTCAGAAGTCCGTGTTCCTTCAACCTCCTCGGACATAGCTTTATTAAATCCCAGCTCAGCTCACAAAATGATGGATATCGCCGACCAGCCCTGATACGA
Organism: Centroberyx gerrardi; assembly: GCF_048128805.1. Taxonomy (NCBI): domain Eukaryota; kingdom Metazoa; phylum Chordata; class Actinopteri; order Beryciformes; family Berycidae; genus Centroberyx; species Centroberyx gerrardi. The sequence goes on along the minus strand of NC_136000.1, from coordinate 13,024,716 downwards.
GATGAAAGGTAATGCTGGCAGCGACTGAGCGGGCGGGCGAGAGCAGCAGCCTGCAGCCTGTCTGACAACAGGCCGGCCAATCGATCCCAGAGCGGAAGAGTGCAGTCTGTGTGGGATTGATCACGTCGTTTTTCTTCTACTTCTGTTTATGCTACTTATTTATTGTCACCAGCTTTACATAAATGTCTAAATGGCTCGATTTCTCCACGAAGTAGTGGTTTTCTTCTTTTTATTGACAAATACTTTTGCTTGAATGAGTGAAAGACGCAGGTGTGGAAACCATGAAATATCTATTCATCTCAATTCTTGTAGTTTGGGTGGGGGCTTGTTAGCTTGTCAGATAATATAATACTTCCATGCTTGTTAGCAACGATCGTAGAAAGGTTGGTTGGCTAATCTGTACATACAGTTCCCATAGCGAAATTTGAACCTCAAGAAGCTACAAGCTGCCGTTTTACAAGAAAATCATACTGAACCAGTGTTCACAAACTGCGAACAGGATTGTTTCACCGTTGCATATCTAAATTCATTGATCTTCATCTGAAAATTGTGTTTATTAGGTGTAATTACTCTTCTACTACTCTGTAATACCTTTCGTAAAGCTTCATGTATAGACAAAACGGATATGACATAATTGCATACATTCACATGTTCCATTTTGTGTTTAATAGTTGTATAGGCTACAATATCTATGTACATAGATGTGTGCAGTGTGGTATGGTGCAAATAGTAGCCTAGTTTGTTGGTTATTTTTCAGTTGGTTCAATTCAGTTTAATACAGAAATGAACTTAAGACATAAAAATGCTTGTTTTCTTACACTCCCAACAAATATTTAAGCCATCATTGGAGTCTTTGCACCAAATTATTCTTAGGTTATGGCCACTGATTCAGTTCAGTCTGGCCCCATGCCAAGAAGACGCTTTTTCACAATGTGTACCACTGCACTAAATGGTGAATGGAAGAAAAACAATTGTCAAAAGGAGGCTTTTATTCTTTTGTTTCCCAGTTGGTTACCTTCTTTCATTTTCTGCTTCACTGTAATACATTGGGCTACATAACAATCCCAACCACAAAAGGAGAAAATATAGGAATACTGGCAAAAAAAGGAATATATTATTTACAGACTTCCCCCCCACAGGTTGAAAAAAGAACATTATTCACTGCATAGGCAAGAAACAGTTAGGATAATTGGGCGTCATGGCAGCTGACTGTTGTAGTTTCAGAGGCCGATCTTTGTGGGGCGAATGTATCAATCCCTTATACAGCATTTGAAAAAACATGCATGTCTTACAGGGTTTATATTTCAAAGTAGGTACTGTCAGTTATTTGGAAAATTTAATTCCAAATGTACAGTATAATACAAGGTCAACTTGTTCTCGGGTTTCGTGAAACATTAAAAGAACACCTTGGGTGTAAGTTTAATTGTCATCATCCCCCATGTCCACATCCTCTTGTAACTTCTGCACCATCTTTTCTTCCATTTGTTTGGGTTTTCCTGTGAAAAAAGTAAGATTAGATCAAACCCACAAACTAACTAATGCTGAGGATCATCATTGTGCAATATGTTTATTTTCCTTCCCCATTTCGTCTTGATCGTTGTGTACTTCTAGAAAAGGGGAAGGAAGCATCTTGTTTGTGTTGTTTATCTTACCGGCATGTGGTGCTTTGATAAGGTGAATATTTTTCTTCACTTCGTTGATGTCCTCCTCTTTCTCCAATTGTTTGCCCTTCTTCAATCTACAGAGAGGACACAAAAAACATAACCGCATGAAAACACTGCTGCCATTCACTGCCACTGTCCCATCTGTCAAAATCTTACACTTTAAACATTGAAACTACTATAAATAACTGACACTTTACACTTTAAACATTGAAACTACTATAAATAACTGACAATAGTTGTGACTCAAAAAAGATATCCATCATTAACACAAAATATATTGCTCACCTGTTCATGATAAATCTTGCCTGTCGTTTCTGTTTGATTTCTTCGACCTTCTTCATTGCTTCCACTGTAAAAAGGAAAAGTGACATGTTACTCTGCTGCTCAAAATTCAACTGGCCCTACATTTATACAGCAACTACTTGCAAGAAGAAGTAAAACCACAGATTACCTGTCTTGTCCCAGAGCGCCCTCTTGTATTTAACAGGAATATTTCTGCGTTTCTCAAACTCCAAAGAGTTATCCTGGAAGACAGTATTTTCGTTAGGTAGGTAGTAGAAAACAAAGGGGCATTTAAGACAGGACGTTATAGACAACCAGCTCACCACTGTCAACTCCTTTCCTGTCGCCTTTCTGAATGCTTTGGTCCATCTTGTTTTTCTGGGGTTGCGCTTCTTCTTGAAGTTCTTGTGGCACTTGGATTTGCAGAATCTGAACACCTAAACGTAAAACAACCCCAGACGAAATCATTTATTATGAAACCACAGGACTGTGCATGGGTCCGTAGACTTATAACGTTAAGTGTTTTTCTTGCCAGGACACACACACACACACACACACACACACACACACACACACACACACACACACACACACACACACACACACACACACACACACACACACACACACACACACACACGTGTTCCCACCATGTACCGTTAGAGGGCGCGATGCCTCCACAAGCCAGAACTAAAGCTAACAGGCTCGGCTAGTTAAATGTCCGGGCCGCTGTCAGTTTAACTCTTTTTGTCAGTGAATGATGAACATGTAACAATTAGTAAATTCAAAAGTTCCGTGCTTCAACTTCACACCTACCAATCGTATCTACCGCCGATTTACTGTGTCGGATTTACGGAGCTACTACACACTGACATGATCCCACGTGAGGGATTCCAGCACGTTAAGTTAGCTAACGTTAGCCAGCTAGCTAACGGGGCCGCCACCAGCGACAAAACCTCAATTTATGTAATGTTACGGGACTATTCAGTTAGCGAGAAAGCAACATACCTTGCAATCGTTTCGAACAAACATCATCCCATGCCCGGGGTACACAGGCCCCGAGCAGAAATAGCACTTTTCGATGCGCATTCTTCGGAGCAGAAAGCTCGTGTGCGCTACACGAGCAGCTGATGAAAACAAGTCTGTCTTCCCGTCTTCTTCTTCGGCTGTGGCAGCTCGGCTTGGCGACTTGCTGCTTTGCTGCCCCCTGCTGGATCTGCTGCTGCACTGTTCAAAACGTCTCAATTCAAATTACTCTGTCTATAACATAGCTATAACAATCTGAAAACAAAGAGGTAACTATCATGTAACAACTACTTAAATATTCCTCTGACAATTAATAGATTTGATATGGCCACATTATGTTCATGTTACCCTCTCCGAGTCTGAAATGTGGATAATTAATGATGCACTTTTGCACACTTGCATTTGCCCACCCTGGACGTATATGTATATGCCCTTACACAGGATTGTATACCTGACTGAGTCTGGTAACTGCACACACCCCCACCCCTTCTTTTCTGTATCCTGCTACTATTTTGCTACTGCAACAGCACAGTTTCATCTTATCTCATGTCTCGCCTTGTAATAAGCAATTTAACTCTAAAACAAATATAATTAAATGTCATTAACAAAGCCCAACTTAGTACAGCGTATCACTTTCTGGAAACCATTGCAGAGCCAAAAAGTATTTTGTTGACTGTTAAATTTGGTCCACAGGCCTCTTTGGGCAGTCCTGACTTTTTTAACCTTTTTAACTAAGTTTTTAAGGTAAATACTCTCTCTCTCTCTATCTATCTCTCTCTCTCTCTCACACACACACACACAGTGCTGATCATACCAAGGAGACAAAGTGCAACACAAAATGTTTTTTTTTCCAAGAACAAATTTATTATCTATTTTTGACCATCTTGAGAGTATCAAAAAAGGTTTGTTGCAACATTTCAACACAGAAAATATTTTGGTGTTTACTTGGGATTAAAAGATGTATTTTGGTATTCAAATGTAGATATATCAGAAAAGCATAAGTTAAATAATAACAATTAAGTCTACACTCTAAATTTACAATTGGCACCTGAGTTCTGTTAGCAAAATCATCTGTGGCATTCAGCTTTGCATTCTTTAATACATTCCACAGACAAAACTGTAACTAGAAACCATTCTTATTAATTTAGGAAACTGTCACATTAATATTGGGAAAGATTTTTGTTTACAAGAAACATCATGCTAAAAAACACAATCTAAATTAAAAGTCCCAATGTAACCTAAATACAATTTAGGTGAAATCTCATGATCACAATCGAAAAGACAGCAGAACACTTTTTGACCTCTCAAGCTTTAAAAAACAAAACAAATCTGACTAATCTTCATGTAAAAATGCCTTTCTAGCAGTCAAAACCATTGAAAATCATATCACATTAATATGTAAATAATGTTTTTCCAAAATGCAAACCAAAGAAAATCACTAAATAACAGAGACTTCTCAAAGTTTCTTTGGTTAGGATTATTTGTGTTACAAAGATATAAAAATTGATTATGTTGCTCTTCACACATAGGGTTCTCATTTTGATAGTCAGAATCCTTGTCATTGTCACACCTGGACAGGAAACATCATGGAGAGAAACTGGATTTTTTCCCCATATAGCAACAGAGACAAAGAATTAAAATCATCATCATCTATCACTGGCAGAACACGCTGGATCTTTGGTCTGGTGTCGATAATTTCCACCACGTCGTACCGAGGATCAACTGAATGAAAAGCCATACCCATCTGAGGAAGCAGACAACTCTTTGGATAGTAGCATCGGTGTCACCGCTGCATTTAGCAATGATCCAGAAGGCAAGTGGGACACAAGTCAGGGAGACTTGTGCTAAAGCTTTCACCAGAATAAAGCATCAAAAAAATGTACATTGAGAAAAGCATTCATACCACCATTCTAAGGGAAATTTACATCATTGGCAAGAATAATATTTTGGCATATGCTCCCTAAATGTACATCCACTATATTTTTTGGTTGCCTTTGAATATCTATTGTATTATCAAAAACTCTTTCTTTGGGTACATTTCTTCTTGTCTTTGGATCGCATCATCTATAGTATGCAAAGCCCTTTCCATATTAAGGCAATGTTAAAGCTTTAGGAGTTCAGTGCACTGAAAATGTCAATTGATATTGGTATGATATTACTCAAATATGTTGACAATATCTAATGCACTTGTTTTCACAACATACAACATTCTAAGACAAATAATGTGAAACAAAAGCTCTTTCAACCTTGAAAATAACATTTAAGATAACGTTTTCAAAAGAAAAACTATACGTAATAATGCGCCAACACAGGATAACAAGACATGGCAATCAAATGTTTTCACCTTGTCCCCTGAGTCTGAGAGAATACTGCACAATATATGGTAAAAAGGAGGTAGTAATGTATATACAAGAACAGAACACTGAGGTAGACGAGCAGCAAAAAGGGGTCAAATACACCCTTTGCTCCAGTGGAAAGAAATTAAATATAATGAAAATGTATCACAATACATTTCTGACATTCTTTTAAACATTCATCATGGGTGAGCTTTGGTTTAGGACAGACAATGCCAAACACACGGCCAAAAAGGTAGACAGTTTTAAAAAAAAAACAATAAGGGAAATAAAATACTATAACATTCATACAAAATCCTGAGGTAGACCAGAAGCAAATGCCCGTTTCCTCCGTCATAATAGTTGGCTTCCTGATCCCTTGTGCCTCAGAAAACGACCTGGGAGCCCACATCAGGAAGCAAAAGGAGGTAGAAGTGGCGTAGCTTTGGCAGCTGGAGAGCGGGTCCGGGCCAGGCGGTGTCAGGAGCCTGCTGGATGGGACGAGTACTGGGCAGGATGAGAGGCCTCCACCACAGAGACGCAGCAGGCCTGGGCGGCGTCGGGGGCCGAGCGACGGAGGGGACGGCCCGGCATCTCCTCGTCTTCCACTTTAAAAGACGCCTTCAGCCCCGCAACGCCGTCGTCTGGCCCGAAAGACTGGGGTCTGGAGCGCTGGCCGGTCGAAGGGTTGCTCATCTCCTCGTTGCTCTCTTCGTTGGAGTAATGTCCGGAGTCCGCCGTCTCTTGGCTGCCCTCGCTAGTGTGGGAGCTCTCCGAGTGATGCGGCCCATAGATGATCTCCCGGGACGACGGCTGCAGGGGCGCGGCACCCAACCTCTCCTCATACCTCAGGACCGTCTTGCCAGCCTCATAGAAGCAAGCTCTGTTCTCAAGCTACGGATAAAAGAAAAGAAAAGAAGTCTGGTTGACTGGACAAAGATTAAAGCCGATTGAATTGATCAACGTCACACCACTTACATCACTTTCGCTTGGATTCTGTATCTCTCTCTGGAAGAAGAGCCACCTCGTGCTTTGATTGCTGCTGTTGACTGGACCTGCACTTACGACCATATTAGCTTCACCCTAGAACAAATGAGAAGATATTTGAGAAATGTAGACATTTCCAACAGCACAGTATCTAATTATAGCTATCTGAACACAAGCCGCATCACAGTGAAACCCAAATTCCTGTACATTTATTTTACTTTCTAATTCTCTTTCTGACATCAGCTGTCATCAGAGGCTGATTTCCTATACAATGCATTCCTTGCAGATGCATGTTAGTGGTCACTGTTTATTTGGGTCTCACCTTGGTATCTAGGAAGTGATGACTGATCATAGGCATAAGGGCCTCGGCATTCTCTGCATGGTGTTCATTGGGAAGGGACAAACCAGCATGTGGACCTTCACCATTCCCCACACCGATGACTTTGGCACCAGAGGATTTCCTATTAGTTATACAGACAAAGATAATAATGCAAATCAGGGTCAGAGAATCACATCCTTCATGTTGTTGTTTTTTAAGTAACTGGATATTGTTGGTCATAAGTCTGAATGTTTATATACAGTACCTGGATCTGCTCTTGCTGATGAGGATCAAGGCACACATGACAATACAGGCCAAGGCGATGCACACACCCACAATGATCCCCGTCATGGACCTCTGGTCTATGTGATAGAGACCATCGGAGTACACTGGAAGACAAACAACATAGTTTTTCAGATTACACATCAGCTACAACTATTTAGAAACAGGTAAGGTACAGAGGAGAGATAACACTGAAGGAAGGCAGGAGTAAATACTCTAAATATACTTTTTTACCCTATTGGAATGGAATGGAACAGAAATAAACTTTGAGCTTTACCATGTCATCTCTGATCATTTTTATATTTGTGTTTTAAGATGTCTTCTAACTGAACCGTCCTTTTGTTTATTCATCAAAGGTTATCAAATAAAATGTCCCCATCATGTTTGCTCCACTGTCTGCTGCTGACTGACCTGTTGTGTCTGGGAAGCTGTCAGAATGCCTGGGGTTCTTGCTGCGGTGGGAGTTTCCGCGCTGCAGCACCAGCTCCACAGTGCTGGAGAAAGGTCCGTCCCCCACCTGGTTGGAGGCAGAGATCTTCACCAGGTAGACGTTCCCCGGCTCCAGCTTCTCCAGCAGAGCCATGGTGTTGCTCCCTGTCAATGACAGCACAATCAGAAATACAGCAAACAGATCCTGATACACTTACGTTGCATAAATTATAGTAGTATTTAGATCATTTCTTGTTAAGAAATCCCTAACAAAAACAAATCACTCTAATATTCCGAGAGGGACAAAGTGTGTCAGTGGTACTCAATAGTGAGTTTATAGTGATGGCTTAATGACATTTTTAATCTCCTATGGTATCACTACAATATTATATATAATGTATAGTTCTGCTGTGATATTTGTATATCGTTCTAAATTTTATTACAGGATTACTATAGTTCTTTGTAAGGGGTGATGCTGGGGCGATTTGTTGGGCACTGTTGCTCATCAGAGTTGCCCAAAAAATTGCCTTGTGCCTTTAGAGATAACTTGACAGAGCGAACTACTCACCTTCCCTCTGCATTATTTGCCAGCGTCCGGCCAGCCAGGCTTTCTGGGAGGCGTACAGGATGGTGTAGTGTGTAACTACCAGGTTAGGCTCTGCAGGCTCCCTCCAGGACACCAGCGCCGTGTCATCCTCGATCAGAGTTACCCGCACCCCCGCAGGCGGCTGCCTGGGTGCTGCACACAGAGCAATCACATTCACATTCACAATAAACAACAACACTTCGGGGACTCCATTTATTGTGAAAGAGGCAATTATCTAATTTGAGGCTGCATAGTGGAGACAACATTGGAAAGCAGAGAAAACAACATAGCCATAATAAAATGAAGCTACAATAATAATACATTTTAATAATGTCCAGTGTATTACCTGCTGGAAGTGTCCTGTGGTAAACAACAGAACTCCAGGGACTCGACATCTGGTCCAGATGGAGACGGACCACAAACTCATAGCGGGTGTTTGGATCCAGATTCTGCACCATCACACTCTGTTTGGTACTGTGGACAAACAAGAACCAGTGCATTAAATTATGAATATCATCTGCATTTACATTTTAGGCTTTTAGCAGACACCTATCCAGAGCAACTCGCAATAAGTGCAACTGTAGAATGAACTTAAATTCCTATAGCGCCAACATTACAAACAACCAATGATAAGGAGTGCAGGAGCCATATCCACGCATCATTAACAAGCAAGTAACATAACAGAAGTGCTGATCTAAGCAAGCCAAGCAAGGAGATTTTTCCCCAGTGGAGATTTTTTTTCTCCTGCCAGAGGTGAAGTTCTAGGTCACATCTTTGTTGTGTGCATGTATTCCATGTTTCTACTGACAACTACATTGTTCCCAGCTTACGTTTGCAGGTAGCGTATAGCGGAGGCGTTGTGTGTGCCCACAGGGGTACAGCGGACTGTGAAGCTCACTGCCTTCCCAGAGGTGAAGGCAGGACGGCTCCAACGCAGGGACACTGCAGATGAACTGTTGGCCAAGGCAGTCACATGATCAGGAGCTGGAGGGGCTGCTGCCAGGTGGTCTCTTGCCGCTGAATGACACACAATCAAAACTGCACATTTTAGTCACATTTATACATTTTGGAACAAATGGGCTGTATTCAAATTTAAGCTGTATGACTTTGGAAATGACCACTAGAATAATCTACTTACACACACATCCAGGAGTACTAATTGTTTGGTCTGCTTGATAGCCATCTCCTGCTTGACTGAAAGCCAGCAGCTTGACATGATACTTCCTCCTTGGATCTGGAATGCAAATAATATAGTTTCAGACATTTTTTTTCCCATGTTGCCAACACCAAAAACTGGAGGTTTGATTAAACCAACATTAAACATTGCACAGTGTAGCACTTCTTCACTTGAATGCTCAAATAAACCCCCAAATATTTGGTTAGAAATGTTAAAGCCTACAAATTTATCATTAAAATAATTAAACTGACAGTTAACAAATATAATCACCTATTTCAAGGCAAAGAGACACACATTCACAGTGAAGTGCTGCAGGGCAACTTTGTAGGTCATAACTGGCCATCCCCCATGCACGGACAATGCATGGTCTCCAGAGTCACCCCAACCTCTCATTTATCATGTGTTGTCACTGGGTAAGGAGCCTGAGAAAGAGCGGCCAGCCCGAAGGCCCAGTAACTAGGGCGACATGATCAATGAGCCCCACGAAAATCAAGATCATCACAAAATAATACTGTCTTTCCCCATATAGAAACTAGAAAATAAAGATAAAACCCTTTTACCACTAGGTTGTGCTGTACAATACAATACAAACAGAGCAGCAGCAACTGTGAAGGGACAAACTGAGGTGGAGGTGAAATGAGGTCTTATTTGTACTCTTGTACACTTAAAGAACTAATTTTAGCACATAGGTGGTATCAACTACTGGCTCAAAGAAAACAGGAAGAAAAATGAAGCCTGGTGGCAGTATCTTTCCACTGGAAAATATGCAATCACATTTTGTCTTTTAACTTAAAAAGCCACCATTGCCACACCTCCTAAATCAGGACGTTTTTAGGGAGTGTTAAGATTTGTTTTATGCCTCCAGTGTGAAAGGTTAGCCTATGGGTATTGACCAGTGAGGGCGGTGTGTCCAGGCCTGTTGTGGGGGATGGGGCCAGGGGCAGTGTTCAGCTGCTGGGATCCTAGGCCCATGGGACCGGGGGGTTTGACTGGGGTCAATGGGTCAGGCCAAGATAGAACAGAAGGAATCTGGGCTTAGGACTGTGCGATAGAAGCTGGGCCCCTTTTGTTTCCCCTCTCACGTTCTTCCTACTTGCCCCTGTGTTATAGCCTTCAACTTGGAGGCACACAGAGAAAACCCCAAGACAGACCCAAAACAGAAATAATATTGAGATCAGTGATATTATAGAATATTGAGTCAGTTATCTATCTACCTATCTAGCTATCTTCATTGGGTTTTTTTTATGTACTTTATGTATTCTATGTATTTTATGTATTTTGTGTGTCATCTTAAGAGTTGCACTGAGGCAAATTCCTATCAACTTTGTTGACAAGGCAATAAATTACTGAATCTTGAATCTTGGGTCAGTTACAGTGGATTGTGTGATTATCAACATAAAATGGAGCCTTCTACATTTCTAGTAGGCTACAACTAGAAATCCATTTATGTTAGAAACAGTTTCTACCAATCTACTCGTTCACTATTTCTGTCTGCTGAGTATGAAAATGGGTAGGAACCAAACAACTGTGCTTGAAGACTCAGATCAGACAATATGATAGACCTATATGTTAAAAGTCTTGTTCAGTATGGCTCTGGTCTATATGGGTTCTTGTGTCTTGATCATTGTGGGTTATTTACATGGATGGCACAGACAAACAGTGGGGGCAGGGTCCTAATCCAGGACTGCTGTCTCACGGCTAGAGGTCACTGGCTCTGTCCCGCTCTGGCCAATCCCAGGGCTCTTTGTTTGTGTGCTCCAGTGTCCAGCTAAAGGGGGGTAGTGGCCAGGGTCTCACAGGGCGGCTCTGGCCCTGGACACAACACAATGGCCAGGGGTAATTATGCAAGCCAGGGGATGGGAAACGGTGGTGGGAGGGACATCTGGACCCTGACCTCTAACCCTGGGAGTCTGCACTCACACAATACTGCAGCCAGGCTGGAGAGGGCTGCTGCTGTTTAGGAAAGAAGGGTCAGCCCGTATTGATCGGTGACAGAGGGCGAAAATGCAAATGCTATATGTCACTGCCCACTGAAATAAATTGGGCAATGCAAAATAGACCTCTCTTTGATTAAGGACCAATGGGTCACTCTCTGTTGTCTCTACAGCCGTTCGCAAGTCTAGATGGTAAGAACACACACTGAAATACTGTATAGTCAAAAATATATATTATTTGAAGTTTTTCATCCAGCCCACCCATTCTGAGAAGAGGAGTGCATCACTCACCGAGGCCACTGATGGTGTAGTCTGAGGTCTGAGCCTGGAGCTGGATGACAGGCTGCTCTGGTTGGCCCTCCTCATGGTAACACAAGCGGTAGCCCTGGACAACCACAGATCCTGGTGAGATCTGCCAGCGTGCCATGATGGAGGTGCAGTTGAGAGGCTCCAGCTGAAGAAGAGGGGCTGAAGGCACTGAGGGGACACAGAGAGCACACACACATTTAGACTATCACTGTTTTCTTGATCTGATTTCAGTAAGGCTTCCTGAATGTTTAAGTCACAGAAAGGTAATAAAATGAAGTGCAGCGTCACACAGTCAATGTGCACTCATTTACAAAAAAAAATAAAAAAATGTACTGTTACTATACATATCTCCAGTTCATGAACAATCAACAACAAATGTTGGCTGGCCTGGGTATCCATAATGATGTCACTGACCATTGTCCATTTTGAAAACATAGTCCAAAAAGTCATACTTTAAGCTAATGTTGAGCTGAGATTGATTGTGCATGAACTCATATCAGATGAAAGGTGTTAAAATGCAAATGTTTTACCAAAACACCATATTACATTAATATGTTTTTTGTTTTCTTGTCTAATCATTAAATATGTTATAAAAAAAGTTTTCTGTCTCTGGATTATATTGTTTTGCGCTGTACTGTTTTTGTTGTTGCTCTGATCAAATACCAAAATAGTGATTGCATAGTGTAGCAGTGCATAGTGATCTTATTAAGACAATGGTTAACAAATCTCAGAATTGGTTTCATTTGAAAATGCCAATTCATATGGAATTTGCAGAGCATTCGCAGAGCATTTTGGTGCGACTGAGTTGCCATTCAAGTTACACGTTGAAAAAAATGGCTTCAGTAGAAACAGCTGGCGTCATAATAACCATCACCCATCACCCATCACCATCACCACACACACAGCTTCAGAAGACTGTCCATTGACCAGCAGTCAGGTTCAATACCCTACTGTCAAATCAAGAATATGCTATTCTGTCTGTTGCTGCTACTACATGTGCTCTACATCACCTAAATATGTAGTTTAACTTGCTTTTGAAAACCAGAACTCTAGTCTAGGTGGACAAACAGCCTCCCCCTGCACACCAGGCCATGAAAAGAAGCTATTCTTCCCCCCACATAGACGCCTGAGGCCCTCTCTTTATGACCCGTGACTGAGGCCACTCTAACACCACTGACAGCGAAGGGCAAAGGTCCCTGGGTAACCAACACAAAGACTGTGGGACAATGCTACCAGAGCAAACTCTAGTCATGAGTTGGCCACTCTGCATGGGACTATAGAGATCCACAGGACATTCTAAGGGCAGCAAAACACCCATGTGACAAAAGCAGAAGCGCAGGCAGTTACAAGTTTGCCATCGTGTGATTCTATAGTTCATCAGCATGTATCTGTTGTTTTCTTATGATCCTAATGAAGACGTCTTCTTTCACCTCGAAGAACTGATTTGATCATATTTGCAAACCTTGGCAAACAATGCTTTGTCAAAACGAAAAACTGCTCTATGCAACCACATGCAGATGTGACTGTGGAACAAAGAATAACAGATGACTTCATATCCATTTCCACACCATTTTCTATTCTGCCACCTGGAGCTTTACCTTTGCTGCTGGAGGTCTTAGGTGTGCGGTGGGAGGTCCATGCTGTGGGCTCACACCAGCCCACACGTGTGGCTGCAGCCATGCGGAGCAGGTAGATGGTGTCAGGCTGCAGGCCCTCCAGGAGATATTCAGTGCTGTTCTGAGCTAGCTCCACAGAGGTGACTGTGTTGTCTGCGGCTGTGCGATAGGAGAGCCTGTATGCAGAGACCCGACCGCGGCTCAGCTTGGCTGGCAGAGGCTGCCAGCTCACCTGGATGTCTGTAGGGCTTTGGCTGGTCAGACTTAGCTCCGGGGTACGCAGGGGCACTGCAGAAAAACACATACCACAGATATACTTAACAGAGTGAAAGATTTCTTCAGATTCAAAAAAGTGCTGGTGAGCAGCTTAAACTGTTCAGCTGCAGCTTAAACTATTCCCATTAATTCTTCCCACAAATCTATAGCTAGTGAGGAGAGTGTGTTTAAAAAACAGCAGCCCCCCCCCTCCCTTTATCCCTACCAAGAATGCCCTCTGTACACACATCACTCACATGTACGTTAGCTTAACTACTAGAGTGATTTACTGCAAGGAATGCTGGGAGTCTCAGTGCTCTGTGCTTACCATCCTCCAGGGTATGTTGACTGACTTGGTCTGACATACGACTGGCTCCCATTGGCATGTAAGCCACGATGTAAAAGCTGTAGTTTCGTGCTGGCTCAAGGTCGTCGATAATGTAACTGGTTGTGTCGTTGCCAATAACAGCTTGGTATTCCTCGTTGTTTAGACCTGACGTGCAATGGATGAGGAAAAGTAGATTAAGTTAAGATTCCCCAAACAAGATGAAACATAGATGAAAGGTTGTCAAGCATGTTCCATGTAAACAGTCACCGAGTGGCTTGATGCTTTCTGAATGTCACTCATCTTTTCTGTAAACGTGTGTAATGTAAAGCAGAGCCACATTACTGCCTGCAGACCTCTCAAAGCAAATCCAATTAAACATCTAGAAATGTGTTTACCACTAAGAAGCTTTACTTTATTGAGTTACTGAACTGTCAGTTTAATGGTAGTAGTTAAATATCTCCTTACATTACTAGTTTGCAAGCTTGTAGGATTTTTAAAAAGCTACCCTGTCCCTTTAACAGCCAGCAAAATGAGTTCGGGAGTGGACAATGGGCGGCTAAGCCTGTTGTAATTTCAGTGAAGTTGCCATTCTAAGCCCTCCTTGACCTCTGATCTGCGCAGCAACAACAGATGGCCTTCACCAAGGAAAGATGATCAGATGTGAAAGAGTTAGATAGCTTGTTGTGGTGCGGATTGTCATCTTGCCATCTCCTCATACCTTCAGCCCTCCTACATTGGGACTAAGTTTTTCAACATATTTCAACTGATAAGAAAAGCATGAAACATTAGCCGTGTCTCTCTCTTTGTCTCACCTTCAGCCTTCATATAATGGATGGAGTAGGCAATGACTTTGTCTGCATTGTAGAGTGGCCTCTCCCAGGCCAGTAAGATGGCAGAGCTTGAAATAGTCTCTGCATGGACATTTCTTGGTGCACTGGGTCTGTCCTCTGACATGACAACAATAAGTCGTGCCAAGGACAGCACAGAACCCTGTTCACTCTCTGCCACGCACTGATAGATGGCATCATCTTCAGGGATGATCTGGGTGATCACCAATTTACTGTGAAACAAAACAAAAAATTATAAAAATAAGCACAAACCATAGAAAAGTTCCCCCATCACATTGCATCATTATTTGACTTAAGCAAGTTTCATTCATGTTATTTTGTTATGTTTAATTGCCATCTCAACTCATTTGATACTAGGAACTTAGCGACTAATACCTGTTGTACATCTTGATCCTGCCGTTTAAGTGAACTTCTTCTCCATTCTTCAGCCAGCTGATGCGGGGTAGAGGCACCCCCTCTGCCTGGCACATGAAACGGGCAGTGCCTGCTCTTGGACGGGTCTGGCTCTCAGGCCTCTCCACAATGGACGGTGGCACTGAAACGAGAGAGAAATGATTAAAACATACTCTGATGCCTAACATTTATTTGAAACCTGTAAAAACACTAAAACAATTGTGTAGCATCTTGCACTTAACTAGTCTTTCTCTACATCTTACGTCTTTCCATCATAATGCTAGAAGCCTCTAGAAGCCTCTATACTATATCACACTACAAGGTTATGCAGATTTTCTTACAATAACAATAAATCAGACTTTATGATTGGATATTATTGGTACCCCTAAGACAGCTCAAAGACTGTATTACACCATCAGAATTAGGGGATCCACGTGCATTACATGGATTACATGGATGCTCCTCAAGAATTGTCCTGAACTACTAACTACTGAAGAGTTTACCCAGAACTGTGAGGTTGGCAGCAGCAATAGTGTAGTTGCGGGTTCCAGGGGTGGTGGCCCTGCAGAGGTAGACTCCACTGTGCTGGGAGTTGACATCAGTGATAACCAGGTTCCCATTGCCCAGCACTCTGGCGTTGTACACGTCGATGGGCTTGCTGTCGGCACGGCTCCAGGAGATGATGGGCCGAGGGTTGCCTGTGGCCACACACTCCAGCACCACCGTTTGGTGCAGAGAAGCTGTGATATTCTGAGGTCCGGCAATGATTCTGGGCCTCTGACGAGGTTTAGGGCCAGCACCTTCAGAAGAAAAGGAAAACGTTGAAAAATAAATACAAAGTTCTATACAGTAAACAACATGACTGTTTAATATTAATTCTGAAATCGCAATCAATGCAACCGATATACCTAGGTTGACTGTCAGCGTTGCCTCTCTACTCTTCATACGACTGCCAATGTTAGTCGCCACACATCGGTATTGTCCAGCATCTTCTAATTGCACGTTGTGGATTTGAAGAACTCCATTGGGCAAAACCGTAATTCTAGGAACACACAGAGGTAATATTAGGGTAATATTAGACAGAATATTAGAGTAACTGCAAAATTTGACAGCATAAAACAGTCCATAGGCTACAAATTTATGACAAAGTTTATGACAAAATACAAGCTGATGATGTGGTGTCTAAGATGACTGAAGTGCCACAGCAGGTACCTGTCTGTCTCCAGCGGTAATGTGCTTTGGTTGAGCTCCCAGGTGATGGTGGCAGGAGGGCTGGAGGTGACCGCACAGGAGAATCGGGCCACCGAGCCCTCAGTCACCACCATAGGCACAGGATGCACCACAAATTGTGAGATACCTTAGACAAAACATGAAATTATGTTATTGTGAGATATATTAGACAAAACATGAAATTATGTTTTTAATCAAGGCCTGAAGTATCAGAAGTAGAAGAAGAAAAAAAATCCTTATAAACTGATTATGAAATTGCATGGTATTTATTTCAATAGTGGCCTAATGGATCATATGTTAGACTGTATGATTTACATGTATTAATTTAGCAGTTATTTGTACACTTTGTCAATAAAGGATTTTCTTTTAATTTAGGTAAAACATTATGCATTATGCATGCAAAGCTCTGACTTTGATAGATGTTAACTGATTCTATGAAGGGAATTGATCTTTTTAAGGCACCATGATCTTGCCTTTGCACAGCTGAGCTATCAAGTCCCATACTGACCAGCTGGCCTAATCAATGGATCAATTGGAGAACGACACTGAATGATGCATTGTCATCTAAACACTAATCAATTCACTCGCTCTGCACAAGGAGGATTACCAACAACCACTAGGACTAGAAAAATATCTGAAACAATGGTGGAATATAGAAAAGAGTATGGTCTCTTCTGCAGAAGACATGGATGACACACTATACAGACTATTTTACCTATTCCATATCACATTATATTCCACAGTCATGCATCTGTAAATGTGCTGTGTAGATCCTGCCATGTAGAGACTGACTTGAGTGTAAGTACGCTTGCTTTAAATGACTAAACACACATTGTGCTGAGTCACATTCTGTTATGTGCATTCAAAAGATCTTTCAATAAGCACCACAAACAAGTCACCATGATCTGCATTTATCTCCAGAACACACTCTATAAGATATGACCAGTGACCTTCATTCATTAAGGTGATAACTCTCCCATCCCCCTTACTCACAGGAAGGAAGTCAATACCATGTTAAAGAAAATCAATGGCTAGTTCTCCCACTGAAACTCAACATTTAAATCATGTGCCTTGGGAGATTTAAATTAAAGAGCAATCCTTACATTTAAGACCTAATTGCATCAATATTACACAAATAAACTGGTAACCCTTCTCATGTGAAGTGCTTTGGGGGTTAAGCCTAAACCAGGCCCAGATATTAAGCTCCTTTATGGTCTGTTTTTGAATTATTCCTCCAACTTGGCAGTACTGAGTTATGATTAAAAAGTGAGACAAAAATCACTCTAACTAGGTCTCAAGATATGTTTTCATAACCTGATCATGGCCCAAATTATGAAGATAATAACTGGCAAACCATAAGCTAATTCCATGCTAAAATACATTTATTTCCCAAAAATGAGCATTATCATGAATAGTGCAGGATTTAGCCACCATTTCCATCTACAGAAAACACAGCTGACTGGTAAACATCAGGAAAAGCCCTAAACAACGAGTAGGAAGTTTAAAAAAAACTGTGATGTTGACTCTCCACCCAGAGATAACAGAGACCATCTTCACTCTCACTGGGATCAGTGATGTAGAAGGTGGGTGTGGCCAGCGCAGACTGATCTGCTAATATGGTCACCTCTGTTGTAAAGAACAAATCAATGGCCAGGTCAAACAGCATAAAGGTTCCCCTAAAGAGGTCAGAGTTCACCTCAGCCCTCTGTCCATCCAATTTCAGCCCAAACTGGGTACCAGATCGAAGTCAGTTTACCATTTGTCTACAAAAGAGGGCCTTGTGATTTTTATCTTTCTGATGTTTCTTCATATCCTATATCAAATGATGTGTAATAAACCATTAATGCAAACTACATAGGCTATTTATTTTTGCCAATAATGCCAGAAAGACGAAACGCATACTGCACACTCTTTAAAGTCAAGAGGTGTTGAAATCGGTGATGTAACCCACAGTCTATTAAGGATACTTGTAAAATACTTCCTGGATATTGACATGTTTTGAGAGGAACACCACTATTTTACTGTGGAATATAAGGCCTGCTCATTCACATGACAAATTGGGCTTCTATGTTCAACAAAAGGGCTCTGCTTGACAAGGCTACAGAGGGACAGAGCCAGTGAAAGGGACCCTGGGCTGGGAGAAAGGACAGCAGGACGGCCCAGCCAGAGCAGGCCAGTGACATCACAAAGCCTTTCCCAGCTGACCTCTGACCCCCAGGGCCTCTGGACAGAAGGGGAGCCCAGTGGAGGCCCATCCTCCACCCTCAGCCTACAGCTGACCAAAACCTTTAACCCTTTCACTGCCAAAGGCCAGACGCCTCCAACAACTTGACTCTTTGTGGCTTGTATGTGGCCTTCTTATGGAAAACTGGAATAGAAATTTTTAGTTGCACTTTAATAGATGGACAACAACCATAACAGAATCATCCAAGCAGAGTTGATGCGTTGTGCCTCTAAAGTTTGTTTCTATGTTCAATTTTCTGTGCTTATCATTCTGTTCCTATGTGATAGTGGTACCTGGTTCATCATAGGTTTGTACTATTGAGTATTGAGAAACATCGCCCTAAATTCAGTGAAAAACTATTTTCTCCCCTCAAATTAGTATACTTCAGATTGCCACCATAGTCTCCATGACACTATCCATGGCATATAACTGCTAAGAACTTAAAGTGAAAAGTGTTTCTGGTAGACCAGGCCTATTGAATAGACACAGCTGTCCTGTCCACTGATATGTGGACAAACAAATGCCCTGAAAAACCAGTCTTTTCTTCTGGGGCAGTCAGGGGCAGTCAGGGGCAGTCCAAACAAAGGCTAAAAGGCAAATGGCCTTTCAGAGATTCCTCTGTGTAGCAGACCATTGAACAATTACACAGAGCCACAATCTGCACTGACAATGCAAGCCCACTAACATGGAAAGATAGAGGGTGAATTTCAAACTTTTTTATCAGTGTTTACTGAGCATTTTCATAAGTGTGCATGTGTTACTTTTCCTCAAAATAGGAACAGATAGTAAACTTAGGGCTTCCTATTAACAGGAGTATTTATTAGCTTTTAGATAGACTCTCCATCTATCCTTAACTGTCTCCTAAAATTAGCCTGTAACTGCACTGACAGCTTTTAACTCAAGCATGGCCCACTCTGAACAACTTCCAATGACATGGAAACCCTGACTTTAGAGGTTTTTCCTCAATAAAGAGAAAGAAGAGGGGTGGGGTAGCTACATCTGCTTCCCATCTCCAGGTTAATAACCCATGAACCTGCCATTCTGATGCTTGAATGTGGACACCACAAAGTGGACATCACTAACAAGTTCAAAACCATCCTCATCTTGGTTATCCCAACAGAGAACAAAATGGCATAAATTCCATACAGGTCCCAGAGAAACTCCTCTTACCCTGAGCTCCATACTTACTTGCGATAGTCAGACGTGATCTTTGGCTTAGGATAGCTCCATATTTGTTCTGCGAGAGGCACTGGTAGAATCCTTCATCCGAATCCTCCTTGCTATGCTTTACCTTTGGTATGTACAAGGAGCCATTGGACAGAAATTGTATGTGCTCACTCTCTGCCAACCGAACTCCATTCTTTAACCACTTGATGGTGACTGGAGGCTGCCCATGAGCCTGACAGTCCAAGACAGCAGGATCCTTTGGTATTAGAGTAACATCACTGGGCTCTGTGATGAAGGACAACTCACTGAAACAAAAAACACCTGGAGAAAGAGAGTGGGAGCATTAGAAAAGGGAAGGTTGTGTTACTGGGGAAGGACAGAGTACACATAATCTGACTTTCTGTGCATATTGAATATAAACCATTTAAGTTTAAGTTTACTGTCACAAAAGAACTATAGTACTCCTATACTACATTGTAGAATAACACTATGCAAACATCACTGCACAACCATACAGATATAATATCCTATAGGAATATTATAGGAATACTATAGTGATACTACAGGAGATTAAAAAAAGACCCTAGAGTACAATAGGGTCACTGCAAACTCATTACTAAGTACCACATTACTAAGTACCACAGACACACTATATGTCCTTATAGCAATATTACAGTAATAGTTTAGTTTGGGTAACCATACATTCATATGTAATGTGTTGTCATGATACAAGAGTCATTTACAATTAGGGTGGGTGGGCTATTGGCGACCGATCAGCCATTAAACTATGTTCTTAATATTTGCTGTAACATTCAATGTCAAAACTATCAAACATTAAGGAGCATAATAAACTGACAAAACTATCTGAGGTTACCGACTCATATAATGAAAGGGAAACCCTACACAGCGATGTGACTGATGTGACTTCATGTTGCCTATTTAAAAGTATCTAACTCAGAAAGTCAAGCTGCCCATGATGATATCTTCTTGGGTTTAATCTGAATAAAACAAAAAACACTTGACTTTTAACCGTATACTAGCTTAAGTACCACTAAGATGAACGCTAACGTTAGACTATGCAATCAACGGTCCCTTCGCGGACCACAAATCAGGTCAGCTTAGTTAATAACAACAGCAACATAACATCAACAATAACAAGAAGACACTTACTTGATAGAGGTAGAAATAAAACAAAAAACAGCCAATGCTGGTTGACCTTCATTTTAAACTTCGCCATTTATCCGGATTGTTTTGTCATTTTCACCACGAACCGCCGCTCTCGTGCGTGCTGCCCGCAGCTCCCCCAAATCACTACTGTCTTCAGTGGTCCAACGGCTCCACAGGGGTACCAGGGGCCCCCACCCCGCCCTCCGACGCATGCGCAGACAGGCCAGGCCAGAGCAGTGGTTCTCAAAGTGAGGTCCGGGGTCCCCAGCAAAATGAGGATCTGATCAGTTGCACCATTTTTTTAATTCATTAAAAGTTAGCAGGATGAGACAACGATCAGATATTTCTCTCTTTCCAATGTTATATCCTCAACTACAGCTGAAACAGGCAACAAAACTCTTCTCAGATGGGGGTCACAGGTACAAAACATTTACCAAATGGGGGTAATATGTGTCTATTTGGGGGTCCTTGACATGAAAAACCTTGGGAACAACCAGGCTAGGACAGAGGCAGGCCTCCAACCTTACTGTGACAACTGACCAGCTCTCTTTTTATGTTGTAGTTTTACAACTGAAGTTGTAAGGTGCAATTTTTATAGTCAGAACTAACATAAAAAGCTGACATTTTAAACAATTCAAGCTCAGATCAGGTCCCCAAATTACATTTTTTAATTTTTAAACCACAAACTGATCGAGAAACTGATTTCCCATGTAGCAATGTACTGAGACAGAACTTTGTGTCAATCAGATATTTTAGGCGACAAAATAAGATGATAGTGACCAATATCAGTTACCAAGGGCCAGTGAATAAAGTGGTGATAAGGTCACACTGAACGACAGCTGCTCTTACCACAGAACTTGGTAATTATGAAGAGATATTGATGGCTGCAAGTCAGCTGCTTAATGAATTCAGATATTGATCCAATGACCGTGCCTTTTGACAATGACCCTCCCGTCCCCCAGCCCTCATTCAATAGTATTACAATGGGCTCCAGCTGTGAAATCAGCCATGCTGTATCAGCAAAACTCCCACCACTTGGCACAGGTATATCGTCATCACATTCAAACTGGAAAATGGGTTGGCTTCATATACTTAACCCAATCAAAAAAATATATATATATAATATTTCTTATCCTCAATAATATCTATGAATGGTTGTGAGGGAGCGATTGTAAGGGATTACTGCCAGAAACGTGCACCTCCACCTTTCGATATCCAATCAAATGAGGAGTGTGCAGTGTAATTATATATTGATTAGAGCTAACTATTGATTTAATCATCTGAGGCCTTACAGTTATAATTCAAGGCTCAAAACCAATGGTAAGGCTAATAGCACCCAGTAATCTGCTTACTCAATCATTTAGATTTTAAGATCATTTTATAAACTTTAATTAACATAGGTATTCATTTATTGGTTTGTTTGACATGAAGGGTATTACTGTGTTCAAACAAGAATCATGAACATATTAATTACATGCATCAATTCTTGAAGCATATGACTTGTGAGTTGAAAGTGCGTTACATCTGTCACTCCATAACACAAAACTCAATGTTTTCTTGCTTCAGTTTTACAAATACAAGTGATGTGCAAACTTTTTATTTCTTCAGAGAACAAGGAGAACTCTGGTTTCACTGTCACTCTCATAAAAGCTCCATCAATGATTTTAGGAGTGAAAAAGAATGGCAGCCTGGCTATATCTTTATTTCAGTGTAGCCTAAAATGAACTCTGGATGAAGTGTCTGTGTTGCTCTCTATGTCAGTTCACCTATAGGTTTAACAGACAAATTATTTGACCACTGATATGTCATATACAAACAGGTAACTTGATCCTGTATTGCTTGTGAAATCTGTCGACTCATGTAGCCAAATGTTGTGTTGTGGAGGTTGGGGGTACCACAGGGCTCCACATGGCTAAAGGTTAGGCTGGGAGGCCATGATCAATAGGGTAAAGGTCATTAACATGTTATGAATATCATGAGGCCCTGGGAAAGCAGAGCAGCGGACCAACGGACTGGGCTCTGATTGGTCAGCGGGTGTATCTGGGCGAAGCCACTCCCCAGTGACCTTTAAGGTCATCTGAAGAGCTGCTGTGACCTCTGACCTCATGCCAAGAGGATGATGGAAAGGTTTTGCCTTTGCATAAACTTGACTGCCAAAATATTAAAGTGTATGGAGATGGACCAATAGCAGATAAACAGCAGTTTTAGCATAATGCTTAGAAGAATCAATATCATTACATCATAGATAAACATCCGTGTTGTTTTTATCTTGGCTGAAACACATCCATTCATACAAATTTTACATATTCTTACCTAAAAAGACTTGACCATTACCCTGTGACATTTTAACATTTAAAAATGGTAGGTAAAGTTAATTAATAGACAATTCATCTACTACAATGACAACCAAGTCCTGCTGGTTTACTTTGTCAAGAGTTCGCTCATCTAATCTAAGAAATAATGCATTTTAGTAAAATTTGAATCTAATGTACTAAAATACAAAATCATTAGTAATGAACCACACAAGAAAAGAACATTCTTTAAAAAAGGTTTATTGGCTTTTAAAACCACTTTAAAAATCTCACCAGTGAGTACTTTCCATTGAAAAAAGAAACAACGCGTTTGCAATATTAACAAGCTACTGTACATTAAGCAGTACACCAGACAACACCACAGAGGAAGGTTCTTCTACTGGTAGAAATGGACAAGATAGTCAAACAGAGTTGGTTCTGGGTCAGTCAAAGGTACAGAATCAGAGTCACTGCTTGATGGAGCTCCTGTACATCTTAAGAGGTGCATTTTCCTTCATTCAAATTCAAATATCAGTGCCTTATTAATGTTTACAAAAATTAAGAGAAAATGTTAAATTTTTTTCACAAATGCATTTTGCAAAATAAGAATATGTAAAATCGACAGAGAACAGTCATCAACATAACATACAGAACAACATTAACTTAGTAAACAGCACACAATGAAAGTAATGTAACTTATGAAACTAGCACTGCCAGTCTGGTTAACAGAACCTGCCCAAATCACAGAAGACAGTGGTTACCAAGAATACAAAGTACAATAGAAGTCATCACACATGCGTGCGTACAATCATTTATCAACATAATGAGCATGTAGGTTTTAAAAGGTTATTTTAACTTTTTTCCCTCAATGCTTTATATTCTCATGTATGAGAATGAGTAAGAATGTGTATCTCACTGAGATTAATGCACATTTTGCTACAAGACAATTAGTCATTTTCTGACAATTCAGTTAATTTCCTTACTCATCTTGTCATAAAAAATATTTTTTTCTTTTTTTTGCGGGCATCCATCATTACATTTGTCCATAAAGATGTGGCAAAGCCATGTGTCATAAAAATTTAGTGCAATAATGTGAACCTCCAAAGTTTGTTGAAACATGAGTCGATTTTTCCAGTGTCTGCTGAAAGGCTTTGAGCACAATGTCTGTCACAGAAATGTTTGCAACCAGCTAATAGTATCACAACTTTTTTCTCAATATACCATGCTATTGATCTTGCTCAAAGCACACATCACTTCTGCAACTGCAGAGACCTATTATCTTTGAAAAGAAAAAAAAAAATACATCAGCAAGCGAGAGACCAAACAGACAGCATTACTTTTACGACACATCGAGCCAGAAATGTAACACACAACATACAGTATCTTGCCGACTATATTTCTGTTAAGCTTTTTTTTTTTTAAATGGCACATAGACTTAGCTAGAATAATGGCCATAATATAGTGTCTTGATACATCAAATTTCTATGTATCTATCCTATTTACAGATGGAGCTTTAACATGACTTATACAACATTGACAATAGCCAAAAACTCAAGCAAGCATCCTACTATATCACATAGCCTACCTGGCTAGCAGTGATGGTTTCAACATGCTTTCAGGTCCATAGTTACCTATAAAACATAGGACAGTGACCATTTCACAAATTTACATACTGTACATAGATTTTTGCAACATAATCTTCTTCCTCAAATGCAATAAAACTCTTTAAGTAATATCTCCGAGGCTGCCCGTTTCCCGTCGTTGTTAATGGTTACTAGGAGTGTCTGTATGTGTAATAATCTCTTATGTTATTCAAACAGATCATCTTTGGTATGGAAATAAGGCTGGATCTCCAGAAACATAATAATTACAATTCCTCTTGATCTCAAGATGACATCAAAATCAGGGAAGTCGTACATTTCAGCCTCTAGCCTTCTGTGTAACTAAGCCATCTCCATACCATTGATATTCTCATCCAACCTGGGAGTACAGCATGCCAAAAAAATCTTATGACTGAAAGTGTGCCTGCCATGATTTTTATGAAATGACAGCATATCAAATTCCTCTAAATCCATTACTGATAAGGGCACACACAGTGTAGTCTTTAGCCTATACAATATGCATCTATAACACTGCAAAATAAAAAAAGAATAAGAAATAGTACTGAAAATATCAGAGTAACAGCTGCCTTGATATGATGAAGCTCTGGATGGTTCTGAAGATATCTGAAGATTATACTATATACAGTCTCTCTAAAGATGGCATAAGGCCTTGGACTTTGGGAATAAGGCAGCCAGTTGTTGATTCCTCTCAATGTATATAGTCCACAAAGTGGCCTGAATTCCCATCTTCTCCCTACTGATTCATCTACTCCCTTTATAAGATATTAAACAGTACAAGTAGTATAGGCTTTAAGAAAATTTCACTCTTGGACAATGCTCAGATGTGAATCAGTATTTCACTGATTTGGTACATGATAAAGTATAAAGATT
This sequence comes from Centroberyx gerrardi, assembly GCF_048128805.1. Classification (NCBI taxonomy): domain Eukaryota; kingdom Metazoa; phylum Chordata; class Actinopteri; order Beryciformes; family Berycidae; genus Centroberyx; species Centroberyx gerrardi. Next base: position 12,999,377 of record NC_136000.1, on the reverse strand, counting down.
ATGTCATAAATTCAGCACCTGGTAGCATGAGCTGCTACCCTTTTTAATATTCAGATATGGCAGGCAAATGTACTACGACTATTATGTGCATATACTACAATCCCAATATTGTCTCTCCATTTGGTTGAAGTTGAACTGCACACTTTGAAAACAGTATACAACAGCATACATTTTTGGTGAAGTCTTTTGTGCCAAATTTCCTACTTATCTCACTTTCTTTAAGTGTTTGTTGAATACAAATATTGCATTATTGATTGGCTATATTATGGAAGATTACGTTTCTTTTTATGTTCATATCTTAGAAATCTGCTCTTTGCAACTGCATGCTGCCACCAAGTACTCACACTTACTTGAAATGCATACATTTCTGATTTCAGACGAGGGAGAAAAGTGGTTAAGTACTGCAATTCAGGGTGTTAAATGATAAAGGAGAGAAATAACTAAAACATCAGTGGGAGAGATTTTCTGGTAAGCCTGGCACTTTTAACAGGACAAATGGCAAAGTCCAGACAAATCCCAACAAACTATAGTATAAAAACAGATATACTACATACACACCAAACAAACAACAAGGAACAGAAATTATAAAGAATAAAAGATAACGTTAGCCCAACATCTCTACTGTAGTAGGCTGGTCTTTGCTTTCCAGCCAGTCAAAACCAGAGTTCACAGTATCACTGCATATCTGCTGAAAAAGCGGGTCATTCTTCAGTTCTTCCAGTGTTGAGTCTTCATATTGTTCCTGCTGCTGATTGGGGTCAAACAGCAGGTTGGTGTCCAACGTGTTAAGGTCAGTGATGCTACTGGACAGATCTGAGGTCAGTCTGATGTCATTTGAGAAGTCGGACGCCACGGCGTTGAGCTCCGAGGCTACCTGACCCACCAGCTGGGAGCTGGGGTTCAGGCCGTCATCCCCCAACAAGTCCTTGACAGTGTTGTTGAAATCCAGCTGTTGTTGCTCCTCCTCCGCCTCCTGCTGCTGTGTGCTCTGGAGGAGGAGCTGGGGTTGTGTCTGCACAGCGTTTTCCTGGAGCTGCTGCTGCTGGTCTGGCTCACCAGGGCCCGCTTGTGCTTGGCTGTCCCCAGTGGAGAAGCTCACCTGCTCTCCACTGCCGCTGGTGAGGTAGCCGTGCTGCTGGAGCTCGAAGGCAGCAGGGCTGGAGCTGACAGGCAGCTGAGTCTGGTGGGCAGTTCCTCCAGCGAAGCCGGGTGTGGTCTCCAGGATCTGGGTGAGGTTCATGCGGGCCGTGTAGTTAGAGGGGAGGTTGTTTATGCCCAGGCCGCGGACCGAGTCGTCCCCATCTGAATCCATCTTGCTCAGAAGAACATTGGTGATCTTGGTGGCGTTGCTCTGGCCCTGCACAGGCAGCATCTCACTCTGCATCATGATGTTCAGAGGCACAGACTGGCTACGCTGCACCATGCTGTGGACGGAGCCGACTGTCTGGCTGTTGGACAGGATGCTGAGGACCTCAGAGGTGATAGGAGAGTTGAAAGGTGAGACGACAGCTCGGGTGGTGGTGGTGGTAGTGGTGGCGGTTGGAGGGCCGGTGTTACCGCTGAAGTTCCTCTGGCGCACTGCAGGGCTGACACTGCGGCAACGGAAAGTACTGGACCCGGACGAGGTTGAGGCCTTGTTGTCTAGCGGGGCAGGCACAGCGAAACTCTCCTGTTTAGTGGGGGTAGATACACCAGTTACCTGCTGCTGCTGCTGCTGTTGTTGCTGCTGCTGCTGCTGCACTGGGGAGATGGGGGTCAAACGGCCAAAATGAGCATCCGGTCTCGACTGGGCCTGAAATGACTGGCCGGGAATTGCAAAAGCATGTGGCTTTCGGAACTGGTCATCCACCAGGTCTTGGTAGCTGGGCAGAATGCCAATGCCATGGTTGGGCAGAGGACCTCCACTGTTACTGTTATAGCGGTTGTTGATCCACTCCAATTTGGCCTTGTCCGGGTGTGTTGCCATGGGCCTTTGCATGGGCTTGACAGGGCTGCTGGAGACAATACTGGCGTCGTGATAACCTGTCATGCTGGAGTTAATGGGAGTGAAAGCAAAAGGGTTCCTGCACTCCACTGGGCTGGGGGGGACGCTGCTGCTGCAGTTGGACAGTGGAGTACTGATGGGCGTGTGGCGACCCATGGTTCCATCCACAGGGGTGATGGGAGCCATGCGGGAGCAGGGGCTCTCTCTTGTTAGGCTGTGCCCAAGTGTCATTTCAGAGGTGGGGGTGGGTGTTGGGGTTGGTGTGGGGGTCGGAGTGGGAGTCTGGACGGGAGTAGTACTGCTATGGGCAGAGTGGTAGAAGGTAGTGCCAGCCTGGTGAGCATTGAGGATGGAGCCTTGATTGCTGGCTGACTGGCCCTGTAGAGACATGTCAACACAGCTACTGAACAGAGGCTGCAGGCCCTTCAACTTCATCTGCTCCTCCATTTGGACTAGCTCCTCCACAATGCTGTCCTGGGTCATGTCGTCATCATTGAATGGGAAGTAGTCCATGTTGGGCTGAGAGCCCGCAAAGTCAACCATCTCCTGTGTAAGGGTGAGCTGGCCTGAGGCCTCGGGGGTCTGGGTTATAATGGCAAGTTGGTCTGTAGGGGCTTGTTTGTGTTCTGCTGGTATCTGTTGAGCAAATGCCTGTTTCCGAAGCTCATCAAGCTGTCCCTCCTCCCATATTGTGCTCTTTAAGTCACTCATCACAGAGGCTTCGTGTGCTCCTGAGTTGGCTGGTATGGCACGAGGGTTTCCGGTGATCTGTTGTAGCAACGTCTGATCAGAGGTGCTGTTTCCAGCTGCTGCAGTGCTGGTGTCAGTGCTGAGAGAAGGGTCCTCGTGTTTCACCAGCAAGGCCTGGGGTTTCACAACAGTCTGGGAGCCCTCGGTGTGTGTGATGGGTGAGTCGGAGAGTGCAAGGATCTGCGTGGGCCCTATGGAGGTGTGTTTCACAGTCACTTTGCAGGGGGCACTCTCTGGTCTGGCAGGGGTTCCCGGTCTGGGGATCCTCTTCACTGCAGCACTGACTCCAGGTTTGGGATTGTCAACTACAGCCAGTGGCTGCTGGGAGATAAACACCCTCTTCACAGGAATCACATGGGACTCCACACCTGGGCCTGTGCGCTTCCTGGGGCTCTTGGAGTCCGAGAGGGAATCCTTAGACAACGGGGTAACAGCTGAGGAGCCATTGGATGACATACTGCAATTGGAGTTCTGATTATCAACAGTCAGGTACAAAGTACTGTCGTGACAGTTACTGTTATTGCTGTCCTGGGTCCCAGCTACAGCTACTGAGGTGGGAGGGGACGTGGGGTCATTTTTGATCCTGGCCACTTTGTCAGGTCCTGGAGAACACTTGACAAGAAAGCTAGGTTCGCTGGCCGCCCTGAACTTAGTCACTCTCTCATCTTTGGCCCCAACAGCAGAAATAGCGCTCTGTTTCTCTGTGCCAGCGGTAGGGTTATTGTCACTTCCAGCCTCAGACACCACTTTGGGGTCAGCGTGGAGGGTGAGGGTGGAGGCTGTGATGCTGGGTCTGATTGCAGGAGATTGGGGGGTGGCTAAGGTCCCACTGTGGGAGTGCAGGGAATCATCTAGAGCAGCAGTGGTGGTCACACCAGTCGAGGCGGGCCGCAGGACGGTGGTGCTGTTACTACTGCTGCTGGGAGCCAGAGATATGGCCGTCATTTTCACCACGTTGACCGAGCTGACGTGGGGAGTGGGCATCACAGTCTTGATGGGGCTGTTGGTGATGAGCAGGGTGGGGGGCGAGCGCAGCGTGATGGCACTGGTGGCAGAGGGCTTGGGCAGGATTTGGGCGTAGCGGTGCCGTGCCAGGCGGTCACCCACGGGACTAGCTGAGATGTTCTGGGGCGTTTTGGGGGACTGTTTCAGAGACTGAGTAACCACTTGGAAATTCACAGGCAGCACTTTCCCCTCTGCTGTGCCTACAGGACTGGGCGAGGTCATCAGCTGCCTGCTTCTCTGTACCTGGGAAATGAACAGTGAGAACATAATTTTATACATTAGGCACATTTATCAATAACATACCTGAATACTATGAAGATTGGAAAAAACATTAAGACTGGTATATTTTTTCTTCCAAAGCCCCATACCGTGATTGGGCTCGGGACAGCTGCTACTACAATGCCTATGGTGGGCTGGGGGGAGAGCAAAGCAGGGCTGCCACAGGGGATGGTGGGACCAGGGGTACTGGCTTCAGTTCTCTTGACCTGGCACTCGTTGGGCAGCGGTGAGTGGAGCTTCTGCTCCTGCTGCTTCTTCTGGATCTTTCGCTGCAGTTGCTGCTTTGCATCAACAGAGGGAGAGGGCAGGGTCTTCACCTGGGGCTGGAAAGAGTTCGCCTCAGCCGTGGGCACAAACGCAGAAGCTGGAGTAGGTGTCTTCATTCCTGGCAAGAGAAGAAGAAAAGTTAAAATAATTACACTTAAAAATTAATCTACCAACAGGAAAAACAAATGCTTTGTCTTGGTAGGCAAGCCCCACCTCAAAGACAGACAAAGGTAATCAGTATAATGTAGACTTGTATTTTTTAACTAATCAAACAAACACCAACAGAAACAAAAATCCATTATATTTTTAGAAAAGCATAATTTATCATTTTTTAACTTTAAATTCCCCATCTTTAAATAATATAGTCTGATACTGCTGACTATGATGTATACTTTACATCAGCATAAAAAGGTGGGTAAACTATTTTGTAAATAAAAATGGGAAAATTAGAGGATAGGGTTAGGATTAGACTGAGTTTCGGTGGGTTTACCCTCTACTACATCCCTGGAAGCTTTAAAATAGATTAAATTAAAAAAATCTTTGGAGCAAATCTATACAACAGTAAAGCTGCCACCCCAGCAGACCAGAGGGCATCCTCACCTGTGGGTGTCCCGGTCATAACGGTGAGGGCAGCCATGGACTTGGTACCGATGTAATGGCTATTGAGCAGGAAGCGGGCCAGGTCCTCCACGTTGTCAAACTGACGACTCAGGACCTTCTGGGCCCACTCACACACCAGGCCACAGGCTGCGGATCGCATTTCATCTTCGGCGCTGGGCGACTGACCCGATGGCTCCATCAACTCACACTACGGTCAGACAGAGCAGAGCAGCAGGCGGAGGAGCATTAGACGAGTTTAGAAGTCTAGCGGGATATTTACTTTATTTACCAGCGAATGGTTCACAGTTATTTCAGGTGAAACTTACCCCATCACCAGATTTTTGCAGATCCAGGTTGGGTAAAGATGGCATGTGAACAAAAGCTTTCTTCCTCAACCCACTATAACAGTATGTAAGAATGAGTTAAGGTTTTGAAACCTGGCAGTGAATCACCCTGGAAATAGAGATGGTTATAATATGCTGGAGCTGGCTTTAGATTGAGTCTGGCCAAGATCTTATTCTGTGTCTCATCTATTCCTCTCATCCTCTGCTAGTGTCTCGGTACGAAGGGTCTCAGTAAGCTGTAAATATTTAAATCTGCTTCCCACTGCATACTGGGCGCACTGGCTTCTCAATGAGAGAAAAAAACTGTTTAAAAATCCTGTTTCAAGTGAGAAGTTTACCTCTACCAAAATCTTCAGTTCAGCTTTTCAGCTCTGTGCCAAGGATTTCCTGCGGTCGGCTTTTTAAACCTGTCTGCCATAGTCCTGCAGCAACAGAGGTTTACAGTTCTTCAAACAAGATGTACTCATCACGTCGGAAATTGTTTCAAACCGTTTCTCAAACATTTTCTGTGCAGGCATTTTCATGCGCTGACCAAACTGATAAGTGTATATTTTCTATGCTGGTTTGAATTTCCAGGAAAACGGAATTTCCTTCAGAACAATAAATGTTGTGTCATACTGTATCATAAATGAGAGAAATGGACAGCCATCTCTCTGAAACAGCAAGAAAAACAAAAAAACATTCCATTACCCTTGATTACTCACTAATTAATTAACTAATTAATACTCTACACATAACAACAATGTAATTCCTTAGTAGTTTTGAGGTGTTTGGATTTATCACTAGCATGTTGTTGATGTAATTTGTCTCTTCCTATGCGTTATTCACAGCACAGTCTATTTTTGTGGTTGCCAGTTAGCTATGTTAACTTGTTAAAACAACGTAACATAGGCAATACCAACCAAAAACACATGATTTGCCTGTTCAAAACTTTGCAGCTGCACAAGACCGCTACATAGACGCAATCAGAGCATTTCACACCGCCCACTATTGGTCAGAACAGAGCGACCCATCAACCAAGGCGCTCGCAGTCTGAACGCTCTGCAAGTACAACAGCAGAATATCAGAACAAAAGCACAGGCAGACACAAGAAGGCTTCACTGATATTTTATCAGAATGAAAGGATATTTGGATTTGCCCCTCATGCCCAGCCGACGCGCCTTCATGTTGGGAAAGACATTCTTCATGATCTTTCCAAAGTCTGCTGCACTCAGTGGATTGTAGCCGAGATTGTCACAATAGCTCCTGGAAGAGTAGGGATTCAACCAAAAGATGAGATACTGTGTAGGTCACACTAGGAAACAGTGATGCCTCCAAGACTTGTGGGTGACTTCTGCTCCCCTTCACCTCTCCTGGCCCCATAATGAAGCTCACATACTCACTTGTATTCATCATACACCTCTTGCTTTGGGAGGGAAGTCTCTGGGTGCTCTTCTAGGTGATTCCGTATCCAGTTGAATGCATACATTTGTTGAGTACGGCTTGACGACATGGAACTCTGATCACTAAAATGGTGCATGAAGAAAAAAATAAATCTTGTGAGGAAGTGTCCTTGACTGACATGCATGATTTCTTGTCCTTTAATAGAGAAACTTTAGTACCATAATCCAGGAGTGGAGGACCCCCTCTGATTCTCAGTCCTAATGTGCAGTATTGGGGGGTTGATGAATAGATATGGGGAAACAAATGAAAAACACAGACAGCTGGGTATAGCAAAAATCTACCAGTAATAGTATTGCTTCATAATGATAATCAACCATATAGCTGGGATGAATGAATGACACTCTCATACTAGGCAAATGAGTCAAAAGTGACCAATGAGCCAGAAAAAAATATACAATATGCCATAAGTACAAGTCACAAAATAAGCAACTTCACAATCACAATGGGGATCACAGTCTAATAGCAAAATAAAACCAAAGGCATGAGAAATTCTAACCTGAATTTATTTTTTAGGAGCTGTTTGTGAAGTAGTCGGTGGATAATGACAATTTTTGACAAGAAATGAGACAACTGTGCTACAAATGCGAGAGAGCCAAGACAAAACAGCCGTGTGTGTGTGTGACAAAAATGCCAATGAGGAAAGTGAAATACTTGAGTAAAATGAACGTGAAGGAGCTGTGAAAACAATACCTTTTATCATTGCCATTGCTGGGACCAGAAGGCAACTTAAGGTAGAGGTAGAGTTTTTCGATGTCTGTAAACTTCTCAACATCTTGCTGTAAAAATTAAATAATAAATAGGACAAGAGGAGATTATTTAACAGAAATGGCAAACAGAAAAGCATTGTATACCTCTCATAAAAATTTTAAGTGTAGCTCTGATACTACCTTGAGATTTGCCTAGCTTAATCTGCCCAGAGGGGATAAAAGCGAAATAAAAACCTAATAATTTTATCGCACAAACATGTCATTTCACAAATCAAATAGGTCTTGAGGGGAATGTAAAACTTAACCGGTAGCCCATTTTTCCCCCAAACACATTCGGTGAAATTCTGCCTCATTTGGCAGTATAGACTAGTGGAGAGTGACAGAGAAAATTGGAGAGAAGGAAGGAGACATGAACCAAAAGAGTCGGGCTTAAACTCCCAAGTATGCAACTTACTCCACTCCATCATGGAGCGCCCCAACATTTGCATATTTAAGGGGGCAGAATTTCAATAAGCAGGCTGCTTATTTCAGGCCTATTTGTTGGGTCATTACAATTAGACGTAGTGTGCAGACATTTATCTTCAGTCAATTCAGGCTATCTAGTTCATTATTTAGTTTCTAAATCAAAATACAACTCAGGTATGATGCTTGCACACAACCTTTTCACCATCGACTCCACCCCAACTGCTTTTCAACTGGTTTCTAAGAATGGATTCCATCTCACCTCTTTCTTTTCTATTTGCCTCTTTGTTGCTAGGGGAACCAATACTTGAATGAATGAGGTGAGAGCTGTCAGCCAATGAGCAGTGAATAAGCTATTTACTACACTCCTTTGCTACAAACAGGAGTGAACTACCTGTCTGTGTCCTTTCCTGTTGACACTATGGTTGTGTTTGGATCAGCTAAAAAGAAGATGTTTTTGCACTATCCCTTTACATTTTTTCTTGCCCTCTCTAAAACGGCCTTTACACCTGGCATTAACATGCATCCTGGTAGCCTGAACGGCCGCAAAAATTGGATTTTGTTGGCAAAATCATCTTAGAACATCTCCATGAAAAAAAGAAAACTCCATGTCCAAGTCAAAGCACCACTCTCATGTGCAGGTCCCATTTCAAAATGGGAGCGATACAAAAAGGCTAAGCATTAAAATCCTAATAAACAAGGCCACAATGATGAACCATTCACTGGTGTTTACTGTGTATGTTGGGTCTGTTTGATCCTCGCATCTCTCTTATTTCACAGCTTCATCAGCACATGAGAGAGACAGCACTGCCATGTGCCACAAGGACACAGATTTTAACAAAGAAATCTAATTTTGAGCGTCCATTTTTCAGATGTATCTATTCTGTATTTTCTCAAGTAGGAAGACATTGTATCAGAACTGCTTTTTGACCAGCTCCTTCTTGCTGTACGACATGTGGTCAAGGTTTCCTCATTGCATTCAGACTCAAGATAATAAAGATAGTAAATGCAGCAACATTCAGGGTGATCAGACTGTATTCAGATAGAGTAACAAGACTACAGTAGGTGTCCCAAGTGAAGGCTGGGCCGTTGCAGTGTATTGTTAATGGATACGATTTTTTTCGGAGCCAAGCCTCCAGACATGCGCACTTCAAAATGTTTAACATCAGGGCAACGCATGAAATCCAAGTGAAAATGCACCCAAGACACAGTGAAGATCCGACCACCCAAGTCCAGAGACGCATTTGGCCACATTAACAACAACATGTAAATGCATTGTGATGCCAATCTACATATAACAACTAGGTAAATGGAAATAATTTTTGTACTAGGAAGGAACTAGGAAGCACACAAAATCAAAACAGGTTCCAGGCTGTCCAGACAGCAACATATTTGTCCAAACTGGACTGTTGGGGATGTGGGACGGGGTTTACTGTCAGTGTTAAAGGACATAAACATTATGACAGAAGGGAAATGTGCGTTTTGTGAGGGAAAGAGAAACCTGATTTGAACGTCTACACCAGAGACAGATTTTAATGTAAATGTAATCCAGCTAAATCATATCAAGAGACAGTCCTGATATGAGACACATGTTGATGCCAGGTGTAAAGGCGGTTTTACAGGCATTTATTATCAATAAAGTTTACAATGAAATGAAGCCTACAGGCTAGTCCACTATGCACCAGTAGTCCAAGTCTGACATTTGCATATTCAATGTGAAGCACTCACAAGTGCCAAAGAGTGGATCTTTTTTTATCAGTTTGGGACTTGCACATGACAGGGAGGAGGCCGGGCAATATGGTTGAAATCAATATCACAATAATCATAAGGATTTTTTCCAATATCGATATATATCACGATATGGCTCACGTATGCAAAGTCACATGATCAAATGAATGTTCATCCAGTTGAACCGAGTGGCAATGTTAGGCGTGATGTCAAACAAAAATTTTCAAATAACATTCCTACCATACCTCATTTTGTCAGAGTTGTTAGATAAAATCTGCTTGTTGTTATCGTCATTTTAGACAGCAGAATTGTCACGACGATATCCGAAAATCACCATATCATGACGATATGATTCCACTGAAAGATGCTAAATGATAATATTGAACTATCGCCCGGCCCTAACAGGGAGTAAACTCATCTGCCAAACACCAGACAGACTTGTCAAAATGGAAATAGACATGGTGACAATACAGAGACAAGGCTTTATCTAGATAGGCTTTATCTTTATGTAGATTTCATTGATGAGACTCATCACTGAATACAAGGGGTGGGATAGCTGAGTTCAGATAAATCCACAGTAAACTATATATGAATGGAGTTTATATTGACTTTAAAAACACGCTCATATCAGTTCGGGAAAGAGATGCACTGATATAATTTAGTGATTATCGCTTAATTTGCTAATTTAACTACTGAGAAAGTACTGAGATTAATACCAGTCTCATTACTTGTATTTTTTGCTTATTACTTTTCAGTTTTGCCCTTGTTAAGTTATTCTAGAGAATATTGTGGAAAATTAGGTCTATGTGTTTTTACAGGCCATGTTATTATAATCAAATGCCTTTCTTCCATCTATTGCTAATGTAATTAATAGGTAAACATAGTATCACGGTACTCAGTTCTTGGTATTGTGCCAGTACTTTATGCTATCTTGAGGTCATTACCCCACTTCACCAGGCTATAAACATAACACACACAACATTAAGATTTTCTCTAGCACCGCTCTGCCATTTATGGAAAACACAAAAATAAACTTCTATCTGCCCAAATAGATCAAAGACTTGACATTAATTGGGGAAGATCATATCAGTATACAGTCCATCACTGTTACTCACCAATATGTTGTCCACTTTTGATTGTACAGATTTGCTACAATGAGGGAGAGAGCAAAAACGAGGTGTGAATAAATATGCTTTAAAAACATTCAAACATGCAAGATTTTAATCTCAATCAAGGGATATCTGTGATTTGATTTGGTTTGTGTCAAATTTGTGTCATATTCGTATTGTCCTGTGTTTGTGTAATATTCAATTAAAGGTGATAAGGGACTTGATGTAAGCTAGGTGAGTCACTGTACCATTCAAATCTAAAGGAGTCAGTCATGCTACACTAGTAATATCATCAACACATTAAACCAGCGTCTCTCTGGTATCTGTCTAGTTTGACACCTGTCATGCACGTCATGGTGAGCATCAGCATCACTGCTGGATTTGGTGTCATCCATAACATGGCCTCCTATGGCTCGGTGCTAATGATTATGGCTACTACTGTATGCAACCCGACGATAACGTCTAAATAATCAACAACAAAGAGCTATCTGGTCGTGTTGCTTTCCTTGCTGCTATTGCATTTCAGCCGCTAATGTAACGTTAGCATGTGAGCAGTCGGGTTATTTTCTGTCGCTTTGTGCAGCACAGCCTCCTTGGCCACTTCAGTGCTAGATACGCTAATTACAAGCTACGGCTAGCAAAGGACAGTGTGGTGCGCTGTGGCTGCTGATTGATATTTCCATCCTTACCAAATTGAATTCTTTATTTTGAACTGTAATGCATTAGCCTCAGGCCCCTGAAGTCCTGGCACTAGCGTTGGAAGAGAGCCTAATCCCGAGGTAGGCTTCTGACCAGGTTGTTGTTGATCATCAGCCATCACGATGAGTCTGGAGGGGTGGTGGGGAGCTTTAACAAGTAGGCCTCATCCCCGGCTGTGCATTACACCGGACCCACCGTTGGTGAGCGACTCAATTAGCTAGGACAACCTGCTAAATCGACAATAAAGCATGGCTACCAAACACTATGATTTGACCCTTGGAAAATAGAAAACAAAACAAAAAAACACTCGGGCATACAAAAGACATTTCGCAGAGGACTCCACTGCCGCAAATAGCACGCCTGCAGCAGCAGCAGCTACAGACGAGCGGCGTCAAGCTAGCCACAGAGAGCAGGAATAAGACCGGAAGGCAAGTGATTTTGCCTTCAAGATAAAAGCATAAGATTTGGGGTTTTTTTTTGTTTAGAAATGAAGAATAACGTATTTAGGTGTGCACAGCAGCAAACGTTCTATCAAAATACTCGGTGAGACCATTAGATTATATACGGCGGGAAATTATATTTGAAAAATAGATACTGCACGCCTGGACTAGCCATCCGGCCGACTCAATTTCAGGCTGCAATGTTCTCAAACAAAAAATCTATTGTATTCTATTCTATTTTATTCTATTCTATTTTATACTATTCTATTTGCTGCTTGGTCAAGCTCAAGGCTCTGTCATGTGCTTGTTTGGGTGTGTGAGTGAGTGGCAGGAAGAGGCCAAGAGAGAATCTGTTTCAAGCAGTACTTGGCTGTTGTTTTACCAGCCCCAAGCTTAGGTCAAACTATAGGACTGTAGGACAGCCCAACAAAGGCTGTTCAAACTAAACGACTGGTCTTGAGTAAATCAAAGGGGCGCACACACACGAAGACGAGGGTTCGCACACTACCTGATTCTCTCAGCATATCAAGCAAACAAACAAACACATGCATACATACACACACACACGCACGCACGCACGCACACAAAAATGCCAGGGCTGAAACTGTTTCCAGTCTAGTCCTATTATATTGTGTTATCGTACATTGCATTGCAAAAGTGGTTTTAATTTGAAAATCTAGACCGGAACTGTAGTGTTTCATTGCGGCTGGCTTGACGCGGATCAATGGACGGTAGTTCCGCTGTCAGCCGGTAGGGGCGCTGGCGCAGGAAGCTGCTTGATCAGATAGTGACAATGACGGGTAAACAGCCAGAATAACATCATTTTACCATGCAAACTAGTATTAACGGATGCATGTGTTGATCTTGGTTTTTACGAGTAAGTTTTTATCGATTGATTGCCTGATCAAACCCTCGGTGTGGAATAGCTGTACCCTCATGTGGTCGACAAGACACAAGATAGGCTACATAGATAGATTGTTCCAAAATTTTCCTGCTCATCACAGGTTGCTATTTTTTCCTTCGGCTGTAATCTGAGACACAGGAGCGGAAAAAATAACCTTGGAGGATGAAATGAATTATAAAACTGTCTTTGCCCGTGTAAATATCACATTCACTTATGTCACATCAGTAAATCTATTATAAAATACATTTATTACGCATATGTCAAATAAATGCGGTTATAGTGCCTATTATAATACTACAAATAATGAATCATGATAGAAAAATCATGAAAATATATTATAAATCTGAAAATAAATCCAAAAGAATCAAGTCACCAGGTCAAGAAAAACAAGACCTAATTCTTTCATGACTTATTTTATACTGCCATCTATTGGTGGAAAGGGGTCATGTTACTCCACTGCCACCATGGTAATGAAACATAGCCTAATGCAAGACAGCAATAGACTCAGGCAGGCATGGGAATGGCATGCATAGACAGGCATAGCAACTTGGCTTTCTTATCTCATAAGATGAGAAGAAGACTAGGAAATAATGGAAATGTTGCTGCCTGGTTTCTGTTCATTTGCTGTATTTGAGATGTTTGAGTGTTTTGTGTTATTTTATTTAAACATACAGTATGTAGGCTATTGTATGTTATATAGCTGCTCTTTTCTGTGTGCATTGCACTGCCCAACACAGGATTTGATGTTGGAGTCGTCTGTGCCATTATCCAGAGTGAGCATTTATATAGAAGTCCAATTCAGATGTCAAGATGCGCTAACCCACAAATGGTGGCTACTATTAGTCACCTAATCTAAATGGTACAGGGTTGAGTATGTGAGTGTGGATATGGGGTTATAATTATGTTATGGGCTCCTCCCATCACAGATGTTTTGTTAAATTAGGACCATGACACCTCCAGAAGGCTCAAATTCTGGTGTCCCACTCCCAGAACCACCAGAACTCAAAACCAAACACTGCTAAAATGTCACTACCCTGTACTATGTTTAGGCTTATCCCCTAGTTCCCAGTATTACTCAGTGGTTTCTAAACTTCAACTCCAAAATGTATCAACAATTATAGGAAGGGACAGCTGATTCTGCTGGCTTGAGACGGCCCGTCTCAGCATACACTACATTATTTTATCCCTGAAATGTCCTTAATTTCTCCATTACATAAACCTGAATTATCCATTAAAAATAACATAGCGTTAAAAAAGTAAGGTTATCAAGGGGTTTTAAGGGATTTATTCATGGGTTGATTCTCAGAGACACTAGTAATTAAATAATTTTTCATGCCTATTGTGCATGGTTTACAGGGTTATTAAGTGGAAATGAATGGAAAAGTTCCTGTCTCCCTGAAATTTTCATTAAATTAGAAAGTAAGCAGTCAAGATTAAGGGGTGTTTAAGGAGGTTTCGATGGGATCTCCTCCATTAATAACTCCCTTAATTTTAAGGGGATGTTGCATGAATTAAGGGGTGAATTAATGTAAATTAATGAAAATGTAAGGTTATTTTAAGGAATTACTGGCTCATAGAGATATCAGAAACCAAATTGTATCGGAAAACAATTACATAAACAATTGAGGACAGTGCATCACTACTCACTCCAGCTACCATATCTATGCCATCATAACTCCTCTTCTTTTCAGCCAGAGCAACCATGCTACTAGCAGACTAGAATAGAATCGGACACAGCCACAATATGTCAGCTAGCAGCTAACCAAAAGCTAACAAGCCAACACTCTAAAGAATCAATATACTACCAACATAAAAAAAAAAAACATGAGCAACCACACTACCACTAGTCAGATATCATACTACAAACAAAAGTTAAAAAGCCAACATAACAACATATCAATATTCCAGCAAACACGCTACTATCAAACAGCCATATAGCAAACATGCTAGTAGCAAACATGCTAACAAACAGCCATATAGCAAACATGCTACTATAGCAAATATGCTAACAAACAGCCATATAGCAAACATGGGTAACACTTTATATTAGGGAACACATATTAACTATTAATAAATTGCTTATTAACATGCATATTAGTGTATTGATTCATTATTAGTCATTACAAACCACTTATTAACACCTTATTCTACACTATTGCATTCTACAAGTAGTCTAAAGCCTATTAACTGTGAGTTTTCCCTAAATAGCCTCCTGATTAGTGCTTATAGCAGTTAGTAAGAAAGTTGCTGAACATGAATTGGGCTCTTACTATGCTTTGCTCAGTATGGGGCTTAGGAGGTGCTAGTATCACATATTATTGAGGGAAATGAACAAACTATTGAGGGAAAAGCCATAGTTAATAGGCTAGTTAATGTATTCCCTAATCTAAAGTGTTACCCAAACATGCATGCTATCAAGCAAACATGCCGTTAGCAAACAATTTGTCAGCCCAAACTCCAAGTTATATCGTAATAAAATGGCTAATAAAGCTGAACTTGAACTTACCAACAAAATATAAATAATTATTTAGGCCTAGATGTAGGCTTAGTTGTACAACCTTTAAACATTAAAGCTAAGTTGGAGTCTTAAACACAGTAAAATATAAACCCTGCAATGTAAAGCTGTAGAATTGGAAAGGAGATAATCTCTTAGTGCAGACTGACTGGAGACATCAAAGTGGATATTTTGGAAACTCTGTCTTTGAAGTAGTAAAATATGTTCTCATATGTAGACAGTGAAGCTTAACAGCCATATATTTTGGTTGTGAAAGGATAAGGTCAAAGCTTGTATGATTTGTACTCATTGATTCATGGAGTGATCCCAAGAAATAGCTCGGTGAAATACAGATCTTTGCTTCAGTACTTTTGCGATCCTCAATCAATATTCCCTCTTCCATAATCTATCGCACAGATCTATCAAACCTTGTTATTTGCTGACTTGTTAGCGGCACTGGAGGTGTGGAATGGTGACACTTCCTCTAAATCTCAAGAAAATGTTGTTTCCTTGTTAGTCATTGTTTTCTCACTCTATTTTTGACCTTCTGTTCCCGGCTATTCTGGACTGATTTATTTTACTGTCAATCTCCTGTCACTTCTGATTTGGGTTAGAAGGTCTCATCTCAGCAGTCTTTGCCCTTGCTCATTCCTCCAAATGTTAAAGATTTCCACAAGACTCTTCCAAAAGTTGTTGTCATTTTAGTGGCCATATCATCTCATCCAGAGGTGGATAGTAGCTAAGTATTTGAATTCAGGTAATGTAAGTGAGTTTTGAAGCACTTGTATTTGTACTGAAGTGTACTCAAGTATTTATTTTACACACGTATTTCAGTTGTACACAATGTCATACATTTACACCACTGCTTTTTGAAGAAAATATCCTACTTTTTATTTATCAGACACATGTACTTACTAGTTTATTTGATGGAAAAGGTAGCATGGAATAGCATGGAAATATATAGTGGCAATGGTGAGGTCTATTGTCTGGTCTATTGGATGGTTAGGAAGAGGCCAACAATTTGTTTTTTCAGACTTAGCCTCCTTTAAGAGAAAGCAATCAAAGCAACTGTAACTGGACCACTGACCTCTTCAGCTTAGCTTAATGCATTGATGATGCAGCGCTGTCTAGCACTAAAATACAAGGATGTACTTTGTTTTATTGCCCCTATACACACTACTTTTTTTTGTTTGTGATATGCTTTATTCAGAGAGTTTTGATTTCATGGGACGGTCCATCAACCAGGTCACAGAGTCAGGACGGTGCGTCAGACTGGCCGTGACTGAAGCTGATCTTCTTTTCCTGATAGGTGCTGGTGAATCTGGGACAGCGAGGTCACGGTGGTGCAGAGGTCGGCGAGTCTAGCTCTCACGTGCACAGGGCTGCCTCAATCCTCTTACAACCCCCACTTCTTCTGGCACTCAAGCCAGACTCCAAGATCAGCTTGCCGTGCCCAGGTCTTATCCCGAAGATAGATCCTCACTACAGAGTCACGCCAGCAGGTATCAAACGCCAGGTCCAACTGACTTATCTCTGTCTGTGTAGAGTAGGCCTGTTTGTTTTTGTAAGGCGCCTTTACTGATGCATCCACTGAGGCCTCACTGACAGTTGTTTGGCTGTATGATTTACATATTTAACTGCTTTAGTGAGCATGGGGGAACATAACTAATACATTTGATTTAGGCAGGATTGGTAAGAAAAAGTGTAGGTCAACTGTGTTTTTCAGGGCCAGACACATTCTCATCACACTGATATTAATATGTGGTCAATATGTATGTACTAAAATATTTTTCTGAGCTAATATCAGCCCATATTCACAGCTATTAATGGTACTTATGATGTGATATATCTATATAAAAGTACTCACAAAGAAAACAAAGAAATTTGAAAGAAATAGTCATAAGAGCATTTATCATTGCTATTTTTCTTTAAAAGCTAAATAGAAATACAATAAAATATCTACTGTGTGAAAAGTAATAAGTAAAGTAATGTAAATTTCTCCCTTAAATGCTCATATTCTTATCAGATCCAAAAATCACACACCGGTCAGGGCCCAAGTGTGTACATACATGTGTGTAAAATATGGGAGTCCCTGGTTTTGACGTCACTCCCACAACCTATCCCAGGCCGGGGCTGTTAATGTGGATTTTTTTACAGTGTTGTGTGTGTGTGTGTGTTTTTTTTGTTTTTTTTGCGGTGTCCTGTGGAAGAGCGGATGGGAAATTCTGATGTCATCAACCTTGGCACAGCGGGACAGAGGAGCATGCAGACCCTCAGGGTGCCACAATTGGTGCCCATGTGTTTGTGCCCCGTAGATGGTGAAATAGATGGTGTGGTGCTGCCCGCCTGTGCTGCACCTGCGTCCCAGCATGCTGATTGATCAGTTTGGTCATGTGGAATGTCACCATCTGCTCCCCAGTCCCACTCACCCCTTCTTGTGTGAATGCCAATCACTGGCAGGAAGATAGTTATTTAAGCCATGTCAAATCAGGCGCATGACGATGAGCAATATGCCAACAACACTTGAAATGTGTTTTGCAGGCATCGTATGCACAACAGTGTATTTATATATGTATACAGTGAAAGAATGGCTGTGGTTTTACATTGAGAAGAGTTGGATTCTTTTGTTTTTGATTTTATTGGTTGGCCACATCGATATTTTCTACATGAATTTGATTTTTATAGTATATAAAAGTAGTATATAATCATATTTTCTGCCCCTCACTAATACTTTGTGCCAAAATTGAGGAGTCTCCAATGGTGGTGGTGGTTGTGTGTGTGTAGTGTGCCTGTGTGTGTGTTTTTATGTGTTTGTGTGTTAAACGCAATATATACTGTATGTTTGTGTATTTTTTCATTTTGAGAAAGGCTCCTTGTGTTTTTTCCCTTTCATTCCCTCCAGTTGCTCTTCTTTGGCGTCTTAATGGCCGACAACATATCAGGGGGGCATCAGGAGTGACATTCTTCATTGTAGAGCGTCATAACCAATGACATTTCAACCATGGGAAAATATAGATATGCAAATTTGAACTCATTAACATTTGCATTACCTGTTTGAATAATCGCACTCCTGACAAGACTGCAATTAACTAAGATTGATGCAAAGTTCAGGGTTAGGGGACTGTATATATTTGCTCTTGGATCATTCACCTAAGATGTGTGTGTGTGTGTGTGTGTGTGTGCATGCTTAGCGCCTGAGGTGGGATGGTTATTTTCGCTTTATTGTGATATGGATATAACTGATCTGTCAGAGGAAAAGGTCATTCAGTCACCACTGGTGTTCCTGTGTTATTTGTAAAAAAAATAAAAAAAATAAAAAAACAGCTGCATTTTGCTGCTCTTTTCTGGTTTAGGACACTTATTCCCTGCTTATAACCTCTATCTTAACCGTTTGACAATATGGTAAATAATAACAGAATCTTTATGCCTTACTCCCCCCATGCCAAAAACATCCACCAATAATTGTTCTGATCAGGATGAAGGGACTGACCTGCTAACCCAGTTAACAGGAGCGTGGATAGTCAGGAGCGAGGATTAGACCCTGACTTCAAGGAAGCTGCGTGGACTGCATGGCTCACCTTGAAGAGGCTGAGATCAATGCACAATAGTTTGTCTCTTTGCTCTCGGGTCAGTTTATTACCGCTTATAGTACCTGCTTCCCACAGCAAACACATACAACTGAGTTAGTCTCTTCCTCATCCTCTAGCTCTTTTAGTAAATGAGTAAATCATGATGGACATTTTGCCAAATGCTATGTAGTTTTGAATACAAAAAGTAGTATCAGAAATAGTTGACAGCTTTGGTGCTGTGGTCAATATACATTTGGTCATTTCTAGATTTGGACCAAACTATACTAACCTATTCTTATCTGTGCATTAGACAGCATTGTTGTTGAGCGGCCGCTGTAGACATTTTGCTAAGAATTCATTAGGAAGGCCTTTGGAAAGACTCCATAACTCCTATTAGCTTGGCCACATTACACTCAATCCCCTGTGGCTGGAGTGTAAACAGTCTAGGGTTAGTAAGACGATGTGTTTAAGATACAGACCTCACCGCCGTCTCACTGGGAACTCTTTGATTGGATTCTTGTGAGGTCTGTCTACGACAAAATGCCATGCCAGGGTAGTGTGCCACACTCCAGGTCTCTGAATCGTGCCAGCTATAGTGTTTTGTTGTTGTTTTTCACTTAACATACAGAGGGTAGCGCATAAGGAGGTCAACTTCATGTACTATTTACACATCCTCCATTCTGGCTATTGACACATTTCAAAAGAAAATCGTTACAGTACTTGACCAGAAACAAATCTCACATGGCGCTGTGTAATATTACACCTTTTTTTTGTTTTTGAGTGATGATAGTTAGACAGCTGACTTTCCAGTGGAAATGAGAGGTAGGAGGTTTGAGAGGAAATCACCCAGGTATTGTAACCGAGTATTTCATTTCCACATGCAGCAGGTCAGTGTGACCCCCATCCCGAGGGCAGCAGACAGTGGATTTTAGCTCACACAGGAAGTCTAAGTGCCTGTGTGCCATAACTTAGCGTAGCGCCCAGACAGTGTAACACCCTACAGTATAAATAACCTTTAACCCAGCCACTGGAGGAGCTCACCACGCCACATGTGCCTACAAACTAAGACTAGCTTCTATTTGTAAATGTAGGTCAGACATGGGGTGTGGTGTCCTCTGTTTACTGGAAACCTCTACCTGTCTAATGGGAGATAATCTGGATGCCGTCATCACTGCACTGCTCCTGAGCAGGGATTTTCAACATGCTTACTTCTTGTGATTTTACAGTGCCAGTGAATATGGATGACAGCTGAACAAAAAAACTCCCACAAAAACAAAAAATAGCCCAAACTGATGATGGCTTTCTTTTCCACTTGGTCTGGTCAAGGTGAGGCGTTTGGTCCTGAGTGGGGAATTCCCTGATTGTATGATTTCAAGTATCAGGTATTGTGATTCTTAGTTATACCATCTTACAATAAAAGCCACGGCAAAAGCAAATAAACACCTGACACCACTAATAATTACACCCTGACCAGTTTTATGTATTTTCTGGACTGCTCCCAAAAAAAAGAAGATATTCCTAATTTGCTGTACTAGACATGCACTACTAACGACAAACCCTTGGCCACCCCTCTCTGCTGCCTGCAATGGTCCGGCCCTTATTTGCATAAGTTGTCTGCGGGTAGCTGCATGACCAGCAGGGTAGGGGAGGGGAGGGCGTGCATGTGGACTATACGCACATGAGTAGAGAGGCAGAGAGAGAGGAGCTGTGTGTGGACTGTACTGTGACCCTGGAGTCTTGCACTGAACCAGACAGAGTTATGTACTGTGCTTATCCTGTCTCTGGGACAGGCAACAACAACTCATTGATGTATTGCTACAACATGAAACCAGTGAGTACATTGCTTTTCTGTTTTTTTTGTTTTGTTTTCTGAGAAGATATGCCTCTGTCAGTGTGAGTTTATTTGGTAATGATAGGACACAGATGCTGATGCACTCTTAAATTCTCTTCTTAAAAGCTTTGTGAGTGGATTATTTGTGTACTTCATCAGTAGTCTTTATCTATTTTACAGTGGTTTGAAGGTTGTTTTTTTTCCCTGATAGATATGATTCAAAATTTCCATCAGCACATGTAAGAAAAGCAGCATTTACATGTAGAAGCTGTATGGAAGTTAACAGTTTTATCATTGATTATTATTTTATAGTTGCTTTATGTTTCAGAGTTACAGGGAAATGTTTCTAAGACTTTTACAGAACCTTTGTTAAGACACAAGATGGTTTCATCTGGTGTGTGTGTGTTTGAGTGTGTGTGTGTGTATGAGAGAGAGAGAGAGAGAGAGAGAGAGAGAGAGAGAGAGAGAGAGAGAGAGAGAGAGCTTTGTGTTTTGGAGGTGTCATGATGTCTTTATGTGCTGAATGTGTCAGTGCTTTACTGAGTTGTGCACACATTACATTTAACTTCACTGGTTGTAACTTATTGGAGTTGAGGCTGGGAATTGAGTTTCCCTCTAAGAGTATTATGTTCAAATTTCCTGTGTGCTGGTGAGTGTGAGTTATCTAATTGGTCACTTTTACAGCCCATGTTGAATGGTCTGTGTTGTCATTATGGCCCACTCGTTTTAAAACGTGCCGGTGAGAATCACACTTCCTATTAGCTGAGCACCATGTAGTCAAGTCTGGCAGCAGAAAACATCTTGACATGAAGCAGATTGCTGCTATTTCTATTTGATTTAACCCTGCTATGTTGGAGCAGTCCCTACACCACTGCAGCCATTATCAAAGGCAGCTTTGATCTCTGTGAGACTAACCATATCCAGACATCGTGGATCACAGAGGCAGAAAATTGGTTGCATGTGGCTGGAGTTGGCCATGGTCGACCACAGCGTAGGACTTGAATAGCAAGTTGATATTACACCCATCTGGCATGATAATGCAGTATACATTTACAATGGTATACTGGTGCGTCCTTTGTATACAATTCAAGTTATATTTTTGAATAACTTAATTTTTGAAAAGTAATTGATATATATAATATAATACTGATATAATACTGATATATTGCCAAAAAGGACACAAGCTCAAAAGGATTCTTCAAAGAAAATATGATGGATAGTTTTTATAGAGGTAGAATTCTGTCTTAGTTGTGCTCTTTATTTGGTAAAAAAAAAAAAAAAAAAGTCCCTTATCATTTGTGATGCCATGATTGATGGTTCCTAAATCAATGCTATGCTAAAAGAGGATGCCATGGTGACGGCCCCTCTCCGGCGGGGGCCAGAGAGGGCGTGCTGGGGCGGGGGTGTGACCATTATTAACGGGTCGCCTGCTATGCTGATGGTAAGGAGGACAATTGGCTTTATCCTCCGCCATATGCTGCCCATGGCGGCTCAGACGGGCCCAGTGTCGGCAGGGGCTCCTCTGTTTGGCCTAGCCCACAATCACCATGGGACTCATGCCAGCCAGGGTCACGGCTGTGTGTGTGTGTGTGTGTGTGTGTGTGAGTGCGTGTGTGTGTGTGTGTGTGCCTGTGAGTGTGCTTGCATGAGCATACTCAAGAGAGTCTTTAATAGCCTGCTTTACAGAACTTGTCGTCCGGGTAACTGACACCCCATTGATGCTGCACAGGGAGGTTTATTTTCATTTCCTGGGGCACATCAAAGCAATCGAGGGAGGTGCAGGTGCAGCCCAGACCTCTTGGTGTGTTTGAGTGAGTGAGCATGTGTTGGTGTGTTTTGTGTGCATATGTGCAGTTTGTAGGCCTACGCTTCACAAGAAAAAAACACAAGCTGACACAGTTAAATTCTTAGATCTATTTACTGTCTACGTTATTGTGTTTCTCATACAAAATCGGACGTACACAAAGGAGATCATAGACTCAGTTCTCTATTAGGTTTCTGTCTAAGGACAATACAGAGCATGAGTAGGCCTGTAATTCATTTGGAAGGAAATTCTATCCCGGTCTTCTGCATCCAGCCGAACCTGATCATGATTAGGGCAGGGATTTCTCATGGTGAATGGTTGCTAAATCCGGATGAGGAGGTGCATGGATCTGCAGCTTATGGATTATCGCAATAGCTCTAAGTGTGCATCAGCTCTCTGCTTTGTTTCATAATACTATTGCTTCAGCTCTCAGTCACAGGATTGGCGTGTTTGTGTCAGTTTGAGCGATACAGAGGCATCTTCATCTTTTGGAAAATCATTGTTTTAATGTACATTTATTTCATGGTTCAACATTATTTTTCAGCAATGCCTTAATCAAGTTGTGGTTCCCCTTTTTTTTTTTTAGGTTTATGGGCAGTCTCCCAATAATGATGACATCAACCAAAACTCATCTTCACATCCATCCAACAAGGCGCCCAGCAATGTTTTTGCAAGCACGTTCTTTGGTGAGCTCAACCCCTCCAAACTCATAGACACTCATCCTAATGCTGTGTTTTTCTTTGCTCCATTGTTCGGTCTGAAACTGTCATCTCTGAAGCAGTTTTCAATGATGCCTAAACAGGCAGCATGCTCAAGCTGAATCAAACAACCTTAGCTGTTGACCTGCTTTACCCATGTAGATTTTAACCAACACATTTCTAAATGGGCCGCAATGAAATGGTCTGAACTCAGGTAAGTTCTGTTGGTCTTCTCTGAATCAAAGATGTCCCAAATCCAAAGTAAGTTTGAAGATTGGGCATGGCCAGTGATTCAGGGAGCTAGTCTCAGATCAACTATCTCACATTTGTCATATTAATTAACAACAATACTACTGTCTCTCAAAAACAACATGATCAAACTGATTCAGTGGATCCTGTGTGCTCATTCATGCCACGAAAAAGGTCTGGCCTCCATTGAAATTCAAATAATTTTGACAAGTGTTAAAGTTGATGTAGCATTCAATATGTGCATGGGGATTTCAAGAAAAAGCATCATTAATTGTTTGCATGCTGCACAAGTGGAAAGCCAAGTGAAGAGGGAAGGAAGCTGTGCAGGAGAGGGGGGAGGGACTTCGGTTACGCAATTCTTTGCTCTCACATGTCACAGTATTTTGCAGCAGTCATTTTGCACAGCTACAGTGGGTTTAATTCAATTGTTGAAACAAAATGGTATGGCATTTACTGATAAGACTTCACTAGTTTCCATAGAGGCCGCTAGAGATTCATGGGTGGACCGGGTGCTTGAGATGTCGTTACAGTGAAGGCTATAACATATCATTATCCGTTTTAGAGGGGACAAGCAATTCACCTGACATCTGGAACGCTGTAAATGGGCTGAACCAGCAGGGCTATGAAGGTGCGCTGGGAGCGGCCACATCCCTCCAAACACAGCTGGGGAGCTACAGCAACCTGCCGTCACACACTCACCTGGTGAGATTTACCCACAGCACCTCGCGTGTTAACAGCGATGCGCTTTAGACCCAGAGAGACTTACTGTGTATGTGGTTACTTTTCAGGACTACTCTCCACATTCAGTAATGGCTGCAGATATCAACAGGAGTCTCCCGCCCATGTCCACTTTCCACCGCAACAACACTGCATCACGCACTCCATCCGTCAACACCTCAGAGAACTCTACAGGTCAGATGGGGAAAATAACATTCACAACTTTAAGAGAACTTTTACCTTGTTTTCCACTGCAACTTTGACTACTCTTGGTTCTGATATTTTAATCTGAATGCTCTTTTCAGTCTCAGGGAGCCAGGGCAACGTGTCAGGAGGGTCACAGACAGGCGACGCCTTGGGCAAAGCTCTGGCCTCTGTAAGTATCCGCCGCCTCCGTCGCATTAGACCAGCTGCTCTATGCCCTGTTATTTTCATACAGTCAAACCAGAGCGTAAAACTAAACCCTGAGACCCCAAAGCAGTATAATGCAAAAGGGAAATACTTGCTCTTCCCTGCCAGAGGCAGACTAGTGCATATTAACCAAGCGCTGCTCTCACGCTGCCGGACTTTTTATTGGCTGCCGACTAGTAAAATGACCAGAATTGATGAGTTTAGTTCGGGTTACGAGCCCTGCTCCAAAGGCTGTGGCAGCAGCTGTAAAATCCTACAGAGAAATGACAAGTTGTGCTTTTAAAATGATCCATGCGCTCGTGCCCCATCACCCCCCGCCCCCCTCACCCCTCTTCTCTTTCTCCCTGTCTTCTGCTAGATTTATTCCCCTGATCACACCAGCAGCAGCTTCCCCTCCAGCTCGTCCACACCGGTGAGGTCTCCGTCCCCACTGCTGAGCTCCGCTGAGCCCACAGGTACTGGACTGCCACAGGGTCTGCTGCTCTCAGTAAATTAAATGGTTTCTATTTTGTGTATCTCAATCCCCTCATGGTCTACTTTGGTTGTTCTCTCTCCCTCCCAGTTACCAACATGTGGCCCCGGGGTTCAGTTCAGGCACCAGTCTCACCAAATTACGAGTCCTCTCTTATATCAATGGTAAGGACCTGATTTGACGTCACGTGTCTAAAGTTTAGGTTATCTATTGCATCATATAGATAGATAGATGATAGATAAAACTTCATTGATCCCTGTGGGGAAATGAGGCCGTTGCAGCAGCAAAAGTAATAGGATTCAGCAGGGAAAGACAAATAGAATATTAGCAAAATAAAAAAGCAATGTAAAAAATAAGCCATAAAAACTGTACAAATACTAATAAAGCAATAAAATACAATATAAACAATTGTGGAGTTCTGCAAACACATGCTGGTGTCAATTATGTGCTCTATATAAATATAAGTATGTAGACACATAATAATAAATGGTAAAATACACAATATAAAGCCATCAGTATGTGTATGGTATAAAGAAGTGGAACCATTATGAAAATACTATTAATATAAGCAGAATATAACAATGAGGGAGATGTGTGAAAAGTGAAGAAGCAAATATGTGGATTTACAGCAATGTAAATGATGTGCAAATGTGCATTATATTCACATTAACTAGTCTACAGAAAGCCATACATACAGTATATACATAATAATAATATACATAAAGTGTTGTGGCTCAATCAGACTCAGTCATCAAAGTTTTCACCATTCTAATGACAGTATCTGTGTCCTGTTTGTAGTCTCAGGTGGAGGACCGTCTGGACAGACTGGACGATGTGATCCACGTCCTGAGGAACCACGCCGTGGGTCCCACGGCCGGCCTGCCCACCGACATCCACAGCTTGCTGAACCAGGCGCACCATGGCCTCCCGGGCTCCGCCAACGCTCTGCCGCTGTCCTGCCACACATCGGCCATGGTTAACGCTCGCTACTTTGAAGTATTGGAGGAAAGATAGGGCAGCGTGTATGAAATATGGAATGTGTGACCAGGCAGAGAGCTGCAGTGTGTGTGTGTGTATGTGTGTGTGTGTGTGTGTATTTAGTTTCAGGAATCTTTCCACGCGTTATGTCCACATGTTTTCCACACATGAGGATTGTTGTCCTTGAAATAGGAAACGGAGCACAATGGGGGAGTGCCATGACGCGCTGTCCCTTGTATGGAAAGGCTATGTGTGGACTCTAATTCCACTATGGGGTGATGGGGGATGCCTGCATCATGCAGCTCGCATGTTTCCCTCTCAGACGAGGGGATTTTAGCCCAGCTGGAGTGGAAGTATATACAGGGGAAAGGGTTTTTAGTCTAATCCTTTGGTGGGGGGGGGGGGGTGGGGTTATTAAATTCCCTCACTTTTTATTTTTCCAAACGATGTGACAGTTAGGAGTGAATCATTCCTGAGAAGAATTAGGGGTATGTTTAGGGAGTATATGGTAGTTTTAAGGGAAGGATTAAGATTCTCTGAGATTAAATTAATTCTGTAGAGCGAGAGATCTATTCGGGGTTATGTTGGAAATGAGGGGGCAGATGTTGGTTTGGTGACTTATTTGTCAGATCCGAGGGATGTATGTATGTGTGGATGGGCTGTGCATGCTGTCTTTATTTATAGAGCGACCACATCATTCACGCTCAACAGTTAGGGAATTCTCATGCAGTGAATACTCAACCATGGACTTATAAACACATGAATATTGCCTTTATCTCATCCTGTCCTTTCTGTGTGTCATAAAGGTTGAAGCTGTCAACATGAACAACAACCACGCAGCCTTCCAGAGCCGCACACAAAATGGCCACCCGTACCCAGCCAGACAGCGGGCCACACTTCAGACCCTGCAAGGCGGAGGCAGAGGCGAGTCATTCCTCTCATCTCTTTTCATTCTTAATAATCTGCCCACTTCATCCGTCCTTTTGAATCATTTCCTGTTGTTTTAACTAGATGTGCGTGAGTCATTTCCAAAGTGAATAACACATCAAGCACCTGACGTAAGAGACGATCATATCTATTTTTATTTCGATTTCTAAATTCCGTGTGCCTTTTTTGGTCACCCACAGGTGCCCTGGGAGTCCTGGCTAGCCTGGAGCTGAAGATGGAGGGCGGGGAAAGGGAGGAGATGATGCACACCGGTCACAGCCACAGCTCCGACAGCCAGAGATCAGATGAGGAGAGCGAACACAAACAACAAGGAGACAGCAGCACCAGGTGAAGACTCCTACTTTGTTCTGAAGGGAGCAAAAAAAAAAAACCCACAGTGTTCGCCTGGTCAGAAAAAAAAACTATTTTGGTGCATAAAAGCAGCAGAGCATGACTATCAAAGAAAAATGGCTCCAGACTCGTTCAGGAGCTGATTATTAGGAGACTGTCGCCGCTGTGCTGACAGTGCAGAGTAAGGCCTTTGTGCTGAAACGTTCCTGGTGTGCATGATTTATATTCTGCATTAAAGAAAAGAATTAAAGATAGAAAAAAAAGAAATAAAGACTGAACATTGTTTTTTTAAGTGTAGACCATTTTTCTTCTAATAGAACTGTTGCCAATTTGCTTCTGTTTCCTTAAATCAGCTCAAAAGACTAAATCTGAACTACAGGTAGCACTTTCTTTGTAAAGTTATTTACAGTACATCTATATGATGTGTTTCATGACTGATTAATGAAGGAGCAATCAGCATTTATAATTGGTTCGTTACACATTCATGCAAATTTGTTTGTGATTACATGGCATATTTCAAAATAAAAGTCCCAAGCTTTAGTGTAATGTAATGTATTGGTAGATTGACTCAACAAAATTGACTAATGGTTGCCCCCTCCATCCCACTGCACTCTTGCCATTCAATTTTAGAGATTTAAAATATTGTCAGACCGCCTGCTGTGAAGAGCAGCTTTGTCCATGGAAGCCTATTTAGCTTTGTCTCAATATTTCTCCTCTGTCTCACACCAAGTTGTAATGAATTAAAAGGGGAATAACTCCCAATTTCATTTAAATATTGATGTAGTCTTTTTACGATGTCCTACCACAGTTCACTTTGCATTAGTGACTGTCCCCTGTAGCCACAAATATGAATTAGATTAGATGATACAAGCCGAGTTTTTACTGCAACTGCATTATTTGTGGAATCAAACTGATGTAAGAGGTGACTGTAAAAGTGGGTATGTAGATGCAATTTCTGGTTCATAACTCTTAGCAGTGCTATTAAATGAGCCACTTGGTGTGAAAACCTAAACAAGCTATGTGTATTCACAACGTCATGTCAATGGAGCTGCACCGTACATCTTGATAATGTCACAGATCAGACTCTATGTTGTGTTGTCTAGTTTTTTTCGAGGTCACTCCAGGCCATGCTGCGTGATGACATGAGATCTGAGTGCATGTTCTCTTTGTGTGTAGATTTATAAGACAGCTGTGTTGGAGGGAGCAATACTGATGCTGACATATTTGGATGACCTCTAGCGAAAAAATTTCTTTTGGACATTTTGGATTTTTTTTAGTCATTCAAACTGAATGAGACGATGATAGAAAAGCAAGCAGTTGTGAAGATGTGACTAGAGTGCATCTCTCTACCGGTCTAGTATTAAAATGAAATTTGCATTGCTTTGGGGGATGGATATTCTGAAATCTACTGTTCAATTGTCTTAAAAAATGTGTAATGAAGCTCTCTGAAATCATAAACTGTTAATTTAAGATTTAAGGTTTAATTTTTTAAGAAATGTGTAATGAAACATGAGCTTGTTATGAATGTACTATGTAAATCCCTTTTAAAGAAAGAATGAAAGAATACATGAAAAGACCTTTGGAGATGCAATAACCTCTCACTTCAATTCTGTATCCACAATGACCAGCAGAGGGCATAGAAATCCATAGAATAACTCACCACAGACCTCTTGTGTGATCCACTGAAGCTTTAAACTGGATCCACTTAAACTTTAACGGCAATTTCAAAAACATGGAAACACAGAATCTGAAATTTGAAAAGACACAGACAACAGATTTATACACATGCCCATACATTGTGTCTGTTGTGTCGCAGTATCCATGAGGACGAGGACCTGAGCCCCGAGCAAAAGGCAGAGCGCGAGCGTGACAGGAGGATGGCCAACAACGCCCGCGAGCGCCTCCGCGTGCGGGACATCAACGAGGCCTTCAAGGAGCTGGGCCACATGTGCCAGCTGCACCTGAAGAGCGAGAAGCCGCAGACCAAGCTGCTGGTGCTGCACCAGGCCGTGGCTGTGATTCTCAGTCTGGAACAGCAGGTCAGAGGTCAGTACATCGCTACAGCAGGCGGGGCAGCGCAGGACGGACGGGGCGGGCGCTGCTGTGTGTCGTCCGCTCTGAACTCCCTCAGAGGGAGATGCGGGGACGGGGCCTCTTCCTCTCTCTGGCAGGGCAAACATGTGAGAGAGAGGGATAGAGGGCAAAAAGGAAATGTTAGAGTGAGATAAAAAGCTACAACAAGGGGAAAGAAACTAGTGGGTTTCTTTCCCCTTGTTGAGGACACAGAATGTTTTTCTAAAGTATGAATGCAGTGATACTCTACGTCTGGTCTGGGGTTCTTAAAAAGACGTTTGAGTGGCCTTTGGCTCATTCTTACATGAAAACATTTCTTTTGTTCTTATTCTGGCTTCTTATCCCCAAAAAATCCATTGGTATGGGTCGGTTGATAATGTGGTTTTAGTTGGTTAAAAAAAACTTCCTGAACAGGCTTTCAAGAATTTAGGATGGTTTAATCTGAGTATATTTAACCTGAGTTTATACCATAGAAGCAAATGATACTGTGCAAATTATTTACTTAATGATTGCAGTGGAAGGGAGAGGCTGGCACTGATCATATGACAGCTTTCACCTTCCTCACCCAAACATCTCCGGCTATTGCTACACTGCTTTGCCGTGAGCAATAATTAGTGATTACACTAGGGATAATTAGTGATAACAAATATGTTAGAAAGGTTGACAGCCAAAACAGAATCATTTGGCCCCTGGCTCCACTGCTATTTTCCAAAAGTGGAGCCTAGAGCTATAGTATGCATCACGTGGGGGATGGGAATGTGTAATATCCATGTACTGTTACCTTCCTCAGTTTATTTATACGGTCGAACTCTAACCCCTGGTTTGTTGAATCCGACAGAGAGGAACCTGAACCCCAAGGCAGCGTGTCTGCGCAGGAGGGAGGAGGAGAAGGCGTCTGCCGCCATGACAGATCCGCAGTCCATGCATCTAGCGTTCCACCCCGGTCTGACAGACGCTGCCAACCCTATGGGCCATCTCTGAACGTCTGCTGATGCCTCTATCATCAAGTATAGGTTATACAGTTTGCTGGACCAATGATAAAACCATTACTCTACCTGATATAAGTTCTGATTGAAACAAATGAGGAGTTTTTTTTCCCATATGAGATATACGCCCTTTGAAAATGTGACACCTACTGCACTCATAGCAAATGGTTTCCAGCAAAAAGGGAAAAATATTACTTTTTAAAAGATATTTGATAACCTAAGTCCTTGGTTGATGAAATGCTAATGCATACAAACTGGATCATCTGTATTTCAGAGATATTGAATTATAAACTTCAGAACATTTTTTTTAATATATATAGCATACTGGAATAGAACTCTTCAAATGTTAATAATACTGCATTTAGCACCTCTGATGCAAGGGTAATTTTATCATTATTTCTAATATGAGTGTGTCTTTGATCTACAGATGTTGAGCGAGGAGCATCCTAAGAAGATGGAGGTCTGCTGAAAAGCGGAAGTCGGTCAACTCCTGTGGACGTCCAGCGTCTCTTCTGAATTCGGACCAGAGCTGAGAGAATAAGCTCTCTGTGTGTAAAGTGTGATGCAGTTGAACAATCATCTTCTCACCTTCCAAATGGACTTTTAACTTGTGCCTAAACTTTACCTGTAAAAGACAAATGCATTGTAAGCTGCAGATGTTTTTTTTGTACATATTTTCTATTTATTGATTCTCTTTCTGTTTGAATATATCTAAATGGGGTAAAAACCAGTAGCGGTGAGGCGTCATCTGCAGTTAGTGGCTGAGATTGGCAAGGCCAGGTGTTATTGCTGACTAACTTTTACAATGTATCACTATTTACCATGTACACTCGTGATTTCAACCAAGCTCAGAGGACTGACATTCCCACGTGTGTGTGTACGGATCACGGATTGTGAGTGTGTGAGTTGACATGCTTGTGTTGTTTGTGTGTGTGAGAGAGTATTGCAGGAGTTTGACCATTCTGTGAATGAACAGATCTCCGAGAATGTTCTTTAATGTGTGGGCATCATATACCTTGAAACTGTTCTGTTATTTTGTATGTTTGTTACAACTTTGTGTTATAGCGACGTTGGTTAACAAGGAAATTACACTTTAGGATACACTGGCTGACGGAGCGTAACGCTTTCCAGTGTTACTCCATCTGCTTCTCAGTGTAATTACCGCTCTTCAGATGTAGTCTAATGGCTCATTGCATGTTTGAGTTTTTTAATAGAACATTTAATTTTTCTAAGTTATCTAAGTTATCTTTTATACAAATATTGTGAATTTAATAACGTCTCTATTTACTTTTTGTCACTCTAATTTTACACAAGACGACCCTTTTGTCCAATTTTACTAGATGTAGCGACTTACATTTTCGATGTTTCATGCCCTGAGCAATACAATAAGTATTACAGAATACATTGATGTCTTGTTTACTTATCACACTGCTGAAGAAATAATCTGAAATACTCCTATCATAACATGTACTATATGTGTACAGTTTTAAGTAGCCTATAGGCTTGTGTCGAAATAATAATGTAGCAATAAATGTTTTCTTTTCCAATAGCTTGGGTGTGTTTATTTCTGCAAAAAAGAACTAATAATCCTATAATACATTTTAGAAGGGTACAATACACAGACACACACACATAGGCCGGTATATTGTGTATAGTGTGTATACATATCATATTACTATTAAGTTTACTGCCACTTATCAGTTTGTCAGCTTTAAAAGAGGTCTGAAAATCACCACTTTTATACGTCAGTTTTCAAAACAATATGAGGAAACTAGTTACAAAGAGGCTAAATAGTTGGTGCCTCAGTCACAAAACCAGCAAAATTGTTCAGTGCAGCAAAGGGGAAGTCATGGAAAATTTCAGTCTGGAAAATCATGACAACAGACAAACTGCAGCAGCAATGAGGAACAATGATGGCAAGTCGAAGCTCACTGACAGGGAAAGACAATATACTTAACAGGATAGTTTCTAAACACCACAAAACTACAGCCTCAAAAATGACATGGGGTTGAATCAACACCCCTGTAACACAAAAACTGTATGTTATGAGCTTCAGAGGGCTGTCATTCAATAACTGCATGTATCCAAGGCCAATTTACAAAGATGCATAACCTGGTGTAAGGAGCACAACACCTGGATCCCTGAGTGATGAAAAAAAGCAGTATGATGAGTTGTCTTTCACCCTTTTTATATCTGGATGGGTTTACATCTGGAGAAATTTAAGCCAAAAGATGCCTAAAATTTGTTATGGGATGACGATAGTTCTCTTCCCTAAGGTTATTCTATCACACAGCGTTGTTTAATGATTGCTCTACACGGTCGTGCACCCGGACCAGGTGCAAACACTGTTCCCTCATGTTTTTCCCATAATCCAAGATGATAATTCAC
This sequence comes from Centroberyx gerrardi, assembly GCF_048128805.1. Taxonomy (NCBI): domain Eukaryota; kingdom Metazoa; phylum Chordata; class Actinopteri; order Beryciformes; family Berycidae; genus Centroberyx; species Centroberyx gerrardi. Next base: position 12,966,708 of record NC_136000.1, on the reverse strand, counting down.
CCACACACACACACACACACACATGGCTAAACACCAGGATGAAGTCAGACACCCTCCATGGTTTCCCCAAACATCCTTGAACCTTTACGGGAAGTTCTCCTTCATCCCTCTAAGAGGCTTTCCGTCTTGAGTAATGGTCCAATGTCCCACTGCACACAGGTCAGCATCCCAAGGAGGAGTGAAGCTGCTGTGAAGGGGAGCAGTCTTGTAAATCCAAGGGTGACCTTACTGCTTATGGGCTACTTGATATTCATATTCTGTTAGGTGTTCCAGTTGTTTTGTTCAGTCGTGTGTGTGTGTGTGTGTGTGTGTGTGTGTGTGTGTGTGTGTGAACAGGGGATGGACAGAATAACTGGAACACCTAACAATTTATTAAAGATTTGGTTCTGTGTCAGATTAAAACCACCTAGCTGCAACATTATAGGAATATTATATCATTACATATAAATATCATAGGAATATAACAGTGTAATAAATGAATTAATTTATAGTATAGTATAATTAGTTCACCTATTGCACAGTTCCCTAGAGGCTACATTGTCATGTTATAACAGTCTGTGCTACACTTATTTCTAGGAACCTTGTATGTACATAAACCTTTTTAAAAATCTATTCTGCTGATCTTTTAATTCCTTTTCATCTTTAATGTTTTTGGTTTTACTTTGTCTTGTCCACGTGTCCAAATGAGCTCTTTTATGGATTCACTGTTTCTATGTATAATTCTGCTCAGTTTCAGTATACTTTATACTGCAAGCATGAATTAATAATGTCAGTGTAAAAGTACGTAGGCATAATCATTCTTAGCTCTATTATATTCACATATTCGTCAATATTCATATGTCATATTAACCATCCAACAGCAGTTAGGTGGTTTCAGTCTGACACAAACCAACCAGTGAATGCAGTTGGACGCCGGAGCGCTTCTTCCTGTCCGGGAGGAGACAGGACAGGACAGGACAGGACAGGACAGGACAGGACAGTCCGAGCGCACTGCTCTTATTTGTCCAGACGCCTCCGCTCACACAGCACGCAGCGCGTACAGCTGGTAAGTTTACGCCTTGGACTAATTTCTTTCTTAACCTTTTGTCCAAACTACCCGGACGAAAAATCACCCTAACGCTTCTACAGGGGCTTTTTATAGTGTGTCTGCGGTGCTCAGCGGTGAGTTTATAGGGACTTTATGGGATTTTTTTTCTTCATCTCCTATAGTACCACTATTATGTTCCTATAATACACCTAAAGGGATTTATACTTTTGCTATGATGTTTGTATAGTATTCTTTAAAAATGTCGTAGGATTAGTGTAGTTGTTTTTTCCCATAATGTTATTCTATCATACCGCTTTGTTTCACGTTAAAAGGGCGAGGCGAACTGAAGTTCAATATCATCAAGCAAAACCGGATGACAAAGCGCAGATCCACAGATTTAGTATCTGCGTTCATATCAATAAACCCAGCTGTCTCTGAACTGATAGGCTGCGAAATTGAGGTTTGTTTTATAGCCTACTTATTTGAGAGCTGGCGACAAAATTCAAAAGTTTGAGCCTGAAACTAAAAACTGCTAAACTTATGGCTTATAGTCTCACTGTATATGGAGATATCTTCATTTTGACAATTATGCTGCTCTAGTGTTCTTGAGCCGGTGTAATTGACTAAACTGCGGTCTCAAACCTGTCCTGCAGTGTTTATTCATTAAAGTAGCCATGCTCAGGATGGTGCCTTTAAGTAGATATTGTCTGCTGCACAACACGTCTTGTGTTCTTCTGGTTGTTCAGCCTCACAGTAACATATTTGTTGATCAACACTTTCTTCAAGTGTTACCCATCAAGTGGGTGACGACACTGGAGACCGGGGCCAGTTGTAGTCGTCATGCAGTTGGCTCAACTCTGGCTGTACAATAGTATACTGTCATTAGCACACAGAAGGAACTGTTTTCATTGCACAGCAATATCGACCTCTTGTCAGTGTCCATTTATTCTGTCTTTATCTTTGCTGTCTGGTTGAGTGCAGCTGTGTGAGCTGCTCTTGGCCTGTCATTGTCCCGCTGGAGCTCAAACCCGCCTCACATGTTTTGTAAACACGTACCATGATGCATCAGTTTTCAATTCACCTTCCCATGCAAGACCTTTCTGCTCACTTTGTTCATGCAAGTGTCATCATGATAAACACATACCTGCCTGTTTCTTCACAGCTGTGAAACTGTCCAGTTAAGGAGTTTGTCTGAATGGAGTCTCACAGAATGAGCGGTTCTCCAGACATCAGGCTGCAGAGAGGCTGCATGCAGCAGCACGGCTCCAGAGGAAGCCACGACGACTTATTCGGCGTGAGGGTGCAAGTCCAAGGGTTCAAAGGTCACCCGTATGTGGTTCTGAACAGCGGCGGGCAGGAGAGCCACAGGGACGTGTCTGTCATCACTCACCAGGCCGGGTACAACCCAGGCGTGGCGAGGGTGTCTCCGCTTGGTGAGTCTGTGGACGAAGGACCGGCTGACAGACCGGCGCAGTATGGACGTTCACCAGCTGAGTTTAGGGAGTCACAGAGGACTGCGGCCTCCAGTGCTTTTCATTATCAGAGACACCCAGAGATTCTCAGACCTTACGATCCTGCCAGCAACAACCTCAACCTCCTCGTTCCGTCACAAACTTCTTCAGTTGCCCGACCGGGGCAAATACACACCGGCCTTCCGCCTGAGACGACCCAGGCTGCTAAAGCGACCAAAGCCAAGATCCCTCTGCCTGCCGAGGGCCCCGGGGGAGACCAGGGTGAAGCCCAGAGCGAGGCGCCTTCCTCAGGCGGAGCGACCCCTGCACGGTCCCCAAACTCAGTGGACACAGACTCCTTCTCCTCCGTCGGGAGGCTGATAGACCGGTTCAACAGCTCCCAGCGGAGGGGAAGGTGTGGCCCGAGGAACAGGCTGGACCCGGAGGAGTGCAGGAGGTCACGCAGTGTGGACAGCAGCCGCAGGTCAGACTCTTCCTCCTCCTCCTCCTCCTCCTCCTCCTGCAGCGCCACCTCCTCTCTGAAGGGCATCAGGGGCGAGACCTCAGGTGGGATGCGTGCTCCCGGGTCGCCCAGGGCCCAGTTCTTCAGCGGAGAATCCAGCTTGGCAAGCCAGAGAGAGGAGAGCAAGTCCACCACGCTGCTCAAAGGACAACACGGAAAGGAGCCGATGTCTCCGCGGGCGTTGAAAGTGCTTAACAGACTGGAGAAATCCGCTGTGTCCAGATCGTCCTGCGACCAAACTGACGAATCTGATGAGAGAGACACACAGGTAAAGAGTTTTACTACGGGACACAGTCGTCATTTAAAAGGTTGTATTTATTTGCTATGTATTTCGTAACCAGGTCACTCCTGATCTTCTGAAAGGACAGCAAGAGCTTTCAGTAGACCCGAATGAAGACACAGCAAAACAAATACTGTTCACCTACCTCAAGGATGGGTAAGTCAGTACAGCCTGGGCTGCTGTTAAGCCAACCTAACTTAATATATGATTTTGTATTTGCACTTTCATCTGAAAGTTTAAAACTAGGCTCAGAACTATTTTCTTCTGCACTGCCTATGCAACTTGATCTTTATTCTCTTTTTATGCATTTTAATTATTTATTTATTCTCTCTTCTTGTACACGTTATTATCTCTCTTTATATTTGTTTTTTATATTTATCTTATCTTAACTATTTTGAAACACTCTTTTGGCTGACCTCGTAAGAAAGAGATATTCCATATGACCGTCTCTTATTTTTCATACCATAGCCACCTTTTGATGATTAGCCTGTGGGTGTGATCATGCAGTGCAGTGAGATAAAGGGGGTGCTGTGCTGTTACAGCTGCTTGTGCTCAAACACACAGCAGTTAGGAATGCAGAGCATGAACTGATTTCCACAGCGCCGATGAAATATGGTTTTCACCTTTACCTCCACATTGAGCGAGCGTGGAATACTTTGAAGACGCATCAGTACCCAGCTTGAACCCCTGCACTGAAGTATAGATATCATTTTTTAAAAACCTCTATGTGTCCGGGGCAGGTCGACTGAACACCCTTGTGCTTTAAAACAAGGGCACTTACAGTTTTCACTCTATTCTCAGACTTCCATCCTCCAGTTTCCACCACTTTCACTTTCTCGGTCACAATTAGTTAAGAACGCTGTGATTTTACACTGTTAATACTGTTAATGTGTTGCTGAACTGGCTGTTTTTCCTGCTTTTCAGTACAACTGATAATGATCCCACCACCCAGAGGAAAGTCAACCTGTTGTTTGAAAGGATCAACAAACTGAAGTGGAAGACTGCTGAGAATGTGGAGGAGGAGGAGGAGAAAGTGAGCTTTGGGATGAGGCGGTTGTTGGCCTTGTTGATCACTGTTCAGCATGAGAATGTGTCTTTGACAGAAACTTCAGAAGATGATATCATGTTCTTGGACTTCTTTTCCTCCAAATAACTGTAGGATCATGCTGCTGAGGCGAAGCTGTTGCAGGAGAAGCAGGCAGCGCTGGAGAAAGAAGTGTCTGAGCTGAAGAAACAGCTGCAAGTGGAGACAAAGGTATAGTGCAGTACCCATCCTTAAAACCTATTCTATTCTATTCTATTCTGTTCTATTGTATTCCTGGCTTTTACGATGTTCCTTTCTGTTGTGTGTGTGTTCTGCAGAATGAAAAGACTCTGGCCAAGGCCTGTGAAAAGGCACGGACAGAGAAGAAGAACCTTCAGGAGGAATTGGCCAAAAGTCAGGAGGAGCTGAACAAACTCAGGGACAGACTGGCTGAGATGGAGGAAAAACTTCAGTCAACCAAACAAGAGTAAGGACTTAACAGTCATTCAGCTAAATGTGCGATTAAAGCTGCACTAGGTAAGATTTTTATGTAAAAATACAACAATCTTATCAGCTTAAATCACAAAGTGGGGTTGCAAAAGAGATCCTTCCTAATTTAAACCCTGAAAATCCATCCTATTTGCCCAAATGCATTGACAAATAGAAACGAAATACAAATAGTCTCCTAAACTGCAGCAAGTGAGCACTCTGTTCAGAGAAAACTGGACTCACCGATATTTTGCCTCTCTTGTCCCTTTGGTATAAAGCGATCACAGACTGGCCGGGTTGGTAAACATGAGCGTTCACTGATGTCACGTTACATGATTCTTGTTTGCGTAGTGCAGCTTTGAAAAAAAAACAGTAGCATGAAACATTGAAGTATCAAATAAAATGAGATGTTTTGCATGGGAAACCATAGAACTGTTATGAACTATAGGACTAAAAAGTGTCTTTCTTTCCTGCATATTTTGCGTTGTTGTGTGGTGTGTCAGGCTGGCCCGGATGAAGGCGGAGAGAGACAGATCTAAGACAGAGATGAAAGACCTTCAGCAGCAGCTGTCTGAGATGCACGATGAGCTGGACCAAGCCAAGAAGATGGAGGTGGTAAATGCAGAGAAAGAAGTCCTGCTGAAGGTAACGAGATACACCACACAAATAGCAACTGCAAAGCTTTGTGTTTGGACTCCAGGTAGTGATATTTTCATGAATGTCTGTGTCAGGATTTGGCCCAGCTGCGGGTGGACTTTCAGGAGATCCTACAGGTGCAGGAGGAGCAGGAGGAGGTGCTGCACCGGAGGGAGAGGGAGCTCAGTGCGCTGAAGGGGGCGCTGAAGGAGGAGGTGGAAATGCATGACAAAGACATGGCCACCCTGAAGGAAGAATTTGAACAGGAGGTCCAGACGCTCCTGAGGGCTGTAGAGCAGGCTAAAGAGGTAACAGGGAAAACGTATATTTCTCCTAATTTCTACTTATTTCCAATAGCCTAAAAGGGGATTATTTTGCCTCTCATGCTATCAATCACTCTTTTTTTTTCTGTCTGTTTCCTAGAGCAATGATCTGCTTGGACAAGAGAAGGTGGAGGCAGACGAGGAGAGAGGTGCAGCGAAGGTGCAGGTGAAGTCTCTGAGCCAGGAGAGAGACCAGCTGAGAGGAAAGGTGCAGGGGCTGGAGAGCAAGGTGGATCAGCTCAGCCACACAATCCAGCAGTCCAAAGACTTGGAGAAACTACTGGAGCAAAGAGCAAACCAGCTGGAGGTGGGAGGGGGGGAAAGGATATTCATTTTGAAGGAAAACTTTTCTAAGTGAAGCAAGTTCTGACGTGGAATAATGCGATTTTTAACTGTATATGCTTATTGTTCCACAGAGGGAGAAGCAGCAGGTGGAGGAAGTGTTGATGGATGTGAGGAGGAAGGAGGAGGAGATGTGTCAGTCGAACCAATCCCTGCTCACTCGCCTGGAGGATGTGCAGGTAAGTCCTTTTGAAACTCACAGACCTGGGTCAAATAGTATCTGCGAATAATTCCATGAGTTTGGAGTACCATATGGGTTGGATTTATAGTATGAGGACAATTTGACTTGATTTATAAATACTATTTTAGACAGATCTGGAAACTCACGCACTCCCCTCTGTTTTCCTCTGACAGAGCAAGTTGACCAAACTCAACCATGAGCACAGGGACCTGAAAGAGAAGCTCAAGGATGAGAGGAAACAAATCGAAGAGCTGTGGAGGACAAAATGCGAACTGGAGGAGGAGAGGAGGCTGCAGGACAGGACTGTGGAGCAACTGCAGAAGAAGGTGAGAGCAATATTTGAAAACATAAATGATTCTGTCCTCAAAAATGAACAATTTTATAAGCAAATTTGTTAAGATGACTCCTAACTTAACCATAATGTGCTTAACTTTCATGCCAGCAGTCAATATGGGAGAGTGGGTGTCATTTTTATATCGGATTTTGAAACGAAATTCATCTATAATCTGTTCCCCTAACATTTGAAGCCTCTTTAGAGCAACAGAAACAGCTGATGTTTCTTGTACTTGGACAGCATCTTTCAAATAGATAAGATGCACCTTGCCGTATGTGTAAGTTTCACAGAACGTCCAGTTATCTCACTGCAGCAGCTCTTTGCTTACCGTTCGTCTGTGTGGCCAGATGAACAGCATCATGGAGGAGTGCGAGGCGTCGACGGACACACTTCAGAACCTGGTGGACGAGGCCAGAGAGAAGAGTCAGAGGGAGCTGGCCGAGCTGCGGAGACAGCTGCAGGAAAAGGGAGTGGAGCTGGAGAAATCCAGACAGACGGCCAAAAAACTGCAGGAAGAGGTGTGGCACGCATTCCCCCTCTGACTCATCAGTAGATGGGTTCAGCATGCTTAGGAGCAGAAAATGTTTACGCGCATCCCATAACATACAAAAATCAATGCCGAGATGAAAATGAGTGAGGTCCAAAAAAAAGAAAGTATCTGTATGTATATATAATGCAAACCTCGGTGCTTTATTACCCACACGTTCCCTTTTTTCTTTTTTGTCTTTTGGTTTCAGCATTCCTCTTGTGATAAGGTGCTGAGGGGATTCCCATACAAGTTTTCCAAGTTTTGTGTGTGGGGGTGGATGGAAACATAGCTTCAGAAATGTAAAATGTACTTGTGTGAAAATGACGCAGTAATAATAATAATAAACTTTATTTGTATAGCACTTTTCCAGGGTTACAGTGTGCTTTACAAAACAAGATAAAATCACCAACAGAGTTAAAAAACAAAGTCATAAAACATAAGAGCAAAAGGTTGTAAAAAAAATAATGAAAAGGATAAAACAAGGATAAAAGAGACAATAAAATTATAAATCATGATGATGAAAATAATAAAAGAGAAGGAATAACAGCCACACTAAGAAAATGCCTTTACATAAAAGTAAGTTTTAACGAGTGACTTAAAAGATGATACTGATTTTGGCAGCCTGAGATCCATAAGAGAGACGTAAGACATGTAGACTTGGATTCGTTACCAGACTTGATTAATCCCGTGCCGCTCGATAACGTCTGATTGCCCGACAGTAGAAATTGCATATTACCGTATCTCAGCGTGTGTGTTTATTCTGCGGTCTGCTCTGTGTTCAGCTGCTTCCTCTGGAGGAAGACCTGCGGCGGTGTCGCAGGGAGCAGCAGGAGGCCCAGCTGAGGGGCCGGCAGCTGGAGCAGAGGGTGGAGGAGCTGGAGGAGAGGAACTCAGCCAGAGTGGACGAGCGAGGCCGACAGGTCAAACTCATGGAGGTAACGACTCCGGAACCTCAGCTCAGGAAAATCACTGACCTGAGATGCTCTCTACAGATAAATATACTGATATACTTAAACTGATAAATATAATTATACTCATAATTATACTTATTTCACTGTGTATAGAATAGAATATGAATGATAATTGTACTTTTTTCTCATCGTGAAGCAAATAGAATAGAATAAAATTTACATTTGCATCAACATGAATATCAATATATAGCTGCTGTTGGGTGAAAAACTTCATATCTCCAAAATGGAAGTAAGAAGTAAGAAAAAACAGCGTTGTTTTTAGCTTGACAGCCATGAATTTTGAGTGTATCCAATGGGGTTTTGAAAGGGTTTCATAAGGCCAAGAGACATCAAATTTTTTTCAACCCACAGAGGATCATGTAATCCTTCAATAGAAGCTAAAAACATGAAAATCTCCCATAACTGGAGTTATGAGGAATTCAGATGACAACAGCATTATATGCTTACATCACGATATATTCGCTTACGTACACCAAAAATATAACATTCTAAAGTAATAACCATGGGGAGTTTTCAATGTTACTTACACTTATTAGTACACGCATTAGTTTATTATGTGTCTCGAAGTGTTTACCTCTTCAGGTGCCTGTATTTGCACCCGGCTGTCCCTGTGAATTATAAGGGTGCTGAGCAGAGCCATGGCCACAACATCTCACACCTCACCACTGTTTGTCTTGCTGATGACAAAACATTACACAGTAACACCACTGTGTTCCCCGCGCTGTCTGTTGACTCTGGGTATCGACCGAGGAAGCTCATGTTTACTGTAAAAGTTATCAGACCTGTCTGAGTTTACTCAGACGTCTGAAGTCACCTTATCAAAGATAAAGTGACTTCCTTTCAGCCATAACCAGCTGTCCTAAATCTTCAATTCCTATAGTTTTTGCAAGTATTATTTTCTTCTTACTGTCTTTTTTTCCATAATCCCCTCCATGTATCACTTTACAAATCCAACAATACGGCGCTCTCACCATCACACTTTTCTCTAACATCTGAGCCAGGTTTCTAACCCCAGCCCTAGTTTAATGGCACAAGGGAGTCTGCGTATTGGTAAACGTTATCATGTATTGTAATATAAATAAGGCGTTTTTTGGCGTTTTCCTCTCCTCTCAGGGACGTATCAGTCAGCTGGAAGAGGATCTCAGCGAGGAGCGCAGCAGTGCCGACCGCCTGATGGAGCGAGTCGACAAAAGCAAAGACCAGGCAAGTCTAGTCCCTCAGCCTCTCCCATGTTACATTCCTCCTTTTTCTAGACAGAGCTCTCATTTTGCATTTGCTTACATTCATGAATATCATTTCCCTGATTGCTAAGAGATAACCTTTCCATCAGAGAATGATGCCACGACTCAAGTTTGAACATAGTCAGGTTTTTATCATAAACAGATGTAAGGCTGAGTCTCAGATTTCTCTCCAAACACTGAAAGCTGCTGACTCAGTGTGTCCACAATAGGTTGGGAAACAAGTTTCTATTCCGCTTGTTAACATTCACTGTGTGACAGCCTCAAAACATGACTGAACGCCGCTGACTTCATGTATGTTTGTTAATCACTGATGTAACCATAAGCGCCTCACGTCCCGCTCGTCTGTAAAGTAGGCCACCATTCATGGGAGCAAAGTGGTGCAGACTAATTGACACAAAACACTGTTTTGGGTGAACTGGAAAGACAAAAATAGAGCTAACTATTGTGAGCAGCTATTCACACTCCCTTCACTGGGCCTCTGGATGTTATTAGAGAAGAGAGAGTTTAGATCCCGCTCTCTGTCTGATGCGGCAGGTCAGACCAGACATAATTTCCTCTGGTCTTAGGAATTAGGCTGGGAACTTCTCACTGAACCTGAAATTGTTTATCATCAGGTCCTGCCCTTTTTTAATGAGGTACAGCCATGTTTTTGACAACATGTCATGTACATGTCTTTATATACTGCAGCTCCATGGGTAGAAATTGGCACTAAGAATGCAAGAGTTAGTGGTTTAGTTCCCACTGGGCCGACCCATGCTAAACCTGCATGCACTCCTTGTACAGTAAGACGCTTTTGATTAAAGAGTCCACCAAACCCCCTAGGTCATATGTTACGACCATATGCTCTATTAGCTGCTCATTGGGAGACTGTGATAGGTCCTCATGTGAGTGCAGGTATAAAACTGTGTTTCCCTTTCTGTCATCTGCTCTCAGTAGCTACACACTGTATTGACTCCCTGCTGGTTGTGTGTGACAGATGGATCAGATGAGGAATGAGCTGCAGCAGGAGAGAGCAGTCAGGCAGGACCTGGAGTGTGACAAGACGAGCCTGGAGAGACAGGTACGGCCTGGACACCACACCTGTGTCCAATAGTATTTGCAAAATAATGGTCACTGTGTTTGAACCCGCATGGAGTGCCTGATATTTGGGGTTTGCCACATCAGGAAAATGCAGATCAGGTGTCAGGTAAGTTGCCAATCACAGGAAAGTAAACTAAATTGACTTTCAAATATTTTTTGTGAATGTTGAAACCATCTGGCACTCTGGCCCATCTGTAGCATGGCAAACCCCACCTATCTAGCACTTAAGTTGGCTTAAATCCGATCTGCAGGGAACAATATCAGCCATCCATACTCACCCCGCTCTGTTGGCATCTAAATCTTTGTGTAAACCACCTTAACTTTGCCCCGTCCGTGACATTCTACTGTTTCATGTCCTCTATCAGAATAAAGACCTGCGGAGCAGAGTGACTCATCTGGAGGCGTCCCAGAGGAACAACCAGGACTCCTTGGTCTCCAAACTTAACACCCGCATCCAGGAACTAGAGGAGAGGTTGCAAGGAGAAGAGAGGTGAGCAGTATCACTCTTACCTAAAACCACTTATGTATATTCATGTATACAGTTTTTAATGTTCTTATTTGCACTGTATTTGAAGTGTCAAATTAGGATAAGTTTGAAGATGTATTATTTATTTGTGTGCTGGGTAATGGCTGTATCAGATACTTGATGGTAGTAGTTTAGCAGTGAACCCACTCGTATCACTTTCCCTCTGCATTGTAATGCAAGGTTGTAAGAGTGAGGGTATTCTCTGGTGTGAACGCACTGGCAGGGTGTTGAGTTACAGGAACCCCCCTGAAGTGATGTGATCTCTTGGTGCTTGTGTCCTCAGAGACAACAACAACCTGCAGCAAGCAAACCGCAAACTGGAGCGCAGGGTGAAGGAGATGAAGATGCAGGGGGACGAGGAACACATCACTCTGGAGAGCCAGAGAGACCAGGTAGGCATCTCTAACTGACCACAAAAAACACATAAAAGTTACCAAGAAGTGTGGAACAGGCAGCAGACTTGAAATGATTCGATATCTCACTTTGGTGAACTCTGTAGCTGACTCAGAGACTGAAGACAGCAAAGAGACAGATGGACGAAGCGGAGGAGGAGATCGAGCGTCTGGAACATGCGAAAAAGAAGCTACAGAGAGATCTGGACGAGCAGCTAGAGGCCAACGAGCAGCTCCACGGCCAGCTCAGCGCTCTGCGCAGCGAGATGAGGTGACCGCTCACACTCTTCCACTGAGCCTCTGTGTGCCATGTTTGTGTGTGTGAATATGTGTACTCTCATGTTCATGCATGTGTATTACATTAGTTGCCAAAGCCACATATTGTTCTCTAATGCTGGTAATGTTTCTTTTCCCATAAACAGGCGTAAGAAGAAATCAACCCCACTCATGATGATTGTGGAGGATGATATGAACGACGTCGACGACTTTGGCTCTGACTGACTGATGAAAGCAAAACGCTGTCAAACAGTCTGAACTTTATTTAGAGACATTGGAATTACTGTGAGGAATCCTTGTGTTGATAATTTTACATAATTCTGCTAACAACTCAGGTGTGACTTTATCATGTTTCCATTTGTGGATAGCATGGCATCTTGCCAAGGCTGGCCTCTAGTGGCAATATTTATAACTGCATTACTCAAACTGTCCTGACAAACTGATGTTACTCTTACAACGCAGCAAACAACAGCAAGCCCGTCTAGCTGCCGCTTATTTACACGTACTCAAATTAATTCTTTGTTCCCTAAGTTATTACATTGCTGTGTGAGTTAATATGGTGCAAACTGCAAATCTCAGAGTAATGAATAATCGTACTAAGATGCTTCCCCAACATTCACTCACATCCATACACTGACTGCAATTCTTGAAACTGAAATGAATTCAGCTGCATGCTGTTTCTGTAAATCAGGGATTATTATGATCCATGCTGATTGTTTGTCTGTGCTGTCTGTGACTATACACATGAATAAAGAAAATCTGATTTAAGTTAACATTTCATTTAGATACAATGCAAAACAAAAAGGTTGGATTTGACTCGCTCCCTTTATAAAATTCACCTGTCGTTCACCCCGTCTGGCCTCTGTCCTGAAAACAGTGTTTTGACGAGGCTGAAGAGGAATGCGATGGGTTTTACAAGCGGATCAATGATCTGCGCTGAATGGCTGCGGATGGGCAGAGGTGGGGATTAGACGTGACGGCTCTGATCAACTCCAGAGGTTCACACTGCTGGACATCTGGCAGTTCTGACAGCAGTTGGCACAGTGATACATGGAAATAAAACACAGGAGAAGCATGAGGCAACACTGTGCTCTGAAACATGGAATACTCAAGGAATTCCTGGCAGAATTCCTGGGAACTTTTGTCTTGGTTGTAAGTAACATTTCTTCTGATAAAATGGTGTTTCTGCTGGGTTGGGCTGAGTTACAGTACAAGAACCTTTCACAATAGTGCTTTATACTTTATACAGTGTCTTTGCTTTACTGTTGATCTCACTGCTGGGACTTTTCCTCTCAAATCTGAGAACTTGTTTACATCTACACTACCAGTCAAGAGTTTGGACACACCTGAATGTATTATGTTTTTCATTATCTTAAAGCCATTTTGATCTAAAGGCTTATGCTTAAATGCTTGAAATTTGTTTCTTAGACAAATAGAAACAGTGAAGTTGATGCCTATGTATGAATTTCTTTCCAAAACCTTTGCCTTTCCATCAAGGCAAAGGGCGGCTACTTTAAAGAATCTAAAATATAAGATAGTTTTGATTTGTTTAACACTTTTTTGGCCACTGCATAATTCCATTTGTGTTATTTCATAGTTTTGATGTCTTTGCTATCTATTTCTAAAATGTGTAAAATAGTACAAATAAAGAAAGATGTGGTGTGTCCAAACATTTGACTGGTAGTGTGTATTTCTGGTTGGTGTTGAGGTCAAGACTGTTTCATCTGATGTTCAGAAATGCTCTTTCAAAAGAGATTCAAATCACTCGAATGAATGTGGCTGAAGAATTGTTTTTCTCCTTCTGTCTGTCAGTTGTTTGGCTGTGGGTCCGTCGCTCAGACTGTCCTCAGCCGCAACACCCTGGGCGAGCCGCTCACCGTCCACATCGGCTTCTCTGTAGGACTGATGATGGCAGTGTATGTGGCTGGTGGAGTGTCAGGTAAATATCATGCGAAGTCCCCACAGTGCCAAATACTTCTGTACTTAATAACAGCAGATTTCCACCCAACTTATCTCATGTGAGCCAAAACACCAGACCAACTCGGGTATCCTGAGTTAAAGTGCATGGCATAAAATTCTGCATGTGCAATATAAAGTAATGAATTGTTATTGGACTTCTGTTGGATATCGGCATCTCATCAAATCAACTGAAAATGGCACGTCAGTTTTAATAATATAGTAGTTAACATTAGTTTGTTGTGTGCCTTTTCAGCTTTTTTGTTGTAGTAAACAACCATGGTGGCACATAATCTATTGTTTAGTACTACAGACTCTATGATGTATTTAATGTGTTTAATTCATAAGTAACACAACCTGCGCCAGAACATATAAAACAATCTGACATTGTTCTCCTTTACGTGTTGTAATAGTATTAACAGTGTTATTCATACAGTTTGCAGCTTGTACTAACATAACTGTGACTGCTGGTCCAGCCATGTGCCACCTAAGGCTCCAGTGTCAGCAAGAACGTGCCAGCGCTCCTGTCCAGATTCAATGAATGTGAACTGACCATTGATTTCTTAGCTAGCGCACACAGCCTCGTTGAGGTCATACATAACCCAGGGCACTAAATGTCCTGCAAACTCCATTGATCATAGACTACACTCATCCGTCTATGACAGAGATCAGACTCAGTCCCAACAAGACTGCTTCCCTCTGAGCAGAAGCTAGATCCAGTTCAGTTCTCTAAAGGGATTGAATGGTTTTCATGAGGACAGATCACAAACAGACAATCAAACAGGTCAAAAAGCGGGCAGAATGGAATAATGTCTACACAGTTTGACAAAAACGCACTGAAAAATGTTGCTTGCTTTTGTTTTTTGACTTAAACTTTGCATTTATAATGTGTGACCATTATTCTATCTCTTTGCCATTGCACATACATAACAAAACCCAGCACCGCCCTCGGGGCTGCTCCCCTTCTGCTGTCTCTCGTAAATGTGACTGCCTAACTAATGATGGAGAGCCTGTCGCTCCAGCCTTCTCCACCCCCAGCGCCCCTCTTTCACTCTCTGCTTTGTCCTGCGTCCCAGGAGGCCATGTGAACCCTGCTGTGTCTCTGGCCATGGTTATCCTGGGCAAACTGAAGATCTGGAAGTTTCCCTTCTATGTCATTGCTCAGTTTCTCGGTGGTTTTGCTGGAGCTGCTGCAGTCTTTGGATTATACTATGGTGAATATGTCTGTATTATTCAGCCACACATTTACTCTCCTCATGCACGCATATTAAACCGTAACAAATGAGGCATATGGTGATAGAATACATTATGGACTAGTTTCCCCAAAAACTAGTTTCCCAAAAACTTAATAACTAACATTCTTTAAAAATGAGTCTGTTTTTATGCAGCTGGCATAGTGAACATGTTTCAGCTACACAACGTCCATCGAGATTAGAGGCTAATGGACAAAAGCATTCTCTGTGTACAGTTACAACTATTTAATTGTCAATATTTCTGTCCTCGCAGATGCTTTCATGGACTTCACCAGTGGGATTCTGTCGGTGACGGGCATCAATGCAACAGGTCACATCTTTGCTTCCTACCCTGCCAGACACCTGTCGGTCCTGGGCGGCTTCATTGATCAGGTGAGCTGTAACCCGATGACCTCCTCTCACTGCTGTCTGCTCTGGTTATACTGCCGCTCCCATTCAGCCACTAAATGCTGCCTTCTCTTGGAAATGTGGCTAATGCAAATTGATTGCCCTACTTAGTCTGAGAACACCCCCTCATCTGCTTAGTTTTGGGTCTAATGACCCATTTCCTGGCTTTCACTGGAAGGTCAAATCTATACTTAACACCCTTTTCAGTCTGTTTAGTTAAGGTGGCGCAGCCATCCAAAAATAACATGTCTGTCAGCTTGAAACCACATGAAAACCACATCAGGTGAACGCTTAAGATAAGACAAATTAGTGTGAATATTCTAATGTTAATATTTACTCTGTATTTTTAATTAGTTCTGGTTGCACATCTGTTCATGTTTTGGTCCCAGTTGAGGTTCTAGTACAGGTGGCAGTTTTTCTTTAGATACTTAGTAATAGTAAAACATGACTAGACTTCTTTCTGTATTGGGGAGAAATTCTGCCATAGAGGGAAACTCTACATGTTGATCCGGTGATAGTCTACACTTTCAGCTTTAACTTTGCAGTTTACTAAACAAAGTGATGTGTCCCTCCTCCAGGTTGTGGGGACCGGCATGCTGGTCTTGTGCATCCTGGCTATCATTGATGGGGGAAACATTGGAGCTCCCAAAGGTGTGGAGCCGCTGGCCATCGGCCTGATCATCATGGCCATCGGTGTGTCTATGGGACTGAACTGCGGCTACCCGCTGAACCCGGCCAGAGACCTGGGACCCCGGCTGTTCACTGCTGTGGCAGGATGGGGCATGGAGGTGTTCAGGTAACTGTAGCAGAGACATGCAGAGGAGCTTAGGATTTCATTGTTATACATCTGAGTTTTGTCAACAAATTAAATTATTACAATATAGGTACATTCCAAATTAGCACAAACAATGTTTATATTAGCTGGTATGGAGTATGGAAACAAAAGTTCGGAGAAATCTTTGTCAGCCTGTTTCCAACTCTTCCAAATTGGATCCCTTTATTGTTATCGACATTTACATAGTAAACCCGTTGAGTTAGACATGCGCTGTTGAAACGAACCAAAGGGTTATATAATGTCACATGCACCCATCAGATGCAGTCGATGCTAATGAACAGCCTCATGGCAGCAGCAGTGACCCACAGCGGCCTCACTGCCGGCTTCCTGAGTGACAGCCAGCACTGTTTGTGATTCAAGCTGCTTCTGTTGTGCTTTATTTTAACGTTATGTGTCGGCGCTCGCAGCACCGCAGACTACTGGTGGTGGATCCCGGTGGCGGGGCCCATGGTGGGGGGCGTGGTCGCCGCCGTCGTCTACTACCTCCTCATCGAGATGCACCACCACCGCCACGAGGAGCCAGAGAAGCCCCACGAGGAGGAAGAGGAGGAGGAAGAGGAGGAGGACGAGGACAGCAGTCTGAAGGACAAATATGAGATGATCACCATGAGCTAAAACAAAAAAAAAAAAAAAAACAACTTCCAGGAGTGTCTTGTACATCGTCTATCAGATTCATTGTTTTATTGTCAGTCAGGTGAATCCGGCCCAGTACTTCTGTAAGGACAGGGTTACTCTCATGGGCAAACCCTTTTATAGCAGGATAGGCCGTAGTTACACTTCTGAGTGACTGAACGCTCTGCAGAGACCAGCTTTTCCAGCTCACTGGTGACACCATTAGAACACTTGAGGGTCAAACTGACAGGTAAAATAATTTAGAAAACTTTTTCGCGTAGATGAAAACTGCAGCTTTTCATACACAATAAGCAGTGCAGATGCTGTTATGAAACACAGAAAACAAGCAAAAAGTTGTACTATCCTTGTAAAAATACTTCAATCCCAAATAATTCAATCCCATACTGGACCGTGCCCTCTACTTTTTAGTTTTTTTTTATGTTTTATGTCTCACAAAAACATGAAATTCTCAGTCCTGTGTGTTTCTCTCTTTGTCATAACTGCATATATGTGTTGTAAATATTGTGTTGTAAATACTCAAGAAAAATACCCTTCACTTGGATATAGTGGAAATAATAGGTATTGGATCTCCTTTCAGGTATGCTCCCATTCTCTTCAGTGGTGGTATTTTGTGATGATATTACCTGTATTCACTTGAATATTCATGCTTATTTCTGTTCTAATTTGTAATTATTTTCTTCTTTTTTTTTGCAAGTCATGAGGAATTCTCCTTTATGTTCATTAATATTTGTTACTTTTACTCAGTGTTGTTTTGCCTACATTAAAATTGATAGAAAAATCAATTTCTAGAAAGATTATTATTTTTTTTTTTACAATAAACAGCATATTATCAGAGACTCAAATCACTCTATCAGTGGGACTCCATCTATTAGATTTATCACTGCACAACGGTCAAAACACACAGTGGCTGAGTTTGTTGATGTGATCCTTGTTGCTTAGTAGCATGAACACCATTAACCCTCCAAGATATTCAGTTCCTCAGATACTGTGCAGGCTCTTAAGTCTCCTGTGTCATGAAGTGTGAGAGAGAGAGACAGTAACAGCAGACACATGAATCTTTCAGTAAACCTCCACAGCAGGCAAGCAGATGTATAGCTGCAGATTGAATACTCTCTGCTAATTGGACAAGTTCTGACATGAGACAGATTATTTGTATTTAGTTGATGTTTATGCCACACAATGTCAGCTCAGAGCATTATGCTGTAAAATATTTACTGTGTATTATCCAAGCTTGTCACTCCAGTGAATGCCTTTCTGCAGAGCTAGGATCTGAGTCACACACACACACACACTGGGACGTCTGCTTTGAACTCAACCGTTAGATCTGCAGTCATTGTTGCAGAGCTGAGGATTTCTGAGGAGCGCACTGACACATGGCAAATTAATGGCAAAACACTATCTCAGTATAAGACAGCCTTCTTGTTATCCTGTGGAGATTCGTTACGCTGTCGGTGCTGCTGTCTGTTCAACCTGGGTCAGTGTATGGCAGGGTGGGGGTCAATTCATGAATTAACTCATCAATTCCAATTCAACTGAGGAACTGGTATTGAATTGGAATTTCAGGAAGTTTAATTTAATCTAATGAAATACTGTAAAATTTCATGTTTTTTTGTTTTCTCTTACCACATATCTGAGATTACACATAGTGTTATATATTATCAATACTGAATATCATAAAAATGTTAAAGGTGGGCTACCTTTCAGGTGGTATTCGATGCATAACATGTAATTGTAATACATATTGAATGTATTTGATTTGTTTAACTGTCTTTTATTTGAATTTCATGGAATTTCATGGAATTCAGTTCTGTTTCCTGCGGCCCCAACCCCGGTGTCCATGGCTGTAGGCAAACTCAGATGCCTTCAGAGATGCATGAAGCTACAGGAGCAGAACGGCTGGCCAGACGGAGATCTGCACTTCAACACACTGCTCTCTCTGGCATATGAAGGGCTGGGGAGGCATGAGAGCAGGCAGAGGGGAGGTTCAGGTTCAGGGATCCCAGCAGCCAAGGTGATGCTCTGGTGAAGCTTTCCCACTGCTGGGCCGGCCTGGAGGATAAAGCGGCGGCCGCCCAGTCTTTTATCCGTGCTGCCAAGGCTTACCAGCAGGCCGGCAGGAGGGAAGAGGCCGCCGTCGCCCAACAAGACGCAGCCAAGTGCTCAGTGCTGAGTGGAGAGGCATCTGAGCTTTTGCAGCACTGTCACGAGACTGCAGGGAGAGGGTATCTGACACCAGCCTGAGGGGTAAAGTAGTGTAGATCTTGTATATTGTATATTGATATACAACATACGATGCACGATAGCAATTGTGGAACAGAGAGGAAAATCAGTTTGTATAGATTGGTGAACTGCTCAATAAATGTTTGTACAGGGAAGTGATTGTAAAGCTCTCTCCCTTCTTTTCTCTCACCTAGGACAGCTGTTGAATGCCGTCGGGCTACAATAGTGCACTCTGGGTGGATTCAGCCAGGCAAAGGCCTAGCTGCTTTCAAGAAGCACTGATGGACTGATCAACACCAACCAGGCTCAGTGTTTTGAAAGCTGTGCTGCTGCAGAACCTGGGGGAGAGGGGGGGGGGGACTTCTCCATGTCCCTTTCAGATCACATGGAGGCTGCTGAACTGTTCAGTATGAAGAACGCTATCCCTCTAAAGCACCTCTCACTTTTAATTCAAATATGATTAACTCTAACTTTTAATTTAAAGTATGATTCAACATTTTGGAACAACAATTTGGAATTGTGTGGAATTGTGAATTGTTATCGGTCTGATTTCTACCTGTCTTGTGTATGTTGTTTGAAAGGATTAGACAAGGGGAGAGTTTTGGTAACTTGGCCTATGCCTACTACCAGATGGGATGCCACCAACCAGCAGCAAAGTATTACCAGGAGGCTCTTGATTCCTTCAGAGAAGCAGGTAGCTAATGTTATCAGGAGACAAAATGAATGACCAAATTAAAAATACTGATACTGGGGAATTAGTTATTTCTTTATCAGCAGGCAAAAGAGGGAATGAAGCCCATTGTTTGTGGTTAAGAAGGCTGATCTCCCCCAGAAGAACAGTCCAAGGCACTCTTCTTTGTTGAAAAGGTTAAAAAGCCTTTAATTTATGGGCTATGCCTACGCATTTCATGCCCTGATGAAGACTGTACAGCTGAAACGGGGAGATCAGCCTTCTTAACCACAAACAATGAGCTTCATTCCCTCTTTTGCCTGTTGATATGTAAACCTTGACTCCAAAGAGCACCGTCTTTGATACCTGGTGAGCACAGCAGCGCTCCTAAGCCTCATTCTATAATAGTTATTTCTTTGCTTCCATTCTTTATTTTGCTCCACTTAGAGTATATGTTCAGGGTCAGTTGCTCGTGTGTGAGAGCTGGGTGACACTCAGCAGGCCAATGCCACTTACAGTCATGCTTTGTCACTGCCAGGACAGACAAAGGTTTGCCTTGTTGGCCCTGACGTCAGCTCCTTGCACAGAGCTGAAACTCTAAATGTAGAATATTGACTCGGATTAGCAACATTGTCCTCTTTCCTCTTTACTGGCACATTGTTTCAGCCACAGAGTGACATCAGCACATGGAGCTGAATTGTGAGAAAATGGACCAAACTATCGGGGATGACAACAATGTAGACGCACGGAACGCAAATCACCGCTTGCTTCATCCAGAAAATATTGAACCAAAACTATTGTTGTGGGTGACTGTGCTAATACATGTCACACCCAGCGACTGCAGCTGAGGATCTGCATTGAAAATCAATAGCATGCCACATTGCATTGCATGTGCAGCTGCGTGCTTCCAGGATCCCACATGCTCTTTCCTATGGTTGTTACATCATCAAGTGTACTCATTGGGGGAAAAACTGATCAATAGGTATAAGCAATAAATCAAAAAATTTAGAATAACAAATGGATTAACATGTAAATTGATATTGCAAATAGAATTATGATTTATTGTGCAGGACATTATAGCAGGCTCTCCTGTAACTGAGGAAAATAAAACTATCTGAGCAGTTGCAATTGCCTCTGCCATCTTCAATCAAATAAAAGGTCTATTTCTGATGTATCAGAGCAAACGCAAAGATTTGACATTTGGTTCTCAGGTTAAAACCTGTCATCAAAGATAGCTGAAGTACTGTTTTATGGAAACAGTGGAGATGAAGGGAAGTGACAGTGGCTGTGTGGTCCTGATGCTGATGACTCTCCGGGGAGCAGAGGCTGCTGCTGCTCTGCAGGGCAGGAGGCAGATGGAAACAAACCTCTGATACCAACACTTCACCCCTCGTCAGCTGCTCCCTCTGCTGTGGACGCCCTCCCACTGCATTTACCACAGCAAACCAGGTTCACTTCACAGGAATCTAACACTATAAATGATAAATTCAGCAGCAGCAATGCACTTCCTAAATTCTAACCGCCTTGGACGCTCTCCCACTGCGTTTACCAAAGAGAATAAGGCTCACATCACAGGAATTTACCTCTAATGAATTATTGCACAGGCATTTAACACTATGAATGATAAATTCAGCAGGTACACAGCTTCCTAAATTCTAACCCTGCCCTTCAGGAAAGGCAGATAAACATTTGACCTTTCTTGTCCTTCACTCTACTCCTGTCTTCTTTGCTGAATGTCCATCCATAGACATTATAATTCATCCTCAGCTCTTATGTCTTAACCTCACACTTCTATCATACATGATAATTCAAGAGACTCAAGAATCATCTGTAGATCTGACCCTCGCCCTCCTTACTATTGATTACTTGTACTGCTGGTGATTGTTGCACTCATTATAAGTCACTCTGGAAAAAGAGCTTAACACCTAAAAATGTAAAACATAATGCAATCGCTGTGAGTTGGCAGATCGATGTTTTAAAGGTCAATTTTCAGGTCAGTTTTTTAAGTAGCTCCTGCTCCCTTCCCTGCAGGAGACATCTGTATTCACAGCTAACACTGCACCAAACAGATGGGAAAAGGCAAACAGAACACACATTAGAGACAGTAAACAGGGGTCTAGTTTATTTTGAACGAGTCTTTTAATTAATGCATTTCAAGTACTCCAAAAATTACATCTCTTTGCACAATACAATTTGAAATTTTTTTTTTTTTAGTAAAAATGTTCAAAGTGAACAAAAATTTCCGATACTGTATAAAACACAGTGAACATTAAAATCAGACAGTAGTATTACTTTTTAATCTTGTGTTCTTTCGGCCTACATCACCTACAACATTTCAACTCAATTTGGACATTTCAGTGCACGTTTATCTAAAAACTTTACCAAGACTACGAAATTAAAATGAAAGTAAATTTACAGGCATTATTCTTCTGCTCTTCTACCCAAACCATGCCACAGGATAACAAAGACAAAAATGAGAATGTAACATTAACTCCATCACACTGAATTGTTTTTACCATTGATGATGGTGGAGGAAAGTATCATAAGCAAACCCCATTTCAACTAGCACATATAAGAACATAAATAACTTAGAAGAGAGGAAGGTTTGTCACATATGAACATCTTTGAACAATTTACTCTGGAATTAGAATACAAAAAAGAACAGATGTATCAAAATGTAATTTTCATTTTCAAATGAAATGCAAATTTTCCCAAGTACTGTACAAGTTTACATGTAAATAATCCAGGCCAACTGGAGTGATCCAGCCTAGAAGATGAAATTTAAAAACAGCTCCACTTTGTACAGACAATCTCCATGAGGAGTATAGCGACCGTTCACCTGCCAAATTCATCTGCCATGTGAAATAAATTGTTAACTGTGAGACACACACTAGTTTTAAATCTCCTCCAGAGCCCATGTGTGCGTGATTACCACAGCCATTGGGATAGTTTGCACAGTAAGAGAGGTGTGATATTAATATTACATGCATTATTAAAACAATGAAGCCAGGATAAACAAAAGTCAGAAAAAAAACATATTTGTGCATAATATATAACTCAAAACCCTGTGCTTTATTAGCTGTTCGCCCACCTGACAAAGCCTGTTGGTGGGTGAAATGTTTGCTTGGTGCAGGCAATGAATCACAGAGTTTTCCCATTATACATCATGTACAGATACCCATTTTCTTTCAGTTAGTGTTGATACCAATGAACAGGATCCATTTTCTGAGGGGAGGAAGAAAACACCTGAGGTCAAACAATCCCACAACAGCAATGACATCTCCTCCAGTCCTGAGACTTCATCCATTTAAAGTGGCTCCAGAAACCTCGCGGGCTCTTCCTCTATCCTTATGAGAGATAAAAGCGGTCTACAAGTTTTACGTTTTATGGCACGCTAATGTAAACTAACACTGAGGGCTACACTCATGAGCTCTTAAGGGGATTCGGTCCGTGAAGAAACAGGCACCTGCAGACACCATGTTGACCAGAAGATAAGTGCACGTGGATTTAAAAACAAACCGCCAATTATCTCCTGTGACACTAGCTGTGAACACACTGCGGTGTATGTTAGTGAATAGTGTGACAATACCACTGCCTTACGTTACTCCTCCATCCCTTCCAGTTGTTTTAAGACTAACATTAACAGCTGTCAAAGCAAAAAAGTGATCAGTTGTGACATACAAATATTACAGACCTTTGTCAATTAATAGTCACATTTAATAAATGTGTCTGCATGCCCACATTGAAAAGTTCTTAGATTCATTATCTGAAGAATAATAGAATGATGTAATCTTACATTTTTTTTGTACATCCACACTGGAATCATTTTTAAATTTATTTCCACACCCATGTAAACTAGCTGTATAACATTATACACTCTCACTTCTAAACTAAGCCACGGCAGCCTTCGCTTTTCCCTTGTCTTCATATCTGAACAGGTAGAATCATAATTTTTCAGTTAGTGGTTATTCATTCTTCACTATCAAAAACAAATCGGTAAAGACGATAAAGGTGTATCCGACTAGGTGATCTTCCCTTTCTGTTCCCATGACTCTATAAAGTATCTAGCTTGTTACATGATGTGATCAGAACAAGATGTTAGCAAGACAATAAAAAAATATCAGATGAAAAGAGGGACCTTGAACAAAGAAGGCCAAAAAGTGGGATATGGTGACCTTGTTGTTCAACTTCCAAATCTAGCAACCTAACATAATTGTAAGAGGTCCACCTGATTGGACGACTGCAAAGAGAACTTGACTGGCATCAAATCCTCAACGACAGCGTCCAAGGAACTCATCACAACGGATACCTTCATTTATGTGTTAAGAGTCCTGAGAGCACTAACCAAAAAAAAACAAAACAGTAAAGAATTATACATTTACAGTAGAAGAAATAGTTTGTTTTCACTTATGATACACTTAATCTGTACAGTCACATGCAGAAGACTGTCTGCACGAGAGACCAGAGCCTGTGTCTTTTGCCATTTGAAATGTGTAAATCACAAAAGTGCCGCAAATCCCCACTGAGTGTCTCTCATTCCTGGCTAGAATGGCGAAAGAAAAGCACAGAACAATTCACCAGCAGCCACGGGCGTGTCACTCAAGAAGACGTTGCAATAGAACGAAAAACACATCACATAATGTACTAAAGCTACACATGATTCCTTAACTCCTTGGCACTCCTTAAAAAAAGAAAGAAAAAATGGTGGAAAAAGATGCCAGACCGCACTGCATTTGGAAATGGCTGATGGTTGAGTCCACTCCACAAAGAGCCAATAAAGTTGCTAGATAGAATGTTTTCTCTTTTTCACGTCTGTTTTGTCCGTCTGGATGGAGGATAAGATGATGACTGACAACCATGTTAGGCTTTTCTTTGGATGGAGTGACGCTTTTTTTTCCCACTGTAGGCACAAGGAGGAGCCAAGGCATTGGGGAGGGGGGAGGGGCCCAGGGTCTCAGCGTCTCATCTGGCCCATCTGATAGTTCTCTCTGGGCTGACGGTGGTGCCTCTGGGGCTGGGCCTGCCGCTGAGGCTGCCTCTGGGGTTGCCGCTGGCCGGCGTGGGCTGCGTGGCCGTGCTGGTGGGAGTGGGGGTGCTGGGACTGGTGCTGCACCTGGGAGTTGGCGTGCTGCTGGGCTCGCCGCCGCTTCAAAGTGCCTGCCGGGAGAAAGGCCATTAGATACACGCAAGTCTGTTATTTTATAGATCGATGCTGAATTCAACGCTGGATGTCGAATCCTCTGATTGCTCTCAAAAAAAAAAAAAGGTCTCATGAATATTGTAAGAGCTCAAAGGTTGTGACTTCTGCAATCTGTTAATCTAGGAATTTAAATTTATTCCACTGTTGCACTCATTGTACGCTGATGTCTGTGTACATTAATTTCAGTCATCCAGGTAGTAAGAAGAAAGAAGAAGAAAACACAAAAACACAAAATCCACTGGACTTAAAATGAAGAGTTGAAGACGTTTCGCCGCTCATCTGAGAGGCTTCATCAGTTCTACTTAGTGATTCTCACGTGATTTTATGGTGTGAATCACCCACAGAGGTTAAATGCCGGGGAATTTCCCAGCACTAAGCAGAACTGAAGAAGCCTCTCAGATGTCTTCAACTCATTTTAATTCAAGTAGATTTTGTTTCATTTTTTTGGACATTGTAAGCTGACACGTTTCTGTTTGACAGCTAAATGCCTAAAATGTAACTATAAATAAAAGTTCCCCTCCCTGGATATGTCACGCTTTCTTTGTCGATAACTAGACTCACCTGGAAGTGGTTTGGGAGGGGGCAGTTTGGGGTTACTGCTGGGAGTGTGCACACTGCAGATCTTAATGAAGCCAGCCATGAGCATGATGAGGGCGATACCCATCAACAGCACTGCCCACCAGTGGGCCTAGAGAGGAGAATGAAACACAAAACCACTATCAATACACAAACACCTCGTAATAAAAACGAATCTAGTGGTTGGAATCAGATTTCAGCCAGAGGTCGATACGTACCACAATCCACTCTGCAATGTTTTCATAGAGCTCAGGGTTGAAGATGGCTTTCTTTAGCCTGGCAAGCGGTCCATCTGCATCCACCAGACGGCACTTCATGAACACGTCACAGTAGCCCTTGAAGTCGTTGCAAGGCGAGCCGGCTGGCAGGGTGGTCACCTTCTTATTGAAGAACCGAGCCAGGCGCTCTGATCCTGTGCTGCTGCACGTGTTGGGATTCACTGTAAAGAAATGAGTCACAGCCGGTTAGTCACCGTGACAAGATCAAAAGGCAATGACAAAATGTCCCGGCACCTAACACACGCTCAGCCGTCCTGGTGGGGGATTTCTTAATGAATTGGTTCGCCCAAGGTTTCTTCCATTTCTTTTCCTAATAAGGTTTTCTTGGGAGTTTTTCCTCATCTCCACTGAGGGTCTAAGGTTGGGTTAGGCTCGGTAGGTTAGGTCAGCCTGTTATGTCTTCCAGTATGCTATCTTATGGGTTAGGGTGCTTTGTTCTGTTTCCTTGTGTTTTAATCTAGGTAGGCTTGTCTTTGTTACGTCCTTTGAGACATGCTTTTGTAATGAAGGACTATATAAATAAATCTGACTTGACTTGAAAATCCAAAGCACTTAAAAAAAAAAAAAAATCCAGATAAGCCTTCAAAATGGGGTGATTTTGAATGGGGGAAATTTGACAGTGGAGGTGTAAAAGGCAGATGACTCACTCTTCTCCATGCAGCACACATGGCAAAGCTCAGTCTCGTCTTTGCCTTCTTGGCTGGCACAGGTGCAAACCTCGAGCCCGTACTTCTCACAGATGGAGCCGGAGCAGCCCTGCGGGGGAGGAACACGAGGACAGGCCAGATCAAACACTGACTGGTATGGCTATAAGGCTGCTATAACACACGGTTCCTCCAGGTATAAAGTAGACACTCACCCCGTTGAGGCAGACTTGGGTCTCCCCGTGGCAGGCGGTGAAGTTGGCCTTGGGCTCAGAGGTGGGGCACTGGGCGGTGCCTCCGTTACACATGCCCTGGTGAGCGCACTCCGACTCCTCTCTGCACTTCTCATTACGACCCTTGTAAGTGCACTCTGGAGTACAACAAGGGCCCTGGCTAGGACTAGGAAAAAAGAGACAAGGGTTTAACCAGGATGTATCACAAATACATGAGCAGATCTTCTGAATGAAACAGAAATATGGTCAGGAAAACACAAGCTGAAATAATGAGCACTAAAACAGTTAGTGACTAAAAAGCTTGACGGGGGAAAAAAACACATCACATCCATGTTGAATCCAGATAGCTTACCTGCAGACTTTGTTGGGCTTTAATTTGCACTTCTTGTTATCAGGCTGGTTGGCATCATAGCAGCACTGGTCCCTGCACTGATCGCTGTAGCCACAGTCACACTCCTCTCCCGGCTCCACCAGGCCGTTACCACAGATGGGCTGGCCAGACTCTGTTTGGGAAAGCAAACACACTCATGATGTCTGTTCCCCAAAAACTGTCAGTACAACAGAAACATCTTGTACAGACAGCTAGAAAATATAAGAGAAATCAGACATGAAAACTGTTAAGTCTCACTACAAAACTAAACCAAACCCATATTGGTCAAACAGAATATAAGAGTCGCTGCAACGCCCAAGCAAACAAAACAAACTGGGTTCAAAGAGAGTCTGAAACAGACTCATGGGACTGTCCAACACAACAGTAAACCCAAACAAAAATCTTGTCAACTGGTCCGTATAAGAGCACAAATCTCAGGCGTGTCTGATATGCTGCTGCCAGGATCAACTCTCTAAATAGAGCACTGGGCCTAAAATCACCTCAGGTCATTGGCACAGGGAAAGCACAATCTGACTAATGATGTGGCTTGAATTTGCACGTCTAAGTCAGAAACCAACTTCAATATAGACAGTTAGGATAAGGGTTTAATTTACCAACTTCCAGAATAAAACCTACCGACAAAACAGTTGCCTCTCTTCTTCTCCAGCACCTGGCTGATGTTGCGCACGCTGCAGACGGAGAACTTATTGTTGTTGAGTTTGTCTCCTGACGTAGCTCTGGCATACATGATGTAATTGCCCTTCTCCTTCTTGTCTTGGCTCTTGGATTCCCCTGGGGTGCACTCAGATCCAGAGTCGTGCTGAGAGCAAGAAAAAGAAAAAAATCACAGGTTAAAAGATGTAGAGAGGACAAACCTAATAAAGCCCTTCTCACCATGCATAAGTGTGGCATATCTAACTAACTCACCGGGGATCCAAAGTTGTGGCCTACTTCATGTGCAAAAGTGATGTGGGAGACTTTTGGAGGAACGTGGGAGGCGTAGTTCTGTACAGTGATAATACCAGTGTTCAGAGACTTCTTTTTTCCATCCGAGTACAACTTGCTTTTCTCACAGATTCCTCCCGAGCTCCCTGTGAAGGAAACGTTAGAGGGAAAAGTTAGAAGGAAAAGTTAGAGCGAACCTTCTTCCAACAGAAAACACAGCTACATTTGAAATGTGAAGAATTTAGCTTATTAACAGGGGAAAATTAGACTAATGTCATGAGAATTGTTCAATTAATGTACAAATGACATAACGCCTTATTTCAAAACATAATGTGCCTCATTTATCAACGTGTTTACATGTTGTTTGTATATTTGTGTATAAACTGTAGCCCTAATGAAATAGTACTCCACATTTTTGGCACTGCAGACGGGGGAAACATAACCTCCCAACTTAAATAAAGGATTTCCACAGTGCAGAGGGTTCAATAAAAACATCAAATTCAGCCATGTGGCACAAAAAATATCTAGTTACATTTTCAGTTTCTCTCACTTCACCACATCAGTAAGAAAGCCCAACCAATATATGATCGAGACCATAATTAAAACCTCTGGGAATCATTCATGGTAAACCACATTTGCGCATTTTCCGAGTTGATATGCAAAGCCACAATAGACTCTCATAACATTCTGAATCAGTCAGCAATTGCTTGTTATATTGTTGATACTGGGGAAAAACTACTACTTTATTTCTTTTCCTTATTGAAACTGCAAAGAGAAACGCATATAGATAAACCGCATTTACCGCATGCAAATAACACTCACCATCTGGTCAAACTTATTTTTAATGTCTAAACTTCACACCTCGGGAAAACCCTTGTATTTTAACACAGTCTTGAGATATCATAAAAAATACTAATCTCATGTTCAAGACCAGTGATGGACTACTTCAAAATGTTAAACTGGCAATGCGTTAAACCCCAGGGCAATGTATGGTGCTTCGCCTACAGCCCAGCCTAAGAAATAAGATATATTTTTCATCTGTTATGGAAGAATTTGTTCATATCTTGCTTGAAAAATAAGACTCATTGTTGGCAGCTGCAGTCAATCACAGCACATTAACACCTAAAGCACATCGGCTGTCTTTCAGTACCTGCGGGTGCTCCCACCCAGGCCAAACCCAGCACCCCATCATCAAAGTCTCTGTCGGTGAAGACGTAGGCCAAGCAGTAGTCGTCATGGTTCTGCTCCGAGTTCAGCTCCAGGAACTTCTCCACCCCGATGTTGGCAAAGCGGAACGGGTTGGACCGATCCCTCTCATCGTTGGTGGTGTTGATCTACACAGGGGAGAGCGACAAAGTCAGAGGGAAGACAACGAGCAAATCTAAAACGTACAGTTAACGCTATTCATGAAATTAAAACCAACCAACAACAGACTCACCCTGATCCTTTTCACCATGAAACTGATGTTGCGAATGCCCATGAAGTCTGTGCCCTGATAGATGGCATCAATAGCCTTGACATGACTGGAGATCTGAAACAGCAAGACAAGACACAACACTATTGTATGTACTATGTGTATAGACATGCATGTATTGTATTTGTGTATGAAGTAAGTATGTAGTTTTTATGGATGGGCAACTGCAATTGTGGAAGATAATGTGTATTTATGTGTTTTTTATACAGCAGGCACTGTTGTATCCAAGACAAATTTCCTTTGGGACAATAAAGTCTATCTAATCTAATCTAACTATTCACAGACTGGAAAGAAGAAAAAGCTTCTACTGCGAGTATCTAGGCACAGTTTTAGGAGCCTGAGGTATCCCACTGCTGCCTTCAATCAATCACTACTGTGTGCAACCATACTGTATGAGAACGCTGAATGTATATATGCACTGATGTGGATAGTCTTCCCTCTATTGAAGGTCTGCCATTGCTCTGAATGAGAGGTGCTGCTGTTTCTCTACCTTTATGTTCTTATGTTACTGTGTTCGTTGTAAATATGCCCCTGCACCAATGTCACCACGACAAATTCCTGTACACTGATTGTACCCAAGTCGATCTAATTGTGATTCTAACAGCACCACAGTGCGTGTGTGTGTGAATTGATTGTCCATGACTGTGTCTTACCTGTGCGATAACAGCCTCTCTGGTCTTGTAGTACTTGAAGAAGAGGTGGTCAGTCTGAATGAAAAGCTGGCAGGTGTTTTTCTCAACCTGGGCCATCCTCTTCTTCCTCAGCAGCACGGGGTCACTGGAGCCGGCCTCAGCCTCCTCAGTATGGAGCTCCTGGTGTGGGGAGCAAAGGAGATGGAGAGCAGGAAATGGACAGTTAAATAAAACATATGTTGCATTCTGAGACGAACAGTGGCTAAATAAATAATGTCCAGTATTTTTAGGCCACGTTTTTCCAGATGCAATGCATTCATGAATGCCTATGCTGCTAAAAATATATGCATACAGTATTCAGACCCCTTCACTTTTTCCTCACTTTGTTGTCAAGTACAGTCAAGTGAAGTCTGTTTATTTGTCATATACACAGCATACACAAGGTAAAGAAGAATAGTAAGAAATACTCACAAAGATAAATAAGTTGTGTTATAGACTTGATTTAAAATGGATTTAATTTATTTTTTTGCCATCAATCTACACACAATACCCCATAAGGACAAAGCAAAAACACGTTTTTAGAAATGTTTGCATAACACAACAAAATGTGGAAAAAGTACAGGGATCTGAATACTTTCCGAAGCCGCTGTATATCACATACAAAGATATGATGGGGATAATACAATAAAAAATAAAACCAAACACGTTAGATATCGCATTAATTGGCAGCTGTTCAGGGGTTACTGTGTAAATTCACCTTGGGTGGCTCCTCCATGCTAGAGGATTGGTACTTCTTCATCCTTTCAAACACTGAGTGGTCAGCACAGCCTCCCTCTGGGCCGTACTTGTGTGGGTAGTCTGAGTGAGAGAGGGAGACACAACACTGTTAGGATTATGGGAGACAATGTTAGCTACTTAACCCCCTGAGTCACTCTATTTCTGGCACTATTCGCGATCGGCTAATGGATGTACTTACACGCCACTTGAGCCTCGCATTGCTGTGTGAGCCGTTACTTTTCCTGTCGCTCTCATTAGCCATTCCTCTCACATTTCTGTTTAATTTGCCTCTCAGCCACATACTATATGTACACAGATGACTTGAAATTAGGGGATGCCTGTGTAGTGAAGTGTGCTCGGTGCTCGCTATCAGTACCAACAGTGTAAAGACCGCTTAATTGAGCCATGTAGCCTGAGAGGAAGATCCTGTTACTCAGCTAATGAGCACCCCGGGTATCTCTGTTCCCTGGGGGGGATCACACCAGTCTGCCTCCATCAGCTCAGCTGGCCTATGCTCGCACTCTCCCAACCACACATTTACATATGCTTGCATCAAATCAAACATACTGTACAATTAACAGAAAACAGCCCGTAGACTTATTTCTGTTGCTGGGGTTGCCGGGGACTCACTAATGTCGTCTTCGTGGTAGATGACAGAGTGGAAGGGCACGTCTTTGTCCTTCAGGTATCTCTCAGCAGGCTCCACGTAGTAGGTGCCGTGGTACGTCTGGATGAAGCCCTCAAACTTGCCGTCCACTACAGAGCCGTGGCTCAGGGTGCCCTTCTCACCTGGGGAGCCACATGGTAGAGTTATTGGTCGTCTGCTACCAAAATACTTCTTACCTCAAATAATCTTCTCCTAGAAACTCCTCGGATTAATACTAATACAGGAAAATCTGCCTTCAGCTATTTTGTGCCTCATATGTGGAATACATTACAGGAATCCCTCAGTCTAAGTACTCTCATCTCACACGCACAGTTTCCCCTCTCTTATTGCTGCATTACCACAAGTTGTGTGCGATTGCTTTTAAACATTTTCACTGTATCCTTAATTGTATGTTGCATTTAACCTATTATTAATGATTTTTACTCTTGTTTATGTATTTATTTTATCATCTCTATTTTTATTTGTACCTTCCTTTGTATGAATTGTAACTTTTAAAGAGAAGGCTAAGAGAGAAAAGAGCTTGCTTTCAGAGAGTTTTCCCTGTATAAATAAAGGTTTGAATGAATTGGTGTCAGAGGACTCTCACAAGCTCAGATATCCGTCTCAGGTCTCAGAGACCTAACAGAGACCTAACAAAGACCTAACAGAGACCTAACAGAGACGTAGACTGTAACTCCAGATAAAGTACATTTAGAAAACAAAAGCCTTGCACAGTATCTTCCTTTTCTTTTTTAACACTCTCATAGTAAATTAAAAAAAACAACAACAAAAAACAAACACACAAATATCATCGTCACTAATCGCACAGTCTCACCATAGACTTCTCCTGTGTAGATATGGGAGGTATCAAAAGGAATCTCTTGTCCTGAAACGTCCACCTTCAAATCTTGGGCAAATAAGGTGGTATCCCTCTTCATTCGTAAATTAAAATGCCTGAAATGAAAGAAATAAAAGTATAGGCAAAACAAAAAGACACTTTAATGTGACAACAGATAAACAAGAGTGAATTAAGTTTGTCTATCTGTTTCTGTGAGTCAATAATTTTGGGATTACAACACAGGACAGCAGTGTTGTGTATAAACAATGCAAGAAGTTTGTCTCCACAACTCCTAAAACTGTCTTCTGACCCTTTATTCATGTCACACTGAAAATGTGCCTTTGGGTTTGGGTGTGAATCTGAATTTGTCATCACTGGGAGGTAGACTATACTCACCCTGACTTTGGGGAAAAGGAAAATGCAAATGAAAGGGAAAAAGCAGGGTGAAAGCAAGGGCAATGGCTCAGCAGAAAGAAAACATCTAAGCTATTTTCGGTTACATTATGGGGAAAAAACTGCAGTCTTTATCTTGTAAGAGTAGCAACGGAAAAATTACGACATCTTGAAACAATGGCACTTTCCTGTTGATCAAAATATGGCAAGGAAACAAAGAAGTTACACTTAGCATTGGGTCTCATGTAACACCTACACAGATTTAATTTTAAAGTGTGGGCAAGTGCAAATTAAAGTGCTTATTTTGTATTTGTTCATTGGCACTTTCTGTGTTCTCAAGGTCAGCGCAAAGCAACGAGCTTAACTGCAACAAAGGGAAGCTATTTGTACATTTTAGATCTGCTAAATATGGACAAATATGGGCATGGTGTTACACAAATATGTTACCGGATGAACAAACAAAATTCAAGCTGTACATACATTTCATGAACCACAGTTGTTTTCCGTTATGCCTTTTTCTCAAGAAAAAAATGTAAAGTATATAGGCCTATTAAAAATTAATTTAAAAACATATCTGTGCAAGAGACCAGATTAAAGCACTCTATTCATTACTTAAGCAGCAAGATATCAGCTTATTCAGGCACATTTACACTTGTCTTTGAATGTAGGCAAAGGAAAGGTGAATGGTGTGGTACAAAGAAAATGTCAGGATGAAACTGTATCTTTAGCCTTGTTATGAATTCAAAGCAATAGAAGCAGAGGGACTTCAGCTTTTCAAAGGAACAGACATTTTCCTTCCTTGTGTTTGTTTGTGCAGCTTTTATCCTTTCCCTCCCCTGTTAAGCAGCATCTGAGTTTGGGAACAGCAGGACCTGCTACAGGCAGGAAGAGCCCCGGCCTCTGCCAAGCTCCCAGCCAGATGGTCTTGACTGGGTCGATCATCCCATGGAGAATGTATACTTTCTATCAAACCACCACCACCACAGCGTTTTAAAAGGTAGGTGCCGGATCAAGCCCCATGACGAGGACTATGATCTCAAGAAATTGGATTAAATGTACGCAAGTTTCAATCAAACTGCAAATCTCTGTTAGGGCCGGTCTCTGCCTCTAATGACAAACAATGTAGGGATATGGAATAAGCTTTGCAAATACACAAACAAACACACATACATAGTTAGATAGGTAAATATATAGGCTAAATAAGTTCCCCTTCAGGCTAATATCAAGGAAAACTGACAAACCTTCCATGGGCGTGGAAATCTAAATGAAGGAACTTGTCTTCGTGGGAGAGTGCCCTCTTGGCTCTCTGGTGGTTGCTGTGCACAAGCTCTGTGTCGTAGGACAGACCTTCATAGTGACGGATATACTTGCTCAGGGGATTCCCATAGTGACCTGTGCGAAGAAGTCAAAACCAAAAACATGGAAAATATAAGCCTCCTTATGAAATCCAACACAGACAACCCAAGTCTAAGGATATAATCTTTTTGTTATACATTCCTGGTTGTATCTTGGAGTTTGTAACCAAAGGAGGCTACTTGAATAATGGAGGGGAAAAAAAGATGTGTGTGTATATATACTGTATAACCTGGGTGTGAACTACTCTGAAACCAACATGAAATCAGCTTATAGATGGTCTAACATACCTAGAACAGACAGAATATTAGGCTCCTAATGTTGGGACAAAACACTAAAATCCAAGTCCACAAGTTTCTAACAGCTTCTGTGTCACGGTATTTCTGTCACACACACACTATCCTTAATGGCAGATAGACTGAAATGTACTTCACGTATTGAGAAATATTTTGGCGATGGATAATTTAAACCTTAAAGAAATCTGTTTCAGTACCACTGTGTGTCAGGCATAACAACTAGCCTACATTTTAGACGTGAAAGACTGAGGCATAATAGTTACATGTTGGCATTTAGGTACCAAAAACAGATCAAAATGTTTCACATGCTAATTCTTAGGTGGGTGATCAGGCAGGATGAACATGACGGATGCTGATGGGAAGCCAATATGATTTGTGCTTTAAAATTCAGCAAATTCTATATAAGCCAAATGGATGCCAGTTTTGGATCTCTGCTCAACAACAGCCCCAAGCGTCATGACATAATTATTTCGCCACTGGAAGAGTGGGTGGTGGGCTCCGAGGAAAAGATTCTTGAGCACAATATCCACCTTACCTCCACCCATTTCACCAATCACTCCACACTCAAATAAAGCCTAACAAACTCCATGTGAGAAAAAAAAAACCAGTAAGCAACCTTCAGAGGGGCTTAAACCGCCTTAACAAAATTACTGTGTTGACTGTGTTCACTGAGCATTTAGGCCTATTTGTGAGATCAAGTTATTGCCCCACACAAAATTAACCAAAAGGAAATATATACAGAAGATATATGGAATTTCTTGGACATATTATTAGCTAGCTATAATTACAGGATTGTTACTATGGAAAAGATGGGAAAGTAGACCAGGCTTCAGCTAGTTCTCAGTGCATTATGAAATATTTAAGTATGAACATTAAATTTTTCATTGAGGTGACTATGAGAAATGAAGGCCATGACTATTCTGAAGTAAGTTAATTTTTCAAGTAAGTTACTAGGCCTACCACAAATATCACTGTCAACATTCAACAAAGATCTCCTTGATTTTCGTGGTCAATTCGTTCGCATTTGAAAATGTGTCCATAGCAGATTTACTCAAAAGCTAAACAAAACAACATTAATGGCTGCAACGAAATTAAGCGATGGAGCATTGGTATATAAGCCCTCTAAGGTTGCTTATGGCACACGGAATGTACCGTTACATGAAGAACAACTTTTAACTGCTACTTCTAACAGTTTGACAAGGTAATTATATCTTAACAAGACAACTATTCGGCTTACCAAGGATAAATATGGACACAACAACTGACTGTGACTTAAAACAGAAGTAGAGGGACGCTGTAACGTTACACAATTTCATTTCATTGGTACAAAGAAGGTTTAAGAGCACAGTAGCCGCATATTACAGGTGTATACATAAGTCAATACGGTATTTTGCAGTTACAATAGCGCAGTTATTAAAGTATTTCATCCAAAAGCATTGTACCGTTAATTGGCAGAATAACCTCAGCTAGCTACCCAACGTCGGCCAGTGACAACACGAATCACGAAATTGTGCAAGCAAGCCTGATGTTTCACATACAACATTGGCATAGCGCAGGTATACAAGTAAACTTAGCAATTTTGTCAGAATTGGTAACGTTAGCAGCTAGCATTAGCACAAAGCTAACGTTACGTTAACCTAGTCGGCATCTCCATCTTCTCATAACAATGGCTGTCGGCGCTGTTTGCACCATAACAAACTGACACAAACCTGACAATAAAATTGATGACAGCATCTGGCAATAACTACGCAATATCGGTCTATTTCAATCAACTGAACGAATCTAAGTCAACTTTTATGCTGGTCTATCATTTGTTAGCAAGAACTAATCCAGCAAAAAGGGTGCAGTCCTCTACATAACAAGCAGGCCCTGCTCCGCTATGTTAGCTCTCTAGCTAGCTGGCTGGCTAGCCTGTGTTAGCTCGCGCTACCTTTCAGCTCCTCAGTTCCTTCATGTATTGAACAGCACTTGTAACAAATTCACTGGAGTCGCCTCACTCACCTTGGGTGTAATTTAGCAAGTATACGAAGAGGAATACTTTAAGGAGAAGCATATCTGACAAATCCATTGTTAGAGCATTGATACCGTTATCACTTTATTGTCCTACTTAGATAGGCGCAGACGCCCTGTGTTTATTGCAGCTTCCTCTCATCGCCTCCCCTCTCTTCAACGCCATGACGTCAGACGCACAACAGAGATTGGCATCCCTTCCCCCAAATGCATCCAGGCCTACATACATTACGCCCAGGCAATCAAAGCAGATTTCAGCCATAAGAGAATCCTTTTCCACCATTACAGACATATCAGAGAACAGGAAAATAATACCAAAGTTGTCTTTTAATATTTCAGTTTCACATCAACAACAGCTTCTTCTATTTCGTTTGTATCAATACATTTAATGACAGATTATGTTAACCTATTATATGACAAAACAGCCCAGATTAGATGCCCAGTGCCAGAATGTTTTTTTGAGTACCATGACATACGGTTTTCTTCTTTCTTGGTCCCTAATTTCTTCTTTCTTCTTTTTTTTAGGTACAGTAGCAGCATAACCATTTGCATATTTATAGGCACATGATCACAGTAATTACTTGCATGACAAACTCATAGAGCTGTCATATAATTCATCAGTGGCCAACAAAATGTGAGTTTCCGTTGCTTGGCAACCAGCGATCCTGTGAACATAGTGTTACCAAAGCAAAGGAAACACCAACAGTTATGTGCTGCTGTGGGATCCATTTCCTGCCATGCTTTAGCTCTAATTATCTGTAAGAGGGCTAAGAATATTCTACTACTGGCAAATCTCAGTGCTGACCTCCATCCCACAGTGCACTTCTTTGTGGATATGTGGGAGATAAATGCAGTTTTTGAAATGTTTTCCACCACTGTCAACAAGTTGGAGGGCCAAGATGATAATTTGCAACTGTGACAAGCAGCAACTTTAACCTCTGGTCTGCAGGATCAGATACCAGAAAAAAATCACTTTTGCTGAGAGTCTTTCTGCTGATGCTTCCATTATTTTGACCACACTCTTTCATTCATTAGCAGCAAAGCCACGTCTGTCAGTTCTGGGGTGTCTCTTTATTCAGGACGAACTCCTCTGGCTCCAGTAGCAGTCACGTGACAAACCTCCACATCGGCCCCCAGTTTCTGCAGCTCATCCAGCCAGATCTGCTGCTTCTGGGACAGCCGGTCGCTGGGCCCCTTCACCTCCACCAGCTACAACAACAAAACATCCCACGTCATTGCATGCTGCACAATCCATACCATCAGGTATGCAAAATATCTAATTTCAAAGAGCCAGGATGTGATGTGATGTCACCTTGTAGCTGTTGTTGGAGCTGCTCCACACCACCAGGTCAGGCAAACCTGCACGGCAGTGTCTGTAGTCCTTTGCCATCCGTGTGATTATCCCTCCTAAGAAGGCTCCACCCAGGCAGGACACCAGACCCTGCCAACATCCATTCACACAGACCGTCATGTTATTACCATGTAACGATATGACATGAGGAAATGGCAAAACATCTACTCCTCATTATCTATCCAAGTGTATCTATCATAATTTGAGAAAAACATTATATCTCTAATATTTAGTAGACATTTTTAAGGTTGACAGTGAATACCTGTGCCTGTTGAAGAGAAGAGAATCGCTCCCAGCTGACCAGCGAACACACTTTACCCTCCTGGGAGGTCCAGGCATCCTCCAACATGCTATGCAGAGTCTCCACAGACGCCTCACAAAGTAACTGCACACGAGAATCGATCGCCTCTTTTCTGTTCTCATAGAAACAGTCGGTGAAAATGTCCAGTGGACAAGTCTGTGAGGGGGAAGGAAGAGGTGTGAAGCGTGCATACTGTAGATTCAAAGATATCCCACACACCTACATACAGTATATAGAGCTTATTGTACCTGGTAGGGGTTTCGGAAAACATCTGGAATACCCTCCATGAAAATGATGTCCCATAATAGAAGACCGAACAAAGTAGAGAATGTCGAGCCCTCCCCATGGATCCCTATTACATGATAAAAAAAAAAAATTACTTTTATATTTTTACAGTGAACAAAGAATACCCGAATATTTTTAGAAGGAGAAGCAAAGCTGCTTACCTTGGTCAAAGCCTTGCTGGCGGTAATGTGCTAGAGACAGCTCTTCCACAGAACACATTACAGTGGCATTACCACTCTCTCCACCCTCTTCACTTGCTGGCATGAGGAAAACAGATTTCCCCATGCCGGCCTCATGAGGAAACAATTTCCCTCGGATCGTCACCTGCAGACAAAAGTACAAACACGAAGTCATGGCTGTTTTATTTGATAAACAGAGACAAAAGGAAAGATACTGGTTGCGCTGGTTGTAAGGCAGGTGCTAAGGCAGGTGCAAGAATCAAATTATTGCAAACTAGAAAAAAAGGAAAATAGTTCTCTTCATAAGTGCCCAACTTAAAGGTGCGAGTATAAATATATAAATATATGTGCAAAAGAACTTGTACATACATTTATTTTTCACTTGCACCTTTAAGTTATGCACTTCTGCAATACATTTTTTTTTTTTAACTAGACTTTTTTGTCCTAGCCTTTTATTTGCAGTGCAGAATTATTTTCCTATTCTTCTTGTATTATTTGCTACTCATCAAATGATTTAGATAAACAACTTGACATCTTGTGCAAACTCACATGTGTAACATCATTGATGTGGATAGCGGGCAGGTCTCTGAGCTGCAGTCGATACTTCTTGAAGCTGGCAGACTCCTTCATCCTAACTGCTCTGTGGTGAAGAGACAGCTGATGTCCGGTCCGCACCAGCGGGTCTGACAGCCCATCTCTGATAGCACTAATAGCCTGGTAGTGATGGGGAAAGACCACAGTCCAGCAAATGAAAATTATGGGCAACCTACATGGATCACAATCCAACGCAAAGGGATAATCATTGAAATGATCTCTGTAGAGGTGAAGGAAATTGCCGCTGATATTATTACTGACTTGCTCAGGTTGTTTGAGGTGCTGGTGAAGGTTAAGTGCCAGTCTGTCCCACCATCGTCCCCGGCTGTCAGGACAGTAAACAGCCTGAGCCAGTAAGGACCGCAGCTCTTCTACTGCTTCCTGCAACACAACAGTAAAGACATAACATCATATGACATAATTTTGCAAACAACTTCATATATACTTGAATTTGTTTGTGTGTGTGTGCGTGTGTGCAGATGAGGTCAGCCAACCTCATAGCGGCGTAGCCTCTGCAAGATCTCCACCCCCCTGGACAGGATACGAGCGTACGCCCATCCTGTGGTGAAGCTGCGCAGGAACACAGGCAGCTCCTCCTGGTGACTATCCCACCGCAAAAATAACATTAACATAAAAATAATTCCTAAGGACTTATTACATATATGTTTTAGCCAAATACAAATAAACAGGTGGGAATGAATATGATTTATTAGGTCCCCACCTGAGGTCACAGATTGTCCTCAGCTCCTGCCAGGTATTTTTGGCACTGGTGTAAAATCCCAGGGCCTCTTCCCACTGGCCTGCCTGCATGGCTGAGATCACCTCTTGCAGAGCTCGCATGGACGCCTCATATCTGGCATGATGGACAGATAGATGAATATTTCTTTTCTATTCCTATCTATTCTACTAGTATAGAACACAATAAGCTCATTTGAAAGAGCCCTGTCCTCAGTAGCTCTCACCTGATAAGGTCGTCTCTGTCCTGGAACAGCTTGGCACTGCGCTGCACTGTGTAGTCAGGGAAGGCCAGACGGCCTGAGTTGACCAGCAGGATGGTGTAGAGCTGGCCCTGTCCACCAGCCGCCATCTCCTCCTCATCCATAGTGTCTGTCAGAGAGAACAGTAGAAGGATGCGAGAGAAGACGGCCCGAGGACCGCGACAGAGACGCACACAGGAACCTGCAAGCTGCTTCGCTCTGTAAGAGCAGAGAGGAGAAATACTGAAATACTAGCTTTGTGATTGAGCATAATGTATGTGACGAAGGAAACTTTTCTTCACACCTTTTGAGGATGACAGCCCCGATGTTGTTCTGACCAGTGAAGAAGGACTTCTGCCTGCTCAGACGGTGAAGCCCATCCACTAGCTGCTGTTTCTGAGTCCCAGAGGCACCCAGGTGGAAAGTCTTAGCCAGACTTTTGAGTTCTGGAGCAGGCAGAAGATCCAGAGCCTCCCCCAGGTCCTGAAGGTCACTCTCTGTGATATGCAACAACACCTTTTACACGAG
Source organism: Centroberyx gerrardi (assembly GCF_048128805.1). Lineage (NCBI taxonomy): Eukaryota > Metazoa > Chordata > Actinopteri > Beryciformes > Berycidae > Centroberyx > Centroberyx gerrardi. The sequence goes on along the minus strand of NC_136000.1, from coordinate 12,926,249 downwards.
TGGGCATTAACAAGAGAGAACTAGATAAAGTACACATGTCTAGTGTTTAGACAGGCTGAGGGGCACACTACATACTTCCAATGTTGCCAGTTACACTCTCAATCTGTGTCACATGTCATCCCCTCTCTTTCCCATTTTTCTTTTCTCACTCTCGGTACCATTCACTATCAAATAAACCAGAAATATCATAAAAATAAACGTTAAAAAAATTGCATTTCTGACAAAAACGTGCGAGCTGAGAGCAACTGGAAGTGTTATTTCTAGGGCTGAATCAAACGATTAAAAATAAATGTTAAATATGTCGATAAATGTTGACAAAATGTAAAAATGACAAATGCCCATTACAAGTTTCCAGTGCCAAAGTGATGTCTTATAATTGCTTACTTAGTCTGACTAGCCAATGTATTCAATCTATAATGATATGAAATGGAGAATTGACTAACTGACTTATTCTTTCTGCACTAGTTATTTCAGCAACAAATTCTGTCACTGAGTTATTGTACAATTAAGGATACCATCTCCTTCATAAATTATAGGTGTGTCAAAATGTGGCTTCACAATATGATGAAATTACAAGTGTGAGTAGGAGAGTTTAAGTAAGAAGAGTTTCTGAAGCATTCAGGAGGTGTGAAGTGTCAGGAAGTAGAGTCCAGAGTATATCTAAAAAATTCAATGCAGAAGAGTACAGTGCAAAGTGCAAAGATGAGTAACCAACATGAGTATCATTAACTGTAATTAAGCCAGTGATAATAAATAATGGGAAGAACCTGAATGTACAGGTTCCAGTACCACACTAATGAACACTGGGAATATCAATAGTTTATTAGGTTTCAGCTATGAGTTAGCTAAGCTAGCTATGAGTTAGTGATATTGCATAAGTGATGTGAAAAAAAATATGGTAAGGACCATTTACCTGTCTGCAGAAAGCCACTTTGAGCGAGCTCTTGAGCAACAGGTCCCAGGTCACTGCAGATCTCTTCATAATCCAGTTTGTTTACTTGGAGCCACTTCAGTTTCCTCTGAAAGAGTCTCACATACAGCTTCTGCCCCATGACTTTGAGAAAGGAAAAAATGCATGAGTAAGGAAGCTTTATAACAGATTCTAAATTGCAATGCTTGGTGGATATTTCAGCGTACCTGAGAGCTTCTCAAAAGAGTGTACAAGTGACATGTCCTCCTGGTCGAACAGCACCCTGTCGTCCTCGTTCTCCAACACGGCCTCCAGCACTGTCCGGAAGTTACGCAGGTAGTAGGGCAGTCTTGGGGGATGAGAGTGCTCTACATCCTTCTCACTGGTGGTTTTATCAGTGCCAGACTTTGCCAGCGTATCACTGTTGATCGCTGCAGTGCTTCTCTCATGTGCTTCCTCTGAACTGTAATTCAAAGGGGGATCACAGGAACTAGTAGAAGGTTCCTCAGTTCTATGTTGGTCTATATCAGCTGTCTCCACTAGACCTTCACTAGACGAGGCCTCCTTTGGCTCTCTGCTGCTCCTCTCATATCTTGCTTTCTTTCTAAAAGCAGACACCCCACCTTTGGAAGGATTTCCCGTTTTTCTCTTTGTTAGTTTGGAGGAAGGAGAAACAGCCAGCTTTGGAGAAACCAGTCGGTGGATGGTCTCTGATTTAGATGCTTCACGTTCAAGACGGTCTCCTCTTTCTAAACATGGGGGATCTGCTGCTGCACTTGATGTCAGGTCAGTGACTATCACACAATCTTCTGTGTCTGAACTCTGAATGAGATTTTCTTTCTGCGAACTGCTCAGAGTCTCTGGGCTTTTCTCCCTGTCAGGATGAGCCAGCACACGCTCATCCTGTGTCTGTGTCCTCTCAGGAAACTTATGACACCTCCTGGATAGCTTGGAGGAGAGACTGCCCAGGTCAATTGTTCTGACCACAGACCTTCTGCGTATCTCCCGTGGCGGCTGCTGGGAATTATTCTTTTTGAAATAAGGGCTGGTCTTGGTCTCCTTGATCTCTTCCTTTTGAACCGATGAAGGATCCAGTTGTGGGGACATTGTGGGATTCCTTTTGGGTGACAGCTGTACGCTTGGCACAACACTACTGCTTGCTGAGGTAGCACTGTTTTCTCTCTCAAAGTTCTGACATTGCAAATCAATGTGTTCATTGATTCTGTATCTTGGTACCAACTGGCCACACAGAGGGCAGGCCAGCTTAGGTGGAGGCTGGTTGCTGAAGAAGGAGGTAATTGGAGTTGTTGCAGCACTGGCAGAAACCCCAGCTTTATCATTTCCTTTCTTCTTGCTCTTGGACACTGATAAACTCCGCCGGTGTTTGGCTTTGTTGACTCTCTCAGTCATGATGTAGGCGGCAATGGTGTCATTCGATAAAAACAAGCATATGTATTTTAGTAGCTATATTTTGTTGCATCTTCTGAGTAGAGTTAGCAGCAGTGTCAGTCAGTGTGTGGAGAAGGTTGCTAACGTTATAGCTTGGTTCAACTAGCTTAAAATGCTAAACTAGCTCACTAACTATTAAGAAAGAGGTCATCTAATAATAGTCACATATCTGGCAGATGTTCGGGCTCTCTGTGCATCACCATCATTGCGAAAAAAAACACACAAATCAAAACAAGGCTAACGCTGGTCCATAGGTTTGCTAGCCATCTCTCTTTGACAACAGTGCTGCATACATTATTCCGCTTCACAGGCTTAACGAGTAGAGCACAGAACGCCTCTTAGGATGTACTAATCGATCACAACTACATCGATATTTCCTCACATAAACCTCTTTTCAGAGACCGCAATTAGCTTAGAATAAATGAAACGCCAAGCGTCTAATCTAGATGTGTTTTTTTTCCTCATTTTTTTTATATTGAACATTCATGCTGGAAAACTGCCTTGTGAGAAAAATATGTATCACAGGGAATGTCACCCCCTTCATATCCTAAATGACTTCATTACACTTGATACATTTGCAAATAATTAAGAATAAATACTTTCAATCCTTAAAAGAAGAGGGATATAGTCTAGTGGGTTCTCATTTGAATTTTTTTTTTTAGCTGAATTTTAAATTTTATCATTGCACTCATGCCCCTTACAGTGTTTTGTCTTGGGCAGCAGAGCAGTGAGCACAGAGAATAGGGGGTGTATTTTCTACACAGGTTCCTGGGCTGGGTAGCTTTTATTCAAAAATCACCATTCCGGAGCAATCTGATCGGCACACGGGCATTTTAAAAGGGAGGAGGGTCACCGACAAGATCGATGTTGGTAAGTGGCACATAGAATTATTTAAGTAAAAAGAAAAACACAATCTTATAGAGATGCATAGGCCTGATAGTCCTGCTAAAGACAATAGTGCAGGGTATGCACGTATGGTGCCACACCAGCCCATAAGGAGCCTAGGATGTCAGCATGGTGCAGTCTCTCTGTTTCAAATCAAGGTCGATGTGAATTGCACCAGTAGGAAAATGTGATGCTTCCAGATGTCTGTAAAAAAAACACCAATATGAGTCTATGGAAGGACTCGGCACCATCAGTGCGTGCTAGCAGAAGCTGCCGGGCGCAGGAAAACCAATATCCGATTATCATATCGATATTTGGGCTTATGAGGATGCGGCGTCCACTTGTGGGGAAGCCGGAGGAACCACAACACCCCTGCAGTTGCGGCAAAAGTTTGGCGTAATGGTTTGTAAAATCTCATCACAGATTAGTCAAGGGTGCAGCAAAAATGCGAGAAATCTTTATTTCCAATACAACGAATCTATTTTTTTAAATTGCCAGTTCAGCACCATGGAGAGTTCGTGTTGTGGTCCGCGTGTTAGACATTTGTGTTTGTGTATATCTGGGGGGAGGGGAGGAGGAGGAGAAGAGGGGGATTAGGTTACTGTGCTCATTATCATTGCATAATCTCAATAGCATTATCAGCTGATTAACATTGTGAACAGTTGGGATTTATTTGTTTAGTAGGTTAAACTCTAAATCACGTCCAGAGGCTTAAATGAGTGCAAAGAGCCCAATCAAACGATTTGCCAGTTCAGCATCATCCATGTACGGTTCATGTTTTGATGAGGCGATGCTGCTCATATGTTTGGATTGGGCGGGGTGTTGGGGTGATAAACCTTTTACATGTACCATTCAGTGATTAAGCCTTTATTACAAGATTTAGAACCCCATAAATATATTTTAGATGTTATTATTTGTTATTATTGTTTAATTAGAGTTTAAACACAAAGCTAGAGGCAGAGAAAACAAAGACTGCAAAGACATACCATTTTCCTCCAGTAGGCTATGTTTGTGTTCTTATTAGATTGTGGCATAGTTTATTCATTTACCAATACACAGGATGTGATTTTGCAATCCCTTGTGCCATAATCCAGAGCATGCATCCGTTCAGAGGCGCAATTCAGATGTCAAAAGAATGATGTACTAACCCACAGATAGCCTCCTTAGAGGACATCAGTTTATGTTGTCATAAATCTACAGGGCCATCAGACTTGCAGCACCATTCACTAACCACCTAATCTAAATGTTAGACTTGAGCGTGTAATTCAGGGTATTTTATTGGGGTTATACTATATTTACACAATGCATAACACAAGCTAATCTAGAAAATCTGATTTTGGTAATTTTCTAATCTTCACAGGGTTGAGGGTAGTGGGTTACAGGGCCAGCCATGGCTCATGGAAAGAGGCCAGGAACCATTTCCAGAATTCTGGGTCCCAGCCCTCCACCCTGCCCCAGTCCAGGACTTACAACAGAGAGTCAGGAGGAGCAGAGGGGTTTGATCAGGGAGGCGTCCGAGCAGCCACACTGCAGCTTCAAGGAGCAGGATGATAACAACGACCAGCTGACTCCCCCGGCTTCTGCGAACCACTATTTCATGAGTTGTGACCCCAGTCCTGAGGACATGGAGGAGGAGGACACCTGCTCTGAGTACGACAATGTGGGCTCTGATGTCGAGCAGGACTATGACGAGGTGCTGCGCGCTGAGAGAGAGGGCACAGCGGGAGTGAGGTACTACAACCAATACGGTCCTGAGGATGGCGGCTATGTAAAGCATACAGCAGATGGTACCGATGAGGGCGGCGGCGCTGTCGACCAGTTCACACCCAGGTCTCCTCATGGCACAGAAATGAGTGAGGGATCGCAACCTGACGCAGAGCGGAACAAGACAGACCAGCGGTTTAGCTCACATCGCACCCCCACAGCTGGGGGAGAGGGGGAGGGGGAGGCAGAGGAGGTCCAGGAGCACGGGTATTTCCTCGGTGACACAGACGAGATAGAAGAGGTGCTGGACGGGGCCAAATTCATAGAGGACTTAGAGGAGACAGGAGATGGAGTCCAGCAGCAGAGTAGCCTTTATCAGGGCAATGAGGGCGACAGGATTAGAAAGGCAGGCGATGATAGGGTGAGAGAGGATGGCGCTCGCATCACAAGAAACAACGATACCCCAGGGGCTGGTAAGAAGTTAGGGTGCGAGTCTTCTCACAGGGGCCCAAAGGAGAAGGAGAGGCAGGGCAAAGGGCGAGGGAGGAGGGCGGCAGGGGAGGACAGTGAGCACATCGCTTCTGAGGTGAAAGGATGCATGAGCAGTAGCGCTGAACCACGTCCAAAGATGCTGTCAAAGGACTGCAAAAAGGCTGCTGTACGGACCAAAGCCAGATCCAGTTCCAGTAAAGCCCATCCTCCTCCCCCGCCTCGTCACACCCACGCTCAGCATGCCCACTCCCAACAAGCCCAGCGCCGTAGAGAGACTCCTCCCGTCCCCAGACCCAGTCCCTCTGCTCACAGCCAGGAGAGCCATCCCAGGGTTATCAAACCATCCCTGGCTCCTCATCATACACCAGAACAACAGAAGGAGCCTCTTGAGGAGAGGCAGAGACGGCCAGAGAAACCCCAGCAGGTAACTGATGCAAATGGGGCAGGTTTTGTTAGATCTCATCCCCTGTGGCACATCTTTGTTAATGTGTCTGCACAATCTACCCTCACTCTGCTTTCGAGTGAATGAACGAAGATTTTAATTACATGTTATGCCACACAGAGGGTCTGTGTGGCCCCTTCCCCATAGGATTAGATTCTGCACAGGATTACAAGACGCCTTTAACCACGACTTGGCAAAGTGAAAGAATTGTTTTTACACAGCAGGGTGAGAAGCCAAGCACAACCGTGATGCCTGAGGACTTGCCAGAGCAGCCGAGTCGGCCTCAGTGTCCAGAGCCCGTCCCAACAGAGGAGAACAGCAGCGACAACACGCCCAAGGTGAAGGCTTATTACACAACAGCTAGTCTCAGCCAAGCAATCTGATTGGTCAAAGATGCGATCCAACTGCCCAGTAATCACCACAGTGTAGTCTATGCTAAATCCTGTATCCAGGGAGGTAGAGCTCCTATTTTTATTCTTAAGTATGCATGCTACATTTTGGAGAAACACATGCTTTGGTAACTATTGTATCGGCCATAATACTCTAGAATCTTTCATCTCTCATGTGATAATAAGTATGTGATAAGTAATAAGTACGTGGCACTGAGTACCCATAATCACATCTTCTTGAATATTATTGCCATAAAAATGTAAGCACTTGAAGTCCTGGTAATGAACTAATGAACTCATTAACTTTTTCCAGAAAACACAGGAAACTGCTTCATTCCCCAGCTTTGTCGATGGTAATTATTTCAAGTCATTCTTAGATTTAATAGTTTTCATAAATATTCACAGCATGTTAGAACATTTTACGATGAGCGCCTTTTGATTTGCTGTATAGTCCCAGGTCCCTGTGAGCCAGAAGATCTTATTGATGGGATCATCTTTGCTGCTAACTACCTTGGCTGCACTCAGGTGTTGTCTGATAAGAACCCATCCAAATCTATCCGCATGTCCCAGGCCCAGGAAGCTGTCAATCGTATCAAGGTAATGCAGCTCTTTAGGATGACGCTTGTCAGCAGCCATTGATTTGATTTATAAATAATTACCTCTGCCAAGGATGTTATGTTTTCGCCCGTTAGTTTGTCTGTCTGTTTGTCAGCTGGATATCTCAAAAAGTTATGAACGGATTTCCATGAAATTTGGCGGACAGATCGGCCTCGAGCCAAGGAACAATTGATTCGATTTTGGTGGTGATTCGGATCTGAGATTTTTGCCATTAGACAATTATCCCTTTTAGCCATAACTACCAAACTAATGGAGATACAGACTCGATTCCCAATCTTATGGGTATGATTGTAGGTTCAAGAAATCTATTAAATTCAAAATTCAGCAAGTTGGAGAATTGCTAAGCGTTGGCGGAGGTTTTTGATCTCGTGTGCCTTCTAGTTTTCAATGAATTAGAGTGGCTTTGTAAGTGCAATAGATGTATTCCTGAGGGGGCATTTTCCAGCCATACACTTTCACACCACATGGTGGAGCTGTTGTATGAATTTTTGCTCACCTTTCCATGTCAATGTTTTTCATGTTTTGGTATTGAACATATAGTTTGCTTAGAAATTTGAAATGTCTGATCAAAACAATATTTTTCAGTAATTTAATTAATTTTAATGCTTTGTCTTTTCAAAGAGCCAAGATGAAGACTCTCAAATGATGACTGAGGTGGACCTTTTTATCTCCACTAAGGCCGTCAAAGTGCTGAATGCTGACACACAGGTGAGTAACTCACATATCTTTGTGTGTTTAAATCAGCTTCCCCTCTGTGTTTATTCATTTTAGTGAATCTATTCTATAATTTGTCGTTCTTTTTTGCTCCACGTAGGAGACAATGATGGACAGTGCCTTGCGTACCATCTCCTACATCGCAGACATTGGCAGTATTGTGGTCCTGATGGCACGGAGGCGCATGTCCCAGGCGACTTCACAGGACTGCACAGAAACCCCCGTCTCCACCAGCGAAGGGAAGAGTCAGTACAGGATGATCTGCTACGTCTTTGAGTCGGAGGACGTGAGTGTTGGCTGCTTAACCTCACTAATGCATCTAGTGCTGTATATTTCTCAAAATTTAAACCAGTGTAATATCCTAAATACATTTTTAGTCTTGACTTTTTAACTTGGGTAACTCATACTTGTAGGTAAGTTGTGTTTTGGCTTTTTATTCTGTGGTCACTTACACCAATGTGCTCTTTCTCACCTCCGTGTTGTTGTCAACTGGGATAGCCTTTCTGCTCAGTAGTTTTCCCCAAACCCTCCACTTCCCGTAGGCGCAGCTCATTGCACAGTCCATTGGTCAGGCTTTCAGCGTGGCCTACAGAGAATTCCTCAGAGCCAATGGGATCAACCCGACGGACCTGAGCCAGAAACAATACAGTGACATCATCAACTCCCAGGAAATGTACAACGACGACCTCGTCCATTTCTCAAACTCAGACAACTGTAAAGAGGTGTGACACTTTCTTTTGTTGCATGTTCAGGTGAATGGTGACTGATGTATTTCTATAAACATGATTGACAACACTAGAAAGTCAGGCAGAGCGGCCTATAAGAGACTAGTGCTTTAAACGTAGGCAAGTGAAATTCCAAATATGCTTGAAAATAATTGGCAGAGCTGAAATCCTTCGACCTCCTCCCTCTCTGTGTCTCCCAGCTGTATGTGGAGAAGCAGAAAGGGGAGAGCCTCGGTGTGGTGATAGTGGAGTCTGGCTGGGGCTCCATCCTGCCCACCGTCATCCTGGCCAACATGCTGAACAGCGGCCCCGCAGCCCGCTCCGGGAAGCTCAGCGTCGGGGACCAGATCATGTCCATCAACGACACCAGCCTGGTCGGGCTGCCGCTCGCCACCTGCCAGGGCATCATCAAGGTACGGAGCGTGTCAAGCACCACCTGTGTCGGTTAATGTCTGCACATATTCAGTCTTCGTGGAGTAATTAGATGAGAAAACATTTGATTCACCGCATAGCAAGAAGGACGCTGACCCGTGTTCACGTGGGTTTGCTCCGGTTTCCTCCCACACTCCAAAGACATGCAAGTCAGGTGGATTGGAGACTCTAAATTGCCCCAAGGCATGATTTGAGCATCTGTCTACCTGTGTTAGACCTGTGATGGACAGGCGATCTGTCCAGGGTGTCTCCCTGCCTTCTGCCTTCTGCCCAATGCATGCTGGGATAGGCTCCAGCCCCCTTCTTTGTGAATGAATGAATGAATGAATGAATGAATGAACATTAGATTCAATCAGAAAAACTTAACATCCTAAACAGGGACGGTTCTAAACTGCTGGAGGCCCTAGGCAATTTTCTATGGAGGCCCCCTTTTAAGACAAATCCAAATAGCAATAAAGACTGAGTAAACCATTTTTATTACATGCACATACTCGCGCAATAACACACTGAAATACCAAATGACTTCTTAAAAAGAAATAAAAATCACAGTAAAATCAGTGTGCTTGAAGTACAGCGGTGGTTTTTTTTGGCCATATTCCAGGGTCTGAAGAATCAGGTGAAGGTGAAGCTGAGCATTGTGAGCTGCCCTCCTGTCACCACAGTCCTCATCAAGAGGCCGGACCTCAAGTTCCAGCTTGGCTTCAGCGTTCAGAATGGCATTGTGAGTGAGACTTCATCAGTCAATAGCGTATGTCAGTAAAATTTAGGTTGAGACCCGCTATGAATGGTGGGCAGCATCTAATGGGCTCCCAAATGACGAGAGTACTGTAATTATATATGGTAAGTTAACCTTTTAGACTTACGGAGTGTTGTTTTTATCACCTTCTCAGATCTGCAGTCTGATGCGGGGCGGCATTGCAGAGCGAGGGGGCGTTCGGGTTGGACACAGAATCATTGAAATCAACGGTCAGAGTGTGGTTGCCATGGCACATGAGAAGATCGTGCAAACGCTGTCTGTCTCAGTGGGAGAGGTGACACCCCCCTGATCCACAGTGCTGCAATTTTCACCAATCACTGCACCGCACATTACACCGCACTAAACAGCCAATTTTCTTTTCTGCTGTACCCTTACTGCAGTAAAACACAGAGGCACAGATTATTGCAGACAAACTGCAGAATGCAGTAAATCAATACAATGCATTGGGTGACTAACTATGAAAAGGGCATGGTTAATTATATTGAAATTATATATTGAAAAGCTGTGAAATGTTTTTAAACACAATGACTTTAATTTCTGTGGTTGTGACTATCCATTTGTCTGTATTTTGATCAAAAATTGGCACATTAAATTTAAGATATGAGCTAAAGGTAATACATGGGACAATACAGTAAGTTAAATTACAGATTGCTCAGTTACTGACCAGGCAATAATTCTCAATCAGCCTTGGTCTGCTCCAGTACCAACACCCGATTTCCATCAGCAGTTAACATGCTGCCATTTTGTTGTTGTCTGTTTTCCCCAAGTTGCCCAAGTTTTTCGCCTGTTACTGAGCCCTTCTATCACATAGTTATCCAGCTTATATGATGTATCTGTTAAAGCCATGAAGGCTTATTGTATATTTAGGAAAACCAGAGGAACATGGGAATAGCGGCCCTCCAAAAATCCAGAAAACAGCAAACCTTGGTCTCAGTTTACCATTTGTATTATTTTGGCGCGTTTCGGCAAAAAGCCTTCATCAGAGCACCACTACAATAATGGTACCAACTGTTTTAAAACTGCAATAGTGATTGCCCACAGGTTTGTGGGGGCGGTTCATAAGTGAATACTGTATATCTATGCTAAGTTACAAACTTACAATTCATAATATCTGATCCTATCTGACACAGCGACATGATTAATTTTAAATAGCACGATATTGGGTCTACCATTATTGTAATGGTGCCCTGATGAAGGCTTTATGCTGAAACGTGTTAGTCTGATGAAGCCAAAATAAAAAATGGTAAACTGAGACCAAGTCTTGCTGTTTTCTGGATTTTTTGAGTGCTGCTATCCCATGTTCCTCATGGTTTTCCTCATGTTTCAGTGATAGCAGAGCACCCAGCCAAAAGGGCCACAAGAGGAAGTGCACCTGCTGTACATTTCAAGCTTATTGTATATTTGTCAGGGTCTTTACTGACTTTTTGGTGACAAAGAAGGAACTGATTTGGCTTTAGGATTTAAGCGATTTGATTATGACCATGACTTGATAAATGGGCGCTTAAGTTGACAACGTATTGGTCACCACTCGTCTCCTCTCTGCCTCCCTCTAGATCAACATGAAGACCATGCCTGCTGTGATGTTCAGACTGCTAACAGGACAGGAGACACCGATCTACATATAGAGACTTGACTCTGCATGGATTAGCCCACTGTAGTTCTGCATGTCTGGCTGGGGGGAGAAGGACAGGGGGGCTCAGTGGGATGAGGAAAATTTATTTTTCTATCATTTTATTTTTTGGCCTATTGTTGTAATGCTGAAAAGAACATCCGGTTCTCATTTTCAGGTTTTATCTTGAATTACATTGTCATAATGGCCTTACGATGTGAATACGCTGTCTGTAGTACTGTATGTGAGTTTCTGGTATTGAAGAGAAGTAAATATAAGGTCATGATTATTTTCTTATGAAGAGACAAAAAAGTACATTTATTTTTTATTTACTCATTTTTTATAATGTGTATGGAGTTTAAAATGTAATTCTACTATAAATAGTTTGGTTTACACAAGGACTTGGTTGGAAAGGCCATATTATTCCTATATGCATGTTATTATGAAGAATTACTGACCAGGCATTGATTTTCAATCTGACATGACAAACTATAAAGTATTAACAAAAGATAATATGCTGTAAAAAGGCACTAAACTATGTGTATTACGGTGATGCTGAAGGCCAAAGATACAGCTACTTTTCAAAGACATTTGGGTGATCATCACCTTTACCAGAGAGTATAAGAATGTATCAACATGTACATTACTAAATGAATGTAATGTTATCCAACACTAAGAATACAGTGTCACTGCTGAATGCTTGTTGTTGCTTTATTTAATTTTATTAAGGTGTCATTGCAAAAAGTGCTTACAATCATGCAAGGCAGAAAATGCATTTGCTTGCATTTGAGATTAATCAATTACACTTTCCAAAGCAGATTGGCATTCATCCTTCCTCTCAAATTTATTTCACATTTATTGAGACCTCAGAAAGTGAGGAATAGTTCAACCTGGAACACTGCTTGGAAACTAAGCACATATTAAATAACATATTTGTGCCATGGCAGTCTGCATGCTTAGCATTAATTGGAATACCTGAATAGGCTATTAAAGGTCAAATTAATCAATATCAAACTATTAATATTCCACCTGTGCTTTGTCTCATTCTCCATTCTGATAAAAAGGAGTTCAACAATGACGGACCTATAATAATATAATAATAATAGTGCATAGTGTATGTACTTTATATTGTATTTATTACTATTGACAAACATGACAATGAACATCAAACAGTTACAAAAATGTTTACAGAATGCTAATATGTACATCATTTTTACACAAAACATTTACAGGCTCATGTAGGTAATGGTCGGGTCTGAAAGGAGACATTCCCTCTGTAACACATTCAGCAAAAATATTTTCAAGTATTGGCTGGAGAAGCTGCCTGAGGGACAGCTGGACGGCTTCATACGTTTTCCTGAAACACAGAAGCAAAATGATCACAATCAACCAGCGACAACGGTAGAAATTGTTACTTTAAATGTTGTGTCATTTTCGGAAAATTGGAGATGCAATGGCCACTGCAGCGTATGATTTGTCAAATGTTCCAAAGTAGAACTGAATGTGTATTTTACAACACAAAACTTATACCAAATTTAAATTTTCCAATCAATACATATTGGGGGAGAATAAACAGTACAGCAGTGGTATCCATTCACAAGCAGTAAAAATTGGGACTTCAATGATGGCTAGATGTGTCAAAAAGTAGTATAAACATTTCAGATTCTGCCACTTACCGCTATGGATATTGATGTCAAAGGTGTAGTTGTCACGCTATCCAGGAAAATTGAGTTCAGGTAACCCTCCCCGTAACAAATGTCATCATCTTCATAACTGTCGACAACGACACTGAACGCCTCTTTCATCTTCTCTGGTATCAAAAATTCAAACATCACCACCAGAATCCCAATGACAGCACACAGCACACCTGGAAATCATTTCAGATAAGAGAAATTATTGCCAATTCGTAGGCTTTACATGCAATTTTAAAGCGCAAAACATCTGAAAGTGTTTAGCAGCAATACAAAGCAAGCCATCCCTGAGTAAGTATTGTGTTTAGTGCAGCTCATCACCTGTGGCAAGTGCCAGCCAGAACGAATGGCTGTACTCGGTTTCAAACGAGCCGGTTCCTATGGAGAAAATGCACTGAGGCAAATTCATGATGGTGGAGAAGGAGGCCATGGAGAAGAAGATGAAGGCAGCGGTGGCCAGCATCATGTAACCAGCGTACAGGATGACCGGCATGGACAGTAGGATGTTGGCGACCATCCAGCAGCAAAACGCAGTCCTGCAGAAGAAATAGTGTGCAACCATTTAAAATTCTGCTTTTTGAGAAGGATCTACTAAAACCGACAGGCTATTGACATATTTTCAGATTGTGAGTTAATTATTTTTACCAGAGAGTAGCAGAGGCGTATCGTCCGGAGTATCGATACTGAAAGATGAGGCCACACGGGCTGTTGAGGGTGAATTTCTCAGCAATGTACAGGATGGGGTTCGGCAGGCCCTTCTCCAAGGCGTCCTCATACTCTTTTTCAATAGTGTCCCGCCAACTGAACATCTCATTGTAGTCTATGGTCTCATTGAACTGTATGACAGGATTGCCTGAGAGAGAAAAGAGCAACACATTAATGTATAATCTTTTTGTCAATGTGAAAATGAAAGTGTATAGGATAAGGATACATCTGCCTTTCTAAATCCTGATAAAGATTAGCTAACTCAGACTGTCCCCAAAGACAGAACACACACTGTTCAGTTCTTCCATTAATGGTGAATGGACACAATGGTGGATATATGTTTGTACATTATGTACATTATGACACACATTCATTAACAAAATAAATGGATAAAAAGGACTTATATTACTGTAAACATCCCACCCACTGGAGTCAAAGTATTGCGTTTTTATGAAAGCAAGTGCAGAAACATTTTATGACACTACTGAACAAAGTTCACTGTCAAAGATCTAAGTCACACAAAACTTCACAGCTGCCGATATACGGGTGTAACCTACAAGAAACCGACATGCAGCAGCTAATTGTCTGCAGCAGAAATGACTCACCTTTTAGTGTAACATTGATGCCATACAGTCCGACATGCAGGCCGATGTCAGCGTTAACCACCGCGTTGCTGAAAGACTTGTAGGTGGCATTAGTTGTCGTTCTGGCCTCGGCCCAGTCGTTGGTGAAGTTGAGCGCTGGAGAGAAAGGACAGAAAGATGAATCATGAACTGTGACAATGACAGGAAAATGAAAACCGGCGATTTCATCAACTACAATTCACCAGGCTTAATGATTTCAGAGGAGAAATTCCAAACTCACCCACTATCACAGCTCCAATGAACAAGCTGATTATTATCCGAAACATCCAGAACAGCCTCTAACAGGAAGGAATAGAAAAACATACAAATTATTTAGGATACATTTTACACATAGGTGTCACAATACATTTGACACAGACAAGGAAAATGCATAAGGTGAGGACAATTCAATAAAAGCATGCAACTACACTGTCATTATTTTTCAGTTTTCACTCATATTTAATTAAGCCATCCTCTCAAGCACAGAGGAAGACAATCATTCTGAGGTCATACAATATATTTCCAGTGTGTAATAGTTTATCTGATGGGTTGCACTTACCGACTTCCCTCGTATCCCTGGCAGAATGAGGAGGAGACTGACTGCTAGCACAAGGAAAACCAGAATAATGGTGAGCAAGCGGCCACTAAAGATGAAGGAGGTCCTTTGTAGAGGGTAGAATGGGTAAATGTCATCGTAGAAAGTCATCTTTGCTCCAGATCTTACCAACACAGCTGAAACCAGACAGTGCAACAGAGAAGACAGTGTTAGTGGCAGGGCTCTCAGTTACCTTTAGATGCAGAGATAGCAGCCCTTGTTCCTTACAGTAGATAGGGGATGGCACATTATTACTGTTGTGTAACGGCACATGATTAAGAACACAGATGTCTCAATTATGCATAACTATTTCACTCTGCCTGCCTCGAAATATCTTTTTTGCAAACAAAGAAAATAGTCCATGTGCATAAAGCACAAAGCCATGCAATTCTATACAGTCATGTGACCTCTTAACTCACTGTAATGTAAATAGGCTCTCTGAATTAGGTCCATCCTGTTATTAAACACTCTAATTTGAAAGGAAACTAATAGAAAAGTTCCAAAGCGACAGATAAAATCCAGCACTGAAACACACAAAGGTAAAAATCCAGAAGACGTTTCTTACCTGGAAGTTGAAAGAAGAGGAGTGCAGAGGGACGGAAAGTGTGAATGTTGCAGGAACATACACTTCTTTTATACCAGTGGCCTCCTTTGTGTCACTGGGGAGGAGGATGCATTGACTGGAATACTTTGGAAAAGAGGTGTGAGCCAGAGATGATGACCATTCCCATTTGGGCAACACAGGTCACATGCAGTTTGTGATAAGCTGTTCAACACATGTTGGCTTTAGTATTGCACCACCTGCCATCCACAATAGCTCACCTGCACTTCTGCTTTACCTCTGCACTACATCCCATCCTCTAAAGTGGGTAAGCTGCAACAATTTCGTCTTTTCCTATGAAATGTAGAATGATCAACGTAAAATGACATAGGCTACTCCTTGGAGCTGCTGTCTACCTATAGGTTTCCAGTTTGTACACCTGGCAACAATGTTCAGTGCCAAACTTTTTGCAACACTGTTCATTCAACCAGAAAAAAAAGGCGTCACCTGTTCAGCGCGACTTGAATTAGACTGCTTTTCTTTCTCAAAACTTTGCTAAATCAATAAAGCTTGATTACAATCATATGCAAACACAAAAACATTCAATGAAGTATTATTGTCAGTTACCTTCGCCTTGTCTTCCCATTCAGAAAGTGCTCAACTACTCTTGTCTGTTCCTGCGGACTGAGCCGAGGAGCATCTCTCGCACCAATGGATTTGCGTAAACGGGTTTGGAGTATCTCAGCAGTGGTAGGCTTGCTGCTTATTGCCATTGAACGTAAGTACACGAATCTGTTTCTAGTTTTATTTCACATTCAGTGTCACTTTAATCAGTTAACAGTTAACGTTGAAAAAAAAAAAGACAGTTCTGCAAGAAAGGCTGTTTAAACACGACATTTCCCTTTTTGCTTCACCTGCACAGGTTCACACTGTAAAATAGACTGGGAAGTTCCCCGCTGTGACGGCTGGTACAACAGTTTGGGCAATCCCAAACGCGGAGCAGTCGGTGAGTTAACAGTAGCCAAAGTGTGCAGCCCAGCCCGGCGGGTCGCCGCACCGGGTTACCTGACTGTGTTTGTGTTTGCGCAGGTTCACGTCTTGTGCGCCTCGTGCCCGCGCAGTACTCGGACGGTGTGTACCAGCCCGTTCAGGAGCCGCTGCTGCCAAACCCTCGAGGAGTCAGCCGTCTGCTTACAAAGGGCCCCTCCGGTCTGCCCTCCACCCGCAACCAGACAGTGCTGTCTGTGTTTTTTGGTAAATATGTCATGGGGTTATCATTTAATTGTAGTTGCATTATGATAAATTGTTAAATAAGTGGGAAAAACTCAGCCTCAAACTGAAAAAACTCTATACCAGCTGGGGTTTCCTATGATTTAATGTGTCCCCGTGTTGCACCTTGAGTTCCCAGCAGAGCCCCTGTTTTGTCAGAATCAGGATGCTGACTAAAATACTTTCATTTTCACTGTGACTTTCCAGGTTATCATGTTACTTTTGAGATTTTTGACTCAAGACTCCCTGGCTGCCCTCCAGAGTTCATGAACATCCCAATCCCAACCGGAGACCCTTTCTTCGACCCCTCTGGCACCGGGAAAGTCCTGCTTCCCTTCCAGAGAGGACCATGGGACAAAGAGTCCAGCCAGAGTCCCAATAACCCTCGTATACAGGTGCTGCATGTTGACTCTGGCATTTCAACAAGAAATTCCTCCAGAAAAATACACTACCAGTCTAAACTTTGAACACACACATTTTTCTTTATTTTCACTATTTTTCACATTTTAGAATAATAGTAAAGACATCAAAACTGAATTAACACAAATGGAATTATGCAGTGACCAAAAAAGTGTTAAACAAATCAAAACTATCTTATATTTTAGATTCTTTAAAGTAGCCGCCCTTTGCCTTGATGGAAAGGCAAAGGCTTTGGAAAGAAATTCATAGATGGGCATCAACTTCACTATTTATAGTGTGTATATTTATAAAAAAAACTAATTTCAAGCATTTAAGCATATGCCTTTAGATCAAAATGGCTTTAAGATAATGAAAAACAGTACATTCAGTCAGGTGTGTCCAAACTTTTGACTGGTAGTGCATGTGAGCTTCGTTTTTTACATTATGTTCACCTGAAGTTCCCTTTCCCAAAGTGCAATCTTTGGAGAATAACAAATATTATACACAGGTCAACCTGGTGACAGCGTGGATAGATGGCAGCTCCATCTACGGTCCCTCCACATCCTGGTCTGACTCCCTGAGGAGCTTCTCTGGAGGGCTCCTGACTTCAGGCTCTGAATGGGACATGCCCAAACAGGGTGGGGAGCGCTACCTCATGTGGAGCGCCGCCGACCCCTCCACAGGCGAGCACGGTCCCCAGGGCCTCTACGGTGAGAGATGTTACACTTTATTATTCAAACCAGACCTGGATCAAATGTTATTCATCAAGAATTCTCAGCGTTGAGTTTAGTCTTGAGTGCCAGATGGGTGGGGTTTACCACATCAGGCAAATTCAGAAAATGTCTAGTAATGTCAGCTGCTGAAAAGTGCACTAAACTGACTTTCAAATACTCTCTTGTGATTGCGTAAACATTCTGATATTCATCGTATCGTCATATGTGGCAAACCCCACCCTTTTGGTACTGCAAGCTGATTAAAACGAACACCTAGAAGTATTTGCAAATACTATTTCACCCAGGTTTTCTGCGATCTTGCTTACATGCCTGCAAGGCTGAGCGGAGAGAGGCTCTGCCTGACGTGTATTATGACTCTCTATTGTGTAAACGGCCTGTCACACTCACCACAGTAAATCCCCATCTCTATAGCGCAGAAGATGCCGTACAGCTGTCCTGAAACCAGTGTTTTGTTGCTAGTGTTGTTAAAGGTGTGTAGTTATTATCTGGGGCGGAGGTGGAGGATCTGCTCCTGTTGTCACCGCTCTGTTGTCAGCTCCTAGAAAACAAACACCCACATTATCGCTCCATTAGTGGTCAGAGATCCTCCTCATGCAATGGGAGTATGATACTACACCAGTAAGACACAGTATCTTTTTCTTTGGAACAGTATAGTAGGACGGTTACAATACTATCTCTTCTCTGTTTACTGTGTTGTAACTATAGCAACGGTGCATCATATGATTGAATAGGAGAATTCCCTGTAATTTCTGCCATCTTCTGTGTCCAGAGTTGGGAAATGCCTGGGCCAATGAGAACATGTTCACGGCAGCAGAGGGGATTATCTGGTTTCGCTACCACAATTATGTAGCCTCCAAACTGCATGAGGAACACCCAGAGTGGTCAGACGAAAAGCTGTTTCAAAACGCCAGGAAGACCGTGGTGGCCACATTCCAGGTAGAGGGAAAAGTCTCCGTGTAATCCTCTCACTGCACAGGTGCTGCTTTAATTTGCACTCTGGAAAGAAGGAGGTTGCATCAACACCAGGTGGTCGTGATTTTATGGATGAAATGGTTTTAGTTTAAGGGCGATTGCATCACCTCTCACTTGTTTAATTAGCGACGTCTTATCCTCTGCATGACCTGTCCAGAACAACATCACAGTCATCTTAAATTAATAGTTCTATGAAGCGGTTATAGTTTTATTGCAGACGACTAGTTCAAAACACGACTAAAAAAGTTGCAATGAATTTAATCTCTACTGCTTTTTCAACAGAATATTGCTCTGTACGAATGGCTGCCTGGCTACCTTGGAAACAAAACGCTTCCCCCTTATCCAGGTAAGAATCAGACAGAGTGTGTGTGCGTATAAGGGGAAGAGAACGAGTAATGCACCGGTGACCACAAGCCATGGTTAGGTGAGCTATCGTTGGTGGTGTCGGACAAGTATGTGCTCTGTCAGCAGAGCATCACACTAAGGTGAGCCTTCTGCTGAGTAAGCAGCTACTGTGGAAGAGAGTTAAAGGGAGAATGGCCAGATGATCCCATCCGTTTGAATTAACCTTAAGTTTAATATCTATACTGCATTTTCTTCCTCACTTTGATAAGATGGATAGTTTATGGTGCTCACCAGTATCAGGATTCAGTAGTAGTCAAGTTTCCACAGTGTTTTCTTTGTATTATATTACACAGCTTAGTTTACTAAATTGTTTTTGTTATCATCTTCCTGTATTACAGGATGGGTTTTGTATCATATTATATTTTGTCTGCATACAGGTTATCAGAAGTTTGTCGATCCAGGGATTTCTCCTGAGTTTCAGGCTGCTGCCATACGCTTTGGCATCACTATGGTCCCACCTGGTGTTTACATGAGGTACTGTTTCTTTTTCCAAGTGTCCCTGCCTAGTATATTCTGAAAATCAAAGCTCATACAAAACCCACCATCCGTATCAGAGTGTTCTGATGTCAAAGAGCTGTTGTGCACATTTTCAGACACCGTCTAAAATGCAGCACAGATTTTTCATAAGAAATATATAATTTTCTGCATTGATTCATGTTTTTGCTACAGAAACAGAACCTGCCATTTTCGGAAGATCATCGACATAGATGGCAGCTTATCACCTGCGATGCGTCTTTGTAACAGCTTTTGGAAGCGGCAGGTATATCATGATCATACTGGCACATTTTCAAAAGAACGCAACACAGAATTTGGCCATAAATGAATGAATGAATGAATGAAACCTTTATTGCCCCTCGGGGAATTTGCTTTGCACAAAGAGCCTAAAAGAATATCAAAAACATCAACAACCATGCATGACAGCACATAATATAACATAAAACATAAGCATGTAAAAACATCATAAAAAGCATCATTTGGGTGATCGACATCAAGTGCAAGTTCAAGAAAGTGCCAAATTCAGACCATGTGATCAGAGCTTGTTAAGCAGCTGAATGCTGCGTGGGACGAAGGATGTGATGCCTCTTTTAGTCCGCATCCTGGGCATGCTATACCTTCGCCCTGAAGGTAAAGGTACATATTCAGACCATAGAGGGTGCAGTGGATCTGCTATGATCTTGTGAGCTAAATTCATGGTGTACTGGTCAGGTGTGCCCATTGAAATCACTTTCATTATTTTTATTTATTTATTGAGACTGGGAAAGTAGAGAGGGAGACACAGGAGAGAAAGCTCTGGCAGGAGTCAATCTTGGCCATTGCTTTATTTACAGATTACTTTTACATGCATTATCAGTATTTCTTTAGAGAATTAAAAAAACCCTCTTGTGGGACTATAATGTATTTTGTTTTCATGCAGCCCATTAAGTCTAAAACTAAATGCGTTTGTGTTTGAGAAATTCTCAGTTGTCATATAGGAAGTGCTTCATTTTGTAATTAGTGCACACCTAATGAGAATAGGCTACATTCTGTTCAAAGTAGTTCTTCCAAAGTTAGGTTTAGGCAGGGTGCGGTGTGCAAAGAGATGCCAGGATGGTTTATGATGCTTTCTCTTCAAAGTTGCTCTCCAGAGAATGGGCATAGTCTGCTTCCACTGTTAAGCTGCAATATGCTTGCGCTCTTTTGAAAGTCTTCCAGATAGCATCTGTTAGCTGTTAAAATGTAGAGAAGAGACTCCTGATATATTATGTACAAAATTTTTTCGATATAATTCTGCTACACCAGAGTCCCAATGTGAAGTCCGGCCGGGACGTAGACGACCTTCTGATGGGCATGGCCTCCCAGATCGCAGAGAGAGAAGACAATGTTGTTGTGGAAGACCTGCGAGGTCTTTGATCCTTCTTATTCACCGTCATGCACCCGCTCAATATCACTCATTCACACTTATTCGACTTGTTGACTAATATTCACAGCTCTGATCTGATTTCCACCCTGCCAGACTTTATGTACGGCCCGCTCAGGTTCACCCGGTCAGATCTGGTGGCCATGACCGTCCAGAGAGGGAGAGACTTTGGCCTCCCTAGTTACAATAAGGTCCGACAGGCTCTGGATCTGCCTCCTGTGAAGACTTTTGAAGACATAAACCCTGAACTCAACCGTATCAGCCCTCAGGTAAATACTAGAGGCTCCCAAAGCACTTTACCTTAAACAAATGCTGATCTGTAGGTTCACAAACTACATAATAGATTTTATTCTAATTCTGTGCATTAAAGTGTGTTGTGTATCCTGTTCCAACAGTTGCTGCAAGATATTGCAGAACTGTATAACGGCGATATCTCGAAACTGGAACTCTTCCCTGGAGGACTGCTGGAGTCTCTCGATGGTCCAGGTCCAGTTTTCTCCACCATTATCTTGGACCAGTTTGACCGCATCAGAAACGGAGACCGCTTCTGGTTTGAGAACAGACAGAATGGGTAAGCTCCTCTGCAAGGAAGCTCTCTGAACATAGAAATAGCTGTGATTTTATCTACTCCTGCTGCAGTCTGTGATTTATCTGTGAAATATCATCCATTCATATCAAGTGGGTCATTCATCTTACTACAGTCACCTGCTCACTTTGGGGTGTTTTCAGTCTGTTCACAGATGAGGAGATCCAGACGATCCGCAATGTGACATTTCATGACGTCCTTGTTACAGTCACTAGTGCAGAGGCCACCGATGTACAAAAAAATCTATTCTTTTGGAGGGATGGTAAAAATAAATTCTGTTTTATCTTACATTTGGTTTGTAGGGAAATATCAGGAGTTTCATTTTAAATAAAGGAATAGATTATTTAATGAATCAATGACTAAAAATGGTCTCTCTGTGACCCTAAGGTGACCCCTGTCCTCAGCCCGCACAAGTGAACGCATCACTGCTCCATCCCTGCACTAATGCCACCAAACTCAACTACTTTGATGGGAGCAAAGCTGGTTTTGGCATATTTATCATTGTTCTGTTCCTCTTTCCCGTTGGTCAGTAGCCTACCCATACTAACAAATCCACCACTATTCATTGTAATAATTCTGATATTACCAACTAGCGCCTTACTGTCAAACTGGTGATTAATTGTGATTGCTTTACCCTCACAGTGAGTTTTCTCGTGGCTTGTGTGGTGGCATATTTCCGCAAGTCTAAGTACAGGAAGTTCCAGAAGAGAAGGAAAGCGGTCGACCGAACTGAGGAGCCTGCTGTGGGAATCATGGGTGTGGAATCATATGTCATATTTTTTCTCTACTATATGACATCCCATTATTTTGCACTTATGCTCTATAATATCCAATATCCCGTCTTCTCACTCTCACTTTTGCCCCCCCAGCCTATGAGTGGCAGGGCCCTAAGAAAGCTCTGCACCCCGTCAGTGTGGAGGTTGATAAGAAGAGGAGGCTGCAGGTGTTCGACAGGTCGGGACCCGCGCTGCGCTGCCTCAATCTGGGCAACCAGACCTACCTGGATGTCCTCCTCTCCAATGACCGGCAGCATAAAGCGCTGCTGCTCAAAGTGCCGAAAGAGTACGACCTGGTGAGTAGTTGGAGATGAGGGGGAGCGGTTTGTGCTCTCAGACGCTCGATCTGAATGCAAAAGCAGCAGCAGTCTGTTTGAAGTCTAAGAAATGTTGCTGCCTTCTGTATTTGCAGTCAGCATGTCGAGCCAAATTCTGTGTTCCTGTTTGCTTCCAAGCGCTGTTAAGTTTGCTTGCAATTTAAGCACATTTAGCTCTCTTTCACTTTTGCATTGAAGTGGCGTTCACTCTTATTTTTGTACCTCATCCAATCCTTGATGCAGGCATCATTCATGACACCACTCATCGCTGCCATTCTGCCAATGTGCTGTACCTGACCACATCACTTTTATCTCTCAATCTCTGCTGGTTTGTCTTTCTTTCTTTGCCGATCTCTGTTTGCATGCCCAGGTGTTGTTTTTCGAGGAAGAGAACAAGCGTGCAGAGTTCATCAAGCAGCTGCGCCCCGAGGTGACAGACATCGGGCAGGAGATCAGAGTGAAGGAGATGAGAGAGAGGGAGCTGCTGAACGAGGCTTTGACCAGAGAGCAGAGAGCTCAGATTGTGGAGACTTTCATTAGACACGCTTTCTCTAAGGTACGGTCGGCCTCTGGATGTTTACCTCACCCTGCACTCTGCTGCAGCAGCGGTGGCAGCAGCTTTGGCCTCGGTCACAGAATGTCGTCAAAACTTGTTTGAGGTCAAATTAGGTCCGACCTCAAGCCAAACGAACTAATTGGTGGTCTTGACGGTGACCTCATCAGTGATGGACATAACCTCAGCTGACGTTGGTGATATTCCTAATGACACTATTGCGACATGTAATGACACCGTCCCTCACTGTTCCGCTGGTGTACAGGTCTTGGAAATAGAGAAGAGTGACGCTGGGGACATGAGCGGTGTGTCCCGCAAGAAAGCCATGGCGGTTCTGCAGTGTGAGCTGACAGCGACCGAGTTTGCTGATGCACTGGGGCTCAAGCCTGACTCCTTATTCGTCGACTCCATGTTCACTCTAGCTGATAAAGATGGCAACGGTTACCTCTCCTTCCAGGAGTTTCTTGATGTGATGGTCATCTTTATGAAAGGTAAATCCAGCCAATATTTTGTGCTGATATAAAATATCTTTAAACTGTTTTCATGCCTAAAAATCACAAGAATCTAGGGTTTCCCCGAGAATTTTATTCTTGGCACGGTGGAAAAGCCTCTGAAACAGCAGACCATCATAACTAAACTCTCCATTGAAACCAATACCAATGAAATTCATTTAGGTAGCTTAGCAGCTCTTTGATGTAGGGTGACCCACCCCACTTATTCAATGGAAGGAAACTCTTAATAATTAGTTTACAAAAAACATTATTGAACAATGAAATGAATGAATAAAATTTGCAAAGAAAATAAAATTTCATTGCAGGTTTTATAGACTGTTTTTATGTAGCTGTGGTCAGGCAGGAACCTCCATCATATTGTCAGTGGCTGATTTCCGATATTTAATAAAAGGCCAGTATCTTTCCGATATAGTTCCAAACCAATATATCGGTCTAGCCCTAGATCATATTGTTAATAATATGTCTGTTTACCCAGGGTCTCCTGAGGAAAAATCTAAACTGATGTTCTCCATGCACGACATTGGTGGAAATGGTTTCTTATCGAAAGAAGAATTTTCCAGGATGCTCAGGTTTGGCCTGTTATTGCTACTTGTTCATAGTCACATCGAATCTTCTTGTGTGTCTGATGGTCCATCTTTGCCTCTCTGTGTGCTGCAGGTCCTTCATTGAAATCTCCAACGGCGCCCTGTCCAAGAGCCAGGCAGACGACGGTATCCAGGCCATGCTGCAGGCCGCAGCCTTCGACGACAAGGAGAAAATCACATGGGAGGACTTCCACTTCCTCCTGCGGGACCACGAGAAGGAGCTGCAGTTCGCCCAGCTCAACGTCAAAGGTCGAAGAATGTTTTCCCCAAGACTTGCTCCAGGTCTTTTTTTAAGATTGTCTTGCTTTGTCTAACCTTGTGTGATGCGCTCGGTGTGTCTCCTGTGTGTGTGCAGGGATGGAGAAGCAGGGGAAGAAGCGGCTGAGTCGAGACCAGAGAGTGTCCTTCATCTGCCCGGCAAGCAGGTAAGAGAACAGGCCAAATCCACACGTTTAACAACAGGGATTACAACACGCGCAGGCAGTAATCACTGTCTGTGTCGTCCAAATTATACAAGTGGCAGCTGTTGGCAATCGCTGTGGAAAATAATGATTAATTTGAACTTTTCATAAAGTTTCATGTGACCCTTGAGACCGTTCTTTCCCAGCTCACCATCTGATCGTTCTCCACATTTTGTTTGCAGCAGCAACAAGACAGATGGACAGGAGATACGCAGACGGCAGGGGAAAAAGTATGCTCCCTGTTTCATTTTTCAAATAGTCTGCTGCTATAAATGATTTTCTGGAATATTAAGTATAGGAATACAAAGTTTCAGTCTAATTGTACATGTTGGAGGATATAATACAGTAACTCTTTCCTTTCTGTGGTTCATGAGATGAGAGCATCTTATCATTTCAGCAGTTTTGTCATTTACAAAATTGTATATTTACACAGGAGAAACACACATTAGTAGTTCAGTATCTACTGAAAACTATCACCTAGTTGATGAATTTATGTTTACTAGTTCTTTTTGCATGAGTGGTGCCAGTAATTACACATTGAGGATACTGTGGTTGTGCAGCAGACCATGTTGGATTGTGGTTCACCAAAAATTCTTGAATGTGTTTAGTTGCTCACATGATGCAATTGCTCTTGAGCTCTTCAACCGTAGCAAGTTACAATGTCATGCTTTGCTTTCTCTGTGATTTGTGTGACCTGAATATGGTCAAAATATTCCACAGCTCCACAAAACACAGATCAAAGGATATTCATTGAAAAGCAATCATACTTAAAAGGTCCAACTGCATTGCCTGCTTTCAGATTAGGCCTCCACACTCCGAAGGTCTATGTGAATCCCAAGCGCGAGCAATACAAAAGGAACCCAATCAAGCAGAAGATTCAGCATTTCAAACGCTTCGTCGAGAATTACCGCCGCCACATAGTCTGCTTCATCATTGTGTATGGCATCGTGGCTGGCGTGAGTCTTGAAAGATGTTACTGTGAGTAGAGCTCATTCTCCTCTTTCTACTCAATCTGCTCACTCTGTCTCGTTTATTATCCCCTAATGCATTATAATCCTTTATTGCCTTATAGCATCTGTGACAAAAAAAAGTTTTCATTTCACTCCAGCTGCTTCTGCCTGAACTACCTACAGTGTGATCCTGCTGTGGAGTAAAGCTCTGAACTAACAGATTAAAAACTCCTAGCTCTGTGTTTAGATTATGGTTTGCAGGCCGACTCTACAGGTATCCCAGAAACCTCGGTGGTGGGCATCATCGTGTCCCGCGGCTCGGCGGCCGGCATCTCCTTTCTGTTTCCCTACATGCTGCTGACCGTGTGTCGCAACCTCATCACGCTGTGCCGGGAGACCTTCCTCAACCGTTACATCCCCTTCGACGCCGCCATCGACTTCCACCGCTTCATGGCCATGACCGCCATCATCCTCGCAGGTTGGAAGATGGGACACACACACTTCACAGTTTGGGATGGATTTTCTTATTGAGCAGATTCATCTCCCTCCTTACTTGTATTTACAGTAAAAGAAAAATAAAAGAGGTTTGATTTCAGACAGCTGCTAATGCTCCGTCATACATTTGATCACTTACCTAATATCCTGGAGATTTATATGTTTTATAAATATTTGTTGTACCAGTTTACTAATCACTATTATGTAACTACATTTCAGTAATTGTATTTTCATTATTGTAACTACTGAAAATGAACTTTCAGTGTTTGTAACTTAATTAGTATAACCTTGTGAGGTTTTGATATAAGCTAATTTTGGGCTTTTTACCTCACCTGCACACAAACATTTCTTTCCCTTTCTTTCTTTGGTAATTCTCTTAACATATATATATATATATATATATATATATATATATATATATATATATATTGATTGTTTATTTGTTTTTGTGCAAATAAGCTAAACTAAACTACAAGGATTGTGGGTTAATAAGAGACTCCAGCGGACAGTAAAGAGAAGTCATGTTTTGAGTAGCAGCATCTTCGGCTGTTTTATATCCTGACACCTTTGTGATGTTTGTGCAACTTAATTTTGTTTTCATTGTTTGACATTTTTGTGTTGCTCACTCCCCTTTCTCCTCTCACTGTAGTCGTTCACAGCTTGGGTCATGTGGTCAACATCTACATCTTCTCCATCAGTGACCTCAGCATCCTGTCTTGTCTGTTCCCCAAGGTCTTAGCCAACAATGGGTAATGTTTAACACATCTGTCTGATTCCTATATGCTTTGCTGCAGAGGCGTGATATGTTGCATTTTCACTGTGTAGCTGATTTACAGTGTTTTCATTTTTAGGTCTGAACTTCCTCTCAAGTGGTCATGGTGGTTCTTTCAAACCGTTCCAGGTATGGTAGGAAGACAAAAGATTGATGTTAGAGCTCACTAGTTCCTTGCAAAACTCCAAACTGCTTGTAATATTGGAACATAATTCTGTTTTTTGTTCTGTTTTGTCCTTGTTCTAGGAATGACCGGTGTCTTGCTTCTCTTTACCTTTGCTTTCATGTATGTTTTTGCCTCCCACTATTTCCGTCGCATCAGTTTTCGTGGATTCTGGCTCACACATTACCTCTACGTTATTGTGTACACTCTAGTGAGTACTTCTCTTCTTTATCACTCAAAACCCCCAAATAATCAGCATTCACCAGGCTTTTCATAATGGATTTGGGTCCGCTAGATGGAAGGAGGTTTTATCAGTGGTGTGACGCTGGTCTTGGCTTTGCGCTCCTCCAACAGACGGTCATCCACGGCAGCTTCGCTCTCCTCCAAGAGCCCCGCTTCTACATCTACCTGATCCCCCCCGCTCTGCTCTTCCTGCTGGACAAGCTGATCAGCTTGAGCAGGAAGAAGGTGGAGATCCCTGTGGTCAGAGCTGAGCTGCTGCCTTCAGGTGACACTCAACAAACCAATCACAATGGAGTCTGCTTTTTTTAAGTGGCTCATTTTTCTCTCTCTCTTTGTTTTTCAGTCTTTGGTTATGAAATTGCAGCTTTTTCAATAAAAATCATGTAACTTGTGCGTGCATGTTGCGTTTGAGTTTATACTTCTGTCGGCTGTCCTACCTGCAGGCGTGACACATCTGGAGTTCAAGCGGCCACAGGGCTTCGTGTATCGTTCCGGCCAGTGGGTTCGCATAGCGTGCCTGATGTTGGGCACAGATGAGTACCACCCATTCACTCTGACGTCAGCGCCTCACGAAGAGACCCTCAGCCTGCACATCCGCGCCGTGGGGCCCTGGACCAGCCAACTGCGAGAGCTCTACACCGAAGACAGCCTGCTGGAGCTGGGCACCTATCCAAAGGCAGGGCATCGTTTTATGTGTGTGTGTGTGTGTGTGTGTGTGTGTGTTCTTTCTGCTTCTCCACTCTTTTATAACAATGACAATGATGTTTTATTCCATCCCAAGCTGTACCTGGACGGTCCGTTTGGAGAGGGCCATCAGGAGTGGATTGACTTTGAGGTGTCAGTTCTGGTGGGAGGAGGGATCGGAGTCACCCCGTTCGCATCCATCCTCAAGGACCTGGTCTTTAAGTCCTCTATCAAGTCCAAGATTCAGTGTAAAAAGGTGCTGCTTAAAATAGAGCGACCTACATTTAGTCTCACACACCTTACTGCCGCATTAAAACCTCCTGGTTTCATTTATTTATCTGTCGTTAGACAACTCACTTACAAACAAATCCTTGTTGACAATGACATTCACTGTTTGTTTGAAGGTTTACTTCATCTGGGTGACGCGGACACAGCGTCAGTTTGAGTGGGTGTCGGACATCATCCGAGAAGTGGAGGAGATGGACACCCTGGAGCTGGTGTCAGTCCACACCTACATCACTCAGCTGGCCGAGAAGTTTGACCTCCGCACCACCATGCTGGTGAGATCTGCAACCGCCATTCACATTTACAAGCGTTGCATATAATGGAAAGTGCACCGAATAATAAACCTTGATTTTAATAATGGTGATTTTACTTAAATAGATGCATTGTACATTAATGTTATATGATATTGTAAACCACGAATGTGCTCCTCACCAGTCTGTATGTGTGTGTGTGTGATGTGTGCACAGTATGTGTGTGAGCGTCACTTCCAGAAGGTGTGGAACCGCAGTCTGTTCACCGGCCTGCGCTCTGTTACACACTTTGGCCGCCCGCCCTTTGTGTCCTTCTTCAGCTCGCTGCAGGAGGTTCATCCTGAGGTCGGTGCTGCATCCATCTTCATCTGTCTTGTGTTTCTGCAAAGCTTTGCCCAGCACAACCACACAGGAGGCTGAGCATGACATTAGATGCTTATTTTTTTTAATTTAATTTCATGGTTGTCTTTTCTGTAGGTGGGTAAAATCGGTGTCTTCAGCTGTGGCCCTCCTGGACTGACCAAGAATGTGGAGAAAGCTTGCCAGCAGATGAACAGGAAGGACCAGGCGCATTTCATCCATCACTACGAAAACTTCTAACTCGTCCTCCTCAGCATGGGACTGTGTGGTTACAGAAGGAAAGATGAGCCAATTTTAGCCATTTTAGCAATTTTAGTTACTGCAGCACTTAATGAGTAATATTTTGTCGCACGTAATTGTAGAACCAATTCAAGAAGTTTTGATTTCATGCATTATTATATGAAGTGAAAGAAGTTGCTTATTGATTATTTGCGCCATCAAACTATTGTTTTACATATTTAATTACTGATAATGAGTCATATTGTGTTACATTCAATTGTAGAATAAACTGTGGAAATTTTTATTTCATAGTGTCACAAAGTGAAAAAACCTTATGTATGTTGGTTATTTCTTGGTCTCTTTGTCATAGTCACTGGAGTTAGTTGTCACAGTTAGTTTGAACACATCATTTGAGATTATAATGTATAATTAATTCTTAGTATTAATTAATTACACATTTTTATGTTTATTTTTGTGTGAAATATCTGAAAATACCTTTTGAAAATATCCACAAATAAATTTGCATTTTACAATGGAGCTTCATTTTATGCTCTCAGGGGAAAGCATCTTCAAACTCTGAGTAGGATAGCAACTGAGCTGCTAATAAAAAAAAATACAACTGAGCTGCTAATAAAAAAAATACAACTGAGCTGCTAATTAAAAAAATACAACTGAGCTGCTAATTAAAAAAAATACAAAATACATGTTTCCAGATAGTACACCCAAATACACACCCCTCTATAAGTGGTAACAACTGTGCATTGAGGCTCTCAAAAAATGACATGCCTGACTCCACATGCAATATATGGTGTCCATTCATTTATGCGAGGTTAATGAATGGCATGCAATCTTTTTATTTTATTTTATTTTATTTTATTTTGGCTCATTTCAAGCTGTAGTGCACACATAACCCTTGCCACCTTTAGTGAATTTGGACTTGTGTGTCATGGTCGATGCTCTAACCACAGAGTCACCAAGTGGCTGCAATTTTGAACAGAAACCTCAGTCAACAAATAGGCTGATACTTCCTCCACATGTTCATAACAAAGTGCCTAACAGTATGAGTGCATGCATTTTAGCACCGAATCAAATACAATAGTGGTGTTATTAGCTAAGCTATTTCCTTGTAGAACATTTATTATATTATATATATTATATATTATATATAATATTATATATTTAAGGGCCTGAGGGGATTTATGGTTGAAGCTTGCTACAGTTCTGCAGTTGGCTCCTTCCGGTGCCAACTGGGAACTCTAGCTTTTGGACTAGAATAACACCTGAATGAACCCCTAAATT
Source organism: Centroberyx gerrardi (assembly GCF_048128805.1). Lineage (NCBI taxonomy): Eukaryota > Metazoa > Chordata > Actinopteri > Beryciformes > Berycidae > Centroberyx > Centroberyx gerrardi. The sequence continues at coordinate 12,895,782 of NC_136000.1, read as the reverse complement.
TGATTTGTTGGTTGTGTGGTAAGCTAGATAGTTTACCTGTCCAGAAAATGACTAAACATTCAAAATGTAGAAGCTCTGCAGGGAGCCAGGTTGTTTCTTTCTTACCTCACGTTTTTCATTTTTTATTTATTTATTTTTTATCAATATTCTGCCCATCAAGGGAACAGGGAACTGCATATGTTACCTTCACGTGTTTTATATTTGAACAACACACTGACTTCTACCTGCCCATATCTGTTACAGTCACAAAAGCATGGGCTGTACACGTTTCATTTATTTACCTTCCATATACACTCAAGATAGGGTAAAAAGGGTGTATGCAAAGATAAAATGAACCAGATTCAAACCCATAGAGGTTTAGTGTCATTTCTGAGCAACGCAGAAGCTCACTCAACCACTGAAGTACTTCATGCTGTGTTATATTTGTTTAAATTTCATCTGGGTGGCAGAAGGAGTAGGGAGGACTTGGATCCAAGCACCCATGTCGGCAAGCAGCCACCCTGCTGATGAAGGGTGTGTGAGCAAAACACTGAATCACTGCAGGCTCCAGTGGCACCATGATGTTTCCCTATTTCCAAAAAAAGATTTTTCTAATGAAACAAAGCTAAATATAAGTGAATGAAAGAAAATACATTTTTCATTCCATGGAAAGCTGGTTGCCTAAGAAGCTGCACAAAAACTCCCAAATGCATTTTCTAAACTCCATTACAACCAGCAAAATTGAACTTCAATAAGTGTTTCAGAGAGGTTCAATGGTATTTTTAATATTATTCAGCATGTCAGTTTGTTTGAATGGGCTCTACTTTCTATCCCCTTGGGAACACCAAAAGAAAATTATGATGTAACATAATATATCTAGTTTTTATCGAGTTAAAATGTGGAACTGAATCTGAGTATATCATAGTTAACCATTTTAACTAAAATACTGTATGCTCAGTGACAGGTCTTAGCTTACATGGTCCTCAGTCTTGGAAAATCCATCCAGCATAAAAGGAAAGGTGGAGTCAAGTGCAAAAGGATAATTGTCGGCTGTTCTTTGTCTCAGCAGAAAGCTGAGAATGCTTCATAGGACCAACTCATCTAGTAGGTCTCAACCTACACATGATCATTTTGATAGTGATGCATTTTACAGTATGGCACCTTATCTTCATCTCATTCTCCCAGCTAAACCTCCACCTCTCTTAAATTTGTGTCAAAATAAACAATATGTATAATATGATTGAGAGAAAGTTTGTTGTCTTCTGCACAGCTACAATTACTTGTTGGCTTGTTTATAGATGTATACATATATGTAACTTCATACTTCTACATAATCTGAAGTGGTGTTCAACATTTAACTTTACATGGAAAAGGCAACACATATGGCACAAAAGATTTTCATATTCATAGTGTCAATATATTACACATTTCTTTAAACCTCCTCTCAACTGTCCACCTTCTAAGGCCAAGGAAATAATGTGAACTTCATGAACAAACAGTATGTTCTTTCATCTGTGGATTTGATGATGTGAATAGCTAACACTGTATGCTTGCACATCTGCTCTGTAAAGCAAATAGTGTGAAAAGCTACTGGTGCACATTTGCCACCCTGCATAAAGACTGTATGACCTACAAACATCTATCAACCTGTAAATCTGTTCACACTCAACTGTATCTTTATCTTCAATACGTTATTTCTGCTTCTATTATTTGTTGTATTATCTTCAATATGTTCTATATGTTCTTATCTTCAATATGTTCTATATGTTCTTATCTTCATTATGTTCTATATGTTCTTATCTATATGCTATTCTTCTTTCTTTGCTATTGCAACGACCCAATTTCCCCACAGGGATCATTAAAGTCTCATTTAATCTAATCTAATGTCCCGTTTTTGGTGCTCTGAATGTACAGTATCTATGAATCTTAGTATTTGTCAAGTTCTTGCCTATCTTTCTCATTCACTAAATGTGTTTGCTAATGATTGTACTGCTGCCCTAACAAACATTCTGGAGAATTACAGCAAGCCAGACGTTTACTGACTTCATGACTCAACTTCCAAGAAGGAAAACCAAATTAAACAGTTGTAGAAACAAGAGGTGCTGCCAGTATTGAGCAAGCCGATAAGAGCAGGACTGTACAGCAGAAAAGGGTTAACACGCAATGGAATTCTGCTGTCAGCAGCATAGTGCCAAAGTAAATAGGAGAGACTTATTTAAACAGTAAGTATCAAGCCCAACCTCATGATTTGTAATATTAGGGCTTATTAATTAATACCATGGGACCAGATAAGGCTTTTGTTTGTTATATCACTGAAGTAATATTTCTGTAATTTGCACCTTGCCTTATAGGTAATATTCATAAAGACAACAGAGGGACAACAGAGGAATTCATATTGTATGCCAATTGCATCACTAGAAGTTCTGCAAAAGAAGCCATTGTGTCCTTAGCAATTATGTCATTGGTTGTCAAGGTTCAAGGTTCAACTTTGGTCCTGAATGGGAAAATGTGAGTTGCAGTAAAAGGTTGCAAGACAGACGTGCAGAAATTATGGATAAAATCACTCTAAAGGTGCTATGTCTAGCATTTTAAATCAGTATCAGTATATCGTTGTCAACTCAATTGTGCTTCCTTGGTGTAAGTACCATAAACAAATGAAACCATGATCTAGACAATTGGCAGCCTTTATGTCACACCAGTGACATTTCCCATAAACCCTATCGCTTCCTGTCAGAAGGAAGACGTTGCTACTTGTCTCCCCTCCCCCCTACTTAGTGTCACTCCATGTGCATTCGTTTTGAAGCCTTTCCTTTACTGAAGAGGACAAACATGTTGAATGTGATTTTTTCACTAGTTCCACGATCTGCCATTGCGAGAAACTCTAAAAGCTCCATTTGCGCTGGAAGAAGAACGGCTCTCTTCCTGTTTTGTGTCGTAAAGCAATCTCCCTTTGTGCTGTAAAGCAATCCATCAGATCTCTCGCATAATCCAAACCGGATATATATAGTGTAGAGGCTGCCAATCTTTTCGCCGATGATCTGCTTTGTTTATAGTAATTATAATGTCTCACAGTTAATGTGCTAATGATTTATTGATGCTAAAATGCTACAAATAGAACCTTTAATGTAATCTCAACTAATACACTATCCACAACAAGTCGAAGAAGTAACTATAATACTACTACTACTACTACAAATGCTACTAATAATAGTAAAGGTCAGCTACAGAACATTGCCCTTGAAACTGATGGGGATTCAGTGTCTTGTTCAAGGACTCTTCAGCCAACAGAGGGGCTGCATCCACAGTCCTCCAAACATATGTCTTCATCATTCCCATCTTTATATTCTCTGAATTAATGGGAGCAGTGGCTGTGGGACTGAAATACTTAGAAAGACTTGCTGAGTCAGGATGGATTCCATTGTTTTGACCACTGTTTGTTGCACAAGTCAGAAAGACTGCATAAATAACACAAAAATTACAAAATAAACAAACACAAATGTAATTTTTTTTTAAAAACACCCCACAGTATTTATACATTTATCATATTTTGATGCAGTCTATGTCTTTTAGTTTTAAAAAAATCAATTGAATGGCCCTCAGGTTTATGTCACGCCAGCTCAGTGACCTTTGACACACTGGGGCAGTCAGAGACACACAGAAAGCTTGATATCTCTTGTCTTTTATATGGAGCCATTCTTTTGTTATCCTAGAACTATTAGCTATATTCAATTACACATTGATAATGCACTTTTCAATATTATGGCAATGGGCCATGAGATAAGGAGGTTTGGCTAAAATAAAAAAATAAAAAAATAAAAAAAGGTGCAGACAGATAGTCTGACTGGATAAGGATAAGGACATTTCAAACTTAAGATAAGATAAAATAAGATAGCACTTTATTGATCCCCTTGGGGAAATTCAGGAAATACAGGCAGGAGACAGACATTTAATATCTTTATATTTGTATTTGTACTTATTTTTGCATTTGTATTTGGTTTATTCGTATAGGTAAATACCAATATCAACACAGTGATAGACATCAGACAGACTTTTCATGGTTTATTTTAGCCTATTTATGGTGAATGATAGCCATAAAGTCTAGTCCAGGCAATCATAAGAAAGTGTTTGAGAGTTGATTTCAGCTCTTGAGACCGACAATTTATCTGATGCAATCTGGATTGTCCTGATGCACCAGTCCGTAGATTGTTTTGTAATTGAGAAATACACAAAACATGTCAAGACTTTGTGTAGATGTGTAGACTTTACAAATACAAAAATAAAAGGTTGAACCATGTTTGGGAAACACAGTGAAATATGTACATGATTTGCAGTTATTGGCATATGATAACTATATGATGCAATTTTACTTGAATGTGTTGAAATGTCCCATCAGTTTGGGTCTCTGGCAGAAATAGGCGCTGACCCAGGGGCGCTCTATACAGTCTGACCAAACATGTTCAATCCAACAGTGCTGTTGTGAAGTCTTTGGCTGTATAGTGTTCATTTTCTTGATACATTTTATATAACTATCAACAAACAAACTATGTTTCATACTCAATGATCCAATTGCACCCTCTTCTGGTAAAGAGCAGGCCTTCCTTCACAGCATCTGGATAGTATGTGATTCAAGGTCATGCTGGTTCATGCTGCATTACTTTAATATATAATTTCAGTACACTGCATTATGCGCCCCCTTTTTCCATTCTGTTATCTCTTAATATTCCTCTTGAATGCAGCTTGAATGCATGTCACAACAAAACACACCACAACAAAATGTTTTAATCTTTTTTTAATCAGGCACCACATTAGCATTTACAGCAATAACCAGGAGGAATGGTTGTTGTTGGGGGAGGGACAGTTACACATGAACACGTTTGGAAACGGATCCGTTCTGTACAGTTGATGACTGAGCAGCTGCAGTGGAGCAGTTGGAGGTTAGTGCCTTGCTCAGGGGCAGAGCAGGTCTCATTCCCTTCACCAAGACTTTCAAAGAGGGGTGGGGGATTTGAACCCCACAAGCCTTCTTCTGTAACTGTTACACTACAACCACATGATTTCTAGGCTAGTCAGCATTACCCAGAATAACTGTGGAGTCTCTGACATGGTTGTGCTAACACAGAAATAACAAACTAGTCTGAAAAAAAATGTTTTTAATAAGAGAGTTGTATGGTAAATAAATGACAACATAGACTAAATGTTTGATCTTCCATCAAGACAGGCAAAATAGAAACTCAAGTAATGTCTGCACAATGGTGAGCAGTTTGTATTGGTCTACTTAAGAGTCTGGTAATCTTCTTAGTGTCGGTAAGTACCCAGCTAGAAATCAGCCACTGTCCAGATTGTCTCTTCCTGCCCCAGATACACGACAGACAACAACAAAGAGAGGCTCTAGGAAATATGTGGCATGGTAGCTTCACTGGTATGAAATATGCACCTCCCTTCCTTTGGGAACGGTGGTGACAGAGCTGTGGAAGAAGTGTTGGTGGGTCTCCTCAACTTGAAGATGTTTGGCAGCGGCACCAAGAAGTGGTTTGTGAAGAAACAGAAGAGGCAGCAGCACCAGCGGCCCGGCAGGAGGCCATGCATCAGGAGGAAGAGGAGATGGGCAGCTAAGATCCTCAAACTGCACCGAGAAAGGCTTCTGAATGAGCTGGATGTCAACAGCGTCCTTCCTTACCTGGTATATGATAAGGTTTTCTCACTGGGAGAGTACAAGGAAATACTGGGTCAGGAATCCAACAAGAAAAGGACTGAGATATTCTTGGATCATCTGTCCTTGAAGGGGCCTGCTGCATTCTGCTCATTCTGCTCTGTTCTGGAGGAAGTGTGTCCCCACCTGCTAACCTGCTTTCTGTTGGATGGTGAAGGTACAGCCATTAATTTGCCACTAATTACATCAGCCAGCGAGTAACACGGAAAACAAAGGTCATAACAGGGCAGTGTGTTGCTGCGCTATTGTTCTCTATGAAAAATATTTCACTTTGCGTTTCCTCAGAAGAGTGTAGAAGAGCTTATCGATCTGTAGGAGCTTTCCAGTTGTTAGTTCAGTATTTTCAATTATCTTGTGTTGCATCTAATATTCCCAGAGAAATTGAAACTAACATTTGAAAATATGAAGAGAAGGAAACCACTTTGCAATAAGCCAATGCCGCCTACTAAGAGCCAGCAAAAATAGCTTCTTAAATCTGGATGGCTGAGGGGATTACTGAGCAGCCAGCGCTCCTAACTAGCCACTGACAACATATGGCCCCAACGTGGCCACAGAGTATTGTCTGTGGTGCACTATTGAGAATCAATATACTGTATTTGTACTCACATTTACATAATCCTGAGTGCACTCAAGAAGATGACTAGCATTTATGCCACACGGCTCCATCAGTGGCTGCTTTACCTGTGTATAGTATCCCCTGTTTAAGAACCTTAGCCTAATGCCCACTCACCCCCTCATTGGGTTAGAACTGTGAATGAACGTTACTATTAAAAGTGGCTAATGAATTAATCTGTTCCTACAGATGGTGCCCCAGGACGAGGCAGGAAGGGGGGTCTGCCTGTGCCCCCAAACAGTCTGGGAGAGCAACCTCTGCACTCCTCTCCGATGTACACCGACCCTCTGTTTGACTCCAGGTGAGAGCGCCGCCTCGCTCCTATATTGCTGTTATCGTGCGAAAACCTTGTAACTCTAATTTTGGCGTTTTCAGTTCAGTTGCAGGATTGCATAGTCTTCTATGGGTTGAGAAAATTCTACCACCCTTGGTTTCATGATAAAACCCTTTCAAACGCCATTGTAAAGTCAAAAATGCATTGTGGTCAAGCTAAAACAAGGCCGTTTATCTTAGCTCCTGAAAAGTTTACATTTTTGTAGATAGGTTTTCACCCGACAGCGCAGATATGCTCTCTTTCAAACTCTGAAACTCTTGTTGTTTCATGCTTCTGAAACAAGAGTTTCAGAGTTTGAAGTGAAGACATTGACCTTTACTGTGATACTCACCAGACCTGGGTCAAGCAACTGCAAATTATTCTTAGTGTGTGTTGTAAACTGTGTGAAGTATCAGGTGGAGGGGGGCTTATTGCATCAGGAAAATGTAGATAGTGACAGGTAAATTGTCTGCCATCATCTAAACGTTCCAGTACTAACTGTATTGTCCCATGTGTCAAACCCAACTCATCTCATACTCCGAGAAGGTTTCAATAAATGCTAGTGAGTGTTTTTGCTGTGCTCATGAATATAGCTATTCATGTCTGCCTGGGGATAAATGCTGTTTTCTTGCCAATACCTTTCAAAGTGCTGTCCCTGTTCTGTCATTTTCTGACTGATTATTGTATGTTTTAAAGATATTTTGACATAACTGAGCATACACAGGTAAAGGCTATAGCAGAGCAGCCTACAGGTCAGGTCCCTCATTCGGAACCATCATTACAAACACGTTTCACGGCCAAGCTTTGTTCAAACCCACACAACTTTATTTTAAATTCTAGTCAAGATCCTAAGGTTTCTAAAGATACCAAATATGTCACGCTTAATTACAGGGTCATGTGTGTAAAATGGTGCTATCTTGTAGGTAAAGGAAATGAAAAGATGTATGAAGAGCAATTAGTTATATATTGAGGATAAGAGCTATGAGGTGAGAGTGGCTGGAGCAACCGGTACAGCGTCCTGTGAGGCTGCTTTTGCCACGGTGTCAGGTCTTGTTTTGTGAATGTGTCATGAGTGATGGCGTCTTTCTGGATGTGTGCGGACCCCTGGAGAGTACCCTTGGCCGGGGCGATCACAGAGGGGGGGAGGGGAGAGAGGCGAGGGTGGGGGGGGCGGTTGGGTGTGTTGGATGTGGTGCCTGAAGTGAAGGGACAGACAAGCGCATTGCTCCCTAGACCGTTAAGGAAGGCCTCTTTTATGTATGACAGCCAAGTCAGCATGGAGACAGCTATCCCAGTGGTCTGGCCTTGGGCACTGACACACAGAGACAGGCTGACAGAAACAGACCAACACACACAACACAGCATCACAGCAGCACACACAGCCAGAATGGTCACAGAGCCTCCACAAGAGATGCAGTACGCTAGCAAGGCAATGTAAGTCCCGTTGAAATTTTTGTCCTATTTTTGCATCATGTATTTGTACCTAAGCCAAAGTCTGAATATAGCTGTATGTGATGGTCCATGGATTCTGGGTAGTCTCAGATCTAATTGCTGGTGTGGAGAAAGGCTGAACTTAGAGCAGCAGAAGATGTTTTTTGATGTTTTTGTTGATGTATTCCTGAAATTCTGCTTGCGTGTCACCGTTTGATGCAGAGTATGATTCAGATACAGTGAGTGAGTCAACTGTTGGCAAGGTTGAATGCTTGTATATTTAGACGAAATGGCTTAATTTTTTGTTTACTCAATCTTGGGAGAAGTAGGACAGAAACTGCCTCAAGACACGGACGCTTGGGTTTTGAATTTGTGTGCCAGCGTGTGTGCTTGTGTGACAGAGTGAAGCATGTCTGTGGCAGCGTTTGTTAGGCTACAGACATGTAAACACCCTGGGAATATCATCCTCATGGGAAGCTGTATACCTCCACATGAAGTTGTGTTTTTATCACCCTTCTGCTCTGCACACTTTTTTTTCTGATCCACGCTGGAGATTGTCGGTTGTGTAGCTTCAATGAGACTGCGTGTTTATTAGGTTGGCTTCTTGTGTCCGCCTCTGGTCAGTATCCTGCTGACTGAGAGTGAACATGCTGTATTTAATCACATCTCTGGGCTTCTGTCTTAAAGGGCACAAAGGACCTATCTCTGTGAGGACAGGGGGGGGAAATGATGTGGAGCTGGATGGATCCATTTAAAGGGCCATTGACTGCCATATTGTTTTCATGGGACTGTTGTCGTGATACATGTAAAAGGATTCAGATGCACAGAGAAATTGTAGATTTACCAACATTTAAAATCTCTACTGAGGCAGTGTCTCTCTCCGTCTGAACTCACATAAGGTTTCTGAGCGCAAAATTAATGAGCTGATTAAAACGTACTTAAAAGCATGATTAGGCTGCGAATACAAATGGGGTAATTGGGTTTTTAAAATGCAGAATACATAACTTCCTCCGACAGAAGATTACAGCACAGAGCGCAGTGGCGGTGCTTGTCATCGTATGGGTGTCTGATGCGCCGAGACGTGGATTCATGTGTTCATGGCCCTGAGTTTCGATCTGTGGCCTTACATGTATGTGAAGCTGCAGCGATTATATTCAAGTCACCGCGCCTTCATCCATAAGTGGAGAAAATGAGATGCTGGCAGGTTGAGGAGGAGGAGGAGGAGAGAGGAGAGATTAGCTGGAGCTGAGAGGTTATACTTCTCTGTGCTGATGACTCACCTCACAGCACACAGAGAGAAAGCACTGCGACAGCACTGAGGTGTGACTCTCTCTCTCTCTCTTTGTGTGTGTGTGTGTTTCACTCCTCTTGTTCCTCTTGCTGCAGTGCATTCATGTGAAGAGGACTTTCTCTCTGAACTTCTCCTCTTTGTTTGGTGCAAAAGTAATAAATCACAGTGTTACAGCGGTAGTGGTTCTTAGGGCTTTCGTCCAGGTTTGTCTCCTCCTGCCTCCTCTGGGAGCAGCCTGCGAGTCCTACAAACCAGCTTTGATTTCGCTGTACAGAATAAAGTGGACGAGAGAGTCTAAGGACACGAGAAAGAGGGCAGCCCCGTCTGTCCTATTTACTTGCTGAAAAAAAAAAAAGTACTTTAGTGTGTTATTAATGTGTGTGTGTGTGTGTGTGTGTGTGCCTGTGTGTGTGCGCAGTGTGCAATAAAAGGTGTCAGCAGTGGGTTCTCATGTGAGAAGGGTAATGATGGGGCCGGCTGCTCAGAGCCATTACTGTGGAGATGCAGAGGGGGGGATGCCAACGTGAAATCAAAGTGCTGCAGTGGAGTGTGCATGGGGATGCAGTGGGCTTCAGACTGCAGCACCACCACTGACCCACTGCTGCCTCAACGCTTCCCCACTGACACACTACTACTGGTTCCCATGCACGCTCCCCATTATGTGTGTGTGTGTGTGTGTGTGTGTGTCTGTGAGAGAGAGATAAAGAGAGAGAGAGGGGGGGGGGAGGGGGGTATTGCGTAATGTGTGTGTCCTTAACAGTTTTCCCCCACACTAATGACTGCTGTGTATTACATGCCTGATAATGATGATCCCGTAGCGTCTGATTAATCAGGATGGTTATCTGAATGGCGTCCTAGTCAATGGGAGATGACAGAGTGCGTTGCTTGTAGGTTTCTTGGAGCGGAGCTCTGCTCTGATGATTCCATTAGCAGCGTATTAGTTGAGTGTTGACTGGATTGAAGAGGCTACTAGCAGGAAGCAGTGACATCACTGCGAGTGTGCAGCCAAGGCTCGGTGTAGACATCCGCTATATCTGAAAACTGTTAAGTATGTACACAGTCCAAACAGTAGCTACCATCATACTACGCAAACTATTTCCTGTACCTGCTGTTTAGTAATAGCATGCAATTTAGGAAAAAACGTTTACTTGACACTTTCAACATGCTAAATTCCTTACCGAGGCCCAAATTTGACACCACTTTTGGTTCATGTTGTTGTTGTCGTTACCTCTTTTTGCATGTCATTATGGTGATCTTTACACTCTACATCTCTACTACTACTAGTATTCTCCCGTCTACTCTTTCACACCCAGAAAACAGTAGGCTATAGCACACAGTGTTGAGTGTATACAGTGTTTTAAGTGTCATTTTTTTACCCCAACTAAACCATTTTCAAATTCATTACACAGAAAAACTCCCACTCATCAGCAGGTACTGCATGGAGGAGTATTCAGACATATCAGCATTAGCTGAATTTAGATTCCTTTAATGCCCTGAAGGTTTTTTCTGCCTCCAGTCACCCAGAAGTAACAAACTGGCAACCGCAGAAAGCAGAATAGGCCTGATGCTCATTCTCACTGTCACTGAATTTTGAAAATACCAAAAGCTATGCTAATAAGCTTCAGTGGGGCATTTAACATTATTTTAATTTCCCTTTTAAACTCCTTTATATTGACTTTTTTTTCCTTAAATGATTTTAAACCATAGATAACATTCATTAATCAGCATCCATAGGTAAACCATGGAGCATTAAGGCTATACATAACAACGTTATAAATTAAATGTACAGTGCCTATACTGCCCAGAGAGGTTTAGACTAATAGTACTGTAGGTTAGCATAACATACACCATTTGGGGGATACTTTCATCCAAAGTGCAGTCCAGTGGCATGAGTGCGTACATTTTTAGCAAGGTTGTCTCCGGTGGGATTTGCCCCCCTGACCCTGCAGTGTCAGAGCCAGGCTCTACCTGCTGAGCTTCTGTGGAACATTAAGGCTGCTGAAGTTCATTTCCAGCATGTGTTTCAGTCTGATTTCTCCCTAATTAACAAATCAGATAACCCTTTTATCACACTTTTTTTTCTATCAACTCTTTACACCATTATGCCATTACATCGCTCACAAGAGATAAACATAAGATCCTCTGCTTGCTTTACCTGGCCAATGCTACTCCCCAGACGACCTTCTCCACATTTTTTTTTTTAACAAAATCACTTTTCTTTAAACGGTTCTCCAAGCAATTGCAATATTCTTAAAGTAATTGCAATATTCTGTCAAATATATTGATATCACAGTTTATGTATGTCCGGTCCAGTGAGAGTAAAAAGCCTACTTCTCTACCCAGGTGAGTAGTAGGTTTACAACAAACTCCACTAAGACTTCAAAGTCTAGACTAATCGACTTACTCTAAAGCTTAGTACTGCACCAGTGTGTCAGTCTATTGACTGAAAAACAACCCACCTCAGCCACTGTCTGCTACTATCTGAAGCAATGAAAGGTAGCGAGGGCACAATCCACTGAGACATAGCTGCTGTGTACTGCACCTCTATGATTTTAACAGACACTAAATCATTGTATCATATAACATCCGCAGGGAGAGCAACAAACTCACAATATATTGCGTCAAGCATCAAACCCTGTCTCTCCAACTTCAGATGACTTTCAGAATCAACTGTTAAATGCTGCCACATTAACTAGCCTAATACAAAAGAAGCCTAAATAACTAAGTTAATCCTCCTTTCAGTGATGTAGTGATAAATAACACAGGTAAGCTATGAACTCCAGTAGGAGATAACAATAGAAAATCAGTATTAATATCTATTATTTCATATTTTATCTTCTTTAACAGACCATATTTTCATTGTAACTTACATTTATGTGGCACTACTTTATGTATGTAGGCTATAGTGTGAATTTATAACAATAAAATTAATATCAGCAAGGTGGCTATGGTGAGTTTAGGTAGGTTCATCCTCTACTACATTCCTGCTCTATTTCTAACACTACTCTTACAAAAATTGTATGAGCTTTTTCAGCTGCTTTAGGAGAATGGTTTAAAGTAGCTCAGCTCTTGGGTGGTAGCGCTATACTCAGTTGTTGCTTTTCCAAGGAAGGAGTCATTTCAGTATCCTCTCATACTAAGCTAGCTTAGATCAGAAATGCCAGAAAAGTTTAGGCTACTTTCTCAGGCTGGAAGTAGGCTATTCCCACTACTTTGATTTTATCAAGCAAAAATGACAAGAACATTGGATATCAAGGATATTTGGTTACCCTTTTTTACATGAGAGGTAAGGTAGCTAGTTATCTTATCTAAGATCTCAATTAGCCTACTAGTCGATTTTTGTATAAGAGTAAGCGACAATTTTGGCAGGGGTGTAAGTTAGTAATGTGAGGACAAGTGTAGCATTACTCTTTTTCATCAACTGTTATCAGTTCTTGCTTTTTATCACCTCTTCTACAATTCAGAATGAAAATGAATGAACCATAAACAAACCATATCCCACCACCACCATTTTGTTTTGGCTATAACTAGCTAGTCGTTGCCCTCTCACACTAAACTAGCTTAGATGAGAAATTGCAGAAAAGTTTACTTTGTAAGTATTGCCGCTACTTTTATTTTATAAAGCAAAAAAGATGACAAAAACATTGTGGATCAACCATACTTGGTTTCATTTACAGTACTACGTTATCTCAAATTACCCGTCGATTTTTCAAAGGAACGTTAAGAGCAACCGCCAATTTTCGCAGGGGGTTGTAACGGAAGAGTAACGTAACGAGGGTTGTAACGGATTACCGCCTACAGGGAGTAACGAGCACAGGTAACGACACAACTTTCGAAACGTAGTAACGATTAACGTGTAATAAATTACCTCCGCGAGTAACGAGCCCGACTCGGTTGCTGGACTACCGTAAGTAGATGCGACAAGAGAGAGCCTCTCCAAATGAATCGGTCCCTTCCCAGTGCCCCCCTCCCTCTCAGTCGCTCCCCTCTGACTACACTGTACACACTCTCTCCCCTACCTCACACACGGACGCCTGGACGCTGCAGCGTTTTTAAAGAGAGTGTTTCCAGCCCAGGATAGGAGGGAGGAGGAGGAAGGAAAATAATGTTTAAATCCTGACTAAAAATCGGATGGATCGGCGATCTGTTTGTGAGCGCTAACACGGTCAGAGTGTCATTGCAGACATGGGTCGCAGCGGTATGGCACCTTTCGCTCAGCTCCTTGGGGAGTGTTTTCCCTGTCAGTCCTTCAGCGCTGGAAATGGCGTTGTGATGCTGAACAAGGAAGACGCAGTGGAGGCGGATGCCAGGGAATAAAGAAATATATGATTACCTGTGCTTTTCTTTGGGTTGGATTTTTAGTAGCGGTGGACAGTACCATGGTGAATTACCAGAAATATATTACTGTTATGCAGCTGGCTTTGGGGGTGACCGCCTCCAACAAAGAACATTGTCTTCCTCCCAGGAAACGTATGTGGTGAGTATGAATCTTAGTGCGGATGATTATGTGATGCAGGTTGAGAGAGAAAGGGGGGCTGCACGAGCCAAGCTGTCGCCTCCCACATCCTCACAAATGAACGGGTCACGGAGCCACAGTCCGACCGCTCAATCTACAAAATGAGCACCGTCCCCGTGACATAATATTTTAGCCACTGCAGCCAGTCTGCACCATGTTGCAATCATTACAACCTACTGTAGTCGATACTGTAGGTAAGGCAACTCCGCATGCTGTGAGTTTGCGTGCGTGCGAGTGTGTGTGAGTGTATATGTATGTGTGTGTATGTGCGTGCACGCGCTTTAGTGACACCAGGTCCAGTGCGTATTTGTCCTTTTATTTCCCCCTCACCATCAGTTTGTAAAGTTGAATGGCGTAGGATGATGTCATTGCATTATCATTGTTTCTTTGCCTCCAACTTCATGTGCTTTAATGTAAGGCCTACATTGTATGCTCACTGCTATTTTCACTGGGATATTTCATTATCAAGCTAAATGCATAAACCATGTGGTAAACCATTACACCCCCCCCCCCCTTCCCACTACTGTATTGTAAGCTATTAATAAAATTTAAAGCATGAAATATGGTCCTCTGCTGTTTTTATTTCCCACCCGACTGTGAAGTGCTGTAGCTAGGCCTCTGTACACCTCTCATATTCATGTCTATTAAACATTATTTTACTCATACTTTACTCTCAGCATGTGTGTTTGTGTGTCTTTCCATCTACTCAATGTCCTCATTACTCTGTGTGCCTGTATGCCAATGCAGTGACCACTTCTCTCTCCTCAGTCTCCTGTGGCCTTGTTCATTTGTTTACTTTAAGAGAATCTGCCTTTCATTCTTTTTTCCTTGCTGTAAGCAGATTGCTGCCAAGGCTGTCGTGTGTGTGTGTGACATAGTATCCCTAATTACAACCGGATTACCATCATGTTTGATAGGGAAGACGGTTAATTAGCAGTCAATAGGCTTCCTTGGCATTCTGATAGCAAGTGTCTCCCACATACCCAAAATGTACTGTGCAGGCTGGATCGTTTTCACCCTATAATGCAGTTGGCTCCACTGTGTGAGAGGCTTAACTATTATCATCACCTCTTTATAGCCAGGCCTAAACCATTTTTCCATTGGAGCAAGGACAAAACACCGTTGATGTTCCTTGCTGAAAATCTCTGATCTTGGTATTATTCTGAGGTAGATTATCCCGATCAAAGGAGGCGTACAGATACTCAGACCCAGCCTGAGTGTGAGAATAGGTGAGATTATTTCCAAGAACAAAATGCTTGTATTGTATCTGGTGTGCACAGTATGCGTATGCCACAACAGAGTGCTTTTTTGGTTCATATCAATGTACTGTAACATGTAGTGTTACTGCTTGAAATGTGTTCCTTCTTGTTCTCCCTGCATCTTAACCATGTCCTGATCCAAACATTCAAAGGTGCACGACCATCATCCACTATAAACACATAGAGGAATGATGTCACCAAAGTCAAAGTGCTGCTGTAACCTCAGCAGGGGTCAGAGGCTCCGCTTATCACATGCAGCTTTTTATCTCTCGGCCTCTTTGGCTAATCATATTCCTTAGTCATCCTCTTATTAGCCTAATTGTCCCCCTAGGAGAGGATCGGGGATTTCACAGAGACAGAGGGCTCCTTCCAATGTTTTTTCTTTGTTTTGATACTCGCATCTTCATATTCAAGTGGATTTTTGGGGATTTGGGAAGTTTTTTGTCTGGTCTACAACAATTCACTGATACAAAAGGCTAAACTGGTTATATAACTCTTTGAGCAAGCTCTGACCTTGTTAAATTGAATTTTTCTTTCCCACGATGAAAAGCAATAGCCCCAGCTATTGTGAGCTACTGAACTGAAAAAAACTGAGCTGAAATAGCCTTGTCCCCCTGATGAGCCATTAGAAACACTGGCCAATTTCTTCTCAGCATTTTTGTTTCTAAATACGAGTTTATACTTCTTGATATATCGATAATTAGAATATCTCCTGTATAAACTTTGGCAAAATGAGGAAGCCTCTTAGTGTTATGCCCTAAGAGCTAATTTTGAACAGATGACTCAAGGGCAAGGAACCATTGTGGGCTAAAATGAGACACTAATTGCTGCAGTTTATCTTATATCGTATTAACCTGGTATTAACAAGTACATTACATGGTGACAGTTGAAATATCTTGGCATTTTCTGTCTGGTGCAGTGAGCTCTTCAGATTTGATACATTGCGTGGCCTCAGTAAACATTATGAATAGTATTAATAGTTGTAGTACTAGTAGTAATAATAGTAGTAGGCTAGTAGTATTAGTATTAGTAGTAGTAATAGTAGTAGTAGTAGTAGTAGTAGTAGTAGTAATAGTAGCATTTAAATTCTCATCTTTGTGACATTTGATTTGAGCTACAGTTCCCCCTTTCCACTCCTTTTCCCATCTGTCTTTACTGTAAGAACAGAAGTAATAAAATACCCTAGGAGAGTGTACTGCCCTCTCTCCTCAAAAATAAATTAAAAAAGTTATTTATAAATTATGACAGAGTGATGATAAAATTTTAGTGTAGGAAAAGACCCAGTAAAATGATGTAGTCTCTGTTCAGCTGAGTGAAATGCAGCTGAAACAGTAGGACCATTGTAAGCTAAACATCTCACCCTCGTCACTGAAAAACAGTAGAGAGCCCCAGGTCAAATGTAACAACGAGTTTTGACACCTCATGAATCAAAAACCCTTAATGAATCCTGCATCAAGATTTCACAAACGCATTAAGCACAGATGAAGCTTCTTAATAGGAATCAGAAATGGAGTAATGGGAATGATGTAAGGTTTTGTACACAGCAACGTTCTTATAACGATAAATATTGTGTCAAGTGTAAGCCTCGGGTTGTAGAAATCTTCATATTTTCTGATTTGTTATAATTTATATTCTTTTGTAACTACTGCCATTGTAATGTGAGAAAATGTCTCCCATTAGTGTCACCCCTCTGCCACATTTTGGCTGCTCTATATTCATTAACACTCCATATACACAATACCCAATATCCCACAAACACACCACATCAAGGGTTTTAAAAGCGCATTAAATTTGCTTAAATTTGGAGCATTGCGGTTCCCTTCATACACTGACAGATTTTGCTTATAGACATATGCAGTAACAGAGTGATTCACAGAGCTGAAAGACGCATCAATCCAAAAAAAAAGGAAAAAGGGCTTCATTGCATTTGAATGTAGAAGCGTCCCATGGTAACATTTAGGTGTCTTGCCTCTGAGGTGTGTTATGTTGTTGCTCTTTAGATAATTGCTTACTAATTTGACTTACTAATTTTACCTCACAGCCTGTGGTCAGATTGCATACCACCCTATCTGAACACTCACACCATCCGCCAAGCAGAGCCTATGTGATCTGCATCGTATTTTCTCCTCCAAATTAGCAGGGACACAGCTTCGCTTGCCTTTGATGAAGAACGAATAGTAGTAGCTCTCTAAATTAGGATTAGAGTTGGCGAACAGATGTTCCTCTCGCCTGCAGTCTTAAAAACCCATTCCCCCCTGCACACAGACAAAGATTAGCATTAACCTGACTTAATGAACTTTACACTCTGTTGCCGGCCCAGAGGGGTAATGGCACACGTCTATTGTGTTTATGTAATGTTTCCTCTCATTTTGAATCTCTACCTTTTGTGTAAAAAAACAAAAGCAGGCAGATAATGTGGTTACAGGGTGGAAATAAGTCATTTAGGGCTTGTCAGTGGTGGATTGTCCTTGAAGTTAGTGGTAGGCCAGCATGCAGGGCTGTGTGTCTCTGTACTTGTGTGATTGTGTGTGTGTGTGTGTATACATGTCTGTCTGTGTGTGTATGTGCGATTGTGTGTCTGTATGCGTTTGATTGTGTCTGTGTACCAGACAACAGCCAAGACTCCACCGCTTGTTAAGTGTTATATTAGCACTGGCCAAGATAGGATGAAGCGTAACATTGCCTATTGACCTGCTGATTAAGCAGTAGCCGTTATTGCTTGAACTAATCGTACCTGATGGCTCCTCGAGGCAGATTGAGAAAGAGGGAATAGCGGGATTGCATAAAGTACTGCAATTGATTTATGCGTGTGTCTCTTGTCCTTTCTTTGCAATAGCATTAGGCATCTGTTTGACCTTTTCTGTGAACTACATTATCACAGTCCGCGCTGGATGGTGCGGGAACATCATGGGACTTGGCATTGATCTTCTTTATTCTCTTGAAGTGGATTTTTCTTAATTCATGGAGACTGCTAAAGATCCAAGATTCCAATACAATCATCACATCTGGGTCAAGCAGTGGTTGGAAATTATTCTTAGCGTTAGTTTTAACCTGCAGGAGAAAATGGTGGGCGGGGCTTACCACATCAGAACAATTCAGATCACATCAAATTAGCTGTCAATCACAGAAACGTATGCTAAACTTCCTTTCAAATATTTCCTTGTGATTACCTTATTTTTCTGGAACTTATTGTATTGGCCATTGTGGTAAACTCCACCCACCAGGCACATAAATATGGTAAAACAAACAGGCTGCTCTCCATCATCACCAATAGAGAAGAAAATAAAAGGTCATACGCTGCTCTCTCAATGATATTGAGTATATTGTAACTAGCAAGGTCAGAGAGCAGGAAGGAGTCTTTTGTATGTAATAGTTTGCCCTCTGCTTTACGATTCCCCCATTAAAATGATCCCATTACATGAGCATGTGTCATAAAAAAGTACAAAGGTGAATGTTTTTTTTGACTTTCCATAAGTTTGGCACTATTTTTCGGAGCTGTATGCCAAGATGCCATTCAACCGTGTATAAATTAAACCTTTCCCATAAACATGGAGGTGAAAAGGAGACAAAACATTAAATCCCACAGTTTTATGTGTTCTCTCAAATCCCTAATGAAACACATCATACGTGCATATTTGACCGAGACCAAGAATGCATCAAAAAAGCTATGTTAAATCTCTCATTGCACAGTACATCTAAGTCTAAGTCACCCCAGTTGCTGGCAATATGTTACATTATGCCTTTGTGGCCTGAAGTGTTTTGGCTGAAATCCATTTCAGAATCAACATCCAAGAAATGAGCCTCTGACTGCGCAGGACTGCATTGGGTCTCTGACACAGTGCAAGCGCCTTTTCTCATTAGTCATGTTTGCTGTATTGTTTACGAGAACAATCTGGTGTCGCTCGTAATAGACTGAGCTTATTGTCTAATGCTTTTTACCTTGCGTTTCCATCCAGTAAGCATCTTACTCAGGGCTCAGGGTGACTGCTGAATTAATGCAGAGGGAAAGCGGAAGGTGATGTTCTCATTTCCCTATCTTTGTTCATTCCTCTCTCTCTCATTATGTCCCTCTCTGAGTCACCGAACCTCTGGAGCCCTTACACAGCCTGACACCGAGTATGTTAATGGATATCTTCCGTCTCTGAGCCGCTCTGTGCAGACAGGATTTTTTTTTTCTCATTGAATATTGTGTCAGGTAAATCCTCATTAAGCACGACTGTCCTCCATGACACAGAGAAAAAGAAAGAGTAATCTAGAAGAAAAAAGTAGAGTCCAGTAGATGGAGGAGTAACAATACTTGAGGACAGACTTGCTAAAATATGCTGTATGAGCGCTGTATGGGAAACAACATCATATCTTTGTTCTGTCTATGGCTGGGTGATATGGCTGAAATCAATATCACGATAATCCGAAATGGGGGTTTTTATATCGACATATATCACAATATGGCTTACATATGCAAAATCACATGTTAAATAATCAAATTAATGTTCATCCCATTGAACTGAATGGTAATGTTAGGTGTGATGTCAAACAAAACAGAAACTTTCAAATACTATTCCTTTAAAATGTTTCATACCTCATTTTGTCAGAGCTTTTAAATAAAATATGCTTATTATCATCAGTTTAGACAGCAGTATTGTGTGTCACGATATCCCAAAATCACCATATCATAATAATAAAGTTTATTTTTATTTGTATAGCACAGAGTTACAAAGTGCTTATCACCATATCATCACGATATGATTCCACTGAAAGACGATAAATGATAATGTTGAATTATCGCCCAGCCCTAGTTCTGTTCTACATTAAGCAATAAGGAAGCAGATACTACAAAATCATTTGGTAGTATATTGTTTGGTTAACTGCTGATGTAATAGATACTAGTTATACAGTAAGAATATAGGGAATAGATGTGGTGGGTCTCAAAAGTTATCCCTGCTAAGTACTGAATGGATGGGGATTGTGGATAAATATATAAACCAAATACTCAATTCAGCTCAGTTCAGTTCAGTTCAACTTTATTAAGGGGACAATTCATTTTGGGGCACACAGAGCACATTAGCCAGCAATCAAGCAACAGACATGGGAAACAGAAAGAGAATGAGAGGTGGAGGGCTCCAGTAATGTTGCTAAAGTATGTCATTAGTGAAGGGTAAACCATGTCCTGAGAGTATTGGTGATAGGTCGGCCAAGTGTGCCTCCTCCCCACATCTCCCCATGACCCAGCTTCAGTCTGAGCGGCGCGGCCTGGAGAAGCCTCTCTCCAGAGCCGCACAGGCCCTCTGTGTGTGTGTTTCTGACTGCAGCGCCTCCTGAGTCTGAACCGGCTCTCCTACAGGGCCTCTGTGACATTCACTCCAATTATACGTAGTTTTTTTAAATGCCATTTTACCCAGCGGGGGACCGTGGCCTTTTGAAAGACAGACACGTGACCACAGTGTTCTTTTACATCCACTGTAGGCTTCTGTCTCCCGCGTCGTCGTCGTCTTCAATCACCCCCGTGGCTCTTCGTCCTGGCTTGTGGTACCGTGCTGCTGTGATACAACCATGCTGAAGTCAGTTTACTTGTCCTGATGTTGTGTTTTGTCTCTCTTTGTGTCCTGCCCCCCCCCCCTCCTCAGGATACACCCCAGCCCAACCGCTGGCTCCATCACAGCAGCCTCCTCAGTGAGCACCATTCAGGGCAAGCCATCACTCCGCCGCATCAAGGGCCGCATTCACAGGAGCAAGAGCCTGGACAGCATTGATCTCCTTGACTCCAATGTGAGTAAAATGACTGAAATGCGCACATAATGTTCAATATATTAATGAGCCGTATCACCTCACCGGGGGATACGACACCATCGAGATAAGATGTATAGAACTAGCATGCCAACAACCTGACCGCGGCTGTCGGCGTGCTAGGCTGACTGATGTTTGTAGACCAACGCAGACGTGAGCCAATACACAAGCGTCAGGAGTGTTTAATTGGTGGGTGACTAAAACTGCTGAAACAAACCAGAAACAATGAACTGTATAAAAGTCCAAACAATCAGTCCCACAATACACCAAATACAGACACTTGTCATTTGAAATATCCAGACTACTTAGTCTGCTTCTGAGGTAATCTAACCCCAACCCAGGTTGTGTAGACTAAGTTTAGATTTATTTGCTCGGTGATAAAACATAAAAGCCGAGCGATACACAGTGATAAAATACAATGATTAAAAAAACACTGAAGACATGCCTTCAATAATCTGTGCATGTGAGATAAAGCAACCAAACAAACAACAAAACAACAACAACAAAATCAAGATGACAAGCTAAGATATAATGTCATGAGCTTCCACATTCAACATGTTTGGCATTGGCACCCGGTAAAGATTCACAGGAGACCATGAGAGCAAATGCAGGTCATGTTGTGAAGGCCTTAAATGGCCTTATTGCACCACAATCCAAAGTTTTGAGTCATGATCCACATTTGGAATACAGGATCTTGGTGTTTGTGTTGCTGGTCGCTCCTTTATCATGTCCTAACTCGAGTAGGAAATCCTAAATTCAATCAGAGTCTGAAATTCAGTCTATTTTATCAGTGGCTACTAAGCTGGCCAGTCAGTCACTTATGTTCTCTTCTCAAATTAAA
The DNA here is from genome assembly GCF_048128805.1 of Centroberyx gerrardi. Classification (NCBI taxonomy): domain Eukaryota; kingdom Metazoa; phylum Chordata; class Actinopteri; order Beryciformes; family Berycidae; genus Centroberyx; species Centroberyx gerrardi. Next base: position 12,874,045 of record NC_136000.1, on the reverse strand, counting down.
GTTGGTCGTCAAAAATGAGCAAAGTGGCTGATAAATTTCTGCATCCGCCAGCCACCATGGCTAGCAAATACAGATGTTAATTTCCTGCTGTTTCCAAAGTTCATATTGTTATGCTGAAAGTATTTCAATGACAATAATCGTCATTCAGAAGACCGATGTCTCGATCCTCTGCACTGTTCAGAGAAAACGTTCTGAAGCCCCAAAACCTAGGGAACTACCATCTGAACTGAAGTTAAAACTCTTATATTACAAGTTTTTGTAGTCACACTGAATCATCTCGAAATACCCCTTAGTGAGTGTTTTTAGATACATAAGGAATGAGGATACATGAGGCAGTGTTTTAGATTCAGCGCTCTGATGTACATAAATCAAAGGGGACACAGTTGTAGTACTTGTACCCAGACAGACAGAGCAGTAGACTGCTGCAGGGCCTCAGCCCCGGGGCAATTTGATTGTGTTGACTGCCAAGCTATGACCTGACTGTGAATTCAACTCAAACACTCTCCATCTCCAGAAGGATGCTCCGACCACAAAGCCACCAAGCTGGCTGAATTATTAATATAAGTGTTAGCCAAAAGTACATAGCTATTTGGGAACATGAGAGTTTGGAATGCTCTCTTCTAAAAGAGGTGTATCAAATAAAAATAGCATAAATGGACTTTGCAAATACCAAAATCCAAGTTTAACCAGATTGTTTTGTGTTTCAGATAACTTGAAATTTGTTTGAAGTGGCCTTGAGTGTTATCTTTTGAGTTTATCTTCAATTCCCCTGCAGGCAAAGGCTCCCTGCTTAGTGTCGCTGTGTTTCTTGGTTTCACAACATGGTCACAGTGCTTCAAGCCATTCTCTGTCAGTGTGTAGGCTTGTAACATACTGGCACTCACAGAAAGGTTGCAGGAGTCACATAATTTGTTAAAAAGCAAACTATAAATTATGTCATTGCACAGAGAATTTGGCAATACTTATCAATGTTTAAGTCAAACTTAATTGTCATGATTAATTGAATAAAGACCTGGATTTCTAAAGTAATTAGGAAATCACCATTATATTCCCATCTAGTATACCTGACAGTGATATGATGGAGGTAGATGCTTTTAGGCCATAATTGACAGATTAATGGTGGCCTTGATTTTGAGCCAGACGCAGAGAACATAAGCCTTCCTCTGAATGGAAAAGGCAGTGTAGCATCACTGTATTCTGCATCCTGTCTATCCTGTAAGTCACAGAGAGTGACTTACCACATCCCGGTTATTTGGCTTTATGGCCTGCCACTCAGAGGGGGGGGGTTCAAACGGCTCGAGAGGCCACCATCTCACTAGAGACTGAGAGCGCAGCGAAGGGCTCCTGGCCCTTTCCACAGTATATTTCTTTTGTACAGGCTGTGTGTGCACAAGGGGAAAACTTGCTGACTTGCCCAAACTCAAATGCAGCTGATGGAAGTAACGGTCCGCCTTACAGTGAGTGATGAGACTGCAGGATGCTGAGCTGAGGAGCCGCTTCCATTGCATCCTACTAAACTGTCACAAAAGACACAAGGCTGCTGCTGAGGCGTTGGAGTTTCTGCGCTCATATATTCTAACAAAAATCTTGCCTGATGGCTCACTCGTTGTTTCAAACGAAATGTGAGCGTATTAATCATTTGAGTGTATGTATTTAGGTCCATAACTATCATTGCCCATCACCGTAGAGCTCAGTAATCAATAGTAGTTAAGACTTTGTTTGTATCGATTCCTTCTTTTGATTGCTTTTCTCTCTTGATAGTCAGGGGAGGACTTTGGCGCTGGGCCCACTCCCGCTGTCATTTGTGTTGGCAAGCAGCATACTTGTTCACAGAAAGCTTGAATCAGATTTTAGTGCTAAGGCTGCAGAAAGCACAACAGAGATGGAGAGGGGGGAAAACTACAGTATTGTACGCACCAAACCTTTGTGTACCAGGAGTTATTTTTTTGTCTCTCATCAGCAGCACCTCATCCCATTCCAAAGCACCATTTGTTTCTCACTGCTTAATGGAGATGCATTAGTCCATCTGTTCTCTAGTATTACACTCCATCTCATTCTGTTCAGTATTTAAGCCACCAGCCTCCAGTATCCAACCGCTCTCTGTGACTTTTCTCTATTGTTCCAAAAAATATGACCTCAGGGACACATTATAAGAAATGCTAAACTGTCATCTTTCCCAGGAGATTTGCCTCCCATGCATTGCAGTGTCTGTGTGTGTGCGTGTGTGTGTGTGTGTGTGTGAACATATGCAGACCAACGTTAAGATGATGCTGAATATGCGGCTTATCTTTATGTGCGTTATATTTCATTATGACAGTGGAAAAAGATCAACTTTAGCCTCCACAGAACAGAGTAGCCCTGCATGGTGCAGTGTGGATGCTAAACTGAGGTTGCTGTTTCTGTAATAATTTCATGTGCCTTGATTTTTGGGGAAAGATCTGTTTTTAATGCAGTATTTTTCCTGCCCTCTCAGCTGTTTTGGAAAATGTTAAAGGAATGTTTGCTGCAGAGGCTGTAACCAGGTGAGTTGCAGAGAAACTGAGAGCATATCAGCAGGAGCAGATGCAGCTAAGCCAAGATGAAAAGCACAATTAAATTAATTACTCCTTAACAGATCAGGATCAGTCACCTATTGGGCTTCAGATTTGCCTCGGTCTGAGTCTTAATCTGTTATTAGATCTGCTTGCCCCAACCCACTCCTAAAATCCCATTTCTGGCTGCAGTCTGCTGTGGAGGCACCCCCACCCCCCCACCCCCCTACCTCCACCACCACCAAAAAAACCCCAGCGTAAGCATTTATCCGCTGCTCAGTGTTCTGAAAGTGCTGCAGCTGCATTTACAGAGAGCGCAACTGCAGCTGAATTAACCAATCTGCATATTCAGGGCCTGTTAGAGGGAGATTGTTCCCGTGTGATGAAGGCGTGGAGGAGCACGAGGGTGGGAGAGGAGGATTGCACCTAAGTGAGACACACACCAGAAGGGCTGGAGAGAGAGGGAGGAGCAGAGCACAGAGGGGTGGGTGGGTGGGTGGGTGGGTGGGCGCAGGAGATTTATCATGACTGATACAGTAGGAGGCCTTATTGGAAGGAAGGAGGGGGGGAGGGCTCCTGAGGGTGGGAGTGTGGGGAGGACGCTGGCGAGGGAGGGGGGAGGCGCTGTGATTGGAGCAGCAGCGGATTTTCTCTAGGTAAGACAGGTCTGTTATGTAAGAACGGAGTCAAGAGGAGGAGTGGGGTTTTTTGTCCTAGGTGATGAACACCGGAGCTGAGGCCTAATCATAGAGATGAGTGGGGGGGGGGGGGGGGGGGGTCTGTTGTGTGTGACACTGAGGTAGAGCTGGCCATGCGTGATGCACGCCGTACTCTGTGCGAAGGTTTGCGTGTGCGCTCCCACAGGCTGCGTGGGGGGGATGGCATGGCAGATGTTGGGTATGTTTCTGGAGGCTGTGACTCAGGAGCAAGGTCTGCCTGTGTCCCTTCTGATGAGACATATGGCAGGTCACTGTGGGCACTGCGGAGTGTGTATCTACTACCATAATATCACACATCTTGTAGCAATATGTTGACTTTACAGCCTCTGCAGTACTTCGTAGTGTTTTCACAGCTCGTTTCTATCATGCCATAGAAATATAACATTTCACAAAAGGAATATTCATGATTTAAAACTTGATTTGATAGTTAATTACTGTATAATTAAGTATATTTCATGACAAGTGTTTAGTTTTATCTTATGTGTAGGTTCCCCAAAACCCAATGGATACCTCTTGGTTCTCAGTCACTGTCTACGCACCATCAGAATAGGTCAGACCAAAGAAAACCAGACCTACAGTATGTATATTTGAATTTTATCAAAATATCTTTCCTTTGATTCCTTAAAAGATCCAGTATAAAGATTCCAAGCAGCAAAGTCCTTGGTTGTCAGTGAGAGAGCTGAAGAAAGTGATTCGTGCTTATGAATTATTTTTATGGTCGGGCTCGCGTCCCTCATCTGCAACAAATCATTTCAAGAGAGAAGACCCAAACCCGCATAAATCCCAACAACTCTATTGACTTCCCCACATGATTTACGACAGGAGGAGCGCTCCGGACAGTAAGCGGCATCAGTGGCCGAGGATTAGTGAACATGTAGCACTAAACCGATGTAATAAACAGTATTTTCCATTCCAAAAATACAATCTTAATCTATTAAACACACAATACCAACCTTTCACCATAATTTGGTTTATTTCCCAAGGAACGCTGATGTTCATGGTATTCTCCTATTTGAACACTTTGGTTTATGGGGTCAAGTGAAGGACAACCAGGGGGATGATGTAATGTTTGTAGGAATCAAGATGGTGGCCATGGTGGGGAAGTCGAGCATGAATGAATGAGACACTGGGAAGGTTTCGCTCAGATAACATAATCCATCACAGGGGTGAACGTTCAAAGTTGTAGAATGCTCCATAAATTACGTCCTCTGTTGATTACATGAGAGGAACAAATATTATTTTTCTGGAGGCAGTTGCTGTAACTAAAACAAGATTCCACAGCCAGCAAATATGGATTTACTTTCTCTAAATTATAATATAACATCATACCCAGTAATGAACATATCTTTGGTGTCAGTCTGAATCATTAATGAATCGTGTTGTTCAATGGAAATTTGTTAGTAGTAATTAATTCCAGCACAGCAGATCCTCCATCCATTGATCAATCTAAATCAAGCGACATGCACAGTGATATATGAAAGTCCCATATTAGTGTCAAATCATATATTGATTTGAATCTCACAAGAATTCACACATCACAACACAATACAGCTTAACATTGATTCATGGTCAAACAAGAGAAACACACCAGAGGGTGTAATTCAGTGTGATAAACACAAACACACAAATCAAGAAAGAATTGTTTAATACATAGGCCTCATTTTCTACATCATGTCAAAATCCCTATGCGGTGTGTCTGTTTTTAAGAATGAGAGTGTGTGTGTTTGTGTGTGTACAGTATGTGTATATGAGAGTGTGTGTATATCATGCAGCCTGCCGTGTTGCTGGACATGTAGGATGTGTGTTGACGCCCAGGGAGGCACCATATGCTGTTTAGACTCAGGAGCATCCCATCACGGCGGACCCGTGGGTGAACAACCCCAACTCCCTCTTGTGTCTCCCTCTGTCCATTCACGCGTGCTTCATCAGCCAGCGGGGCTGATATCACGCAGATCCACTTCCTCCTGCTTGTTTTCACGTCACCGCGATAAAGCCTTCATATAGATTTCCTCCTGCAAGGCTCGACACAGCCAGGATAAATAATGTGCGGCTGAAATCCTGCAGAGGGCAGAGTTTTACTACCTAAACATACAGGAGGACAGTGAAACATCCATGTTTGCATAGCTGACGCAGTAGGGAGAGGAGGGGTGGACCGGGTTGAGCTGAATGTTTTCCTTTCACATGTGGCTATAAAAGAGCTCCGGTGTTTGATAAGATATATTTCATCAGCACCTCAGCACACTGGGCGGTGGGGCCGCAGAAGGGGGAGAACGGGTTGTTAGTGAGAGATCCTGGGAGTGCAGTCGATGGCCATTTTCACATGTGATGTCATGTGGTTGGTGAGGTGTGAGGCATGCAGGCAAACATACAGTTCACCATCTCTCTCTCTCTCTCTCTCTCTCATGCACACACACATACACACGCATAGCAACCTAACCATGCTCATCAAAGGTATTGTACATGGGGCAGCCTTGCATCGTTGGCTCTGTTACACAATAACTGTATTGATATTTCATGTTTTGTCTTCTTTTTTTTTTATATGTTGCAGTCAAGTCATGAGAAATGTGGTTTGGTTGCCTGGAAGATATGATTAAACATAATGCCTACAGTATGTCTATTCTGAGCCTTGTGTATACTTTTATACTCAAATACTTGCATTTGAGTATAAAAATGCTTACAATAATATAAAATCTCAAATGGAGCAAAAACAGGAGAAATCCAAAAGGAGTAAAAACTAAACAGAATATGGGGGGAATAACGGATTTAACAGGGTCCTGCAGTTTGCATTTCTGTCTGTCTGTCTCTCTCTCTTTATTTCTTTAAACACTCATACACACACACACACACACACACACACACACGCACGCACACACACAGAAAAAAAAAACTAACCACACTCATCTGATGTATTGCACAGGGGGCAACCTTGCACTGTTTGCTCTGTTAAACAATAATTGCGGTTTGATTTTTTTTTTTTCTTTTGTGGATTTATCGATGAGTCAACCCACTGTAGTTGTGATAAACAAAATTAATTTCCAGTTGAATTGAGAAGCTGTGGAGATTTATAGTATTCTCTGGCTTCTTTCCGCAGTGCGGTAAATTACCCCAGGGTGATTTTTCTCCCTGTTTCTTCCTCTCCCTGTTACCCCATCACCTGCCCCCCCCCCCCAGTCCCCCCGCTCCGGTCCAAAGGGAGCATCTGATCCCACATCATCAGGGCCCCTAATTGCTTTACTCTCGTCCCGACCAAGGTTGCTCTCTTCTGAAATGTCATGAAAAGACATTCTCAACTCCTTATGAATTCAATCATATGTTTTACAAACCAAATCAAAGGGCTGTTTCAAGGAAAATAAAAAGTTACAGCCACTAATTAATTAATAGGCTACAAACAATAATTTAACCTGTAGTTCTCGTCATAAGTCAGAGTGTGTGTAAGCTGGTTTCACTCTGATTGCAGGAGTGTCTGTGATGTCAGTGTGTTTTTGAAAAACCTTGTAGGTTTTAGACCAGTGAGTCTCACTGGACTTCCATGAGAAGAGCCTCAGAGTCTTTATGGCTAATTAACATGGCTAATTAATCTGCCGTTGCCATTTCCAGCTGTCTGCGAAATCACAATTGGATTGATCAGGATCCTGCTGGTTTAAAAGCTTTTATTCCCCCAAGGAATTCAGCTTCGTTGTTAGCACTGCAATCTATGATCTGGGCATGTGTTCAAAAGCAAAATAATTCAACACACCATTTTGCTGCTAAAGATCCCTCTCTCTCTCCCCAGTTCTCTCTCTCTCTCTCTCTCTCTCTCTCTCTGTCTCTCTCTCTCTCTCTCTCTGTCTCTCTCTCTGTCTCTCTCTCATACAGGCAGCTCGGTATCATCCACATTAACTGATTGGAATTGTTAATCTTTATTAGCATTTGTGCTCTCCCCCTGGGATAAACATACTTAGGTGATTGCTTCTTTGCTAAACACGGTAACTGTTAAGAACCTACTATACATGTTGCTATAGTTTGATCCTGTGAGGATTTGCATGTCGGTGACCTGCACTGCTGTGTCTGTTGTCACATGATCTGGTGGCTGGAGATGGTGAGGTCATTTCATGTCATCTGATATGTCTGAGCTCTCGGCTCTGGGTGGGAAAAAATGAGACAGAGATTATAGATTCAACTGGGGAATCTTGAAAAATGTGGATTTCATCTCTGCACATGGATTCTGATTTTAGCTTTGCAGTTATGAATGGCTAAATCCAGATTTGTGCTATGTGAATCACAACCCATAAGTCCACAGTGTCAGGTGGAGTCTGTCTCTTTTTTGCAGCCTGTAGCTCATCAACATTAGTTCAGATATCTGCCTGTAAAGCAGAAATTGATTAAAAAAATCTATGTAGTATTCACAGGATGAAACATTTTTGACAAACTGCATTAATGCACATGAAAGCAAGCACATTTCATGTTCAAAAATATACTGTACACACAGTCTGTCAGTGCAGACAAATATTGAGAGTGAAAAGATTTGCATGTGGTGAAACCCATACTCTTGACACTAGATTTAGATTGCTTTGTTTCTGTGCTGCATTTCCGTTGCAATCAATACAACAGCAAAATTGTCAAACATGTATCTCTTGGATAGTATTGGTGTAAGCTAACACCGGCCGCAAGCTGTTAGAAACACAAAACCTTGTCCTTGGTAATGAGAATACAATTGCGAATAAAAAAATATAAACTTCATCATTCCATTTGAGCTACAGATAAACCAGGAGGAACAAAATTAGTTCTCTGCAAAATCAATTGCTTAATTGCTTTACAGTTGGCCCCCATATAAAAGCTGACAACACAAAAGCCTAAGGAGCAAAGCCTGCTGCATCGATAATTGTGAAAGTTGAAATCTGAAATCTAATGCAGAAAGTGCATGTTCTGCGTCTGAATGGAATACTCTAAATCAATGAGGCAATATCTGCGCTCATCAATCCACATGCATCAAAATATTTGCTCCTTTGTGAGACAGGTGGCACTAAAACAATATTAGATCGCAATCACACACTGTCAGATGAGCTGGGGAGAGATAACCAGGCTGCAGCCTAACTGCATCTCCTGCATGCTTCAGCTGCATTTTCCTTTATCTGCAGCCCTGTTTCACAGAGGTCACACTTCATTCTTCTATAAAGCACCTTTTCGATGAGGTGTTTTTTTCTGCTGACTTCACCAGGCGGCTCATGCTTGCTACCTCACAGAACCTTTTCTCTCTTTCCAGCTCTGAATGTGCTAAAGCAGCACCGCATACCCGTGTGCCGTTGTGTAAAGCGTGCGTGTGTCGAGAACTGATGGGTTAGGTGTCAAAAAAAAGTCAGGGGTGCTGGGTTCTCATGCCAGAGGTCATGGATACAGGATGCTGACAGAGGACAACACAGAGATCATAGAAATATATTAAAGTGGCAGCTTCATTATGGGATTACATTGATGTGCTCCGGTTTGTCAAAGCAAAGACTAGAGATAGCAACATAAGAGGCAGAGAGTCTCCTGTATCATCTTGCAGCCTTGACCAAGCGGTGTTAAATTATAGCATTTCTCTCTCCTATAGCCATTAGACAAATGCTTTTATTTATTTTCATCTGCTGCAGTGCTATGTTTAATGTCTGTCGTGTCATACGATAGCTGCAGTCATAAAAGCTCATGGATAGCCACACCGACCTTTGCTTAGTAGGCTGTTTTCCTGACCTGTACAGTTGGGAGGTGACTCGCTCACCGTCAGGGGCAGCGCACTCTAAAAGGCAACCTGCTGTGAATTTCTAATTTGCTTTTCCACTTGTGTGATTTGGTCCTGCAGTCATATTCTGGTTTTGGATCCTGTCTCTGTGCCCAAATGTGCTGATGGGAGAGAGGGGGCTGCATAATTCTGTTGCACGGCATGTGAAACTCCCTCTGTGCTGTTAGAGCTAGTGATGCAAACACTGTCACAGCGTTAACAGAGGGTATTTCAAGGGCTTCCACAGAGAACATTAAGCAGCATAAGCTCACATCAAAGCCAATCCAATAACGCACAGATCTTAAAAAGTTTACATTCGTGTATTTCCAGGGAAAGGCTTTTGATAGCTTATATTTTCTGATTCAAGCCTTTAGTCACTTTTAATACTGTGCTGCTTGATGACAATTCATTGCCATCGGCCAACCATCACTCATGCTAAATGACATATTGTCCTGACATATTGCCTAAGCTCTGCCCATTATCATTACCACTGGACACTATCACCAAGACACAGCTGTAACAGAGGTGTAACAGAGGTGCAAGTCACAGATACACAGTAGCTGAATTCTTCACCTTGTGCTGTAGCTTGTCACTTTTTACCGTGATTTGTGTCGTTTTCTTTGCTTAACATCTACAAGATATCCTGCTGTTCATCATATTTTGTTTTTCCACAGGATGTCTATGACTGCCCTTGTTTATCTAATTCTTATGACCTTGGCCAACTCACATTCTTCCATTCAAGATGCCCCCACCCCCCTCCTTCCGATCCTCCAATGGAATCTGCGGCAAGTCTCCTTACGTCAGCAACATTGCAGGACCTCTGTGCTCCTCCAGCATTATATTCAGCCCCTATCTCCTCCTGCGCTCATTAGTGCAAGAGGTAGAGGTGACAAGAACGGTCACAAAGTGACAAAATGCACAACAGAAGGTGCTGCATAGAATTAGCCACTTCTAGAAACCAGCACAGAAACTACAGTGCATGGAATAGAGTCTTAAGAGTGCGGTTTGGTGCAGTGCACAATTTACATTCTACTGTATATTGATTACATCTGTATACCCCATGGGAAGGAGTATTGAGCATCGTGACTGTAGGGTGGATTTTAGTTCTATCCCCTGCATTTTAAATGGCTTTATATCTGCAGAATGTCATTACTGTTTACATGGCCTACCTTAGCCTTAACTAGATAGGTTTTATATTTACTAGGGTTATAAGTGATGTCCAAATAGATTTCCTCAATCTGTTTCCTGCATTCACAACAATATAACATTAATGCAAACAATCTTCCAAATTAAGGGCCTCTCCTGCTTTTCCCCCAAAGCAGGTTTTGTGGAAAGCTAACATTTTGAAATAAATTGCAGGTTTTGATGATTATACACCACTGCCAACAAGGGGACAGTATATAGTGAGCAATAACTGTCAAAGAAGCTCAAGCACGAACACACACGAGCGCCGAGAGATATGAGGGATAACCCATCTTGGCCTTGTCCAATCCTTTTGGTTCAAAGAATGCCTTATCACTCAAAACACTCACTGTCTATCACACCAAACCTTAAAGGTTAGGCCTGCTGAATGTGAGACAGTCTTTTCATAATTCGTAGCAGAATACGTTGTCAAATGAACAATATGCAACTGGATGTAAAATTCTGGCGATAATAAGATCCTCTTGGATCTTGTTGGTGAATGTAATAAATGTTTAAAATGCCCTATTTTTTTAATGCTTTGTAAATAAGTGATTGAAAGTTAGCTTGGCAAGTGAAGGGTCTTAATTACTGAAGCACAGCCTCAACACTAAATAATCCACAGACAAAAACAGGTGCTGCTCAGCACTGGGTCTAAATGTATTGTGCTAATAGTCTAGGCTATATTTACAGCACTGAATAAAGCTAAAAATATATTCTGGAGAACACTTCCAAATTACTCCCTGTTTTTACTTCAATAGAGGCATATGTGAGAAATCTAGCAGCACTATGGTCTCTCACTACAAACTGAATCGCTCACTCATCATTACACCCATTTATTAGCTCTCTATTTGATCAGGGTGCTTGTTAAAAGCACAGAGAAGATAAAATGTAACTGGTTAGGTCACTTGCAGCAAAGCTGACAATGCTTTGTCTGCACAATAGCCTATTACTGCAGTCTACCTGCAGATAGCCTGTAGTACGGGCCTATGCTACAGGGAGATGAGGATCACTTGGAAAAAAAAACCCGTCTATTTTTGGTAGCCGACACCAAGATCAAAATAGGGATGCTTACTTTCTTATGTATTTTTCTAGCTGGCATTTTTCTTCATATTGTTTTATTATCTTTTGCTACATTACCAGTTTATCCCCGCTAGTAAACTGTTAATTCTTATGGATATATAGGCCCAGTTTAAAAGTTTTAGGCCTGTCTAAAGTCATAGTGTATCCTTTTTGAAATTATTTTAGCTTCTTTTCGGTTCTTTTCGTTCGTTCGATCAGTCAATCAACATAGAAGTAGAAGCTGTTTTTGTATACACAGGTTACAGATAGATTTAATGGAAAAGAGCCCACTTGACTAAAGTATAGCCAATTAAACCATAACATCTATCTGTTAAATAAAAAAAAAAATAAAAAAAAGGAATCGGGTCTACATACATTTTATTCATAATGTAGTGTCAAAATGACATGATTCCTGTTATCTTTAATCCATGTATTTGAAATATAGATAGGTCAAAATTAATCAATAGCCGACCCTAAGGAAAAATATCTGTTACCCTAGGGATTTGCAGCGTAAGTATTCCATAGTGAGCTTACAGTGACCTTATAGTAGGGCTACTCTGTGGTATTTTTATCTGCAATGGCATGACTATAATATTCCTATTAGGACTTGTCCTTTTGCTGTAATATTTTTACAATATCCTTCTAGAATGTATTAGGATTAGTATTACTTCTAAGGTGCTCTCATTAATCAGTGCAATTGAAATAGGTAATAGTCGGATCCATTAATCCACCGTAGGACCTAATGTGTTCACTGGGCATGATAAAGCTTTATCGGTGTATTTTCACTGTCGAATCGACGACCGCTTGCTCTCACAGCGGAATGGCGCTTGATGCTGGGTAGTGCTGCTGCTGCTGCGGCTGCTGTGGACTGCCCACCGCCTCTCCGCCTCTCCGCCTCTCCGCTCCCCCCGCGGATGAAACCAAATGGTTTGTTCCAAGCGAACCTGTCACTGTCACCGCGGCTGTGAAGGAAACCGAAGTGAACGAGCAGAGGGGGGGAAGGCATCCACTGCCTGCTATTGCAGTGCGGCTGCTTTGGAGCCACACCAGGAAGACCAATTCATTCCTTTTCTATAAGATTTTCAGACATACGCCGTGAGGACCATTGCTTTGCGAAGGTGAATGGGTTTCTTGATGTATCTGTGAGTATTTGGGAAAGTTTTTTTCCCAGCCGAAGAGGCTGACTTGTTGTGTGTCCCTCTGCGGGTACAAGCGAGCGCTAACAGTGCAGAGGCAAGCCAAGCCAAGGTAGCTAACGTTACCTCAGTGCTAGCAAGCTGAATTTATGCGCTATGCTAACGGGTTAACGCTAGCTGTCTAGCTAGAGTAAGCTTACAGGCTAACGTTGTCATGTTATTTACTGAATGAAAACATTTTAACGACGTTCGCTGCATTCATTTTACAGGAGTTTGTAAAAGCCGTTAAATAAAATCATGAAATGCCTTGCGATGAAGCTGTCACTGGGTAGACGGGTTGTTCCACGTCAAGTGCGCGCTGCCAGGTAGCTAGGAAGAGCTAGCGTTAGCTTCTGGAACAAAATGTCGGCCAGCCAGGGTTGATTTGACCAAGAGGGTATCGGTAGCAGAAAGGGGGCATAAGATTATTAAGTGGTCAGACTGCATGAGCCAAGCAGGGAGTGGTAACGTAAGGTCAGTTACTAGAATTATGATATCATTTTTCTAAATTAAATGGAAGGTCATACCATGTCTCTCCTTGTTTTGATGGGCGGTTAGTAAAGCTATCCAGCTAGGTAGCAGTTAGCTAACATTAGCTGGTTAGCCAACAGTAGTCTGGTGGCAGTGAAGTACCTGCCTATCCGATGCCTATCTAGTTGGCCAGCTGTCCTTGCGCACTGTTATGTCAGCTGGGTGTGTGGGCTTGCCTGTCCACTACAGTGTTTGGTTTAGTTAATCTGAGCTAGCTAGCTATATTGGTAGCTCGTTTCCATACCAACGGATGGACAGCTAACATGAGCAAAAGCACCAGTCGTCACCTGTTGAATATTGATAGACAGCATCGCGTGTGGATGCTTATCGTTTGTTTAGTGTGCGTGTCTAGCTGTGCTTGCATTTGCTGTAAACTAGACATACAGTATACAGAGAGATGACGTTATCTTGTTGGGACATGGCACGCTGTCCACTCTGATAGCTGATAGCTTGTCTTTTTAACTGGAGTGCAATTAAGGTGTATGCTGACATGGATTGATGGAGTTAGTTTTGTCATAGAAGTCTCTGGTTCTGTTTTTTATAATGGTTAATAGGTTTGGGGAATTTCACGGTAGCTCCCAAAATAATATTATCACCATACAATAATATATATATATAAAAAAAACAAGTATCGTAATTTGTCAATAATTCAGTATAAAATGAGTAAACAGTTGAAAGACTATTTTACAGCAAATGTTATGTTTTACTCTTAGGTATTGCTGTTGTGGAACAATTAAAACATGTCATCACTGACCTCAAGATAGAAATATAAAGGTATTTTAAATGGCAACAGATTAGTCAAATGAAGGGGGCAGAGCAGAGAGGATTTTGTATCAGCCAAGAGATGTTTCAGTGCACATCTCAATTGCCAGCTTTTGGAGGAATTCAGATTGCAGTGGTGTGCAAGGAATGCTGCTGGCAAGCTTGTTGCCTCAGTAAAACAGCTCAAGGGCAGCCATATATGTTGACCTGTAAATCATGTCGCCCTAAGCTGTCATGGGAACAACGGTCATCTGAATCATTGTGATTTTGGAAGGATGAATGATTCTGATATTTTGCCTACCCAAGTATATATTTGGAGAAACTGTGTGGAGCAAAGAGCTAATTCAGCTGCAGGTTATGACAGACCTAGATGACAACAGGCTTACTAATAGACTTACATTTAACGCAAGGTTCAGTGTGGAGAAAGAAAGCTTGCTGCATTTTTCTAAAACTCAGAGATTTCATGCAGTCCAGGTTGGTTCAAGAGTGTGCCATTGGCATGCAGATGAACTTCCAACCAAATGGGCTATGGTATTGATATAAAAGGGGCCAAGGGTGATGCCTTGGGGTACTCCTTTGATGGTAGGAATACACTAATTGTGTTCAACCAGATAGGGAGCTGGAAAACCATACAGTGGAATGGCGAAGAAGCTTTTTAGTGTTCCCAACAGCGTCACATGACACTACAAAGCAAGGCCTAAAGAGGGACTAAATTATGGGTTATTTTGCGCTATCCTAAAGTATCTATGCTTATTTTATTGATTCGTTTGTACCATTAGGACCATTGTGAAATATCTGTCCACTGAAGACTTGACTTCAGAGTGAGATGGATTTATTACTGATCATTTCTGAGACCATTTTTTTATCACCCCTCTTGATATCATAAATCTTAATCAGTTTGGGGCTTTCCTATTCTGCAGTCCAACCCAATTTAATCTCCTCCTCCCTCCTTGTGTCCACTGAAACGCTTCTCTGTTAATGTACTTTACCGTAGCAATACTGGCACAAGATTAATTATATGGCAACTGTTGCCGCAGGAGAGCTTAGCTTTTTTTCCCATGCTGACGTAAAACGTAAAAAAAGTGATCATAGAGTAAAAGTTGTTTTTTGTTACTCTTCCCAGCCAAGACTATCCCAGATACAATTTAATGAAATAGTAAACTGTACGACACCCACTGATAATAATCACTGACTTTTTGTTGGTAAGACTTTAAATGATTAGGTATATATGTGTTATATAGGCCTATAAGTGATATGCGTCATGGTGGTTGGTGAAGTATCTTCTCTCATCCTTGATACCTTTTGTACTACTTGGATTTTAGATGAGGTGAGTTTTTTCCTGTAATGGGGAAGTTGATTGATGGGTGCCTCAGACATTGAAAGGTCATTGCTCTGATGTATGACCAAGCTATGACTCCCCAGCAAACACGCTTATAAAAAAAAAAAAAATGAAATTAAAGTCCATGTCCCCATAGTAGGTCTTTCTGTGTTAACAAATGGTACGTTTACATTATGGTTATAGCTCCAGTGACACAGAAGCCTGCTCAGCCTTGTATAAATCACGTCCATCGTAAATCCCTATTTGAAAGAGGTGTGGAATTATCAGGACGAAGAGGGCTGCATCATCTCCAATCAATCACATTTCAGCATGAACCTCCTTTTTCTTATGGTGCAGAAACATCCCTTATCGTTACTGTTTTTCATTGGTCCCTTTGTCTTCACTTCAATCAGTGAGGGAGAGAAGGCAGGGTGCAGGGAGGCGGCACTGCTTATCAGCACATTCCTGCCCTCTGTGTGCTCTGTGTGGGGCACTGATAACTTCCACTGGGCTGATTGAGTTCAGGAGCTGATTTCCTGGCACATGTGTGTGGGACAGACTCTCAGGCTCTGGTTATAATCACTGACCCCAGCTACGGAGTCTCAAAAATAGACCCTGTTCACAAATAGCCATGATTCCTGAGTGTGTGTATCGAGTGAGTTGTGGTTTTTTGTGGAAAATGATCCAGAGAAATCAAAAGCTCAAATCAGATTTTTTTTCTATGATATGATTCAGATATTTTTTCTTAAGCCTGACTAGCAAAAAAACATGAAGAATCTGATCTTTTCAGTTGAGATTTAAACTACCGAGTAGAGCGCGTACCATAAGGCTCAGTCCTTCCCGCAGCGACCCGGGTTCGAATCCGGCCCGCGGTCATTTGCTGCATGTCCTCCCCTCTCTCTCTCTCTCCCATGCCTTCCTGTCTCTCTCTCACTAACTCTGTCAAATAAAGCATAAAAATGCCAAAAATAAATATTAAAAAAACCACACAAAAAAAACGCATCTCTTAACATGCAACTCGGCTAACCTCAGTTATTAACCCTCTCAAGGAGCACCTAGACCAGACTACACCATATCATTCATAACCCATTTAAAGTAGAAGAGGTTGGGACAGATGGTTTAGGGTCTTGGACTTACAGTATTTAAAGCATATTAGCCTAACATGCATGCATTCTTTTATTGTTATGTTGTCATTTTCCTTAGATGGCTTTTACCGAATCAGGTACAGAATCAAAATGCTTTCTGCTCTTCCCTTGCCTGTCAGCGAAGGTCTAGCAGAAGCACCATTGGTCCACCTTTACATCCTGAGGGATGAATACCTAAAAACAAACACAGGAAAGACTTACAGCTATATAAAGTATGCTGCAGTTTCATCATACTAAGGAGTCAATAACAAGCCAAAAAAAAAAAACATCGGGGCTCTAATGCTATGTTCAGCCACTGATCAATCAGTCTGTTTCCTCCTTGTCGGAACTTGAAACCCAATCATTACGTATAGGCTCTTAAAAATACCGTGTCGTTGGCAACATTAGTGGGTTTTTTTTAAGTCATTGATATATAGTTACTGCTGGACTGGAACATGCTTTTCACCTTGACTGTTTCTTTTTAAACACTGAGATTATTGAGAATTGTATTACACATAATTGCTTCTTGTTGTAGGCTATATTCTCAGGGATGTGATTTTTCAGGATTTTGGTATATTGGATATAGAATTCCCATTCATTTATGTTGGGAATTATTACTGCTTTTTTTTTTTTTTTTTGCCATTTTCTTGCTTTTTGTGTTCCTAAAACATTTCACTTTACATTTTAGGCATTTAGCTGACACTCTTAT
The DNA here is from genome assembly GCF_048128805.1 of Centroberyx gerrardi. Taxonomy (NCBI): domain Eukaryota; kingdom Metazoa; phylum Chordata; class Actinopteri; order Beryciformes; family Berycidae; genus Centroberyx; species Centroberyx gerrardi. The sequence continues at coordinate 12,857,201 of NC_136000.1, read as the reverse complement.
CCAGAGCGACTTCAAAGTAGATTAAGCTTCAATTCTCAGATCAGCAACATTGCAAGCAACCAGTACTGAGTGCAACAGTCAGAGCCACGATGCCTGGTATTCCTGTGAACATAAAGTGATCATGTGCTAGGAACCTGCTAGGAAAAGAAAAAAATTTGGAGCTAAGGGGAGAAGTAGAACAGGGGTTTATTTACCTCTGAATTCTGTAGTTATGAATTGAATACTGAAGAGGAGGAGGACTTATAAGTGGCTGAACTACTGGAATCCAAGATGAGTTGTAGTGATTAGCACCCCATGTTCTCTACATGCCTCTTTCGGTTGATGTGGAGATGATTCATTTCGAGGCCGGTAAGCAGAAGGCAGTGGAGAGAGGAAAGTATGTATGGAATCTGTCACCACTCTTAGGCGCTGCCATCAGGGATGTAAATTTAACCCATCCCCTTGCCAGCAGTGAGAGGATTTCATGTCGGGCTAGTCCAACTTGATAATTATCTTGACTGGAAAGCGGGATGTTATGAACCCTTGGCCTTGGTTTGGTATTAAGCCCATGCACTACAATGCCGATAAACGTTGGCTAATTATTCGTGTGAATGCAACAGCATTTGTATATTGAATTCTGTTTAGGCTGGAGTGCTTATTTCACAGTATCGCAAAGTGGCAAACCTGGGCTTATGTGTTTTTGAGTTTTTGTTTTTCTACTTTCTACCTCTACGTTTATGATATTATATTTTGTGTATTTGTTTATAGGTGGTATATTCTTTTCAATTTCAAATATTTCCTCTTTCACAGCCACAAACACATCTGTGATAACATTGTGTAGATCCATACTCAAATTGTTCACTCTTTAATTTGGCTATACCAAAGTGGCCTGTTTTATTCAGAAAGTAGTCACTGTGTGTTACCTACAGGCTCCTTACATCCACTGTTTTATCTTCAGTGCGGCAAGGTGAGCTCTGCAGCTGATACACACTCACACATTAAGAGGGGTAAAATTTGGGTGAGAGCCTGGCTATACTCAGAACCTCTTTCACAGTAACAGAACAGTCAGCTTACTTTCTGTAGGTGTGGCTTCTAATAATTAGAAGCGCCATAATTAATCCATAAAAGGTTGTTTAAGGGAAAGACGCAACAAGAGATTTACATTCTCTACACTAACTATACCATAGCATGGGGCATTTTAGCCTTTATTTGACAGTCTATAATAAAGATAAGATATCACTTTATTAATCCCCTTGGGGAAATTCGGGGATGTAGTGTGTAAGATTGGGGAGAGAGGGGAGGGGGGATGACATGTGACAAAGGTCCCATGCTGGACCCAGGACGTTGCGGTTACATGATATGCGCCTTAGACCATTGAGCCACCAGGGCGCCCCAAAACTCTTCATTGACAAGAACAGCACAGTGCATCCAGTCGGGCAATAGGGAATGCTTCAGTGCGTGGGGTTGAGTAAATGTATGGGATAATGGTTTGTTTTTGTAAGTTAAACTAAGCCACCACAGGCCTATGCAGGTAGCCTAAGGATGAATTCACATATTTGCACAATGAAATGTTGCTACACTAGTCCGTGTAATATAAAAGAACAGTGCTGTAGTCTCTTGGTGACTAGTGCAAGGAGGCATGCCTGACTTGTATAATATTTAATATAAGATTTTAATTATATTAAATATTATACAAGTCAGGCATGCCTCCTTGTTTTCCTCGCTGTGTAGCTCCACCTTTGAGATGTCCCTGTCCAGGGCTGTTGATTTTGGCCTTAATTTCATCTGCCTTGTTTTTACAACCTGTTAATTTTAGGAAATGTTTGTGAGTGATGCAGTTCACTTACAGTTATGTTTGTGTTTATCATTTTTCAACTCAAGCTCCAATATAAAAACAAATGCACAATAGGCTATAATGTCATGCTTTCTTTGTGGTTATCTGTCAGTTCTGTGGTCAGTAATCTTCTATGCCATGTAATTGTGATGTGGATCCTAATTTATGCATGTAATGCAGCACACCTGGGGAGGAGGGGCGTGATCGTAATGTCCCACATGCAGAGAGAATTGATAGATTCTGCTCTGGTTCACCACGGCACCTTAAGGGTTAAGTCCGATACAGCAGTTTACACTGCGGATGGATGTTCGCTAGTACAGAGGAGTCCCATGCTGTAGCGGAACTGCAGATCCCACAGATCGCTGCCAAGCCAGAGGGGATTTGCTTCGATCCCGTGAGCATGTAGAGGGAGAGAGAGAGGGAGGGAGGGAGAAATTGTGAGAAAGATGTTAGGAGAGGACACAGACCCATGTGGGGCAGAGGAGCCGTTATGGTGTAGCTTTGAACTAGCTTTTCTCTGACTGCGGGGTGTGTTTCATAACCCCTCACCTGTGCTTGTAGTTTCAGTTGTTTCAGAGCCAGAAAAAAAAAGAAAGGAAAGAAAGGGAAGGTGGGGGCAAGTCCCTCCCAGCCTTAATTGGTGCGGTCATGCACTGAGGCTGCTGATGTGCATTTGCAGGAATCTCCTGCTGGATTTACTGAGGAGTAGCTGGAGGTGGGAGAGAGGCTTTTTGTCTGTGTCCTCTGTGATGACCAGGATGAACTGATGTAAGTACCTTTGACTCCCCTATTTAAGCTCCCACGCATCCAGACCCAGTTCTCTCTGAATACTTATGCAACAGAGCAAAGAGATGAAGGGAATGTGGCGGAAGTCTGTTCCACTGTAGCCTATTATAGTGTTTGTGTGTGTCTTTCATGGCTGGTAATGGTTGGTGATTAAGTTTTATGTCAGAGTTAATAGGTTTCATCTCTTGACCTTCTTATCAGTTGTGCATTGCTGCATCTCTCTCTCCCCCCTCCATTAGAGATCCGCAGTACAGTGTAACCATATTGTATGTGCAGAATGTCACTTGCCTCTCAGGGGACCCCCTCTCTGGTGCCACAGCATGGGCCCTCATCAGCATTTGAATATGTTTTCTGAGGCAGGGGAGTTTTAGCAGTTGTCAGCAATCCCCAGCGCATCGTTTTCAATTTCTGAAGTGATCAATCATCTTATTCTGCTTGTTTTCTGCTTCACTGCCAGCAACCAAGGTGGAGTGTGATCCCGCTGTTGTTTTCTGCCTTTGGCCGCAGTGCAACTTACACAATGTTCTGAAAGTACACTTGTTTGGACTGAACAATTTATTCAGTGGTTTGGCATGCTAGTCTTTGTGTCAGTGTCATCCCTGGTTTGTTTTAACAGTGATCCCGAGATCCAGATTTCTTAGAACTTCACTTCTCCATGCCAGGACCCAAATAAGAGATTTGGTCTGTTTTACTGCGTAAGACCCAGGCTCATTTAGCTTTATTGCTGCTCTTGTCATGTGGGGACCCACCTGTAGTTGGAGCGTGGAAACTGATTTTGGGTCTAATTTTGGAATAAGGATGCACTGAACTAAGGATAGTGTGTTATCTTGAGCTGATACCAGGCTAAAATAGAGTAGTGGTGAATGTCCCCCTTCACTAAAATCCAATACCACTTGGTGACTTTATTTTCTGCCTTTTTCACACAAAGAACAATTGGATCTCTTTAATAGAGAAAATATATTATCCCCCAGTATTTTTTGTCTAATTACTCCAAAGTAATGGTCCAAGTCTGTATTGTTTAGGGAAAGTAATTGATCAAGTCACTGTTCTGTGTTGGCCAAAGCTTAAAATTTAGTACTCAGAATTGGTATTGAAAAAGTTGTGTTGGTACATCAGCAATCCTAACCCATATCTAAGAAACTGTGCTCTAAATTATAGCTATAATTTTCATCTGTCATTTGGCAGCACTAATATGTGACAGTCTATCCCAGCATGAACTTCAAGGAAACAGCTAAAGTGAGAACATCCTCCCTTGGAAACATTGTTTGAATAGCCACATTTTCACGACTCTGGCTCTGGAAAGGATCCATGAGAAATTTCTACCTCCCTTTGTTTTCCTCAGACCATACAGAAGAATCCAACAAAAGGGCACTAGAGATAGAGAGTGAATTTATTTTCTTTGTTGTATTGCATCATTTGTTTCAGTAGTTTCATGGCATTTAATACAACAGGAGGTTATTAAGCGTTCTCCAGTGTTCATACTGCAAGTTTCCCTTAAATCACTCTGTTGCAGCATCACAACGGCAGAATTAATGAGAGCTATTTTTAGCTACTCTGTCCCACAGCGGTCAAAATTGAATAAGGTTCTGCCTCACCCCTAAACCATACTACAGCATAAAATCTATTCTCTTAATCAGAGAATTAAACACCCGCCAAATTGCCTCAGTTCCCTATTAAGAAGAAATATTATTTTTTCTGCTGAATAGCAAGTCAGTGAGCCTTAACTTCTTAATTTTAATGATATTACAAAGTGAATATAAAATGAAACACCATGTTTTTTCCCCTCTTCATGGGTGATGTTAGGTGAGTGTTGTGATGACTCATTGTATATTAAGGATTTTTGTCTCCAAGGCAAGATGGAGATACTGTTATTATTTTTGTTCACATTTTCTATCACAGTGTATGGATTAATGCATCTGTAATAAAGCTATGCTGTTGGCTATACCTGTTAAGAAATTCACATTTTCAGGGGTATTGGGGTTTGCTATCTTCTGTTTTTGTGATATTGCAGTAAAGAGACAAGGAAGCGAAGAGGGAGGCAGAGATGTGAAGCATGACTTAAACCCATGGATCAGCCCCTTCCAGTATTTCACCTGCCAAATTGATTTTTAGAATTGAAAAGAACTTCCAAAAGACTGGTAACCTGCCAAAGTGGCTGGTAGACAAACTTGCCAACAACAGCCAAAATGTACTAGTATCCCATTGTATTTACTTCAGACTGGACCAACAGGCCACACAAATATTCGTGTCTGGAGACGTTCCATTTTTTTGCTCTAGCTCTAAATTCCTGACTCAAATACATGTGACCTCTAGCCTTGGCCAAATTTGTCATTTTTTGTCAGATATTAACAGCTTGAAAGACTATTGGTAGGCAGAGGAATAGATAAAACCACAATGGGCCTATAGTTTTTCCAAAGAATGTTTTGTTTCCTGTTTGTGTATTGAGTCAACACAGTCCACTTTGACCACAGCTTTCCTGTCCTCTCAGCTGTGTGATCCATCTGTGTTGTAGTGCTGGCTCCCAAGTTGCCTGGTTGTAATCCCCCAAGCATGACCCAACCAACATGGTGTGCCTCCACAGTGCAGTGGCTGCCAGCCCTGGCTCTGGCTTGTGGCATTGAGCTTCTGTTGGCACCGGTTGTTTGTGGCCATAAAGGGCATACACAACAGTGCCACAAAAACTCATCAATTACTGGATGCCGACACCACTGACAACAAACTGTGCACAAGAGCACTGCAGAGTCTTCAGGGCACAGTTCTGATGGCACGCTATTTGTTTTTCTTTCTTTGTCTTACATTTAGTTGTCTGTGGGGATTAGCCTCTTGGGCTCTAGATGAGGCAGTTAGTCTAACCGCTGGCTTGGTTTTGGGACTATATGCTATCAGCACAGTTACGTGAATACAGCATGTTTTATTATCTTGCAAAGTGTTGCTCGTGTGTCTTTCAGTGTCATTGAATCCTACAAAGAATAGTATTTTTGCGGTGTTTTTAAAGAGGTGATAACATGCTGTTGTCTATTTTTGAAGTGAATGTTAGGTTACAAATTGCAAACTACACTTACGCCTACATGCGTCAACAATTAAGTGAAAAAATACGGCTTTTGTTTCTAAATTAATTCAGTCGTGTGTGTGTTTTTTTTGTTTTTTTTTTAAAACCTCACGCAGTTGAGAGGAACCTTCAGACACGGCCTGAAAATGTCAGGCCACTTGAACAACACCACACTGTTCCCCCACCGTTACCAGAGCAACAAGCTCTGCAGGAGGAGAAAGCAAAATTACATCCCTTCAAAGTGAAAGGTGTGCGCGCGTGTGTGTGTGTGTGTGTGTGTGTGTGCGTGAGTGAGCGAGCAAGGGAGAGGGAGAGATGCACACTGCAGGACCCTGTTTAATCTGTTTTGCTTTTTTCTTCCCAAATTGTGTAAAATTTTTACTCCTTTTTGGATTTCTCCTGTTTAGCTCCATTTGGGGTTTTACATTGTTTTAAGCATTTTATACTAAAATACTAGTGTTAGAGTAGGCACTGTAGGCGTTATTTTAGTTCTTCTTCTTTATATCTTCCATACAAGCAAACCACATTTCTCATCACCTGATTGCATCATTGGGTCCAGTATTGTTTGTTTGTGTTATGCTGCGTAAATGGCCATAAAGAACTTCTGAAAGAAGTAGTGTCATCTGGAAACAAGTGCCTCTTTTATTGGCTTTTCCATTCAGTGAAAAGCGATAGAGTGATAAACCTTCTATAAATTCAGACTAAATGTTGCAGAGTTCTTTGCATCAGCATTTTCACATTGCTGATCAACTACAAGACACATAAATCCTCCTCCTCGAAGAGCAAACTTGTCCAGCGAGAATGCATGCCTGTTGTTTCCAGCAATCTTGTTAATATTCAGAAGTCTTTTTTTTTTCTCTCAAGTGTGGTGTATTCACTGTAAAAGGCCAGAGGGAGTTCCCTTGTTCAAACTTTTGTTCACCCTCCTTTTGTGAGTTCCACCATAAGCTGCTTGAGGGGTTTCTGACTGTTGCTGCTGAGCCAAGAACCTCTGGGGCCACTTGTGGCGGGTCATTCAGCCGCCCATATTCCCAGACGCTAGCTAACGTTTGGCACTTGGCCGACGGGGTCCGACAGACATGGGACGATGTGTTGTAGGAAGAACCCTGGGTGGTAAAACAATAAACAGGACAGCAGTGGAACCAAAGAGTTGGCTAAATAATTACTGTGGGTTTGCTCGGCCTCTTACTTGGTGAGACTGGGCCACAGTAGGTAACAAAGTAGGAGACTGTTTCCTCCAAGATTGGAATGGTGTTTGTTCAGATGGTATTTATTTTTAGAAATATTTTGCCGGTGGCTTATCCAAGATGTAGGCTTTGTTTTCAGTATTGGGAACTTAATTAATTCATAATTTGCAGGTTGTCATGTTGATAATGGTACGGTAATGATCTAAAAATGATTCTAAAAATTTGTAAAAACAAATGCCCTGTTTGCAGGGCTCAACCAGGATTGTAGTACATATGTTCAACATAAAACTGGACTGACAGCACTTAACCTACTAGATGTTTTGGGAGCAATGGTGAATGGGTCTGAAGCTGCCAGCAGGGTGTCAAGCTAAGGGTCCAAGCACTGGAACCGATGCTGCTTTTAATGAAAGATTCATCCCCCCTCTCATATTTCACTACGCTTTAATGTGCCGCAACATGAGCTCATTCTGTCCAATGTGTTTTCTGCCTAGGTGGTCGTAAGTGCTGGAAGTTCGTGTCAAAGAAATTACCGGCAAAGCATTGCAGTTGCATAGTGCAGGAGGGAAATGTGTGCTGGCGTGTCTTGGAGTACAGTAATGACTCAGCTCACCTATTAAGGTCACGCACCCTAGATCAATTTACATGACAAATGGGGGTTACTGCATAAGGTGCCGCGATATGGGTTGTAATATGCTCCATAGGGACGGACGTGATAGTATTTTACACGCTGTCATTGAGTGTCTGATGCATCTTGGGATTGTGGGGGAGGTGAAATGTCATAAGGGGAAATCTATAGGGCACAGAGGACAGTGCTGACTTAACATCTGAAGGCGTGGACCTATGTCCTATCTTCTCTAGTTTCCCATTTACTGTTGTGGTTATTGGTTGTTAATGTGAGGATGTGCCTTAATTTCAAAGATTTACAGTCCCTCTGTGTGGCCTCATTGTATTTAATGTAGCAGGGTTTTTATCATTTTACCTATTGTATTCAATGCGTTGTAAACATAGAGCCGCATACTGTGGATCCACCATAAAGGAAGTGTCCTCTGTCTGACACCTACATGTTAGAAGTTAAGTTTCACTCAACTTCCTGGCTCTGTGTGTGTGTGTGTGTGTGTGTGTGTGTGTGTGTGTGTGTGTGTGTGTGTGTGTGTGTGTGTGTGTGTGTGTGTGTGTGTGTGTGTGTGTGTGTGTGTGTGTGTGTGTGTGTGTGTGTGTGTGGTCTCTTTGATTGGCAGTGACAGTGGCCTGTGGCTGTGCTGGTGGCTATCAACCCAGAGTGAGCGGCGGTAGCTAAAACCAAGCACAAGACGGTGCTATCTATATCGCTGTAAATAAGCAACAGTGTAAAACACGACACAAGCTGAATAACCTGCCAGCTGAAGCCTTACACGTGGATAGCAGTGACAGTTTGCATCCTTATTAAATTTCGCCTGTGAACTAACTCCAGTGACATCAGAAAACGGGGCTTGGGACTCCTTCTCTCTCCAGTCACTAGAAGTTCTTACTGCTTACTAGAGGGAAGTGGAAATGGGCCCCGCTCAAATTGTTTTGTGTTTCAAAATCTGTATAGTTTTAGACTATTAACTGTCTCACTGTTTCTAATTAATGTTTTCCATGTGTGCTGTTGCTCTTGGTGTACTGAATTTGACAGTGCAGCCTTTGGAATGTGGCTCAGCATATTCCTTATCTCCCTCTCCTGCAATGCAGGAGTGATGCAAATAAATAAAACCTCAATCCCTCAGATGGCTGTTATTTATTTATATATATATATATATATATATATATATATATATATTAAAAAAAAGAAACCATCCAAAGCCTTTCACTCGCTTTTCTCAACTCAACATAATGAAAGTCTACTGCATCCAGAGAGAGATACGGAGCCCACTGTGCGTAGGTGCCTGGAAGCAGGTTACTCATGATAAAGGCAATTAGATTGTGCAGACAACACCACATTTTCCCATTTGAAAAAGATGATAATGATGAGCACATGAACCATTCTGCAGACTTGTGTAACAGAGTTGAAGAAGTCAGGTTAAAGTCATTCATCTGGTAGAAATTCTATGCGTATCTATTTTGAGAACAAGCTGACACTGACTTGAATGCTGAAACTTTTGCGCACTCATCATCTGTGCAATTAAAGTAATTATTTTTGCATGGTCTACCAGTGTTGCCATCTTGAGTGCAGAAAACTTTAAGCATGAATTTTGGACTGTTGTACCTGACAGTGCACACCAACTTAATTAACTTGAAGAGCGAGCTTTTGAAATGGCTTCATCAGTAGCGTGGGCTTGTGTCATGCTAACAGGTAGAAGACTAATTGGTTTGAGAGTGGGAACAGACGCCCTCTTGACTAGCACAACGTCCGTAACACTAGCAAAGTTGTATGTCTTCCTTATGTTGCATTATTTTACATTTTGCATAACATTTTAGGCATTTTTTGCTAGCGCTTTTATCCAGAGTGACTTTCCTGGCTCAGACTAATGACTGAGCAGAAAAGCATTCAGTGTCTTGCTCAAGGACACTTTGACTGGACACATGGCTTTTACGTGGATTTAACCCGTGACCCTTTCGTCATGGGATGGTCAGTCTAACCAACAGGTCACCTTGCTGCTCCATTTTACTACTTTGGACTTCGAAAAACGTCCTGTTCTCAACAGCGTACATCTAAGTCTGGTGCTGTGGTCTTCTGGTGTAACTCACAATGTTTGTTTTGTGTCTCTCTGTCTTCCAGAGCGCAGCAATGGAGGAGACTGTCATTTGGGAACAGCACACAGTAACACTACACAGGGTGAATATCTACCGTCCTCCCTCACATGTTCTCCACCTCCATCTTTGTTGAAACCCAGCCCTCTATCCCAATATATGTCTTTGTTTTGCTATCTTTGCCCAGGAGAAGCTAACACACTACAGCTGCTAGCGGTCTGTGCCTGTTGACAGTGAAAAGTTGTTCATTCTTACCATTTTACAGTCTGTTGAGAGCAGAAATAAATATGTATTAGTTGACATGGCTAATATCTTAACTGCTAACAAAAATATACAGTTTGTAAATTTGGTTCACAAACAATCCAAAAATTTGTGGTTTGGATGGCAAATTACAAGCAGGTTATCATGTTGTTCTCACTCAGCGCCCTCTGTCCTTGTCTGTCTACACCTTTTTATTCTGTATCAGATTTCATAACTCTTCATTTCTGATGGTTTTTGTCTACAAAGACGACGAGATCAGTGCCCTAATTTATGTTTCTCTGTGTGCAGGCACCAGGGTTTGGCTTTGGGATAGCCATCTCAGGAGGTCGGGATAACCCTCATTTTCAGAGTGGCGAGACCTCCATTGTCATCTCAGATGTGCTTAAGGGAGGCCCCGCCGAAGGCCTACTGCAGTAAGATCTTGCTCCATTATTAAGAGCCCAGTCAGACTGCTAGTTATTAGTATTTAATTACTGTACCTGCTCCAAAGAGACTCCAACTTGTCTGTTCTGTGTTTCTCCTCTCTAGGGAAAATGACAGAGTGGTTATGGTCAATGCTGTCTCCATGGACAATGTGGAGCACGCATACGCAGTCCAGCAGCTTCGCAAAAGTGGGAAAAATGCCAAAATTGTGAGTGTCATCAATAGCACCAACACCACACTATGCATTCTTTTGAAAACTTTGCTGACTATGGTATGGTCAGTATGGTCAACTTGTTGAAACTGAAACCAAAGTCAGGAACTACCATGCTTCAAGGGCCAAAACAGGTCAGAAGTGGGGTGTCATGGCAGCATATTATATATCCTGCCATGACACCCTGCATGACATACGTATGACATGACATATGTATGTTATGTGAAAACTCCATTGCAGTTTAAACATCACATTTCACAACTGACTTGTCAGAGAAATGCGTTTGATCGAGGGAATATGATTGAGTCGTCTAAATTATGTGAGAAGTTGTCAGGCTGATCTCATATCTCATTTCCCTGTCCAGACAATCAGACGAAAGAGGAAGGTGCACGTCCCCATGGGCCGCCTAGGGGAGAGGGAAACCATGTCTGAGCACGACGAGGAGGAGGACAGCTATGATGAGGAGATATATGAGACGCGGAGCGCTCGCAGCGGCGCCTACAGTGGCGTAGGCGGGGCCATGGGCAGGCGCAGCGGCCGGAGCAGCGGGCGAAGGGACAGGGAACGTGAACGCAGTGGCTCGCGGGAGAGGAGTCTCTCCCCACGCTCGGACCATCGCTCGCACAACCTGCCCCCACGCCCCGCCAAAGTCACCCTCGTCAAGTCCCGCAAAAATGAAGGTGAGGCTCACAAAGTCGGGCAGAAGACTAAAGTTTCTTCTTTTGAACCAACTGCAGTGGCTGGTAAATCCCAAAAGTCAGCTTCCACTTTCATTATTTACCAGATTATTACCAGACAGCTAGATTTTTAGATGAGAATAAGACCTCCAAATCATGCTTGGTTAACTGCCAGAGTAAACACACTTACCAGCCACAAAAATCCAAGTTAACTCAAGTAAATCAAAGTAAAAGAGCAATTAATCTTCTTTAATCAGTAACTCTTAAAGGATAAATCCCTGTGGGAGCAGCAGCTGACAGCTAAGCATGGTTGTCACGTGAACTCCATGCTAACATCATCTTTGTTGCTGTCGTTCACTTTGTAAGCAGAATATGGCCTGCGCCTGGCCAGCCACATCTTTGTCAAGGACATTTCCCCTGAGAGCCTGGCAGCCAGGGACGGCAACATCCAGGAAGGGGATGTTGTGCTGAAGGTGAGTGGAGTGGAGTGGAGAGGGGATGGGTGGGGGAGAGAGAGGGAGAGAGGGAGGGGTGGGTAGGGAGAGAGAGCGAGAGAAGGCGGCAGGGGGGAATGAAGATTTGATATGGGATGACTTTAATAAACATAAATAAAACATTAAAGATAAATAAAACAATTGAGGATGTCGCAATAGTTGTTTTCGATTTGTTTTCATTTTGGTCTTGAGATAGATGGAGAAAAGAAAATAATTGGTGTTGTGCTGGAATGGGCTGGTATTCGCTGTTTTGCCATAACAGCCCTTTTTGTTTTTTACCCATCTATTCATAGTTTTCTGTTATATCGCCGCACAGCCATCTTGGTAGGAAAATAACAGGTGATTGTAATAAATTAACAGGTGATTATAATCAAATGACAGCCACAGCCAATGAGCTGTGTATATGGTAAAGCACCGTATTGGAAATGCGGTTGGTTTATTTACCCCATATTGCATAACAGCACTTACTGTTGCATCTAGATGTAGCTCAGCTCCTTCTCACACTTTGGAGAAAATATAAAGTAGGTCTGTGTGCTCAACAGGTTCTGGTAATTATTTTCTCGTTAGGCTGTTTCAGAACCGTAACCGTTCTGATTCAGTTGTGTCTCACATTCAGCCTCCTCACACACACCATTTCACTTCGTTTTAGTGCTGTGCCAGCAAATGTGCATCGTGCTTAAAATTGAAGGGAAATTTGAATGGCTAATCTAATGACTATTAGGCTGAATTTTCAAAATACCTTACAGGTTATCACACCCTACACTGTACGTGAATCTTGCATGCGTATAATTTTTTCTTCTAGGCTGCTTCTCATAGCTTTCCAAATTGATTTCAGCCGATAAAAACACAATCATGTTGAAGGTAATGCGGGTCTAATCTTTTGCCTATAAGCAGACAATCCATTTCTAGCCCAATCTTGACTCTAATCATGCACGTTCACAGGTTTAGGTAACTATTTCTCATTGGATCATATGATTGCTTGAAAATGTGAAAACAAATACAACATGGTTATTTGAAATTTGTGGGGTTTTTTTTTACTAGTACCTTTTTAATTCCAATTCTAGCACTAACATTCTTTTGTCATATAAGAAATTAGCTAATAGCCTCTTTTTCTGATTCTCTCAGATCAATGGCACAGTGACAGAGAACCTCTCGTTGATAGATGCCAAGAAGCTGATAGAAAGGTCAAAGGGCAAGCTAAAAATGGTGGTGCAGAGGGACGAGAGGGCAACACTGCTGAACATCCCTGACCTCGACGACAGCATTCCTTCAGCCAACGCCTCTGACAGAGACGGTGAGATAGGCGTTGGTCTTTAGATTCAGCTGAAACGGGGCGCGGCCCGAAAGCCAAACTTGTCATTGTGCTTTTCAAACTGCAGTTGCTGACAGCGACTCCTGTTCCATCAGACATTTCAGATATCCATTCTCTGGCATCCGACCATTCCAATCGATCGCATGACAGACATCGTAGCAGCCGCTCCCGCTCTCCGGACAGGCGGTCCGAACCCTCAGACCACTCCAGACACTCCCCCCCGCAGATCAGCAACGGCAGGTAAGGACCGTCCATCCACAAAGATAACATTTGTATTTTCCGAACACATATGCTTTCAGTGTTATATGATGGTACAAGGTGGCAGCCTATAGGACATTCCTGCGCACATGACTCAGTGTTAATTGACACCTAAATGGGATGAAGGGATCAGCATAGCCAGGTCATTTGTGTGAAAGGGGTATTCATACTTTGCCAGGTTTGTCTGGTGTTTAACACTATCCTTTTTATTCCCTTTATACACCGACAGTTGGAGAATACCGTAAGTGTGGCAGGCTTGGCCTTGTGTAAATAGTTACTAGTGGTAGTAGTAATCAATCAATTTGAAGTAGATTAATAGATGCGTAGATCTCCTTTTAGATCCTTTTGACAACTATTGTAAACTTATAGCCATCGTTTCGGTGAAGAAATGATCCCACAGCTGCCGAGAGTGGAGATGGGTGAGTGGGGGGTTCGTGGCAATCCATGCGATTATGAATGCCATACATTTTTGATGAGTTCTGTGTCCTTGATGTGTGGCATTGAGTTCACGTCAGGGAAATCAGTGTTTTGGTTAACAGCGAAGGATTACCTGATGAAATATTGCTGAAGTGACGGTATCTGACATCAATTATTAAGTGACGGGTCTTGTTTTGACTTGGGATCACTGTCACGCAGAACAGAGTCTGTGAAAGTGTCACATGATCTCAGTGTCTGTTGAACGTTGTTTCGGGTATGTAAACCGCACGTTTGGCACGAGGACAGTATGCCTCTAACAATGAGCGGACAATAGGCCGTCACCAACTATCAGTGTCAACAGGCTCCCCTTTTTTGTGTGGCTGGGATTGCGACGACTTTCTCTTTTCTATCTGTGTGTCTGGCTGTCTGCGTGCTCTTGCCTGCTTTGACAGCTTGTCTGTTTGAAGCCATTTTCAAATTCTGTACTTGTCAAGTTAAGATGCACAAAGAAGAAAACCAGTTAAATCCCGTTCCTAATAATTTAGTGTTGAAACATCCAGGCCACTGGAGCTCGTTTATCATTCGATGGCATCATGGAAGACAATGTTTTTATTGACAGGAAGGAGAGGTTAGAACAGGTTATTGTTTATTTGAGCCTGACCTGTGACCCTTTCTCCCAGTTCCAGGAAGCTGGCATTAAAAGCATGGTCTCCTCCAGGATGGAGCTGAATAAGTGGTTTTTCCTCTGCAGCTTGTTGGTTATGTTTGTTACTCAGTCTCTTTCTGTGAAGAAGGCAGCTCTTTGCCAGTGAAGTTGTGCCAGTGACCGGCCATGTGACCAGAAGGTTGGAGTTGTCCCATGTCTCTGAGAGCAGAGCCACAACACTGGGCAACCAGCTTTGCTTACTCCGTTCTCTACTATGTCTTCATTGAAAAACGCAATGGGAAGTTCAGTATTTATCAGAACACTGAAATTCTGTTATCATATACAATTATCTTGCTCATAATTGCCCAGGCTTGCTGTGAATCAGTTGGCATGACCTCATTTTTAATAAAACTGGCATTTGAAGTCAAACCTGTCCTGGTCTTTAGCCAGAGCCACACAGTGAAATTCACCTGGAGGACAGAATCCACTCTGCCACCTTAGATAAGCTTCTTCTAAAAATAGAGCACAAAAGAGAGGAGAGACAGAGCAGTGACCTTCAAGACTACGATGCTGCCTCAGACGCGAGCTGTTCTTTTCTGGCCAATGCATGTCCACTGCAGTCAGGAGAAGTTCATGTGGTCTAGGTTATGTATTGAGCTGTGTATGGCCTTGATGTCGTTGACGTATTGTATAGATGTTGTAGCCTTAGAGCTCTTTTGTAGCCTCCAAGCTCTTTTGTAGCCTCCAAGCTCTACATCTCCAGAATATATGTATAATCTCACCACTTCCTTTTCTAAAGATAAACTGTACAAAAACATCTATTTTTGTCCGCAGTCACAGAAGTCGTGATGATGAACGGCTCTCTAAGCCAGCTTCGACACCAGCGAAGCTAGCGGAGGAGATTCCTCTTCCTCTTCCCAAGCCCATGGAGTCGGCTGTCGCCAGAGAGGAGAAGCAGCTCCCACCGCTCCCAGGTCAGGGCTGCAGCCATCAGCCACTAAACCAGATGTCTGTGTGTGTGTTTGACAGATATCATAAATTTTGTGTATGCGTGCGCATGTTTCATTTTTGTCCTACAGCCATACATGTGAGACTCCCTCTCAATGCCATCCTCCCGGAAACAAATCCAACACGCCCTATTTCCCTGGCTATTACCAGCAGTAGAAAATTAAATGGTTTCATAATGGTGAAATGGAACCTTGTTTGAACCAGTCATTTTTGCCCTTTTTAAAAGCACAACTACCAAAAAAAAAGTTAAATCCAGAAGCCTGCTGAGCTTGGCTGAGTTTGCCTGGAGCCAAGTGAAAATAAACGGTATGAGTTGATCGACTCTGACGTTCCTCCCCAGCCTGCAGCACCCTGCTGCCTGTCTGTTTGACCTCTGTGCTCAGGACACTGTGTGCCCGAGTGTGTGTGTGTAGTGTGTGTGTGTGTGTGTGTGTGTGACAATACTTTGCCTGGACATTTTTTAACCGTATGTTTGCATCAGTGGACTTGTTCTCGGTTTAGCTTATGTATCTGCAGTATTGTTACTACCATGTCTGGGGACGTATTAATTTTCTTTAAACATGTACACAGGCGGTTTTACATGTTCATCATCTGTCTGTTCATCAGTAACTTGGGTTTGGGTGTGTGTGTGTGTCTGTTCAGAGCCCAAGCCGGTGTACGCCCAGCCTGGACAGCCAGATGTAGACCTGCCAGTCAGTCCCTCTGATGCCCCCGTGCCCAGCGCTGCCCATGATGACAGCATTCTACGGTAATCCCTTCTCCAAAGCCTAATACCTTGTACTGTTATCTTTCTGCCAATTTTCTTATCATCTAAAAAGCAAAAAAAAAATACTGTGCGACCAATGTGAGTGCCTCTCCATCTCGATCAGCTCTCAGCGGACTTTATCAAATGGGAAGGCAACCGTGAGGGAAAAACTTAACCTGCAGTTCACATAGTGACAGCGCATCTCCGAACAGCAGTTGACAGTTTTTGAAATGCTCCCTCGCACATCCTGCCTTCAGTCGTCTATACGGAGCATGGGCAATTGGGCGAGCCACGAGTCTTGGAATTCAGTGCTGTTAGATCTGTGCATTTCACGGCACACACCAATTTGCTGGCAAGTTGAATAAGCAACAATGACTATGACAGGGTGCACTAAAATAAAAGCTTGTGAGTCAGACCAACACAGTTATATTTGTTTATAGTTAATATATTCAAATGTATTGATGTACCCTAGGGCTGGGCAGCAGTGTATTGCATTTTAAGCTATATGGATTCAAGTCCATAAACAAAGGTCAATACCATCGTTGATGATGTTGCATTGTTTTATTGTTTCAGTATATATTTCTTTTTCTACGGATCAATTTCACAGGTTTGCATCGTTAAGCACAGTATAGAGTAAACAATCTGAACAAAGAAACAGAGAAACCTGTCTGGCATCCAAGAGTCATTTACGTTCCATAAAGTGTAGTTTGCATTGGAAAAAAGCAAATACTGTAAAATATAGTCATGTGATATTTTTGCCATGTCACCCAGCCCTAAATGTACCTATCTGTAAATGTACCGATCTACTCCTCAGGCCAAGCATGAAGCTGGTGAAGTTCAAGAAGGGGGAGAGCGTGGGGCTTCGGCTGGCTGGGGGGAACGACGTGGGCATCTTCGTGGCCGGAGTGCTGGAGGATAGCCCAGCTGCTAAGGAGGGCCTGGAGGAGGGTGACCAAATTCTCAGGGTGAGATTTGTTTATCAAAATGACAAAACAGACTCACTGCAAATTAACAGGGCAGTCTTTGAAATGGTTCTCACAAAACAAAGTGCATCAGCTAACTGCAATTTAGAGAAATCCAGTGGTTGTTTATGAATGAATTTAAGATTTGGGGTTAAAAAAAAAAAATTACTATTGCATAGTATACACTAGAGTACCAAATGTGTTAAAAACTTAATCTGAGACTATGTCAACTAAAACAAACCGCAGACTAGTTATTGTATCAACAGTATGCTACAAGGGATAATTTTGTATTCCTTTTTTTTTAACAATGAGTAGCTGATGGTGTCTGTAACAACAGCAGTGCTTTATGGGTATGCATGCCCAAGCTTTTCCCTTTTATTCATGGTTTTACACACTGGCTGCTCCAAGATTCCTGTACCTCCGGGCCGGTCTCCTAGCAATGGCCCTGGGGGAGCACACAAAAAAACTGTCTGCGTGTTTCCTCTTGCTGTGTTTGTTCCATTTCCTCACAGCCATATATCTCCCTGTTTGTACCTCCTCCTTTCTCCAAGTATAATGAGGAATGGCTTGAGTCCTCAAAGTGTAATAAAACCCGAGGTGTGTAGTTACCCAGGCAATGCTGAGAACAGGAGGAGCTATGTAAACATTTATCCGACTTGAGATTCACACTTTTTGTCATGCACTTAATGTGCAACAAAGCTTACTTATTTTGAGATAATTTGGAAGCTTGTAGTCCTAGATAGCATTGAAGTTATTTTCCCTGAAAAACATAACATTGCTGAGCCTACAAACCACAATTGCAAGAGAACTGTCAAGTGTTGGATTATATCCGGATCCTTTTTTTTTTTCCGCCTATGATGAAAATTAATGGGATTTTTGTATCCCATTTGCCGAAGTTGTTACATATTTAAACACATTACAACCACAGGGCGGAAGTTGTGTTATCCTCCTTACGGTCTATGTTATCCTCGCTCCACAAAGCCACAAAATAATGGAATGAGCCAAGTATGGCTTGCAATTTTTTTTTTTTCATTGCAGCTTCAAACCCCATCAGAATCCGCATCAATAAATAAAGAATTGCAAGATAGATGAACCCTCGAAAGCGAAAAGAGTTAATGTTATCACTGGATGGAATTAAATGTAATCATTTTACACTATTCATTTTCACGTTAGACTGGAAATGGGTGGGAATCCCTTATTTGGGCTGAAAAATTACACCACACTTGAGAGGTCTATAGCAGTAACTTGTCTGTTGTCCCTATTTTCAGGTAAACAATGTAGATTTTGCAAACATAATCCGAGAGGAGGCAGTGCTGTTCCTCCTGGACCTTCCTAAAGGTGAAGAGGTCACCATTCTGGCCCAGAAGAAGAAAGATGGTAAGTGAAGTGAATGAGGACAGGAGATGAGAGATTCATTTCCATTGGTCTTGGGTCAACTGGATCTGACACTCTGCTCTGCCCTGCTCAGTGTATCGGCGAATTGTGGAGTCAGACGTCGGTGACTCCTTCTACATCCGGACGCACTTTGAGTATGAGAAGGAATCTCCATATGGGCTGAGCTTTAACAAGGGTGAGGTGTTCCGTGTGGTGGACACCCTCTACAACGGCAAGCTGGGGTCCTGGCTGGCCATCCGCATCGGCAAGAACCACCAGGAAGTGGAGAGGGGCATCATCCCCAACAAAAACAGGTGACAGCATCCTCACGGTCATGCTCACAGTCCTGGAACGTTGTCTTTTGTGTGTCTGCCATGGCTCGAGTTGCACCTCAGTCATCTCAAATAATGGCACACTAGATAAACATTTGTCAAAACAATTGTCTGTCACATAGTTCCCCTCATTGCACCAGATTTGTTATGATTATCACAGGCATGTAACAGCCTCAGGTGTTGGCAGTGTTGAGGTTAGCAGTGCCAAGTCTATAATAGACATTCATTAGGTTGTGTTGTGCTAAGAGCTGTCCCTCTCTGTCTCTCTCTCTCTGTCCTTTGTCAACAGAGCGGAGCAGCTCTCCAGCGTGCAGTACACCCTCCCCAAGACGGCAGGGGGCGACAGGGCCGACTTCTGGAGGTTCCGTGGCCTGCGCAGCTCCAAGAGGAACCTGAGGAAGAGCAGAGAAGACCTCTCTGCCCAGCCGGTCCAGACCAAGTTCCCAGCGTACGAGAGGGTGGTACTAAGAGAGGGTAAGGAATCTGACCATGTGTTCTAGCTGGACAAATACTGCATTGTGAGTCTGCCAGTGTGTTAATATGTTTCATGTTTTGTTTTGGTGCAGCTGGTTTCCTGAGGCCCGTCGTGATATTTGGGCCCATCGCTGATGTGGCTCGAGAAAAACTCTCCAGAGAAGAGCCAGATCTTTTTGAGCTTGCGAGTATGTTTGTATGCATTTCAGTACAAAGATCACTACAATTGCCACTAAAGCTGTTGAGCACTCAAAAAATTGTTTTTTATTTTTTCATAAATCCTGTTTACCATGTTTTTAACAGAAAGTGAACCTAGAGATGCAGGAACAGACCAACGTAGTTCAGGAATCATTCGTCTTCACACCATCAAGCAGATCATTGACAGAGTGAGTGTGCCTGCTTTCGTCATGTCGAATGCATTGTAAATTAGTTTATTTTGTATGTTTATATGTTTAATTATTAATTGTAAAATTGATTAGTAATCCTGTCACCATATATATTTTCTTCATCCTCTCTCTTTATCTAATAAAGGACAAACATGCTGTGCTGGACATCACCCCCAATGCTGTGGACAGGCTGAACTATGCTCAGTGGTACCCAATCGTGGTCTTCCTCAACCCCGACAATAAGCAGGGTGTGAAGAACATGAGGACCCGACTGTGTCCAGAGTCCAGGAAGAGCGCCAGGAAGCTCTATGAGCGAGCCATCAAACTGAGGAAGAATAATCACCACCTGTTCACCAGTGAGTGGGCACAGAATGTAGTAAAAAAAAAATCAAAGAGAAACCTGTAAATTCTGTCAAATTTGACTTCCCGGTAAGATAGGGTCTTTGCGTTTATTGTTCTTGATGAATTAAGTGATTGTGACTCTGAAATTCTTTCCTAGCCACCATCAACATGAATAACATGAATGACGGCTGGTATGGAGCTCTTAAAGAGACCATCCAGCAACAGCAGAACCAGTTGGTCTGGGTGTCAGAGGGCAAGGTGAGAGACAATCCCCAGTTAGATTTTGTAATCCCATAACATTGAACAGAATTTTGTTTGTCCTGTTAGTCTGACTGAGAGACGTGAGGTGATGATTTCTCTGCTCTTCTCCTTCTCAGGCGGATGGAGCACCAGAGGATGACTTGGACATCCACGACGACCGTCTGTCCTACCTGTCGGCGCCAGGTAGCGAGTACTCCATGTACAGCACAGACAGCCGCCACACCTCTGACTATGAAGACACAGACACAGAGGGCGGAGCCTACACCGACCAGGAACTGGACGAGACACTGAACGACGAGGTGGGTCTACCCACGGAGCCTGCCATCACCCGCTCCTCCGAGCCTGTGCGAGAAGACCCACCTGTCATTCAGGATGCTCCTGGTTACCCTGGATACCAGCACCCCGTGCAGCCCGACCCAGCCAATCGTATAGACCCTGCTGGGTTCAAGATGGCCGCTCCGCAGCAGGTAAAGTCCACATCCAGCAATCGGCAGGTAGTGCCCATGAACGGAGATTGTTGCATTGCTGAAAATATAAGACCACAAAAAAGAGAAATAGCTCCTCCACGTTCAGTGTCATGTCTTTGCCCTTGTTAGGATTAAGTGTCCTTTTCTAAGTAATAAACCTGTTTTAGAAGCTACCAGTATGTTATCTATTGTATCCACATTTTTGGAAATGCATTCTCTGGCTGGTGTAAAAAATTATTCAGTGTAAGGAAGAGAATCATGGTGATGGGGTGAGCTGTAGTGTGTGTGCCCTTGGCAGCCTGTGTTATAAATGTCTCTTAACAATACTTCACAGCTAGATGAGGCTGCTCTGTCCATGCCCTCGCTGCCCCCGGCGGTGGCAGCGTCCCCTGCTGTTGAGCAGCCTGTACAGCTAGAGGGTTTGCACCTAGAGGAGCCGCCTGCTGCAGCCGCAGCTCCTCAGGCTGACTCACTTAGCAGCCCCAGCCCTGCCCCTGAGCTAATTCAGCCCCCACCACATGAACCCCACCCGTCTGGGCTGCCTGGTCCAGAACCAAAGGTACCCACTGCTGTTTCACCAGCCACTCGGACCGGGCCTGGGCCCCAGCCTGCTGTTTTAACTGCCTGTCTTCTCGCACACGCTTTCCACTCGCTCTGTGCATGACCTGCCCACGCTGTGTGACTCACTGAGCCCACTGTGTGCCTCTGGCCCCCAGAGAGAATGTGCGACAGACTGGTCCACATGCACCACAGTGGGCTGGGAGACCAGAGGGACTGGTGCATCTGAGTCTTTGACCAGGATGAAGACATCCACAACCAGCCCTAACTGTTGCCTCTTACTTCCTTTGCATGGCTCCTAATGTTTTTTGGGTTCCTTTCAGCTTTAACTCTCTTCCGTAGATGAACGATAGTAGCACTTGCAGTGGCATCGTAGTGGTAGATGTACCGTCTGTTGTAGTGCAGTAGTTGACATTGTTGCATTAGATGCAAACTGAATGTTGGTTGCATGATGAAAGCTAACCTGCAGACAGTATTCTTGGTAATGATTTCTGTCACGCAATTCTCCCTATGGAAAAAACAAACTTGCATAAGCACTGCATTATGTCTTCTGTATGGTAGTATTGTCCTGTATAGATGTCAACAAATCAGCCTTCTTCCATAGGAAGTACTGTAACTAGATTTGCTGTCTACAGGCTACACATCATACGTTTGAAATGAGGCCTTTCAGAAATGTACAAATTGCTTGTTAGTGCACTAATCAGAAAACATGATAATGTATAAAGATTTGCTGGTGAACATATGGATTCTTCTCATCATTCTTGAAAGGCATCTTGTCAAACAGGCATTCAGAACTGTTTTTGAAAAATGAACAAAGTCTGCTTGTGTAATTGCACTTGACTTGATGTTTGTTTAATTCATTGGTAGTGGGATTTTCAATCTAATGATTTGATTATTTAATGTTATGTATGTTCAGTTCCCCAAGGTTTTAATTTATTTCCCAGTATTTAACTTCTTTATCTTGAATTTATTCCATCTGGTTGTTGGGAAAGGACTTTTTCCTGACTGCTTTCTGTCCCTCAACATGATGGTTGCTCAAAATGGTGTTTGGACGAACATGTGATGATGTATTCATTTACTATTCTTTCCCCACAGATGTACAAGAAAGATCTGTACAGTATGGAAGAACCTGTGCGAGTGAACCATGGCCTGAAGCCGTCTATGAGCTACAGTCACCAGCCGCCGTACCAGGACAAACAGCCATACCGCGAATATGACCACCCGCCTTACGGATACGATGGAGGCGGCTACGCAGAACCAAAGCCTCACAACATTGACTCTCACCTGCACTACGACAACCGTGTGCCTCATTACAACGAACAGTGGCCCCCCTACGACCAGCAGACCTCGTCCCAGCCCGCAGGCTACCAACCGGGCCACCAGCAACCCATGGGCTACAACCCCCGGTCCCCTTACGAGGACGGGCCAGGGAGGGACTACAGCCCGCCTCAGCCGCGCTACGATGAGGCCCCCCCGGTGGGCTACGACGGCAGGCCGCGCCACAGTAAACCTGGGCCCATGCGTTACGACGAGCCCCCGCCCCCGCCCCCAGCAGTCTATGATGCCCGCTCCCCTTACGAGGCAGAACCTCACGGCTTCCCTATAAATTCGCCCAGATCGCCGGACCCCCCAAAGCAGTATTACGGTGACTCTGGTCTGAGGCCCACCTACAACCCCGGGCCTCCCAACAGGGCGTACAAGCCAGGGATGCATGAGCCAGTGATGAACTCTGAACCCGCCATGCCTCCTCCTAAACCAGAGACCCTGCCCTCCCCGGGTGAGCCGGGCATCGCTGCAGGCTCCAAGCCCCTCCCCCCTCCGCCCCGGGAAGACCTGGATGACGACCCGGCCATGAAGCCCCAGTCAGTGCTCAATAGAGTCAAGATGTTTGAGAATAAGCGTTCTGTTTCTGTGGACAGGGCTAAGGATGGAGGCGAATCAGCGGCACTTAGGGTAAGTTCCTCACAAATGTATAGACTCATGTTGAATACAAGGTCACCTCAATGGGTCAAAGATTTTCTGCCACTGTGTTTGATGTAATTAAGTCCGTTATACCTTTTCCAACATAGGTCATTGGGCTTGCAAGCTAATTAGCAGGCTGCAAGATTATAATATAAAATATCTGTCAAAATGAAGCCAAAAATGGAGTGGAAATCTAAAATAAAT
Source organism: Centroberyx gerrardi (assembly GCF_048128805.1). NCBI lineage: Eukaryota > Metazoa > Chordata > Actinopteri > Beryciformes > Berycidae > Centroberyx > Centroberyx gerrardi. The sequence continues at coordinate 12,833,883 of NC_136000.1, read as the reverse complement.
GTGAAATCAGCTTCAAGATTATTTTTTGTCAAAGGATTTTCACTGTGGTACTGGTCTGGACTGTGAGACGTCGATCACAGCAGTAGATATCTATATGCGTCCGGCCCATTCATGTGAATGGGAATCTGGATCAGCTGTAGTAAGTGCTAACGATGCCCTCTCGTCATCACTTTCCAGCCTGCAGATGTTCCTAAACCTGTGATTGCACCTGGCCCAGTCCTCAAAGCCAACTCCCTCAGCAACCTGGAGCAGGAAAAGTCCACCTATAGGTATGTAGTCATCATTACAGCACACCACACTGCAGAAAAGGTGGGTGAAGGACAATTCTAAGATGCTTCCTTGCAGAGGAGTCTCCGAATCCATTCATTATTGTTTGAGCTCCACCTAGTGGACAACAGCCACAGCGAAACCATGCAGCAAATCAGACTTGTGGTATGTTGTGATAAGACTCCAAAGGGCGAGCAGTCTATTTTACTTTGTCTCTGTTGTTGAATCTCTGCAGCTCTTTTACTGTTCCCGTTGGCTTTCACTTCAGGGCTCCCGAGCCGCAGAAGCCCCAGTCTAAAACCCCGGATGATGTGGTGCGTTCCAATCACTATGACCCAGATGAGGACGAGGAGTATTACAGGAAGCAGTTGTCCTACTTTGACCGCCGTAGCTTCGACAGCAAGGCCATGGGCCAGCCCAGTCCTGGCATCAACCGCTTCCACGATCTGCCCAAACCAGCTCAACTGTCTTACCCTTACAACAGGTATGCACCACGTCTCATGCCAGTGATAGTGTCGACTGACATAAAGCCACACTGCCACTTCAAAACCAGCGCAGTGGCTCTCTGTTCACACCAGTCACTGAAACACATTTGCCTTTGGTGAACCTGTATTGTTTGTGTCTCCCTACTGCAGGGTCGAGTCTGTGGAGAAGGTGAGTCCAGTGGAGAAAAGGTATGAACCGCTGCCCCAGATCAGCCCCTCCTCTCAGTATGGGCCACCCACCTCTGCAATCCCACCCAACACGCTGCCCAAACTCAGCCCCAATGAGGGTAAGCACACAAGGACACAGCAATATTTATTACTTCTGCTGCCTGGGGCTGCTGTTTTGCTTGTAATGTTGACAAACTAGGAATATAAGCTTTTTCTATTATTGCACTTACTGAAAGGATAAGAATATTAGCTAAATGGCTGAAGTGCCAAAACCTAATAATTTGACCAAGGCTGTATTTAAGTCCTTCTATCCTCCTCTATCTGTTTCCAGTGAACTCCGTACCCGATCCATTGAGCTCACCCAATCCTAAACCGGAGCTGGCAGCTCTGAGGCCGGCCAGCAGGGACGAGTCCACACAAGGGGGGTACCTGCCTCCGCGGGGCCTCCCCGATAAATCCCCGGTCAATGGCACCGACGCGCCGCCCAAAACCCTGGGCGCTCCCGCTCCCACTAGCTATAACCGCTACGTCCCCAAGCCTTACACCAGCTCGGCCCGGCCCTTTGAGCGCAAGTTTGAGAGCCCCAAGTTCAACCACAACCTGCTGCCCAACGACACGCAGGTGAAGACGGACCTCATCAGCAAGCCCAGCGTGGTGAGCAACAACAGCGGAGGCAAGCCTCAGCTCTCACCGCAGCCCCTGGACCACGACAGCGGCCTGGACACCTTCACACGTACGATGGACAACAGGCCCAAGTACCAGCACAATAACATCAACGCCATCCCCAAGGCCATCCCAGTAAGGTAAGGCACTTTTCAAACCCAGGAACAGGAGTAAATTCTCGGAGAGTAATTACAGAGCTGCTGGAAGACGGCAGGCTTGGCCGCTCACTGGAGGTTTGCTCTTCTGTCCTCTGCTGTGCATTCTTCGCTGCCTACAGTGTTTTGACTGATGATACTGACTTCTTGCCTCCGTCCCTCAGCCCCAGCGCGCTGGAGGATGACGACGAGGATGAAGGGCACACGGTGGTGGCCACGGCCCGGGGGATCTTCAACTGTAACGGAGGGGTCCTGAGCTCCATCGAGACGGGCGTCAGCATCATCATCCCCCAGGGTGCCATCCCCGAAAGCGTGGAGCAGGAGATTTACTTCAAGGTGTGCCGCGACAACAGCATCCTGCCCCCCCTCGACAAGGAGAAAGGTCGGTCCCTCGCTCCTCCTCTTGATCTTCAACTGTGAACAGTAGCAAAAGGCAGATTTATTCCTTTTTATCCTAAATATGTCAAGGAACAAGCAAGCACACTAAGCAAAAAATGCACAAACTGCAAAATACTGATGTAGATAACAAAAAATATCCATGATAAACAAGGGAATGGTGGCACAATTATTTTTTTTCAAACTAAGGCAAGACTTAACTGCAGTTATGCATTTTTAATGAATGGCTGCATCAGGATAATGCTTTTCAGCAAAGAAGTGGTTTATAGAAAAGATCAACATTTAGCCCCAGGAGAGTCTAACATGCTGAATAAATCAATCCAAGGCAGTAATAGATAACGATGTATTTGTATTTGTGTTTATTCATTTCATTTTTACACTTTTTCCAATTTCAAAAGCCGTTTTTTGGTATGCTTCAGTTACAGATTTTGAATGTTGTTTTGTGTCTGTAGGAGAAACGCTGCTGAGCCCCCTGGTGATGTGCGGCCCTCATGGACTCAAGTTCCTGAAGCCAGTGGAGCTGCGCTTACCTCACTGTGCGTCTATGACCCCTGATGGTTGGTCTTTTGCTCTAAAATCCTCCGACTCCTCGTCGGGTACGCTGTCCTCTCTGTCCTTTTGGGGTCTGTGGGCTGGCTTGGGTGATTAATGGCTTAATGCCATAATGAGGGTCAGGAGGAGAGTTTCTTGTTGTCTGTCCCACTTTAATCATCTCATCTCCTGTTTTCCACATTCCCATTACTTCCACAACATGCACTTGCTGTTTGGAGGTTTCAATTAATGTGTTGTTTTCATGTGTAATCTGAACTGCAGAGCCTTGTTTATTCAAATCTTGGGCTTCCAAACCACTATAACCAGAAATAACAGCATTGCAACCTTGTAGTGTGCTTGTTCCTGTTTATACATGCTAATGAAAGTGTTTGAACTCCAAATTGCGTTATACAGAGTGTTTTAGAAGACACGCATTTCATTTTCCGACTTCGGAATTTCAATTTGTCTCAGTTTTGGGAAAAGCATTCTCTTAAACAACCTCTGTTCAAAGGTTGGGATTAACAAGGCTCTACTCTGTTTATGTTGCCTGTATTGTGACCAAGATTTGATTTATTCATGAAATCAAGATGTAAGATCAACAACAGGTACAACATTAGTAATTTAATTAAGCCTAAATAGTATTAACAGCATGAAAACTAATATTAAAAGATAAGTATTCAGTATTAATCATTGTGCATATGACTATACCTATATTATTGACGATACATCTATCATGGAAACGCCTAGAGTGCTTTTTCTGTAACGCAGCCGATGTAAAGGAGAAGGGAGGATGCTCCAACAGCTGACATGTCTTTATTTACTGCAGGTGATCCCAAAACCTGGCAGAACAAATCTCTCCCCGGAGACCCCAACTACCTGGTGGGCGCAAACTGTGTGTCTGTGCTCATTGACCACTTCTGAAGAGGGCAACAGCTGGCCTGTTACTGAATGTGAAAAACAGGGGAGCCCGGGCGCCCCTGCTGTGCTCCCTCCACTGTGGCAGGGTGCGCACCGCTCCATGAAGTATGAACTTGATACTCTCACGTTGTTTACTGTGCCCAAAAATTAAAAAATTAAAAAACAACAAAACACACACAAGGAGTGGGAGGAGTCCAGCATCCCCGGGGCTGTACTCTTATTTTCTTTCATTTTTTTCGGTGCTTTCAAGGCTTGCAAAAAATAAAGATTTAAAAACAAGTTATATAAAAAATGGAACTGATGTTGGAATGCATGACCAGTGCCACAGACTGAATAATCTCATTTTGACATTTTTAGCTAATTTTGTAAAAGGTCAGAGTAGTGCAAGAAAAGGAGAATTTCGGAAATTCGTTTAATATTGCAATGGGATTTTTGCATACTGTAATGCACTCACAAACAGGAAAGTTGGTGTGTATGTATATATATATACTATATATATGCAAAACTTTTGTTTGTGAGGTCTGTGGTCATGCGTTTCGCTCATGAAGGATCTCTAAGGACTTGGGGAAATGCTGAGCCTGACTCAAGGGTGATGAAGGAAGATTTAGGAATTATGAAGATTAAAAAAAAAATTATATATGAAGAATGAAGGTTAAGTATTAGTATCAGATGCCCGTTTGTTCTGACTGGGCTCTCTATGTTTAAAACTGATCTTTTGTAGCTATGTTTTACCGTAGATAAATATACTGACTTGATTTTACAAACTCCTGCTGTCTAGAGATCTATGCATGTGCTATGACTCAGGTCCAGAAGCCTGCTACTACTAAGTTCAACACATGAAAATCCCATCTTACACTGCAAGCAGTGATGCCTTATCTGCATATTAACTTTTCAGTGAAACTTTAAAAACATTGGATCCTTCAGTTATAGCGGTCAGTTACGAAAGAAAAAGTTGTCTCTGCATTTTCTCATATCAGTGAACTTGGATTTAGCACACAAGAATAATTGAGGCTGATGAAAAGGTATGCTTTCTTTTACTGCTATGCATATGAAGTCTGAGGAAATACAAAAACACTAGAAAATGTTTAAATTATGGCTGTACATATTGCTAGCATATGGCCTTGGTTCTCTGTAAATGAACTTTTGTACATCTTTGTTATTTTGTATAAAAGAGAAAATGTTTGTTAAAAAAGAGAAAGCGGTTACATTGGTTATGTTTGTATTCTGGTTATACCCCTGAGCCTTGGAACTGACATAAGCAGTAATAAGTCCAACTTTTCTACCAACATATACACACACTACTTAAGGCATTTTTGACAGTCAGAAAACTTTTTATTCTTATTTACAAAATAGAAAAGTGCTTGGTTTAAATGATTTTTGAAGAGTGGTCCCTTCCTTTATTTGTGATACTGGATGCTGTATTGTGTGCCCTGAAATGTATTTTTGTACTAATAGACAATTTATTATGGCACATCAGTACTATTTTCTTTTGATATGATAACACTGCTTCAATCCAACACTAGTTTCTTTTCCTGTGTGGCTGACATTCTTTTTATTTATTTTGTTTTTCTTTGGTTCAATGTTTTTGTTTTTTTTTGTTTTCCTTTGCGACACATTTCTAAGTATACCACTGTATTAATAAATAAATTCATTTTTAAAGTAGTTGCTCATTGTTTGTCCATAATTTGAGTGGTATGTGTTGCTGCAAACAGCCAGATGTCTTATATTGACACACCCAGGCCTTTTTTCTGCCAAACATTTTATAGGATTCCTGTGTGGGTTGTGAAGTTGCTGATTGTATTGACAGCATACTATCCTTAAGTTTTTCTAAGAATCACAGCTGTTCTCCAACATATAACAGAAATGTGTTGCAACTTGGCTGAGTTGAGCAATCAGTTGGATTATGTTGAATATATAAGAGTCAGTGTGTCAAAGGTTTGTGACATCATCAGGTTGTTTTTGACCATCAGCAAATTGTAACCCACAGCATTTCTCAATGTGTCTGCAGGTCCTTAAAAAGTCTGGAAGTCTTCTTTAAAATAATCTAAATTTAAGGCTTTAATAAGTATCAAAATGTCTTAAATCCAGTTATTAGATGACTTGCATCATATCTGTTTTACTGGACACAGTTGGACTTCATGTCCCATTTCAATTAATTTCCTTTTTTATTCTGTCCTTGTTTCAGACCTTTCATTAGCCATGTTCAATCAGAAATAGGATGGTTTTTCCAGCTTTGCTTCTTTAGTTTTGTTTTTAAATTGGTCTAAAATTCAATTCCTGGTAGCATTAAAAAGCTCTTAAAAAACTCTTAAACACGGCTTTCTCAGACTTGCAGATACTCAGATTTCTACGTGTTGAAGCTTTGCCACGTTTCAGATGTGTGTGTGCTGCTATCTGCAGCGCACAAAGGTTGTGTGTCTCACAGTTTCACGATTCTCGGTCAATGACCCCACCAGGGTTAAACCGGGGTTAATATTCAAAAGCCCAAACTGGAGGCACGCTGACTTATTATTGTCTATAATGTAGAAGTGAAAGCAAAGCCTTCTAACAGAGCGCTAAAGGACGGGATGAACTCAGCTGGATGTTTCCTCACCCACATTAACTGATAAAGCAGTCACCGGCATTAGTATCCACACAAACTGACACAGCAAGGCCCAGCGGTATGAGACAACCGTGGGTTTCAAATGTTCAGTATTCAGAGTTGTAAACAGTTTTTTTACACTTGTGTTATATCTGACCTGAATGGACATATTGATGGGAAAAGAAACTTAAAAATGATTGTTTTTGTCTTCATTCCAACTCAAAAAGCTCTTGATAATAGATTTCAGCTTTAAAAAACAAAAGCACGTTAATAAATGATTTGCAATACTATAATTCATAGGGTTTACCATAAATTTAGAAAGTAAGGGAAAAAGATATTGATAGTTTTGATATTGAAAGTTTAATTAATTATTAAAAGCACAACAACGGCAGTGAGAAGTACCTGTATAGTACACATTGCCACCGTTATGGAATATATGTACAGACTGCAGAGATGTACAGTAGTTCTGTTAAAATAAAATATGATTTTACTGTTTCAAAGTGAGTCTATCCCTGAGATTAGTTGATCTTGTTAGAGGTCCATGAGTAAGCTTTATATCTTTATAAACAAGTTGGTAGTCTGCATGCAATACACACTGTTTCAACATTTTGTTAAGCATCACATTCTGCAGGTATTTCAGTCTCTGTGTTAGAGTTTAATTTCTCTTGAGGCTACTGCTGTGTAAATCTCCTCAGTGAGGGGAACGTACGTCTTCTTCTCTGGATCCAGAAAGTACAAAGGATCTGTGATGTCAGCTGGGTTGAATCCCTCCTCCACCAACCTCACCTTCTTCATCTTGAACGTCCCCGTCATCTCCAGGCAGGGCTACAAAACAGACATTACACACTTTAAGAGAGCATTCATCTTAAATGTATTCAGAATACAGATTTTTTTTTGTCCAATCTAGACTGGAAAATCATCTTTGGCCTAGGGCTGAGCGATATATCATATAATATTAGTGATATGAGACTAGATATCGCCTGGGATTTTATTGTAATATTGTGAAATAACTTAAATGTTACTTCTTCCTGGTCTTAAAGGCTGCGTTACAGTAAAGTGACACAATTTTCTGACCTTATTAGCCCGTTCTGAGTAAAATGAACGACGATTAGCTTTACTTGCTCATCATATCCATACTACTGATTACATATTACTGATTACTAATGATCATTACTAATTTTCAAAATTTTCTTGTGTGTAAATATGTTATGAAAAGCACAATTACTCATCCCCGAAATAGCGTCACATTATCAATATCGAGGTATTCGGTCTAAAATATTGTGATATTTGATTTTGTCAATATCACCCAGCCCTACTTTGGCCTCATCACAGGTACGATGAAAAACATAAGTTTTAAAAACAGTCACACAATAAAAGACTAAACAGTAACATGACAGATGACAGTCAGATAACAGTTATACTGGTTATACTGGTTTTGTTGAGCAGGCAGACGGCGATAAGCACAAAAGCACTATTTCTTCCAGAGATTAAGCTCAACATATAAAGGTTTGAACACACAAACGGACAACTAACTCTACCTGAATCCTGATGAAGCGAGGTCTTGCATAAGCTGGGAGGAAGTTGGCGACTTGCTTAAAGGCGTCAGAACAGTCAAATGTTTCTCCGTCTTTCAAAGTTACAGCCGCCATGCCGATCCTCCCCTCATGACCTGGAGAGAGACAATTTGATTAAATACATAAAGGGAACGTTTAAATGTATATTTATATTGATTTTTGTCTCCCCAATAGACACATCTGTCAAATATGGCAAAACATTCCCTCGGGACTACGACAACAATGTTTTTACCTTCGACTTTCACACCGTAGACGTTTGCCTCCGAAATGCAGTGAACCATCGTGAGAATGTCTGCAACCTCCGATGTGGCGACGTTCTCTCCTTTCCACCTGCAGCAAAGACACAAAGACAATTAATCAAACAAACACCAGGCAAAAAGTGAACAAATGAAACATGTCGTCCCCCTCAAATGATGCAGACACTGCTTGGGCCAATCAGCAACAGCATGCACCGTCCCTCCAAGTTTCATCAGAATTGGACCGGCGGTGTGGCAGCTGGAACAAAAGCTGGGTGTTTGTGGTAATTTTCGTGTCAATCAAAAGAGTTAGGACCTTTCAAAGTTAGACACTTAGCCCCATCAGGCCAATCAGTGTAATGTTTTTAAACACCAGAACTCAGTGACAAGATGCACAATCCCTCCAAGTTGCGTCAAAATCGCACCAGTGGAGTCTGAGATATTAAGTTTGAGGTAAAAAACTTTGACCTTTAACTATAGCGCCCTCATCAGGCCAATCAGTGTAATGTTTTTAAACGCTAGACCACAGTGACAAGATGCACAATCCCTCCAAATTTCATCAAAATCGGACCAGTGGTGTCCCAGCTATCCCCTGACACATCACGTGTCCCCCACCCCCTCGATTTCATCACATGGGGGACAAAAACCACCAAACTGACAGATTAAGACAAGTTGAGTCCCAGCTTGCCTGAAAGTGTCGCCAACTCGATCCTGAAAGTAAACAAAGCTGTCGTGGTCGATCAGGAGCAGATCCCCGGTGTTGAAGTACAAGTCGCCTTTTTTCAAGACGTCGCGAAGCCTCTTCTTCTCCGTCTGCTGCTGGTTGCCGGCGTAACCGACGAACGGAGATATTTTAGTGATCTTTCCCACCAGAAGTCCCGTCTCGCCTGAGGAAGAGATAAACAACAATATAAACAGCTTGACGCTCACATCTCTCATTTCAGAGTAAAAGCCTTGCTGCTCGTCAAACAAGTAGCACAGGGAAACCATGAAACACAGGTATTGCTACGGCTGTGTGATATGGTTGAAATCAGTATCACGATAATATCGATTTTTTTCAATATCGATATATATCATGATATGGCTCACATATGCACAATCACAATCACATGTTAAATAATCAAATTCATGTTCATCCCATTAAACTAAATGGTAATGTTAGGGTGTGATGTCAAACAAAACTGAAATTTTAAAATAATATTCCTTTAAAATATTTCATACCTCATTTTGTCAGCTTTTAAATAAATCTTGCTTGTTATCATCAATTTAGACGGCAGTATAGTGCGTCACGATATCCCAAAATCACCATATCATGACAATATGATTCCACTGAAAGACGATAATCGATAATATTTCTAATTATTAATTTCCTCACCTCTGGCCGCCTCGACGCAGAGACCCTTGGAGTTCCTGACAGGCTCTTCCTTCTCGATGTCAAACTTTATCAAAGTATAGGGAAAAAGTCTCTGGGAACATGAATGAGAGAGTTTGTCATTTTAGAGATATAATGTTGTTGGTGAATACTTTGTTGACAGTCTGGTGAAGTGCTAATTTTTCAAAATAATAGACTCGTTCCTCTACCTACCCTGTGGAGTAAATTGACTCGCCCCACCACGCCGATCTTGGAGGTGTAGTTGATGAAGCCGATGTTTCCCTCGGTGGCGGCGTACAGCTCCCTGACTTTGATGTCACCGAATCGGTTCAGAAACTCCGTCCAAACGTCTGTCCGGACGCCGTTGCCGATGGCGATCCTCACGCCGTGGTTCTTCTCTCCGTCTTTCTGAAAAGAGCCAATTCATACAAAGATCAACTCCAGTTCAGCAGAGGTGGGACTTGAGTCACAGTTGTAATTGCTTGAGACTTGACTTGATGCATGAAGAGAATACTTCTTGGGTTCACTTGACTTGGGTTCTGGTGACTTGGGACTTGACTTTGACTTGTATTATGATGACTTGAAAAGGTTTCTAAAGTCTTGACAAAAGATCTTGTAAATGACTTAGATTGAAAGTGATGAGATTTGTTCCACCAGACAACTGAATTTAAATTATATTTTCTGAATTTGTATGGAATGATTGAATTTATTGAGGTTGAAACTGATTATAGAAATCAAACTCATGATGCCTTAAGTTTTTATCCTATTAAAATGATATTGTATTGAAAAGTCCTAGATATTTTGTTTTCTCTAAGATATTAAATTGATACTGGACTCTTGATTTGTTCTGACGTGACTTGACAGAGACTTGACAGAAATTACATGGACTTGACTTGGAAATCTACATTTAGACTTGAGACTTGACTTGAGACTTGTACCTCAAGACTTGAGACTGACTTAGGACTCGAGCAAAAGCTGACTTGGTCACACCTCTGGCAGGCACAGTGGGACGTCAAAACAGAGAAATTAAATGTTTAAAAAAATAAACATACTGTCTTCACCAATACTGTGAAACGATATTCAGCGTGAGTCACACACTCGTCCCTCCACCACACTTGTGTTATTTATTGGCTGACTTCACTGCAGTCGGTCTGGATTCCATTTACCCTGGGTGTGTTGCAGAGGTAGCGCATTGTTTCGCCGATGTACTGCATCACTGTTATGTTGTGCTTCCTGCAGTCGTCCCAGAAGTGAGAGGCAGAGAACTTTCTCCTCAGAACGATGGTTATACCTGCAATTAAAATCAGATTGCACCCCTTTAAAAACAGAGCAGAGACACTGTATGTTAGTGCAAAACTCAGTGCTAACGGTCATCGTTACCCCTCTCGATGGCTCCGGTCATGCCGATGAGGAAGCCGGCGCTGTGATAGAGCGGCAGGTTGATGTAGAAGACGTCGTCCGCCGTGACTCCCGACACCGCCTGGATGAAGGAGGCGGCCCACACCCGCTCCTGGGTCACAACGGCTGCTTTGGGTAAACCTTCAGAGGGGGAAGAAGAGCGATGGGGCGATTCAGGTTCTGGACATTCACGTTGTACTGAGTCGACTGATAGAGCAGTTTGTTAGTGATAGATAGCAGATGCTTTACTGCTTTACTAATCCCCCGGGGTGATTTGGAGTGTCATCGATTGAACAATAAATCATAGAAAAGACCTCAAAAACAGAGAGAAGCTATTCAAAATATGAAACTCTCAAAATGTGACTAACTCACATCTGGACATACTTCACAGTTTTCAGTCAGAGTGGATTATTTAGAGTCAAAACAGCTCTAAAGCAGAGTTTCTCCTACTTTGTTTTTTTCTGAAACCTTTGGCTAGTTAGTTTGTGTGTGCCTTTGTGTGGTTCTGCTATAGTGTGTGTGTGTGTGTGTGTGTGTGTGTGTGGGGGGGGGGGGGGGGGTGTTGTATGTGTGGCTGAAAGGGTATTTTAGTTATGTGGAATGTATTTGTATGTATTGTATTTCCTTATTGTCTTTTAATGTGAAGCACACTGAGCTTACCTGTGTATGAAATGTGCTATACAAATAAAATTGACTTGACTTGACTATCACTGTATAGGTGTGACCTTAACCCACGTAAAATGATTTCATTCATATGGGTTTCAATGTAGAATTTTAGTTTCCAGTGGTCTAAATGCAGTTTCACGGGCTTTTCCTGGGCTACCTGTAGTGCCGGAGGTGTAGATGTAGAGAGCAATGGTCTTGATGTTGACGTTGGCCCTGAGGTCCCGGGACAGCGGCTGGTCGGAGGCCTGGGAGATCTTGTCGGACAGAGGGTTGACGCCCGGGACGCTGCAGGTGTCCGACAGCAGGAAGACAGAAATACCCTGCGCTCTCAACGACGGCAAAACCTCTTCCACGGCGTCCTTCAGCTCTGCAGGGACACATGTGCTTTCAGCTCTTTATGTCAGTGTCCTCTGTTGCACAATGCTGCACATGGTGGCCTACATCATGTTAACCCAGATCCCTCTGGAGGCGCTCATGGTGCAGACAACACAGAGGAACATGTCTGTACAGTGCCATGATGCAACAGTGAATCTGGAAAAATAGGCTTTTATGGTGAAAAACAATGTTATACCAAATGAATAGAAACTAATGTATAGCATACTGACTGCAACCATGAGAATTATTTTTTTTAACTTTTAGAATAGTTTTTCAGCCATTTTACACAGTTGGGTAGTAATGAAATCGTTGTAATGGCATTACGTATTATAAACACACAAAAAATTGCACTGTATTCCCTTATGTTACCTAAAATGTAATGTATTCTGATTACAGATAGCTGTGAACAATTAGATGATTACTTTTGGGATTACTTTTAAAGTGAAAGCTATCAATTCAGAAGGACATTTCAATAGTGGCAGGTGTTGTACGTCTTTATACTGCAGAGAATCCTCACAATCAAGAGAAAACCTTTTGAAAAAAGTGTTGCGGTGCAATCAAACAGTAGCAATGTAACAGTCCCACAGGGAAGCACACACTGAAACAAACATTACTATTACAGTTAGTTCATTTTTATTCTAGAGCAGCACTAAAACCTGTATATCCCAGGCACTTCCACTGAAGTCTTCCTTCCCTGCGTTCCTTGTACTTCTTTATATGAAATAAATGTGTTTGTACGCAAACCTGAAATAAATCTCCCAAACACTGTCATTTTTCACTTTTTCTTATCTGTACTTTTATGCCTCAAATATGGCAAAGTAATCAGAAAGTAACTGAAAGTAATCCAAATACATTACAGAGTTTGGGCGACGCCTTGGATTATGTTACTGATTACAATTTTGATTAAATTACTATGTGATCTGGGGGCCATAGAGGGGGAATCGGGGTCCTGACTACCCAGAGCCCCCATAGTGTCTGGATTAAAATGCCTTTGTGGTCCTCAACTGTATAAATATTTTACACTTTTTGTTTTATTTCACACTGCTCTGGTTTTGAAACAGGTTGAAATCTATAAAACTGCAAACAAAATTTTCTGTTGTTTTATCTGAGATAAACTGGAACAAGCAGGAATAAAAATGTCTAGGTTTTTCCTGCACAGAATAAAACAAAATTGTCCTCCCCAGACAGATTTTGAACAGGTTACTACTAGTGAAAGTTTGGTTATTACAGCTGATTAACAAGCACAAACACTTTCATCTTAATTAGGGATGTGTCCGATAATTGAGCAGTAAATGAATGACATGACACAGATGTTTGTCATGGATGGAGTAATGGTGGTGTGGGGACCAGAGGGGGGCCCGGTCACCTGCTGTGCACGGGGCCCGTAACTCCTAGCTCCGCCCCTGTCTGTAATAAACACGTTAAAAAAAAACAAAAAAGCAGAGTATCTATTCTTACCTGCAGACGCGATGAGCACTCTCGCCCCGCAGCAGGAGAAGCAGTGCAGCAGAGACTTGGATCTGATGTTGAAGTTGAGCAGAGCGGCCGGACAGCCCAGCTTGGCCAAACCCAGCCAGGTCCACACGTAACTGGGCTCGTTCCCCAGAAACAGAGCGACCGCGTCCCCTTCCTTCAGTCCGGCTTCAGCCTGCAGCGCTCTCGCCACTTTGTTGCTCTGTTTATCAACTTCCCAGTAGGAGAAGGCCCGGCCTTCAAAGTGCAGGAAGGTCTTACTGGGATGCTTCCTCACCGCATCCAAGAAGCAGTCCACCATGCTGTAAAACGGCTTGATCTTCTTGTATTTGTTCAGCCGGAGGCCGAGCTGGGCGCTCTTCAGCATGTATGCACAGTCCTCGCCCAAGTGTGGGAAAAGTGTTTTCAGGAAGAAAATGGTCAAAATAGCCAGTCCGGCTAACAGAGTGAACCAGACGTACATTTTTGCAGAGCTCAGTGTGTTGGCATTAGTCTCTGGGAATTATAGGTGGAGAAAAGAATAAACTTGTTGAGTGAGATTTGTGGCAAAGTTCAGCCACAGGACTCGGGGCAGCAACCCCCGTGGGCGGTGCTCATTGGCCCGATGGTCCTCCTCCTTTCAAGAAATGTCTTCTGGTTGCCAGGTCCGGCGGTCTCAAACCCACCCTCAGTTTTCCTCCATTTTCACTCATTCATCACCACATTAAAGCGGCACCCCTCGCGTTATTCCCCACGAGCTGCTTTGACAGAGCGAGATCTGAAACAGTGAGGCAAGCGGGGAAGTACACTGACAGACAGGAGTGATGACGCCACTGCTGTCATGCGGGTCTGCATTGGCTCATGAGGCATGAATCACTGCATAACAATTGCAAACATGGCAACCCTCCGCTTAAAACCGCAATCTGAGCAAGTGCAGCGGGCGTGCATTTTAAACTGAGCTGTATTTGCCTGTTGTTTATTCACGAGGGAGTGAGGCAGGGGCGGAGCTAGGAGTTAAGGGCCCCGTGCACAGGAAGCACTCGGCCCCCCCTCCACTTTCCTCCCATCCCCTCACCAGTCTGGTCAAGTCGACCCATCCACAGCTCAAACTCACCTCCACACATCAATTATCACACACATCCCTAATTGAGATTAAGGGGTTTTGGCCCGTAGCGCTAATAAACCGTCATAACCAAACTTTCACCAGTAGTCCTCTGTTCAAAATCTGTCTTGTTTCAGGGGGAAAAGGGCATTTAATTTAGTCTTGTGTCTGTGTAGATTCATTTCAGTCATCCAGGTAGTAAGATATCCAAGTAAATAGAAACAAAAAAACGTTTTTGCCACTCATCCAAGAGGCTTCATCAACTCTTCATTTTAAATCCAGTGGATTTTGTTTCTATTTTCTTGGATATTTATTCCAGATAATACCACTCAGATAATACCACAACTACTGTATCATATCTTTTTAGAAAGCTTTATTCATTTGCAGTTTTGTAGATTTTATCAAAACCTTTTCAAGAACCAGAGGAGTGTGAAATAAACGTGTACAATATTTATAAATACACACTTTAGCACCACAAAAGGCACTGGGTAGTCAGGACCCTTCACCCCCCTCCATTGCTCCCCATATCAGGACGCTCTCGTCCTGTCAGGAAAACACTGTGACAGTTACTTATTAAAGGGAAGAGAGGAGAAGGGGGTCGTGGATAAAAATCTCTGTGCTTGTGGAAAGAGTGAGTTAGATATGTTGGATGGTTCATGTTGCCCATTTGCAGTGACAGAAGTAGAGATTCCTGGTGAATCGCAGAGAATTCTCTCATTATATTTATAGAAAGTGTTTCTGATGCTCTAAGGGCCGACAGGACGACCTGCAGGTTAATGAGGTTCAGTCCCCACAGTGCTGAAGTCTCCTTGAGCAACACGCTGGTCCCCTGCTGCACCAAGGGCACCCAGCACCCAACCAGAGGGCGGAGAGACACTTTCTCCCTTAGGCGATGAATAAAGTATATAATAGAATATCATGAACACTTTTCTGTGCCTTTATGAGATATAGATGAATGTTAATGAAGATAAATGAAGCATAGTTTCCTTTTCCACACCAACACTGCCACAAATACTGTCAGTATGTAATACCAAAACAAACCAGTCATATGTGATCATTGTACGTGAAATATTGCTTTCTAAACCATTAAATAGAATGAGTAATAAAGTCATTTTTGTGTTTATTTCTTTGTCAATCAAACACATTTAATCAATACATTAATCTTGCAAGGCAAAATCAACATTTATGATACATGTATGTATAAGTCATGCATGCTTAGGAAGACGATTTCATTGCATAGACACAGACACGTATATTGACACTTCTTATTAGGAATAAGGTTTTCAATGTTACAAACATCCGGAATTTGAGAAAGTAAGGTAATTGCTCTCATATTTTTATAATTTGTCCAATATAGAAAGGAATGCACTCAGCATGAACACAACCGATCCTCTCTGGTTTCTACTGCCAGGTGTCGCAGAGTCTTTTCATCCAAGTCTCAACACATGATGCTTAAAACAAAAATCCACCCAAAAACACTTTGACACTTAAAATAAAAAAAAAAAACAGCTATTGGCAATGTGCCTTGAATCATTTCTGGGCCCCATTTTGTTTTGTTTGGTGTATTTTTCTTATTCCTGCGGGTAACTGGCCAAACAACAACATGACATCATATCAAGATATTTCCAGTGCAGCTACAATGGAGTTTAATAGCAGAACATTTTTCAACAATCTAAAACAAAAACAGTAAACTTCGGTGTTGGTGTTAGTCCATCAGAATCAAAGAGCAATCATACAGGAAAAAATCCATTGCAGAAGAGGCAAAGACACCAATTTCTCCGCTGACAGCAGCCTCAATAGACCAGAATGCAATGCAGCGATGTTGCAAAGTTTTGAGTAATAGGCGACTCTCACTTCATCTCGACTGGAAAAACTCACTCTCTTGCTCTTAAGAACGCAGGAAATCACCAAGTAGAAGTAGACAAGGCAGGTTGAGGGAATGTGGGTACAACAAAAAAAAAAAAAAATTACAACACTTCATCACAAAGTAACTCCTGGACTGGACTGAACATGATGAAATAAAACAGTGTAAAGAATATCCGAGGGAGGATTTTTCCTTTAAGCTCTATAGGGAATTGAGTTGGTTAAGAAAAAAACTTTAAATTTTGATCTTCCCTGATAAAACTGAACTGAATATATCCTGCGTAAGTGGGACGTAATTCCTTTCTCTTTCATCTAGAAAGTACAGTGGGTCTGTTATTTCATTTGGGTTGAATCCCTCTTCCACCAGCTTCACCTTCATCTGCTTGAACGTTCCTGTAACTTCCAAGGAATTCTGTAACAAATAACAGGACAATTAATTATTAGGAGGAAGAAATCTGGGACATTTCAGGATCAATTAGTGATGGAAACATCAAGAAGCTTTGTCTATATAAAACAACTAAATGCACTGGGCAGGAGTAAATGTACCTGAAGCCTTATGAAACGTGGCCTTGCATAGACCGGTAGACAGTTTTCTACGTGCTTGAAAATGCCTTCGCAGTCAAACTTCTCTCCGTCTGTTAAAGTAACGGCAGCCATTCCAGCCCTCCCCTCGTGGCCTGGGAAAAAAAAAAAAGTTGTTAAAATAAGAGGAATAGTGGCAAAGGAAAGTTTGTGGACAGGTTCTGTTGATGTTTTTCTTTTTAAAGTAAAATACTTAATCATTACTTTACTTTAACTTCAATCCAGTCAAGCAGCTAAAAAGTTTAAGATGCTCTTTCAGTTGTGGGGTTTCTCCAAGCTTATCTTCTTTTTCCATCTCAATAATAAGAAATTCTCAGAGCATATATTATATTTGCACTGACAAGTTACTCAATATTATTGTGACATATGGTGATAATTTTTGACTTGCTTGCTTGCTCAGGGCCTCAGTGGGAAAAGGGAAAATGCAAAATCAGGCCTCTGTTGAAAATCCATTTGTATTAATGTAATGTAATTGTTTTATTAATGTAATGTAATTGTTTTAAACCATTTACTGTTTTTAATCCATTTATTTTTTTAATCAATCTATTTTAAGTAAAGCACTTTGAGTTGCATTCTGTGTATGAATGATGCTATATAAATAAACGTATTATTAAATTTATTATTATTGTAACCATTAGATAATGTGACGAATTAAAGCCAAAATTGAAACAATTCTAGTCCAGAATTCGTCCGAGGCGTTATGAGACAGATTACCTATCAGATTAATTTTTACCTATTTCTGAAGCGGGGGTTAATTTACTGTTTCCATTCACATACTTTCCTTTGCTGCTGCACTCATGAAGAAAAAAGAATGAAGACGAGATACGAGCTGAAATTACCTGGTACTTTAACTCCATACACATTGGCTTCTTTGATACAATCAGTCATGGTGATTATGTCAGACACCTCGTTTGTAGCCACATTCTCTCCTTTCCATCTGTTAACAAAGAGATTAAGAGCTTCAAGGCTATCTGCATTCAAGTTGCACTTTGACCAGTTTCAGGTGATTTGGTGACTGAAACACAAGATGAAATCACCTGAAAGTGTCTCCAATACGATCCTGAAAGTAGATGAAATTATCTTGGTCAACACGCAGCAGGTCTCCAGTGTTGAAGTACATGTCTCCTGTCTTGAAGACGTTGTGCAGCCTCTTCTTCTCAGTCTGCTGCAGGTCTCTTGCATAACCAGCGAATGGAGCCTTCAGTGTTATTTGAGATACCAGAAGTCCAGGCTCGCCTGAGGGAAGCATGATGTTTTCATTAGGACAGGGACAGCAAACTCTTATGGTAGTCCAGCTCAAACTGATTCTGTAGTCACTTTGGTCAGAATACATGTGTGTGTGTGTGTGTGTGTGTGTGTGTGTGTGTGAGTGAGAGAGAGAGAGAGGTTGCACTACTTTGAAACACATATGAAGCCAATTCTTATATGGCGTAACAAACAGAAATACCTCCAACATGCATGAATTTACATGGTGCTTCATGACATGCTGAAACATGTAAGAAGCAGGTCATGACAGAGGATTGGATCCATGTACCGCTCAAAAAACATTTTTTTACAAAAAGAGAGTGAAGTAATGTAGAGCGCACTGAACTATGCAGATTTAGGTGGACAAGAGACAAAAAAGTTATATTTAAAGGATTCCTAAAACCTTCAAATGACATAGGATAACATTCATCAAATCATTGTAATTCATTATGTTCATTATATTATGACTTCAACCACTTGATAACAGTGAAAATAAAAACTGAGGAAAAAATATTCAGCATCTGTTTTTGTCTGACATTCCTGTCTAAGTGTCACATTCTTGGATTATACAATAAATACAGAAACATCGCACCCAAAACTGCTATATATGACACCTAAGAGATATATTTCCTCCAGTATCCATTTTAACGGTGCATGGAAATATCAAAGAGTATCCTAAAACCTGTTAACGTACCTTTGGCAGCCTCTATGCAGAAGCCTGATGAATCCCTCAGTGGCTGCTCCTTCTCTGGGTCATATTTGATCAGAGCATAAGGGAAAACCTTCTGCAGGACGAAACAATGACAAAACATTGCTTTATATTTACCAAAAACAAGCTTTCCTCATAATGTTGAATTAAAAATGACTTTTACCCTGTGAAAAAAGTTAACTCTCCCAACAGCACCGATCTTTCCAGAATAATTTATCAAGCTCATGTTCCCTTCTGTGGAGGCGTACAGCTCTTTGATTTGGACATTTCCAAACCTGCTCAAGAAATCTCTCCAAACATCGGCTCTGATCCCGTTGCCGAGCGCAATCCTGACTTTGTGGCTTCGATCACTGTGTTTCTGTCAGAGAGAAATGGGAAGAAACATGTTAAACACACATCAACAATAATAATAATAATAATAACTTTTATTTGTATAGCACCTTTCATACACAACATGCAGCTCAAAGTGCTTTACATCAATAAAAGGCAGATAAAAAGATCAAATTCATATAAAAGAACAAGCAAAATGCATTGCATTAAAAGAATCAAATCAAGTAAAATAGAAAGATAAAAGAACACAACAAATACTCCCACTTTTAGATGCACATTGTGAGTGAACCCATATGTTTTTCTTTAATTTTCTTTTCCCCTGTCCTTCCTGATTCTACTCTTGATCTGATATTTACGTCAGATCTCACTGCCCAAGGCAGACGAGAATCATAGATTCTCCTCTTGGTGAAAAACCTCACCATCCACAGATGGATGAGACTCATACAGGGTAAAGCTCTGTCCCCCCCACATATAGTGTTCACTCGTGCAAGTAAGCATTACCCGGACAAGACCAATGAAAATTTGTCGTTTGAAAATGCTTACAGAGCCCGCCTCTCTAATATTCTTTGGGAGGGTGTTCCACAGTTTAGGAGCAGAGTTAAAAAAGGCTGCATGCCCAATCTTCTTCTGAGTGGGGTTTTGTACTGAGGGCTCTTGATGGAATGTAGAACAGCAGGGATTCTGTAATGTAGGCCGGTCCTAAGCCATTAAGAGCTTTGTATACAAGTAAAGGAACTTTAAAATAAATTCTGAAGGACACTGGGAGCCAGTGCAATGCAGCTAAAACCGGAGTGATATGCTCTCGCTTCCTTGTTTTTGTTAAAAGTCTAGCTGCAGAGTTTTGGATAAGCTGAAGCCTCTCAATAGACTTTTTAGGGATGCCGGTAAAAAGGGCGTTGCAGTAGTCCAGTCTACTTATAACAAACGCATGAGTTAGCTTTTCAGCATCTTTCTGGGTTAGGAAGGGCCGCACTTTGGCAATATTTCTAAGATGAAAGAATGCCTCAATGAATCATTGACTATTTTGGTGAGAGCAGTTTCTGTGCTGTGGTTGGCTCTGAAACCTGACTGAAACTTTTCCAGAATGTTGTTTTCATTTAAAAAGTTGTTAATTTGGTTAGAAACCACTTTTTCAAGGACCTTACTTAAAAAAGGAAGGTTTGATATGGGCCTGTAGTTACTTAGGACCCCACAGTCCAAATGTGATTTCTTCAACAGCGGTTTCACAACAGCAGTTTTAAAGGCATCAGGAAAAAACCCCAGTCTCAAGTGATGTATTAATGATTTTCAGAGCAGAGTCCTAAGTGCAGTCCTTTCATTTCTGGTAACCTTACAGGTGTAAGTAACCTTACATGGTGTGATAAATATAAGTCAACATACCTTTGGTGTGTTGCAGAGATAACGCATAGTTTCACCGATGTACTGTATGACAGTGACATTAAACTTCCTGCAGTCGTTCCAGAAGTTAGATGCAGAAAATTTACTTCTCAAAGCAATTGTGATACCTAAAGACAGTCATAAGACGATAATTACATAAAACCTTCATCCTCAATGCTGTTAATACTTAATTAACAGTATTTAACTTAATTAACACCAATATTAATAAACAAAATAAAACCAAGGGTGAAAGTAACTAATTACATTTACTCACGTTACTGTAATTGAGTAGCTTTTTGTGTACTTGTACTGTTTTGAGTATTTTCTAAAGTCAGTAATTCTACTTTTGCTTAGGTATGTTTTTACTGAAGTATTGTAGTTACATTTTAAATCACATCCATTACAAAATACAAATCTTGTGGCGCTCCATAAGCATCAGAAACTGGATCATCGTAAATTGACAAATTGTGAAGCCATTCACAGTGAGAAGAGTAATCTGGCTTTACTTTGGGCACACTTTTTCATACCCGTTTCGATGGCTCCAGTGCATCCGATGAAGCCGGCGGTGTGATACAGCGGGAGGTTCACGTAGATGACATCACTGGACTTCACTCCTGCCACAGACTGCAGGGACGACATGGCCCACAGTTTGAGGTGACTGACCACCGCCGCCTTCGGTAAACCTGAGGGACAGAAGACAAAACAACATAAGGCCCGCTGCTTCCTGTTAGTGAGGGATCTGGTAAACTAGCAGCTGAACTACCTGTGGTCCCTGATGTGTAGATGTAGACCGCCGGACTCAGCAGGGTTAGCTGTGACCTGACGTCTCTCGGCAGAGGCTCACTGGACGCTCGGCTGACTCGGTCTCTGAAGCTCTCCATGCCTGAAGTTTGGCATTTGTCAGCCAGGATGAAAACAGAGACGCTCTGCTGCTGCAGGCTTGGCAGGATCTCTGCAACAGCATCCTGTAATTCTGGGAAATGAAGCCAAATGAGTGTTTTTTCTGCAACATAATTAAAAAATGATTGCTAATTATCTTTTTTTTTATTATTATTGTAGATGCTGACAATACTGACAAACACTCATACAAGAAAACAAGACAATATTATCACATGTGGAAGAGACATAAAAACAAAACATGACAAGCTCAGTGAACATCATTTTGAGGAGGACTAGGTGTTATGGGTAAAGAGGTATCAGTATGAAGAGCTGGTAAATACCAAGTGTGGAAGTAACTAATTACATTTACTCTAGTTACAGTAATTGAGTAGCTTTTTTGAGTAGTACTTTTTTGAGCATTTTTTTAAACTGAGTAATTGTACTTTTACTTCAGTACATTTTTACTAAAGTATCGTACTTCACTACATTTTAAATCACATCCATTACAGAGTACAGATTTCCATAAACTCTCTATAAGCCACAGAATCTGGACCAATGTAAACTGACAAATTGTGGAGCCATTCACAGTGAACAGTCAGTCAGCAAAGAAGAGAAGAATAAAATGACTTTTCTTTGTTTGTACACTGTATTTTGTAATTTCCTTCTTTTTTTTTTTTAAATTAAAAGATCTAGTTTGACCTGCTGTCCTCTCATGGCATGGGAAAGATCACATCTAACAACGTTCTCTTTATAAAAAGTAACTCAGTAACCTTTACTCTGAGTACATTTTAAATTAGCTACTTTTTTTTACTTTTACTTAAGTAGGGTTTTACACCATTACTTTTACTTCTACTTAAGTAGCCTAAAATATCAGCAAAGTAACAGCACTTCTACTTGAGTATGACATTTTGTACTCTTTCCACCATTGGTAAATATTATGAGCATGTTCTGCAGGTTAGGGAGTCAGCCTCCAGATATGAACACCGTGACAGCATGGAGATACTGAGTGAAGTTGAGTGTTATGTGCACCTACATAATGTGTATGTGAGCGGGTTAAATATGTATTTACACATAACTATGCATCTATATGCTTATGTACTGTATGTGTGAGTGTGAATAGACTTGTAAGGGAGGGAGGGAGGGACTGTTAGCTAATTATTTATAATGACAACTGATAAAAGTAAAAACACAAACCGTACCTTCAGCAGCAATCAGCACTTTCGCTCCACTGCAGCTGAAACAGTGCAATAAGGATCTGGACCTCATGTTGTAGTTGAGAAGAGCAGCGGAGCATCCGATCTTCACCAAGCCCAGCCACAGCCAGAGGTAAACGGGCTCGTTCCCGAGGAAAAGTGCGACAGTATCTCCTTGTTTAACGAGGCCGCTGTGCAGCAACACTCTCGCGACCTTGTTGCTCTGCTCATCGCTGTCCCGGTAGGAGAAAGTGTCGGCGTTGAAGCGAATGAACGGCTTGTGCGGCTGCGTCTTCACCCAGTGTAAAAACCGGTCCAGGATAGTGAAGTTACTCTCTCTGTATTTAGAGAGACGGCGCCGTACTGTTACTACCCTGATGATGTACTGGACATCTTGGAAAAAGTAAGGATAGCGAATTAAAAGTCCAAGCAGAAACACAGCACATACTACTATCCAGATCAGCATGTTTACCCGAGAAACGTTAAACGTTAAAACAGGTTTACATGCGTGTGAGTCGCTATAAAGTCTGAGGTTTTTATGTCAAGTCCTTCTGCAGCTTGAAAGGTGGGAGTGTGAAGTGTTGAAGACATGGAGGAGGAGCAGCACAAGTTTTTCTGTCAAGGGTCATATAATATTACGTAATGATTTTGCAGCTTTTTTTTTTTTGTTTCTAGTCCATTATGGTCACTCCGTTTCTGTTGTTGATTTTCTTTCTGCTATTTTACAATTTGTTCCAGTTCTTCTTTGCCGTTTTACTCTATGTACTTTGTAACTTTGTTTTGAGAAGTGCTATATAAAGTTTATTACTATTTGTGTGTATTCCTTGCCTGGGTCCAGATCACGTAATTATCAGTGTAATGTTCCTATAAAGCTTGCAAAATTCAATAAGTTACCCTTTCTCATTCCCTAGGTTACCAGAAGAATGAATCAGCTTCAGGATCCAACTACATGCATGTTGATCATTCTGGTCTGCAGCCTGTATGTTTGAATGTGTTCTCACTACAGAATGCAATGAACATTTATAAAGCAGACTATGGGTCCTTACAGTTTAGAGGTATAGAGCAGTAAGTTTCTTTTATGGATTCTGTGCATGAATTGAATTGAACACGTGACTTTGGATAATACTTTACATGACAATACATTTGAGTAAAATAACTGTGTTGTTATACTTTATTACACATCCATGTAGAAAAAACTTCTGCACACTTAAAAGTCTTTTAGTGACAGGGGCATAGGACAAAGGTTACTGAATAAGTAATATAATCCCACACACAATAAGTAACCACAACACTGACTGTTCATACAGAATACAATTATTTTATTTTAGAAAAGGCAAAAAAAAAGGTACATGTAGAAACATAATACTGCTGCAGGACCATAATGGGATGCTGTTATGTTACAAAATCTACATCTGTGAGTTTACACAGGGGAGTGTTCCACTGTAGCAGTTACTGCAGTGTAGTAAAGTAGTGCAGTATCAATCACCAAAATGATTTATAATTTGATGTTTTTAGTTATCTGTTACGTATTCGTGGAAAACACCCAACTACAACCTGGGGCCTATACTACGAAGCAAGTTCAACAAAGTCAGGGTATGTTTGAGTTATATAGTTATATATCCTGATAACCGGTCTGACGTAGCTGGTTAGTTATCAACTGGCTCTGTCAACCCAGGATTTACCTATCCAGCTATGAGCGCGTTCACATGAAAGAGGCGGGGTTTGTAACAAATAGCCAATCACTTGCAACATGGACAGATCCAGATCAAATAATTCGGATAAGATAAAATGAAACTATTGATCCCCGCGGGGAAATTAGATAGTTGTGCAGCAACAGTAATATGATTCAGCGGGGAAAAGGACATAGAATATAAGCGTAAAACTATAAAAATAAGTAATAGCCTAAAAATAGGCGAAAATAATAAAATAGGCTAATCAAACAATAAAAGCCATAAACAATAGACCTAATTATAGGATGATATAAGCCCTAATATTTCCTGCTGACATTTTCAACATGGGTATCGGAAAGAAATGGATAGCTACTAACATTGGGTTCTTCTCTCAAGAAGAACAAAGTCTTATAATGAATAACTGTCAGCATTACAAAACATAACCGCGAAAAGTAAAAGTTGTTTCTGCTTCCAAGGCTAGAGAGGATTACTGGAGGAACTGCCCCGTCATTAGGACACAGTGGGCATATTTTTCATTGATAAAATAGTTTGTGGACACATTGAGGCTGTAAAAAGATTTTCTATTCATAAAGTCGGCCTCATGTTCTTCGGGGCTGCGGTAATGGAATATGAATAGCCGACATTGAACCAAACACTGTTGGGAATCCAATTAAATAAAGTCAGCGCAATTAATATATGCAACAGTAACTTTAATCCATTAATAATATGGTCAATTAACTGGCCTACCTGCTATATCTCCGATATAATAAGTTATCATGGAAAACAACGTGATTCTACTGGTCTGTAAACACGTCGCCCTGCGAACAGCACTTCTTACTGTCTGTTAATTCAAAAATAACAGTTTTCAGTTTTTTATTGGGATTTTCATTTGTATATTTGTCCATATCGGGATCCTGTAGGAATGGTGACGCCCTGTTTCCAGAGAGCTGATTGGTCAGAAGGCGGGCCTTTCATACGTTTTGATCCGATACCCTGAACTGAACCTGCTCCGGGGCAGGTTAGCCGTCCAGCAGAAGTTACCATGGTGATCTACCCCGGTTAAAAGTGAACCACCTTCGTGAGACTGAAAAGCCAGGGTTAAACCCAAAGTTAGCTCGCTAACCTCAAATCCTGCTTCGTAGTACAGGCCTCTGACCTCATGCCAGATAACCAAAACAACAAAAGAAGAGACTAAGTATTCAAATGAAGTATATTGACAGTATGTGTACCTTCCTCTCTGTGTCTAGCCTACAGATCCTTTGTCAGCTAGTGCTGGGGCTTTCTAGGTCGCGGGGTCAGAGTAGTGATACCAGTGTGTGGTGCTGTACATATGCTGTGAGCTCCCTGATGCTGCCTCTTGATTGACCCGAGACACGTGGCTGCAATGACGTCCTCCTTGGCTGGCCTGTCAGACTGGGCGCACGGGTCTTCTGGGATGGGGATCTTCAAAACCTGGCTCACATAAGGTGCAAGGTCCTGGAACAAGAGATCAAAGATGAGGTCCATCAACTCATCGATGTAATCTGTGGAGTAACAGAAACACAGAAGTCATCAGTTGTTCCATTACAAAAGAATATACATTTGGTAAGTAGCAAAATGTGCAATTCTGATTCATAAATTATTTTATACTATAGTTTATACTTTGTTATAACATTTGTATATTTATTTAATGACTGTCTGAGATGTGCTGGCCTCATAGCAGGGAATAGCAATGTTTAATGCAACCAATTATCTCAAATATTTTTTAGGATATTGCATCATGAGTAATACCTACGCCTTACAATATACTGCAATCCAGTAACATTACCACAAACTACAGCCTCAATAATTACTATGTAGTTGATTCTAAACACAGTCTCAAGAAAAAATAGGACATTACAACCTCGAGAAAGGTAGCGTTTATTGTAGTCTCGTTGTTCAGGCTAATATCTGGCATGAGGTCAGGTTGTAGTTGGGTGTTTTCCACGAATACATAACAGATAACTAAAAACATCAAATTATAAATCATTTTGGTCATTGATACTGCACTACTTTACTACACTGCAATAACTGCTACAGTGGAACACTCCCCTGTGTAAACTCACAGATGTAGATTTTGTAACATAACAGCACTCCATTATGGTCCTGCATAAGCAGTGTTATGTTTTTACATGTGCCTTTTTTATGCTTTTTCTAAAATAAAATAATTGTATTCTGTATGAACAGTCAGTGTTGTGGTTACTTATTGGTTTCACATTTACTTTACATGGGTGTGTAAAGGGAAAAACATATATAATCCCACACACACTGTCTACATTTATATGGTGCTTTATTACATTTCAATGACTGAAATGTAATAAAGCACCATGCAAGTGTAGACAGTGTGTGGGATTATATTACTTATTCAGTAACTTTTGTCCTATGCCCCTGTCACTAAGACTTTTAAGTGTGCTGAAGTTTTTTCTACATGGATGTGTAATAAAGTATAACAACACAGTTATTTTACTCAAATTTATTGTCATGTAAAGTATTATCCAAAGTCACATGTTCAAATCAATTCATGCACAGAATGCATAAAAGAAACTTAGAAGAAGAAACTATACCTCTAAGCTGTAAGGGCCCATAGTCTGCTTTATAAATGTCCATTGCATTCTGTAGTGAGAACACATTCAAACATACAGGCTGCAGACCAGGATGATCCGCCATGCATGTAGGTGGATCCTGAAGCCGATTCATTCTTCTGGTAACCTAAGGAATGAGACAGGGTAACTTATTGAATTTTGCAAGCTTTATAGGAACATTACACTGATAATTACGTTTATCTATATTATATGTTTATTATTTAGCACAGACAATTTAGAGTAGATGTGAGTACTGTACAAACTAATGTACAGGACAAAGAAAGGTGTCAACTCTAAAAGAGGTAAGATGTTATGTACAGGGGGAATGACCAGCAGGCCTCCATGAGATGCAATGGTTGAATATTACAGCTATAGTTCTAAAACTGTTGAACTAGCGTTATAGCTGAATAACACTGGCATAAATTACGACAGTCATATGTCCAAATGGTAGAAAGCATGGGGCATAACCATATGTTTGCCGGTGTCGTGACTATATTTGTATCCCCTGAAGAGGAGTTCTTCTTTCGCACACATCACACATCAATTTGATGTATTTGAACGTAATAACTACATAATGTCTGGTGTGTATCGCTAGCCAGTACAACGGCAATTGTAAGACACTTCATGGAATAAAATTACAGCAGCTATCCAAGTAACGTTAGCCAGCGAAAAGCTACCGACACCTACTGTGTTGATTAGACAGCCTCAAACCACCGGCACCAGTGAACGTCAGGCTAAAAATGAATCAAACAAACCATAAGGTACAGTTACCGTGCGAGACACTCCGGCAGGTGAAGTTAAATATCGTTTTTATGGGATACAAATTTGTCCACTATGGCTATCCAGAAATACCACAGCTGACGCAACCACATACACACGCACGGTGAGAAAGTACGAACAACACACTGAAATTTCAACCTACCATTCAGAGACATCCTGCTGTAACCTGTCTGTAAAACTTCGGCAGTTGCCTCCTCTTGTTCGGTTGACAGATTCCGCCTCAAAAATGTACGGTTTTACATGTTGTGTCACAGAGTTTTCTTCTACAAGGAGCTGCCATGTTGGTTAACACTTCTCCTTCCTAGCCTGGCCACCTGCTGGCCACCGGTGTGGGAGCAAGGCATGTATAGTCGATCTAGGCACTCTGATGTCGATCAACCAATAGGCGAAAAGTTGACCCCATGAGACACAGCCCCCTCATTTGCATAATGAAGCAGAAACGCATAAAGAAATGTAAAAAGAAAACACAGAAATAAATAAGTTTGGGGAAATAAATAGGGGGAAAATGAAAAGGGAAAATAATACAGACATAAATACAGAAATAAATAAAATGAAAAGAATTAATAAATAAAATGGAAAATTAAATGGGAAAGTAAATAAATAGGGGAATTAATACAAAGGTAAATAAATACAGAAGCAAATTAAAACAGAAATATAAATAAATAGGGGAATTAATACAAAGGTAAATAAATACATAAGCAAATTAAAACAAATATAAATAAATAGGGGAATTAATACATTTTATCAATTAATTAATGCCTACATTTATTTTGAATATTATTTTTGGTGCATTTAATGGCATATTTATTTATTTATTGAGTCATTTATTTATTTATTTTTCATTTTGGCAGTTACAGTCCTCCATACCTGCCATACTGTTCGCTTGTTTATTCAAAGTTTATTAATATTGAACGTATTGCATGTCCAAATTGCACCAAATCCGACACTGCACATCCTTGGGTCCCCAGCAATACAACCGCCAAGTGTGAAGTAGATCGGACGAACGGTTCTCGAGATATGCGAAGGACACACATACAGACAGAGATTCCTTGCTTTATACTAGCGGTTCTCGAGAAAGCTGCAAGCAGCAATCGGCCCGTTCCGGACAGGCACGTTTTGAATGGGCACTGCACTAGTGTATTCAATTGTAGTAACTGACTGAGGGTAGCTGGACCTGAAAGGATTATATTTGTATCAATAGACACTGTTTAGTTCAGAATAGTCTCCAACATAGGCTACTTGTTGAGATGTAAAAATGATGTATGTGCCATAGAGATAAAACAAGATAGAGTTTTATCTCTATGCTATGTTCTTTATGTTTACGCCTACAGGTTTAGCTGGTGAGGTTAAGGTCAGATAATCATGAGTCATCAGATTTAACAAAAGCAACTCCAAGAAATACGTAAAAAAAAGATTTATTTGTCCTCTATGCACAGCATATCTCATTAAGTTGATATAAAATAATTTTAATTTAAATAAAACAAACAAAATCAATAGTATCTATTGATGGGGATGGGAGGCATAAAACACACAAACTGCAAACATCTGAGAAAGAAGGCTTTGCAATTAAAACAATATGTGGAACACTTTACAGGAACATGGGTCGATCAGTCATCTTTCAAACACCAACATCAGACGCTCCAGGGATACACAGGCGTTTTTCAGATCCTCCTCTTGCATCTATTTTAATAACCTAATCTAAAAATCCTACTTATCAGAGAGAGAGAGAGAATACAGAGAGTAGAGACACAACTCCTATATAAACCCACATCTATCTAGTCACAGCGTGCTTACAGGCGTGGCCCATGAGCGTCACTCATTCATGGTGTTACAACTTAACAGTGTAGACCAGATTAAGTCCTCTATGAGCCACGACCTTTGACCTAAAATCATCCCCTTCAGGGTCCACCTCTCTGTGTTACAAGTATCACTTCTATGCAAGTGAATGAACACATAAGAGAATGCCTGAAAGCTGAAACTTCAGATCCCCGGGGCAGCTGATGTCAGCCTTCATGAGCTAAAACTGAGGTATGGATGCAAAAATTGAAGGATGTTCGAATCAAGTGAAATATCACTATTAATTCATTGTTCATCCATTAAAAAGGAAACCATCCCTATTTAAAAAAAAAAAGGGAATTCATATAAAACCATTCCAATTATTTTTGACAGTTCAATCAATATTTGTAAACAAACGGCTGTCTTCTTTGAAATATAATCAACCAAAACTCTAAATCTGTGACATCTATAAGAGACCTTTGATCTGGAATCAAAGAGTGTTTGACTGAACTTGAAAGTGAGCTTTGTTTCACTGTAACGCTCACTATTTTGCACCAGAAAATGTTAATATTCCTGGAAAAACTCCCCAGAGTACAGCCATATTGTCTGGAAAGTTGTTCTCCAAATCATTCTGTCAATGAACCGGGTCCAAAAAGTGTCTCGCTGAAATCTCAGTTTAAGAATCTTGGGTCTCGTGTTTGTAGCTTTGAGAGAATTTTATATGTTTTAAAATCTAGACTGAACTGTCCAAAGCGGGCGGATTATCTGTTTTAATGCCAGGGCAAATTTGTGAAACCTCTCAGGGCAGGAATGTGCTGTAAGCCTGTAAGATCCACACTGAGCAGCACAAGTATTTGGACAGTAACATTATTTTGTTTTGGCTTCATGCTCCTGTTTCGGATGTGAACGACAGCATGGCAGTGGGACTAAAAGGCAGCCTGCCAGCTTCAATTTGAGGGACTTTTCAGACATGGCTCTGTCACAGAAGCAGGTTTATTCAAAGCTGGACCCTTGTTTACTTATTTTAACCCAGATCATACTGCCTCAGTGTAATTAAGAGCCAAGTTGAGTCACAGCTAAATTTGTATGGATATGCTAAGATGCAAAAAGGCTGGAAAGAGTCCAGTGAAATCTCTGGGTTGCAGACATCTCAAAGTCAATGCACAGCAACAATTTTTGGCTTAATTATTATCTTAATCCGTCACCCAGAAACGAGGGACTGCGAACAACAGCTGGCTGTAGTTTTTTTGGGTTTTTTTTTTTAGTGGTTCACCCGATACGGCTGAAAATCCCCTCAAATTCAAGTTGATAGGCCGTGTATTATCCTAGTTTAACCTCAACACTGTTACTGTGTCATATCACATTCAAAAATAATACTGAGGATTATAAGCCAAAATAAACAAGCATGTTTCTGTCCCAATAGTTACAAAACTCACTGTGCATGTTTTGGGTTTCAAATCTAAATATTATACCTGAGGGGACAGATCAGATAGTCTAGACCAGAACTGCGAGGTACTGTATGATATGTGGCGGTGTTTCAGATATACTAAGTATCAACAAATTTAAATGTAAACACACACACTGCAAGCAACTATGGAGGCAATAATTCTACTGCATGTAAACTTCATACATTGTGTTAAAAGGCAATATAAGGCATCATATGGTCAGCTGTTTGAAATAGTCAGGTTAATACCAAGTGTGTCTTCCTGTTTCACCCCAGACTCGTCCTTCACAGTGTCATTTCTGTTGGTAGAAAGGACTGTCAAAGCCGCTGTCCTGCTGGCAATGCCTCAACTCGGAGAACAGAGCCTTCGGACAAACTCGGTACTGCTTCTCGCCCTCAGAGCCGGGGATGGGCTCTCTGTGCGTACTCATCTTTGCACCGGGAAAGTTCGAGGTCTTGGTGTGAGGCGGCATCTTGGCAATCTCATTATAAACCGTCAAGTCAGAAATGTCCGGGGTGAGGCTCCCAAACTCTCCCAGGTCGCTGGCCGACGCAGCGCACAGAGAAAATGGCTTCACCGGTTCAACTTTTCTTCCTAAGTAGGAGAGTGTGGAGACGGGGAAGTCTGTGTTTGAGTCGCTACTCGACAAACTCCAGTCGCTCTGTCTCTCATCCCTGACAGGAGCTTCCTGGATGAGGAAGGGTTTGTTCTGTCGCTCCGAGTCGAGCCGATCGTCTGCTTTACCAGACTCTCCTCCCTGGAGGTACAGCTCTCTGCTCTTATTCCTCAGAGACACACTGACAAAATCCACCTGGGATGTCGGGGCCAACTGCCGGGACGGTTTGTAAGAGGGGAGGTGTGCTCGGGCTTTCAACCCCGATTCCTCTGAGGCCTCCAGCTTCCCAGACAGAGGAATGTCCTGGTGGGAAGCTTTACTCAAAGGTTTAGTCCTTGCTGCTGCGGGGACTTGATATTCTGAACCAGTGTGAGTCGTCTCCCTGTGTGTCCTCTCCTCCGGTCTGATCTCAGGTGCCTGAATTACTGTAGATGCGTTCTTACTGAAACCTGCTTTTCTACCTGGAGTGTTGCCAGTGGACACAGCTGTCGACGAACCTGTCAATACAGAACATCAATCCACACCACTTGGAAAAAAGCATTAAACATCAGATTTTCATATTATACCAGTTCTGCATGACAGGACTCACCTGGTAAGCTGTGGTTCTTTCCAGATTTCTTTTTGACAGGCGTCTCCAGCACTTTGGCCATGGCTGCCAGCTTGCCAGCAGCATTCATTATTTTCTTTTCAGCCCTACGGAAGACAGGAGGGTCAATACACTTAGCCTTTGCGAACCATGATGAAACAAGCAAACAAGTTAAGGACGATTATGGCTCCTTGCCCTGTAGCCTGTCCTCCATCCTCCAGTAACTCCTGCAGGCAGGTCAGATAGTAGTGCCGCATCTTCCTGGCAGTGTCTTGCCTCTCCCTCTGCACCTCCACGCGGATCATCTCCGCTGCTCGCTCCTTACTCTCCTGGAGGTAACACAGCATGTCTCCTGACACACAAACACAATCAGAAGCACCTTTATTCATCAGGTACATTAAAAACATGCACAAGGAATTTGGCTTGGTGAGGTTTGGTGCAACTACATATAACAACAAATACACACTGTCCAGGACATCACATTTACTGCAGAAAGAGACAATGCAGGCCTATGTTGGGACACCAGACATAAAACTATACAAAAAACATTTAGTGTTGATGTACAGGAGGCCAGGAGCAATTCTCCACACAATTTCACACCAAGTTTTATGAGCTTTATGAAAAGTATAACCACTTTAGGAAGGTAATCTGTCAGCAAACCTATCTAGTAATAATGACAGTTGTGGGATTTAATATTTCCTTTGATATTAATCATTTTACAGCATCTGATGTTATTTTGGGTGAGCACTTATGTAAAAACCTAGCTAGGATGTCAGAGGAAAGAAGGGTGCGTGAGAGCGGTTATGTCACTGGGTTATCAAGTGGACTCCTCCCATCACAGATGTTTCGGTCCACAACACCTCCAGAAGGCTCAACAGCGTCCCACACAGAATATAATTTAATCCACAAAGCCAGTTCATGAGAACAGCTTCATTACGAACCTCTGATCTTTTCCACAGTCATCGTGTATTGCTGCTTCATCTCCTCAAGGCCCAACTGAAGATTTTGTTGATCAGAACTCCTGTCAGAAAGATGAATGTAGGCCTCAGCGTGTTAGAATTCAGTACTACTACCACCAATACTACTACTAAAAAAACAAACAAAAAAACACATTCATCTTTCAGCTTAAAAAAACCAAATTCAAACAAACCCAAATTTAAAAAAACTACAAAACTACAAATTTCATTGTTGGCTGAATCAGAGAATATCACAAGAACATACTGTACCAATTTCCAAAACCTTAACTATGAAACACCCACTGATCTAACCTACAGTTCCTACAGTGAATTTTGATTTTCAAAATTTAATTCAGTGCCTTTAAGATAATGCTTCAAAACATAAAGCCTTGCTTCTTATTTGTTTTTTTCCCTTTAAAGCACTAAAGAAGAAAGCACCAGAATTTGGCCATATAAATCTCAGGTATACAAATCCTCAAGATTTTTGCTTTTTCAGCTTTCATCACTAATTTTAACTCAACATAACTATCCATTTCACTTAAAAGTTTACAAACCAACAAATCAAAAACTTTTAGAGCCTCAAAACACATTTAAATCACTTATACATCTAATATTTAGCTGTCAAATTAATTGAGATACCATGTAAGAGTGGAAAATAAATAGCTTCAATCTAATAAATCAAAGGATAAACAAAGCGAGCAGTGGGGCAACAGTGTTCCAATGGGGGCCTGTCATACTACAATTCTAGATTAAGGCTTATTAAACATTATTTCATGACAAAAACAAATTTAATTAAATCAAAATAAAAAAAATAAACACACACCCTGAGGCTTCTTTGGATCTCTTCAGTTCCTCTAGCTGCAGCAGGTGATCCTCCTTTGCCTTTCGTAAGCCGTCTTCATGCTCATCTACAATAAACAATAGAGTTGTATCTATTGGAGCAGGTCGAATAATTCAATTTCAACCATTTTGAAAAACATTTAAATAGATGCATTATATACCTTTGAGACGTTGCATGGCCGCCTTGTGCTCTCGGACGGTGTGCTGGAGCTGACGGCAGGCTTTCTCCAAGTGTCTCTGGAGGTCCTGGTTCTTCTTCTGCAGCTTGCCTACAGTCTCCGCGCACTGCTTTCCACAGCGGGCCTGCTCCCTCCTCTGGGACACAGAGCCTGGAAATGATGGACAATAATGTCACATAACTGTTGATGGGCACTCCACCATATTTTAATCAAATGAGGTAATACTGCGTGTCATGTGGTTTAAATATGGCGTTTTCAAAATGCCATGACTAGTGAAGAGACAATATGAGGAACAGCGGTGAATTCGATGATATTTCATACTTTGTATTTTGTTGATTTCTCTCTCATGGTGTTCCTGTGTTTCTTTCAACACACGGCTGAGCTTCTCCTCACTCATCTATGGGGGTAAAAATGCAGCCATGAAGGGAAGAGCAAGTCACAATTATTAGACATCAGATAAATCATTACCATTGCTACACCCTGCAACGTTTCATCACAGTAGTGCTTATAGTGTTGTAAAATTCTGGCCTTGGCATTCAGGTGACCCAGTAACAGAGCACAGCCAGACCTGCTCACAGGGCAATTATTAACAGATGAGGAGATCAGTTATCTCAGCTTTACACAACAGCTATTCAACAACAACTCACTTTCTTCCACTCCTTTTTGGCCTGGGATACTGCTTTGGTGATCATATCTTTGCAGGATGATTTGACAGTGTGTGTTATCGTGCCCTCTGAGGCGTTCCCACTGGCCCTCCTGGTTTCGTCAGTATTCTGCTGTTCTGTGTTGGGATCCCTGAGGAGTTGCGCCTGGAGCCCTGCCAGCCCAGTCTGAAGCTCCACTAGAAAATCCTCCCTGACCTGCCGTCTGTGTGCCTGCTCCTTCTCCACCTGCTGACCTCTCCACTGCTCCTCTCTGGTCCTCAGAGCCTGCTGCATCTCAGCCTCCGTCTGCAGGAGCAGCTCCTTCTTCTGGAGGTCGGCCTCCTCTCTGGCCTGCTGCAGAGCCTGCTCCAGCTTTTTGTGCTGCTCTTGCAGCCTGGTGTGGTACGCCTGCTCACTGCGAACCTGGATGATGGAGATCTCCTGCTGTTTGTCCCGGTTCCAGGCTGCTCTAGCTCCAGCCAACTCAGCTTTCAGCAGGGCAGCCTGCTCTCCCCTCACTTGCTCCAACTGGCTCTGGAGAGTTGCCACCTCTTCTTGGAGCTCCTCCACCCTCTGGGCTCCAGACCCTGGCTCCTCCAGCTGGCTCCTGTGCCTCTCCTGCCGCTGCTCTCCTGCCAGCCTCAGGGCCTGGGACACCTGACACATTCAGAGTTGGGGAAAACACATGATCAGAACAGTAAAACCCAATTTGAAGGTAGTCACACTAACTTCCAGGTAACTTGCAAAGGTGAAAGCTTGTCATACCCGTTGTTGTATGCGTTTCTCCTGTAGCTCTTCCCACTTCACCTTCTCTCTTTGGAGAGTGTCTTGGTACTCTGGTAGTGAGGTCAAATCCTCAAGCCAGCGGTTGTAGGCTCTG
This sequence comes from Centroberyx gerrardi, assembly GCF_048128805.1. Taxonomy (NCBI): domain Eukaryota; kingdom Metazoa; phylum Chordata; class Actinopteri; order Beryciformes; family Berycidae; genus Centroberyx; species Centroberyx gerrardi. The sequence goes on along the minus strand of NC_136000.1, from coordinate 12,798,394 downwards.
GTTACTGCACCTTCAACCTGTAACAATCCCACATTTAAGTACACTACTGTACATGACCATTTCAAATACCATGAGGAGGGATGAATCCATACAAGTCTGAGGAAAAAATACCTAAAAGCTGTCATGTGGCTCAATGGGTAGAAGCACTAAATATGCATGGGTATGTGATTTGATTCCAACTGGTACCACCAAAAATAAAATGTACTCATGGCACAGTAAAGCATGTTTGAATAACTGGCATATGTATTCTAAAAAGCCCACTAACCTGTTTGGCCATGTCCTCCAGGTGTTTCTCGTGAAGTTCTCTCTGGGCTTGTTTCCTGGCCTCCTCCACGGCCTTGCGTTTGACTTTGTCAGCTTCCAGCTGCAGCCACTGTTTCTGGGCAGTGAGCCTGGAGTCCAGCTCCTCAACCGTAATTGTCACACTGCTGGCCTCGCTCTCATCTGTCTGACAGGTTTCCTCAGCAGTCTCTGTGTGTTTATTTCTCCTTGCCTCCTCCAGCCGCTGGGCCCAGGTACTCTCCATCTGCACAGAAGCAGTAACACATTTCAAGCCTGACATGTGAAATCACCATGAGGGGGCTGAGGGAGCTGGGCATGGAATATGCGGGATCATACCTTTTGCAATTCCTCCTTCCAAGTAGCCTTGGCTGAGGCTACCTGAGAGTTGACCTGGTGCTGGATCTCAGTCTCCTTCTCTTTGGACCAGAGAGCTTTGAGCTGGTTTAGCGAGGCCTGATGCTGCGCCTCTAGCTCAGTCCTCAGATTCTCCACGGCCGCACTGTTCTCCTCTCTCATCTTTTGCTGGGAACAAGAACCGATCAGTCAAAAGACATTCTCTCTCTACAGGTAATCCTTGTTGTACACAGGCAACTTCAGTTCTGTGATTATGGGATTATTTATGTGTATACCTCATCTTCTCTCATTGAAGCTTCCTCCCTCTCTCTGCCGCGTTGGCTTTCTTCAAGCATGTCCTTCTCCTTGCAGACTGCTATGTAACACTCTTGCACAGCCATCATCTTATCATTGGCCTCGGACAGCTGGGTTCTGTGTAGAAAGTAGCAAGTACTGTAAATGAACTGCAAAGATTTCCAGACAACTAAGATTCTCAGTGACAGGTAATGGGGACTCACTGTAGCTCCTGGACCTGCTGCTGGTGCTGTGCAGTCAGCTGATCAACCTGAGCTTCGTGCTCCAGTATGAGCTCCGTTCTGACCCGACTCACCACGTCATTCCTGTACTGCTGCTGAATCCGCTCGGATCTGAATAGAGAAACAGAAATTCAGTTGAGCTTTTGGGGGCACAAAGGATTGTAACATCCTGTGTATTGGTAAATTCTAGGCAGTAGGTGTTAGGGTTTGACCAATATGGGTTTTTGAATATTGATACCGATATGTTTGGACTGAAGCTGCCAATAGTAGATATTTTGTGCTGATATTCAATATATTTATATCTGACTGTTTTCATGGATTCAGGATTTCAGGATTCAGTGTTTCTTACAGAATTTTTTCCTTGGCAGGATGGAAAAAACTTTTTATGCATGTGTGGTCAAGGAGGGACCTCCATCATATTGGAGGTGGATGACATTGACCGATATACAATATTTAACGAAATATAAATTATGGTCCAATATATCGGCAAACCCTATATGTACATTATATATTGATATATTGGTCTAACCCTAGTAGGTGTTACAGTTTATTATATATATATATATATATACACATATATATATCTATACACATACATACATACATATATACACATACATATATCTACATACATACATACATACATACATACATACATACATACATACATACATACATACATACATACATACATACATACATACATATATATATATATATATATATATATATATATATATATGAGCAATAGAACAAGAAAATTAATTTCCAATTTTTCATTCCATTTTAGTGAATGAAAATAAAGGAAACAATGAATGTGATCTTCTTTCTCTCTTCCATGCTCTCACCTCTCAGCAGCCTCCTGCTTCTCCTGGTCCAACTCCTGGATCATCTCCCTCATCTTGGTGCACAGCTCTAAGTTGGCAGATCTCACCTTCTCCTCACTCTGCTTCAGCTCCTTGTTCTTCTTTTCTAGGGCCTGGAGTTAGGAGAGAAAAACAATCCTTCATGATTGAGTCAAAAAACAGTGCTGTGCAGACAGAACATGATTGTATTATCATTTAGGTTCAGTTGATTTGATGATAAACTACAACCAACCTCCACTTGTTCCTGTAAGCGTTGTTTATCTTCTTGTAGTTGCTGCAACTCTTTCTGAGATGCTCCAGTCAAGTCAAGATGCTTCACCTGGCTGTTCGCTCTTACCTGTGGAACACACTGATTTTTTATGATCATTGTCTGTATTAGGGTTATTTTTATCTCTTACCTGTTATTTATGCATTTTCTTGTGTTTGTACAATACCATGTACCAGAGTTTTGATGTCATTTGGTTTCTGCTGCCCAATTCACTTGTGTCTTTGTCTGCCTTTCTCTGTCCTTTTTTCCTTTTCAGGTTAATAAGCCCCTTAGGGTTTCACTGTCTGACCTGCACAGTTTGCATTTCTTTTTCCCACCTTTTTTCAGTATTTTATCATTTATACATGTAAATAAAGAAACCCAACTGACCAAACTACTTCAACTTGAACAACAGCGGACAATGTATACAACAGTATAGTGTTCCACGCCTTGCCCAGTAGTACAATATTAAACCCAGAGCCTGGTCTTGTAGGTGGCAGTCCTCACCGAGGAGCTGAGCTGGGCTTCATCCAGCTGGGTCTGCAGCTCGTCCACCTGGGCCTGAGAGTGCTGGAGCTCCTCCTGCAGCTGGCCAATCTTCTGCCTCTTCCCCTTCAGACTGGCCAAGCAGCGCTGCATCTCCACTCTCAGCTCCCGCAGCGCCTCGTCCTTGGGCAGCTTGGGGTCCGACAGGTCAGCCAGCACAGTACTGACCACACAATGGGGGGAGAGAAAATGATGTATGCTTATAATCCATTTGATATAGACATCAACTTCAGGGCCACTTTTGATATTTGTTTATAGAGATGACAGTGATACTACTGTGTACAATTGCGTACCTGTGAAGTCTGCCATTTTTCCAGTTTGCTTTCTTTAATCCTAAATCCACACAGGATTCAGACAGCTGGTTGTCCCAGTCACCATTTAGGTCTAATGCTATAACACCGTGCTTCACAGCCGATTCATACATTGTGATCTGCTCCTTCAAATCAGCCAGATCCTCCTTTAAGATAAATTGTAAAACAAAAGATAAAAAGGTTGATCAACTGTGATAAGTAGCTCTTTTTTTGAGTAATAGCATTTTGAGGGTGGCCCCATCCTGGGACAGAAAATAAGAATGCAAACCTGTAAAACTTTGTTCATGTTTTCACTCAAGGCCTTGGCTGATTGAGCTTGCTGTAGTTTGATTTGCATCTGACTCATCTCCTGCACGGAACCTTGGGAGAACAGAGAACAGCAACAGAGAGGAAAGAGGTCAATCTGACTGCAGTCAACACTGTTTTGATAGAGCTAGTAGGGAACGGCATGTGGTGGCAGTTCACAAGAAAACCCCATCACTCACCTGTTTGCAGCAGCTTGGCACATTGTTGTTGACTCTCCTCCAGACGCTGAGTGAGGGCATTGATGACTCCAGCTCTCTCCAGTTGCTCTTCCTCTCTCTGGCGCTCCAGCTGCTTCACCTGCTCCCGTAACCTCTGACCAACGTCAGTCTGGAAGCAACGAAATAACAACATACCCCCCGTTAACACATACTCACAACCTTTGTTGACACCTCAATCTCTTTCCCCATTAGTACATCATATGACAGTGACATTTCTGACCTGCTCCTTCAGAGCCTGAGAGCTAGAGTCAAGCTGTTGCTCCAGTGTCAGCAGTGCAACCTCATGCTGCTCCCTCATAACGGTGACGTCTCTGTCGTGCTGCTCCCGCGCTCTGGACAGCGTGTCGGAGCGACACAGCTCCAACATCTGCTGCTTCATGCTGTCTACTGCAGCCTCTGCCACCCTCTGCTTCTTCATGTTCTGCAATCAAAACAAAACTAATGTCTCCACATCTCTTATCAAAAGCGCCTTCTAATTTCATGAGTGCATTCATTTGGGTACTTAAAATTTAAAATACTTAAATTCAAACTCCTGATCCTAGCAATGCTATGCTCTACCCGCTGAAGCAGTGCTCTCCATAAGTGGTGCAACTTGTCTGTATTTTGCTTTAAAAAAAAAAAGCGGCAGTATCTAGGAACACAAAACTTACCTCATGGTCTCTTTCAGTCAGTGCCTGTACTTGCTGCTCCAGTGACTTCACTTTGTTTTGCATTTGAACCTCTTTCTCCTTGGCCTCTTCAATCAATCGGCTTGACTCCTTAAGACTTACTGCTAGGCCATCTTTTTCATCTATTGGCAATAAAAACATGACAAACATGTTCCCGGGGACTACAGCATGTGCAGTTATAAAAGACTCCACCACAATTGTTTTATAGATTGCAAAATGATGTTCTAAAAATGTTCTTGAAAAATGGAGGGGAAAAAAGTAGTCTTCAAAAGAGTGCTTGAAAGTGTAAGAGACCCTCATAAGTCTAAGAGTAAGAAGCCATGAATCACTTACTCAAAGCCTTTTAAGTACAAGTAAATTTGTTATTGCCCCACCAGCTTGTATTTCAGCTTTTGAATGCAGCATAGGAAAAGAGAACAACAAATCATAATATGTAGCGGTATTAAACTGCAATCCTTAAGATATCACAAATGAGTAGAATCACATTATTATTTTATCATGGACCAAGTATCATAATAAAGCGCGTGGCAATTCCAACCCCCCATTTTGCAAGTACAAACTTGGCAAAACATACCTTTGACGATTGCAAACTGATGCTCAATGTATCTCATATTGCGCCTTGAATCCTCCAGTTTTCGCTCCAAGTCTTCAATTTGCCTCTGTTGAGCCTTGTTTAAAATCTGTAGCTGGGCAAGCTGCTCCCCATCAGCAGTATCTGAAACACAGCATAAAAATTATATTCTCATCAATATAAAGGCTGAATCAATCACTTGTTGTTTTTAACCCTTATTTAACCATAAGACATTCTCATTTACAGCAATGACTTGAGGCAGGAAAGTGGGGGGTTAGACAATTAAACTAACAACACAGTGGGTAGTACAACCAAAGTTTTGTACTGTAACTCAACTAGAGCAGTTGAGAGTTCAGTGCCTTGCTCAAGGTCACTTTGACAGTAGTTGTTGAGAGAGAAAGAGCCCTTTTTGTTCAATTTTGTTCTGCTTGGACAGATTTGCCCAGCCAGTTCAGGGATTGATTTTCAAGTCACAAGCTCACTTTTCTAGCCATTAGGTTACAGTGATTTTCATGTCACTGTACTCTACTAGTGCCATTAATCTAAACAACAAAATCAATACTGTGAGACTCACTCTGTGCCGAGTCAAGGAATTCTCTCTGCAGATGGTCAAAGTGACCTTCTTGGTGAGCGGCCTGTGAGTTAAACATCTTGGGCTGGCAGGCAGGTTGGTGAGGGTTAAAGTTGACCTTGTACTGATCCACCCTTCTGTCCCCGGATCCAGCATAGTCGAAATTCTGAAGGTCAAAACATGACGAGAGACACAGAATGTTTGAAACAGAAATACGATTGTACTGATTTACTATGGCACCCTGAGGAAGGCTATGTACGTACGTGCCGCAATACGTCAGTGGGTTTTAAACATTTTTAACATGTGTATGCTATGCATTCGCCAATAAGTAATAAAGGCTTTCTACTTTTTGTATGGGAGAGTGCCTTGGATACATTTTTTCTGCAGAAATACGATTGTGTTTTATAACTCAAAAAGAATAAACCCACTCAAAGTCTCTCATTTAAGCTACTATATAATTATGACGCATTTACATTGTCAGGTAACACAATGTGCATTTGTAATTCAATTACTTCAATGTCAAAATAGGCTAAACCTAAAACTCCACTCACTTGAAAATGCTTTCTAGTGTTGTTCTGCTCCCCGTAGGTCTGCTTGTCCCTTCGTCCTCCCTCTCCGTCATATTCCACAGGGTTATTAGCGCCTTGTGGGTATGGTTTAGACTCATACTCGTCTGTGGAGAAATCGTTGGCCTCTGTAGATTTTTCTGTGCCCATGCTGGTGTATGTATAGTCTCCTTGGTTGAACTGAGACTGCTGGTTCCAGGTGTGAGGCAGGGGTCGATTCTGAGGGTGACTTGCATGGCCATTGATCTGAACAGCTCCATCCTCATAAGCATACTCATCATGATCAGGGCCTTGACCATAGTCAATTTCATAATTCTTCAAAAAAGACATTGACAGCAAATTTAATTAAATACCTTTCTCGATAACGCCCAGAAAAAAAATGTACCAATAAAAAGAAACCAACACCCTACCTCTTCATGGGAGGCAGGTCTTGGATGATCCGACCATTCACATTGCTGAGTCCATGTGGACTGAGGGCTGAACAGACAAAAAAAGCATTTTACAATGGATTGTTGGATTTTACAATCCAACAATTATTGTACGTATGAATTTTTCTTTATTGCATCCAGAGTTTGAGAAGCTGAAATTGCTAATGTCTCAGCAATAAAATGTGTATGTTACCTCTTGCCGGTGTTTTTATTGCTGCAGGTAGAGTACTCCAGCTCTGGGGAGGAGGAGTCCATGCTATCTTCCAGCATGTCATCGGGCAAGTCTGTGAGCAGTTTGTGCAGCTGCAGAAAAATAGCACATGGAAATGACTCACCCAGGTTGCTCCGCAACCGAGTTATATAGTAACACAGAAAAAAAACACAGTGCAAAGAAGCAATCAACCATAGCATGAAAGACAGAATCTCTCAGGCGGTAAATTTGTAGGGTTTCATTCCAAAGAGCTACATATCCATTTTGAGAAAACCTTGTTACGTGAAATTCATCACTCAGTATTTTAAAAACAGAGATGATACCAGCCTCAAAAAGTTATATTATTTTGTAGGAGAAAAGGCATAAAATAGCTACAAACAAATGTTTTCCCCTAAGTTTTACTTTCATGTCAGCAATTATTTTGTAAGAGCTGGTGTCACCCATTTTCACAAATCATGCATATCTCATTTTGGAATAAAACTTCACTTATAAAAAAGTATGCTGATCATCCTTTTCATTAACACTATCAAATAAACACATGAAAACTGAGAAACAAAACACTGACAGACAACCATGACACAAAACAACGAGGCAAACTCTCCTCTTTGTCAGCAGCAGACTGAACAGGCTTGCCTTCACAACCAGCAGTGAGTGATGGAACAAGCAGAGCCAGCTGGACTTACTTCCCACAAGGACTGTTGAATATTCCTCACATCCTCCACTGTGTCCACGACCGAAGGACCCATATTCCACTTAGGTATTTAACTTAAAGATTGAAGAGGCAACTGCGCTTCAACTGCCAAGCCACATGATAACCTTCCAGCCTAATCTAATACACAGAAGACCTTCTGTGTGAAACATCCGAAACGTGTCTGGCATGTTGTCGGCTCCCTGTGGTATCGCTGTGTTTTGGTCCCAAAGAACTCCATTGTTTAGACAAAACATATAGGATGGTTAACTGGAGCAGAAACATTCTAATTACCGGTGACAAACATTTTCCACTTGACCAACTTTTGAATACTATAGCCTACACCAAATAATTTTCCATTTCAGCCTTAATATTTTTCCAAAGTCGCGTTTTTCAGAATGTTGCAATCCACTGAAAATACCTTCAATCACAGTATATCTACATGCTAGCTCTACTCAAGAACAACTGGGACCCAGCTCAGAAATTAGGTAACCTAAATAAGAGAAAGTAGAGAAAACACAGGACAGAGCTAGTTTCAGTGTGACACACCTGGAAGGAGGCCTTTCCCCTGAGCCAATAATAGCTCAGGTTCATGGTGCAACAGATTGTTGAGGCGTGAGTAACACAGCATGCTTGTATAGCAGTGGAGCAGGCTGTGCTTTTGAAATGCAAACACTTAAATGCTTCCCTTAACAGACAACTGCAATACCCACTCAGAGCAACATATAGGTACCTGACTACTTTCATTATCAATTGTTGTTCAACTTTAAGAGCTGAAAGCTTAAAGGGACATACGAATGGTATATAAAAATGCCAACATGAACTATGGGATAAAATATACATAATGGGTGAGCACTAGATGCTGTCTGTGAACACTGAGGTAGAGACAATAATGCCTTCAGTATTGAATTGCAGTTAAGAGGCCTAACTCTTTTACCCAGCCAGTGAAAGAGGTACGATGCACTGCTCCATTCACAATTTTAGCATGTCATAGACAACTCTGCAGAATAAATGCATGTTTGGATAGATGTACGATCAAACAAAGCAATGGACCTCAAGCAACTCGAATACCTATAACAAAGTCTGACATTGGCAGCAGACAAGTGACAAACACAACCGCAACACATATCATAATCACGTTACAATGCTATATGCATGTTCCTGCACCTCTTGCTCTCTTGCATAGTCCTCCTGGTCGTATTCTTCCTCATCATGTTGTGTTTGAAGAGCAGCACTATCAAAATCGATAGACATGATGATGCAGAGCTTGTCGGTGCGAGGTCTGCTGAGAAAAAGACGTGCAAAACAAACTTTATTTAAGGGACATATCACAACAATCAGGAACTATAGTAGTTAAATTCAACGTATATTGGATGATTAACTAGCTAGCGTTAGCGTTAGCTAATAAGAGTTTTGATACCAACCAACACCAAAACAGACACGTAACGTACCTGGCAAAAACGAGACAGAACTTTCCTTTGTTGGAGTGAAAATTCGTTGTTTTCGGTAGTTATGTTTGCTAACTGTTAAGTTTGATTACTGTTTACGTTACGAACCAGTAGCTAGCTAAGTTAGCTAGCTAGCTAACGCCTTAGTAACAATAACAAACCGGACAACCATATAAAAAACGACCTGGCCATGCTTCAAAGAAACGGTACACCAAATGAGCTTGGTCAAAAATATAGAATAGCCAGCAAACCAGTTAACGTTAGCTTGCGTGCTAACTGGCCGACCTGTAAACTTTGTAAGCTAAAAGCTAGCCGGCTAGCTGTTCAGACGTCCGCTTTAAGAGCAGCAGACTCGCCCCCTTTGAAATGTCGCGCGCATCAGCAGCGCCAAAGCTCTCCGGTCCTTATTGGCAGTTTCTGCCACAGACTGCTGCTGCGCTTCTCACATCACCATACAGCACCACACAGTATATCACTGGTACACTCATACACCGATTTAATGTTACTTTACGGTAACAAAACATTTGTATATGAGCTTATCGACGTCCACACTTGTTGCCAGTATATTTAACAAGCATTAAAGACAAACTGAAAGGAGAAAGGGTATTTACAAATCCAGTATGGATAATACTGCAGAAGTAAACAAGCTCATTAGTCCCCGTCTGATCACACAAAATCGATTGTTTTTGGCAGTGATGTTTAAAAATATCACAGCAAATAGTATCACATTTTGCTCCATGACTCCTGAATGATAGACGACATTACTTGGCATCTTGAGGGTGCATTCATTCTGAGGGTGTCAAAACAAAATGTTTCTAACAAACAAATGATTAATCTGACCAAATGTCAACAAACATAGAAGCAGATTCAGAGCGTAATGTCAGAAAAAGTGAATGATATAGGTGCATGCTTGCAACAACGTCTGGGCCATTTTATTGAACTTAGTCCACTTTGTTTTTTAGTATTTTTTTTTTTTAGTAAATGCAGTCAGATATTCTCTTGGCATCATGGGTAGGTTCAGGTCAAAACAGAGCAGAACTCGGGTATCAGAGGCATTTTTTGTCTGATCTTTTGTTTCCACCTTGTGGTGAGATAGTAACATGGCAGTTGTATGCAGTGGTCTGGACTATAATTGGTGCATTATCCTGAGTAAAGGGCTCCTTGACTTTGGATTGGCCAATAACAAACCCAGACTGCACTAAATTATTTTCAACACAATGATAAAGAAGATCTTTACTATTTGTTTGCTTGCTGAAAGCGGGAAGGTGTATTAGAAGATCCCCAGTTACTGATGCACACACACACACACACACACACACACAGAGAGAGAGAGAGAGAGAGAGAGAGAGAGAGAGAGAGAGCACTTTTATGGAGAACCAAAACACCAAAATTGAAATTCAAAAACGCAAAAAATGTTTGAAAAAGAAAAATTAATCTAAAATGTTAAATCCAAAAGTAAAAATGGATAGTTGTTGAGTTTAATCTTTTCTATCGCATTTTTAGTTTTCAATATGTAATTGTTATTGATTTTAAAACACAAGACTCTTTAAGATTTACCTTCTTTATTATTACAATGATGCATTGCCACCGTTTTATAAAAGCAATAAGCCAAGGTTTTTTTGTTTTTTTTCTAAAATTACGTTTTTGTCGAGACGGACGTCTGACGTCATCTCCACCCTGCGCTCCGCTGCGCACGTTGATTCTGCTGAACTCGTTCAGGTTCTTCCGCATTTGTGACACTGTAGCCTCAGCTGTTTCAGAGACAGATTCTTTGTTACTGCGGAGAGTAAACTGATCTGGACTCATGCTGTAGAACTGATCCTAGTTCAGCACTGTAGTATCCGGGATCCTCTTGTGACAGTCAGCTGATCGTGTCCAGGATCTGACTACGAGAAGCCATTCATTGTCATTTTAAACAAGTAGAAATGGCAACAAACCCACCCAAGTTAAAGACCGCACTTAGTGCTAAAGAAAGGTGAGTAGCAATGACGTGTTGATTGTCAGGAATACGGAGGGGTGGAGAAAACAGCAGATATTCTCTGATTGAAACTCACTTTACGTCATTACTTATTCTGTCATTGTGTTTACTCTTCCACAGGCTGCAAAACTTGAAAAATACATTTGAAACAAAGTATGGAGAAGCTCCTCTCTTCTATGCATGTGCACCTGGAAGGGTGAATCTGATAGGTAATTTCATTTATATTGTATACTGATTTGAGTAGGGCTGGACTGATATACTGAATCCTTGTATTTTTTTGGCATTGATATATTCAAATTTAAGGAAATTGAATATTGCCATAAATTATTGACAGCTTCAGTCCAGGAATATCAGTTCTGGTACTGGCCTTCAAAAACCCATATTGGTTGAACTCTACTTTTGAGGAAATTACTTCAGTTACATCTAGGCTTGGCACTTTCCCTTTATCATGTATCTCTTCTTATTATCTCATTGACAGGAGAGCATATTGATTACTGTGGCTATTCTGTGCTCCCAATGGCTATCGAACAGAATATTCTCGCGGCTGTCTCAGTCAGTGATTCAGGGACGATCCAGCTGGCCAACACACATCCTCAATACAAGTGAGACTGGAACACTTATGATGATTGTTGAGCTTTCACATTTGCTTGTGCCATTCATTCCCAGACCTATAATGCATGGTAATGTCATTAGTTATTCTTTTTTTTTCTGAATGCTGTATTGAGCTGTGATTTGTGTTTGTCACTTTGCAGGGATTTCACCGTGTCTTGTACGGAGGACATCGGCATCGACCGAGCCAATCCACAGTGGCATTATTATTTTCTCTGTGGGGTTAAAGGCATTCAGGTGAGTTTTTGCTGAACTGATTCATTGATGTGTCACGAGAGTAGAATATGTACAAAGTATCTAGTTTTCAATACTGTGTAGAAAGCAGTAAAATGATACTTTGTCCAAATAATTCGCTGTTATGGTCACAGAATTAACCTTTGTTCGTCCCACATTACTTTTATAACCAGGAGAGCTTTGGGATCACGCGTTTGTCTGGGATGTCGTGTGTTGTTGATGGGACCATTCCCCCAAGCTCCGGCCTGTCTAGCTCAAGCGCCTTAGTTTGTTGTGCCGGGCTCGTAACTATGGAGGCAAATCACAAGTCCCTCTCCAAGGTAATATGCTCTATAACTGTGACTACCCTGAAATTAATGCAGTTTGCTTTATCTTGTGCTCTTTGGTCCTCTTTCCATAATGCTCTTTATTCCTCCAGGTGGCGCTGGCTGAGATCTGTGCCAAATGTGAGCGCTACATCGGCACAGAGGGGGGAGGCATGGATCAGTCCATCTCGTTTCTGGCAGAGAAAGGAACTGTATGTACTGGAATAGCATCTCTTTCATCACACCAAGTCAAACCAGCCTTACATGTTGACTATGTTGATTTCTGAATCCAAAGAGAAGAAGAAAACAGCTTTCAATATAAGTCTAGATTGTTGCAAAGTCCTTGCTTTATAGTGACTTGAATAGTGGTTTGTTGGCTACACGTTGATGCTGACCTTTTTGATTTGTCTACCTTGTGTCAGGCAAAGCTGATAGAGTTCCAGCCTCTGCGGGCGACTGATGTCAAGCTGCCGGACGGGGCCGTGTTTGTGATCTCAAACTGCTGCGTGGAGATGAACAAAGCTGCCACTTCTCACTACAACATCCGAGTGGTGGAGTGTCGAATAGCCACAAAGGTACGGTCATCTAATAGTAATCCTAATAATAGACAATGATCCTGATTAAATAGATAGAGATTAAATATAGATATAAATAGATATAAATAGTAAAAATGTACAGGAGGTGTGTCAGCAATGTCATGGCTGTGTGAGCTCAGATGCTGGCCAAGGCGCGGGGTCTGGAGTGGAGCAGGTTGCTGAAGCTGGTCCAGGTCCAGACGGAGCTGAAGGCCTCCCTGGAGGAGATGGGGGCTCTGGTGGACGAGGTGTTTCATCCTGAGCCGTACAGCCGAGATGAGATCTGCGAGGCGCTGGGCATCACTTCAGAGCAGTTCAGCACCGATCTGCTGAGCGCCAACACTCAGCATGGTAAGGAACAGCAATTAGCAACATTTGTGTATTTTTAATCTCAAAACTGAAGTATATAATTATCATCAGCGCTGTGTACCAAGCCAAATGCCTGGCAGGACCAGTGTCTCCATACAAATGAATAAAAGACAGATTTGACATATAACACATGCACCTCCTCTCTTTGTCAGTGACGCAGTTTAAGCTGCACCAGCGTGCCAAGCATGTCTACGGTGAAGCTGCGCGGGTGCTGCAGTTTAAGAGTGTGTGTGACTCTCAACCGGCTGAGTCCGTACAGCTACTGGGAGACTTGATGAACCAGAGCCATGCAAGCTGCAGAGACCTGTATGAGTGCAGCTGCCCTGAACTGGACCAACTGGTGGACATTTGTCTGTGAGTACAGCAAAGTCTCACTTCACTTATGATTACAGTTTAGAGAATCACATATACTGTAGGGGAGACTGGGGTAAAATCTGCCACTTTTTACATGTGCCACTAAAAATACATGTGAATGTATTTCAAACAGTAATTGCTCTATGTACTTAAGGTTGTTGTGAATGCATGGAAATTAAAACATTTTCTGTAGCTAGTACAGTTTTAGAAGTGCGACCCATTATAACATGTTGGTTCTTTTGGAACAACCTACCCCAGGATAGTTGGGATAAGTTGTAAGTCTCATGGTATACTGATATCTTAGAAAATATCACTTGAGCACATATCTGTTACACTTAAATAAAAGGTACATGTAATTAGATTGGGGCAAGCTGGGCCACTGGCTCAAATTGCCCCAGGGCTAGTGGCACATTTTACCCCACAACCACCATTTTGACAAAACTGCTTCAAACAGCAACTCAGGCCCACAGTTATACGTTTATGACCTCAAATTGTACCACATACAGCCATAAACTAATATATAAACCTTCAAATGCATCTACTTCCATTTAGATACAAGAACCATGACGTTTTTACCATGAAATAATCACCTGACAGGGCAAAGATCATATATTTATATCATCATATTTTTTTGACCTGGCTCTCTTACTACTTTCTCCACATGCTCATATCCATCACTGATTCAGGGGAATTATTTGTCCTAAATCTAAGACCACATGATTCATTTTGTGTATGGTTGCCTAGAAACAAGGGGTGGCTCATCACATGCACAGGCTCAACTTACCCTCTTCTCCCCTACAAGTGCACTGAGGTTTTTCAAGGAGTACTGACACATTATGCAGTAAAACAACAGCTAGACTAGACTAGACCACTATTTGCTGTTTCCCTGGGCTGCAGGAGGTCGGGGGCTGTGGGCTCTCGGCTGACGGGAGCAGGCTGGGGCGGCTGCGCTGTCTCCATGGTTCCCAGTGAGAAGGTCGAGTCTTTCTTACAGGCAGTGAGGGAGGCTTACTACAAACCTGATCCACGCAGAGCGGCGATGGAAAAACAAAGTTTGTTTGTGTCAAAGCCAGGTGGAGGAGCCGCAATATTCCTTGAGGAGTAAAATGTGTTATCACTGTCTTTTGATACGACTATCATTAAATTTCAGATCCTTAGTTGGAGCTTATAGTAAAGATTATACTGGAGTATAAGGGCCAAATAATGACAACAGTAGTGCATTATTTCTTACAAAGGGAATTTGCTTTTTGTGTAAAAAAAAAAAACTTTCACACAGATTTTTGTTTTCTTATCCTGAATGTTGGGGTTTTCTGTAATAAACTGATTTTGTATAGCTTACTCATCTCACTGTTCACCTTGACTTATTTTCTTGGTTAAAAAATGATGACAAATACAATAACAACAATCACATGTTTAATTTGAGCAGTATAAAAATCCATTCCTTATTGCCAGTTTTATGTATCAACATTTATGTAGTTAACGAGGGCAAACAAAAAAATCATGGAGTTTAACACTAACATATGCTAAAATATTTTCAGTGTTTACAAATGTACATGACAAAAGTGGTCATCGTTTGAACAGCATCACTTCAAAGTTGTTGTTTTTATAGAGAAAACAAAACAGAGCTTTGTTAGACTCTGTCAGGCTTGTGCTTTATTAAAGGTGTGCGAGCCGCTGGGAAATCAGTGACTCTCCTGACTATAGGAACCCATGTCGGCCTTGAGCTTCTGCACAGGATCAATTCTCACCTCATTAGAGACGGTGTGAGCGGCAGAAGTTTCTCCCCGTGCTAGCTGCACATGTAAATGAAGCAAAATTCCATCCTCTAACCAGCCGTGACTCCTGTGAAATTTTTATGGTCTAAATACTTTAGCTTTTAAAGATAATTCCTTCTGTTCTTTTCTGTATGATATTAAAATGGGTCTTCATTGTGGAGAAAGATTAAAGTGGAAGGCATGGTTTGGGTCTCAGTTAATAATCATCCAAACATCTGCGAAATGTATTCACAGCTCATGCTAAATAAATGGAGCTATAACTGTAAAATGTTTAAAATTAGAGGAAAATCATTCTCATTTAGCACAAAGTGCTATGTGATTATATTTATATAAAAGGATTTTACCCATGGCTCAAAAATCATTTAGCATTAATATTAGGTAAACTTGTGTTAGTTATCAGAGAACCAAACCATACACTCCCGTTTCACCCATCTAATATTAAAAAAAGAGGAATTATCTTTAACAGGAACCATACAAGGCACAGCATAAGGAAAACAAATCTCAACAGAGAATTTATGTACAAGAATGCACAGGAATTATTCTACGCATTACAAACCTCACATTAAAGGTTCCATTTTGATTAATGTCATATATATACTGGCAAAATGTACAATCAATACAATATATATATATATATATAAAAGTTTGCAGCCAATAATTAAGTTGTGCTTATCTTCACATTGAGCAGCTTTACTTCAAGTAACTACAGTATTTACATAAATATTTTAGCACTTTGGATGCAGGATTACACGAGTTTCAGTGCATAAACTTTACGGAATGAGGTCTAATAACAATGTAACTCTTTGTAGTGGCACTTAGGGCTTCCTTGATGTTGCATTGTTATTTAAGAGTGACACAGTAACATGTTTGACTGTGACAGTTTAAAGGATCTGCCCAAGGTACTGGACTGGCCCAACCATTCTTCAATAATCAGAAAAGGACATGCCATTTAAGTAATATCAAGTAAATGCACCAATCATTTAGGGATCAAACTTAAATGATTGATGCAGAGGGATGACAATTTATTTTATTTAAACTTACACAACTCATGCATAATATTTTCGTCAAGTAGGCCTGCTGTTGTCAAGCCTGTAGTCCGCAAATTCTACTATTCTAAATTGAATGTTGCTCCTCCTATAGCCCAGCTATTAGAAATATACTATATAATATATATTTAGGTCTTGGTCTTGCATTGCATTTTATATTTATAAATATATTATATTTTTGTGACTACTTTTTATCCAATTTTCAAACTTCCACACCAGAGTTGAAATAGTCCTAATGAGAGCAAAATAATACTGAATTTATTAAAAACAGATTCTATGGTGAAAATCTACATAATGTTTGATTATATTTGCATTATAAACAGTAAAGGCTGTCCATTATCTGTTTTCAGGAGGCTGCCTTTTTGGAAATGGCTCCTCCAACTGACCATGTTCTGAATGGCCTCCAACAATGCACATCAGCTTCATGAATCAGGGCCAAAACCTCAGATAAAAGCCTGCAGTGTTTTTTTGAAATTGCCCAGAATCCACATGATTCACACTGGTAAAAATCTGTCCTGCCGCTTTAAGCCATAGACTGTAAAGCTAAGAAAAAATGAGGTATTCCTGTGTTGAGTTTGAGCGAAAACCGGCCCAAAGTAAGGACACTCATGTAGATTTCTGTGCTTGGTCTTTGGGATCCGTGGGTATGGCACCCTGTATACTCTGCAGATTGAGGCCAAGCTCGCCTCAGTCTGTGTGCTTTTTCTTTGGAGTCTGTATCGTTCTGCTGCTGCTGCTCTCTGCGGCTCCGGTGCTTTGGTTAGAGATGCAGGCAACTTCGCTCTTCCTCTTCAACATATTGTCTATCCAGGTGGAGCTGTGTGGGACCCTTCCAGAGGAGGGAGCAGAGGAGACCGTGGTGATCCTCATGTTTTTGCCGGAGGTGATCAGCTCTCCGTAGCCCTGCTGGTGGGAGAAGGCGTAGGCAGAGCGGCGGGAGCTGGTCCTCCGTACTCGCCTCAGGTTCTGCTCCTGAGGGCCTTGCCTCTTCCTGTCCTGCTGTAGATGGCGAACCTGTGGAAATAAATACAGCCACGGGAGGAATGTTCATGAAGCGTTCAACTCTTACATCTACGCTGTATATATACAGTATGCATCAGTGCTGTTGTACCTTGTCTGTCAGAGTTGGGAAGAGGTCTGCTCTCAGAAAGCAGACTGCCAGCCCAGGCATGACACACACCACCGTGGTGAGCAGAATGACCAACCACACACTCTTCTCTGTTAGACAGTTACGGGCGGTGCCTGAGGAAACACAGTGAAAATTATTTTAAAATCTATTTGTACTCAATTTTCTCACATCCATTTCCTCATATGTATCACATTGAGCCAAACTTACCAATGAATGGGAAATTACTCGGAAAGATGCCAAATATGCCATCACTTTGCATTGCAAATAATATGGTAAAGTACATTGCCAGGCTCCCCCATATGAAGAAGTGATTGACAGCTGTCCAGTAATGTGTGTCAAGTCCAATCTATGGAGGAATACATGAATCACAAACACAAACATATTGATAGTATGAATGAACTATATGCACAAAATCCCAGTGTTTAGTTAACTGGAGTCTTTTTAGTCTATTTTCTGTTGATACTCTTACCTGAAGGCTTACAACAATGACCAAGGATGTTGCTACGGTGACAGCGAATGCTTGCTGGTCGGAAAAGTGTGAGCCATCTTCTTTCACAATGAGGGAGAAGGCTCCATAGGGAATAAAGAAGAGCAGGAACGAGGTGCCCATCCCCTGCAGGGCACACAGGAAAAACTGACGCTTGTTGAAGAGAAGGTTTTGCTGGCCAGGTTTGTACAGGCTGGGGTAGCGCAGGCTGTTCTGGTCGTTGACGTCCTGTAGAAAAGAGAGATGTATGAAGAAATTTGCTATTTAATAGTAGGGACAGGGTAAAGTATTGAGGTTTAGCAAGGGGAGTGCTGGATGGTAGTATGGTACAGCAACAATGTACAATATTGTTGTATACTGATATGGATCCATTAGGTTAGGGATCTAGTCACACATGAATATAGGTAAATTCAGTGTAGTACCTAGACTTAGAAGTTTAGGTACCTGATGACACAGCAAAGGAGATCTACAGTAATAAGATATTCACCTGTATGACTTGACAGTATCTTGAAAAGAAAAACAAATAGGAAAGTATAAGATGGCTCGGGAGGTTGCCATTGGAGACTGCTGAAAAAATAAATGGACTTTAGTCCAATGTAAAAATGAAAACTATCTTGAAATGATTTAAATCATTTACTATCGATATTGATATCGACTATATAAGTCAGTATTTTATTATCGTCACATATTAATCAGTATCAGGCTTACCTGATCAAAAAGACCCATCGCCAGGACTGGCAAAGATGTATAGACTATGTTGAAGAGCGTAATGAACCACTGGTCATACACAGTCTGGGGAAAGAAGACAGTATCAGTGTTAGTTTACCACAAAGAGGAGAAACCCTCAAACACATACAGGTCTCTTTGTTATTACTAAATATATTACTGTTTTCTCACCTGAGCTGAGAAACCACAGAAGAAACCAAACCAAAAGTGTACCAAGGTGAAGGCAAAGTTCTTGTAGAAGAAGTAGCACAGGAAATTACACATGCGGAAGTAAGACCAGCGTCCGTGAACCAGCAAGAGCCGCTGCAGGTAGCGAAACTGAGCAAAGGAGTAGTCTGATGCCAGCACCGCCTGCATCCCCTCCTGCCCGCTGATGCCCACACCGATGTGCGCACCTGAGGAAGAAATACACTATGGATCACAGGTCTCGGTAATTAACAGCCCTGACTGTGGAATACTTTAAATTGTTTGAAAATATTACGTCGCTTACAGTGGATTTAATCTCCAAATTGGAAGCTGTTGGTGTTGAATGATTTACCATAATAATTTGATACTCTATTAATCTCCCCAGGGGAAATTGTCTTATTGCTTATCCAGCTCAGCTACAGAAGAGCGGCCCTGGAGCTGGCAGGGATTCAGCAAAATAAAAAAACAACGCACAGCTCTTCCAAGGTGCTGACTATGACAGAATATTAATTTCAGAAAGACAAAGATAGTCGCACACACTCTCCTCTCAACTCTGTGACGTTTATTGACCAGCAACATTTCAGGACAAGGCTTTCGTCGTCACGGATTCAGTGTCTTGCTCAAGGACACATCAGCAGGGTGTCCGCTTGCCGACACAGGGGCTTGAACGCGGGTCGCCCAGTTAAAGTGGAGTCACCCTACTCACTACACACCACTCTGCTCTTCCCCCACAGGAATGAGTCATACTGTGAGGTCTGTGAGTAATACAGATCAATCCTGTGACTCACTCTTGATCATGCTGACATCGTTGGCTCCATCTCCTATAGCCAGGGTGACGGCTCTCTTGTGCCTCTTCACCAGCTCCACCACCTGGGCCTTCTGCAGCGGGGTGACCCGGCAGCAGATGACCGTTTTACACAAGCAGGCCAAGTCCAGCAGGACGCGCTCCAGCTGCGGCTCCAGAGCGTGAGCCTGCGGGGGGGATGCATACATCACACCTGTTAACTTATCATTACCATCCTATAGTGTCAGCCTCCCTGCAGAGAAAACATCTAGCAGAGCTCACTGTAACATTTCTGCCAAGCTGCATGCATCACACCGTCTGCTGTAGGTGCAGAGAGGGAGCAGCTCTCCTGTGAGGAAGTGGATGTTAATGAAAGTCTCTAATAGAGCTGGGGGCTCCCAGCAGCACAGCAGCTCTCTGCTCATTACAGGCTCAGCAGAGTCAGCAGCAGGTACAGAGATGCCAGACTCGGCATATTGTAGCCTGCACACAGCGGCAAAACCACCATTTAACAAACGCAGTAAAACCCGCAGGCAGCAGTGCTGGAATAAAAACAAGCATGGCATAAAAACAAGCAACACAGAGGTTCAAATCACTATTCAACAAAAGATATATTTATGTAATGTAACACACAGCGGAGCACCTTACCAAACTGTGTCCATTGATGATTAAGGCATACTCTGCAATAATGGTTTCTTCAAACACAGAGTCATCTGCAGACATATCTGTCTTCTCAACGTCTCCTGCACTGCTAACTCGACTCAGGCCGAGGATCTGCTCCTTGGCACTCCTGAGGAGAGAGGTAACACCAGTAAACACACTGTAGAGGTAAACATCATTCTGCTCAAATGTATTTAATTACATGACATTCACTGCTTAAATAGTATTTTTTCAGTAGAGACGCTACTGCTCACATGTACTGAATGGCAGAATTCCCTCCCTCAGAAGATAAAATACTATTTATTGTCACTGTATTGTTGTGAGTTGCGACAACATGAATTTCCATGAATCACCAGAGGGGCCAGTTAACATGGTGACATGGTAGATTTCCTCTGGGACTGTTGTTAGTTGTTGGGAGAATATCAGTCTCTTGTGTGAGGAGAGGGGAAAGGGAAAGACAGAATTAGATTAGGAATACATAGTGTCTCACCTGAGCTGCTGCTGCACCTCCAGCAGAGTCTGTCCAGAGATAACAAACACCTCGTTCATGTCGTCTCGCAGCATGTTACAGGAGTAGCCGATGTTCATGGCTGTCTCTGCAATTAAATCCACAGTTCACAACTCAGTAGCTTTTCAACGAGAGGTAGAAGTGATTACTGAAATGTCACTTGGTCTGTTCAGGAGGATGATTCAGGTGGATCATAGTTACCTAGTTTGTCTCCTGTGAGGACCCAGATCTTGATGTCAGCTAGACTTAGACAGGCGATAGTCTCAGGAACTCCTTCCTGGAGTTTGTCCTCTATTGCTGTGGCACCTAGAAGCTTCAACCAGGACAGCAGTCAGTCAACAGAGGCTAAATAAGTTTGATCCCTTCAGAGTCGTAAACATGCAGTCGATCTTACCGTCAATCCCTGCTCTATCTCCTCATAGAGAGCAGCCAGCTGGTCCTCGCGGTTCTCAATTACAGTGCTGGCGAACAGAAGCTTCTTCATCCATACATCAAAATAATCTGCATCGAGATCTTTGTAGGCCAGAGCTAATGTTCGAAGACCTTCTCCAGCAAATTCCTGCAGGAAAAATTATTGAGAAACATCTATTATTGTATTTATGGTGTATAGCAAAGCGAGGCATTATGATTTTTGTGACAAGTGTGATGATCCAACCACTGAAACCATCTAGCACTTTGAATAATAATACTAGACATTTTCTAGTGTGGCAGAGTGCAGGACATTCACTGCTTCAATTGTATTTTTTCCACACCAACACAATCTCAATCAAGTGATTTCTAACATTTTGACAGAATCATCAACACAATACCAGTCACAACTGATCCACTCAGCACAAATTGCTGCAAAAATCACCAATGAAATGTAAACACATTGATGTGCTCAGTCATTTTATCTAGTAATTTTGATACGAGTAAAAATGCAGCTAAACAACACACAAAACACAGTAATTTAATGTCATTGTGTACTGTTTTCTAATAAAAAAGCCTTACATTGAGATGCTCTGAGGTAGTGTACATCAGGTCTTCGCTGGATGGGTCCAGGCGGTCAAAAATAATGGTGTCAGCTCCTTTGGAGTACAGTTTAATCTGGCCCTGTGGGTTTCTCACTGTGGAACAAAACACAGTAAAGCAACACAACATTACTTTTAATAGACTTTAAAAAGGCATTAGGCTTTCTGGTCACAGTGACTGGGTTGACCGCTATTGATCAAAGGTGAATCCTGTTAGCATACAACTGGTGCTGGTGCAGTACAACAAATACAGATATTACAGATGGCAAACAGCAGCATAATGTACATGGTGACTCTTCACATTATGTTACTTTCAAAATAAAAAGAGAGCTATTACTAATTATTACAAGTATTCTTAATACCTTTACATAGGAAATCAGATTAACAATGATTATATTAGTGCCACAGAATTGCTGTTAATTGTCATTTTCTTAATTATAAAGTGCATGGAACATGGTGTGAAGCTACTTGTGAACTAATGGGAGCGTTGCTTTTACAAGTGAAGATCTAACCAATGACACTCATTCTCTTGCGCACGTTGTTGAAGTCCAGTATGGCCAGGAGCTGGTAGGTGACCGCCTGTCCCATCTCACACAGCGTGATGGTCTCTGGGGTCCGGGCCCGGAAGACAAACCCAAAGTTGCGCGCCGCGGTGACCAGCGCTCCCTCGTCGGGCGACTGGGCCTGGTACACCAGATCTCCTTCAGAGTGAACAGAAACATGAGTCAGAATCTCTTTAGTCACTAGTCACAGTACATATTATTTATTTTTTTATTTATTTTATGTTACTGATGTTGGATACGTCACCCTACTGCTGTTTAGGTATGTCACTCAAACAGCGATGCATTATCTAACGTAGTTTACCTTCACTCTTCTCCTCCGGCATGACGGTGTGGCACAAGGCCAGCAGTCTGAAGAACTCCTGAACAGAAGGATCCTCCAGTTTAATGGCTTCCACCAGGCTGCCATCATAAAACTTAAACCTCCTGTCACACAGTGGGTTGAAGGAAAAATCCACGCAGGCTGTTCTCTGGGGGGACACATGGTTATTGCATTATTACTATTTTTGTATAAGAGTGTAACACATATATCAAACTTATGTTGGCTTTTCCGTTCGTCGTACCTCTGTAATTTCCACTTTCTGGTCAAATTCATCGTAAACATCGCCTAAGAGAAGAAAGAGTAAATAAGCAATGTGTTATATTTCTTCTCTCAGTAGATTACAGAGACTTGGCTTCCTCGCTGTGCTTCATTATTAAAATACTGGACTATTATGGGTTTTTCAAGGCCAATACTCATACTGATCTTTTGTACTGATATCCTAATACCTTGAATTTGACCAGCTTCATGCCAAAAAATGACAAGGATTTAGTGTTTCCCCGAGAATTTTATTTATGACAGGATGGAAATACTTCTGAAACAGCATTTATATCACAGGACACTAAAACTTTCCACGGAAACGAATACAGTACAAATTGCTTTAGGTGGGTCGGCAGCTCTTTAAGGTAAGGTGAAAACCCTGGGATACATTACTGCCTTTAAATGTAGAAATAATTCACAAAAACATTATGAATAATTAAACAAATAAATAACATGTGTGTGGAAATTTCATTGCAGATTTTACAGACTATTTTTAAGTAGCTGTGATCAGGGAGGAACCTCTATACAGGTCAATATCGGCCCTACAATATTTCGGTCTAACCCAATATATCACCACTTCTCAGAGATGACTTTTAAAAATTAAAAACCCACTCCTCCATACCGTAAGTCTTGCCGTTAATGGAGCACTTGTTGAAGACCATGATGTTCTGGGTGAGGGTGCCGGTCTTGTCGGAGAAGATGAACTCCACCTGTCCCAGCTCCTCGTTGAGGGTGGTGGTGCGAGCCTCGGCCGGCGTGTCCTTCTGACTGAAGTACATCTTCCTGTCCCAGTTAATGAAGTAACTGTGGCCCAGACGCAGGACCTCCACACTGGGGGGAACATTCACCTCTAAATTTGTCAACACTATCTAACGGAGACCAAATCCACAGATGCAGAACCAGGATAGATAGATAGATAGATAGATAGATAGATAGATAGATAGATAGATAGATAGATAGATAGATATGTCCTCTAGAAAAGGAATCATTTGTAAAACTGAAGGGTTTCTTTCCAAAATTAATTGCAAATAACAATAATAATAATAATAATAATAAATTTGATTTAAGAGCACCTTTCTCAGACTCAAGGTCATTTTACATTATGGTACTTTTTACATGATAGCAGGCAATTTTAGTCCTTGGCAGACAAAATGACAGCACTTTGCAGACTGGATCCTCTACATTTTAGAGCTATTGCATGTTGAACTCCAGCTGATTACATTTTTTTCCATACATAGAATTTTGGAAGTAACTCTTCAGTTGATGTAATGATTTTGTCCTCACCTGACATAAAGAGAGATGGGCACGACGGTGTTGAGGATGATGATGTAGGACCAGAAGGTGAGGAAGCCGGAGAACACAGCGCTGCTCAGAAACTCATCCCAAGGCAAATACACCTGGAAGTTTCTGCCAATCCAGCTCTCCCAGATGACGTTTCCAATGGCCAGAACAACTCCCATGCAAATAAGAAAGGCGAAGATCTGCAAGACAAAATCTGCATTTTAAAGTTCATTTTGAAAGATGTGTCACATACAGCACAGTGTTATATCAGTTTATCTTTGTTGGAATAAGAGGAATGTTATGTTTTCTTCCATCTTTCCAACACTTTATAACTGTATAATGTTTAGGTTTAGAAACTAACGTTTCTGCTGGCATGCCGGGATGTAAAGCATTTCCTAATAAATTACGTACAGTGTGCAAATTTCCATGTAAAAATGACAAACATCTTACCCACAAAACCAAAGTGTTCATGAGTTTGTCAATACTGGTCCTTTTAAAGGTAGTCCTTCCGCAATTCTGCATCAGTTTGGTTTGCAACCCTTAGTGAAGTGCGAAAACAACTATCAGTGTGTTAGGAGGAAGTTAACACTGGGAAACGTTTGCACATGAGCTGGTCAGAGAAAAAAGATTGTACCACTTTGGCTTGTGGTTGTAGACAAAGTAAATGTTGTAACCTCTGCTACAAATAAAACAGTAAAATGCTAAATCATACCAGCGAAGACGACCATTCCAAAGCACCACTCTGTGTTTCTGAGCACACAGCCTCGCAGCAGCATTTTGTCATTATCCAGAGGGAACTTATTGTCTCTCCAGTATAGAGTTCCTGTAAATTTATCCAGCTTGTTGTTTGGTGGCTCACAAATGACTTCTCCTGAGGAACAGAGTGGGCACAGAGTCACACAGGATCAGTCGTTACAGCAGGAGGGCATCGCAAGAAAAAGAGAATTCAGACAGAGACATTTTGCAAACACACAACATCAGCATACACTTTATTTCCACAAATAACTATTCTGACAAATGTTTTGGCAAGATCATAGCTTTAAGAATAATTCAAATGTTAGGCAGCATTAACCATGGAGACCCTTTCCATGTTAATATCCAGATACATTTGTTAAAAAAAGTTAAAAAAAAAACACAAAAGACACTTTGGTTCTACTGACTGTATACTATAAGAATTCACTTTCAATCAACATCTGTCAAATCAGGTATCAGGCCAACATACCCCACATACAGCAGAGTCAATACATGATTTGTTAAACAAAAGGTTAATACACAAAATACATCAAACATCACCTCACCGTCAAAGTCAGTCAGTTTTGTAATATCTCCCAAATCTGAGGTCACTGTCAAGGCCTGACGAACCTTCAGATTTGTCTCTCTGTGTGGGGAAAAAACAGGAAACACACCATTATATGGCTTTGGCCTCTGTGATGAGATAAAAATATAAAAATAGAAATGTGGTCTCCAGTTTTTGTCGAGAAAACTCACATTCACTTCACATTACTGCGAAAATGATTGGCTATAAGAATTTGTCTCATCGTTCTTACAGTTTGTAATGTTACAGTTTATTCCCTTATACAAATGATACTGTCCCTTACAGTCTACTGCAGTTTGGATTTCCTCACAGTTTTTACTTAACATAACCAATGCAGCAGTGAAGGAGTCTTACCCATCCAGCTCTGCAGTCTCAATATAGCACAGTCCATAGGGCTCACTGCTGGAGAGAAGAAGGATGTCTGCCTGTGGGACCAACATGGAAGACTTAGTGGTGAGTAAAGGCAATAAATCAATCTCTGCACCACTGATCCTGCAGGAGAACTCAAACGCCTCTGAATCTCCCCAAACAAACCCATAATTCTTAACTGTCTGCAACTGTTTTTTCTCTCTTATTTCTAGCTATAAGAGACAAAAGACAATCTCTGGGCATAGAAGAGACATAGAGGCATTCCCTTTAACATTTTAACAGCAGCAAAGCATCAATGATGTACAGATGTCTGGTGAATACAATATAACACAGTTTACTCACAGCGACAAACTGATTGTTCTCCAGTTTGATGATATCCCCCACACGCACATTCATCCATTTCTCATTCTGCAAACTTGGGGAAAAAACACAGCAAAATCTCATAATTAATCCAAATAATGACACTTGAACACAATATAGAGGTAACCATTTGTATGTGCATTGGTTTTCATCGATTCTATGAAGTGTCTCAATGTGAAAGAATGAGGAAAGTGATCATAAAAAATGACTTACCTTCCCTTGATGAGAACCTGAGACTGGCGATTGTTGACTTGCTGGTCACTCTTATGACGGAACTGAAATTACAAAGGACATGAATAACAGTTTTACCATGGGAGGTGTGAAAGTACATTAAATGAAAGCATTCAAAAGAGTTGTTAAAACTGAATAGATCAACTCACATAGTCATCTGTGGCGTCTTTGACAGCAGTGATCACCAGCACCAACACCAAAGGCACAATGGTCGTGAACCAGGACAGAGAGGAGATTGCTGGAATTAACTGTGTAAAAAGAAACAGTCCAAGTTAACAGACTCGATTTCATCTGATCTGCCTGAAAACCACAATCATGAAAACTGTGTGTGAAAGCAGATTTGCCCCCTCAGCCGCAGCTGCCCCTACCTGCAGTATCAACAGCACTAAGAAGTAAGCATTCGCAACTCTCTGGAACTGCTCAAACAGATTGATGGGCAGAAAGGTGAAGATGTTGTACTTTGAGGTTTTGATGTGATTGTCCTGGGGAGTGGCATTAATAGCATTAACACCATAAAGAAACAAGTACAGCCTAACATTGTAGCCAGTGTAAACCTGATGTAATATCGAGGTCTACTTACAGCATATGAGAACTTGTCATTGTAGTCCTGAGCGTTGGCTTTCACATGGCGTTCCTCCTCTGCATGCAGTGGACACACGGACATAATCAAAGGACAAGATGACATGCAATAAACAACGTTATATAGCTCAAATTTATCAAATCAAAAAAACATATTCATCCAGACTTTAGTGATTCCATAGATGATTTGCTTATCTTCAATGGAAATACATAACATTAAAACTTTTAAAGCATTTATCACTTGGCAATCATTAATACATCACATCTACACCGCAGATTTTTATGTCACTACCAGCCAGCTCCATCTTGCTGTCTCACAATTTAACCAGCATGGTCCAGCTGCTTCATAGAAGCAACATTAAAATCTATTTCTCTTTTTTACTTTTTTTCTAGCTAACATCCACAGCCATTTCTCTGCTGTTCCCGTTCTTTTCTTTCTTACAGCAGCATTATATCATATCAAACATCATAGCATGGATATGGTATGGTGGGTGAGCTTTAGTTTTTGGTCTTTGCAAAGATAAGAATGAACCCACCATGCCATATCAATATTGTTGATGTACTCCGGTTTAACCCCCCTGTTCTGAAGGGAAGTGAAAGCTCCAAATGACATCTTTGGAAATCTACAGCTGTAGGAGTGTGTGTGGCATGTGGCAGCTGTCTGCACTTGCTCTCTTGAAATAGAAATGAAGCCTTCATGTGTAATGACAACTTTGGATTTTTTGCCTCACAGCCCATACAGCAAGGTTATAAATTAAGGTTCATTATCATGCTCAATCCTTTTTAACACTCCAAACACAAACTAACATAATGAATACCAGTCAACTTCATCAAACCATGATGACTTTCAACACAGAGCGAAAACTCAAGGAACACACAGCTAGATATATTGTTTTCAAAGGAGGTAAATCATTGTTGAATTATGCATGTTCGCCCAGAGAGGGACGGCACTCAGAGCTGCAACAGGATAGACCTCCTCACACAACAGACTGACCTCCTCATGCTATCAGTTGCTGTGAAAATTAATTATTGACAAGGCCTTTTGCTCTTCAAAGGCTTTGGTCTGTTTTACCCATTTAATTAGAAGATGTGGATCTTAAATGCAATGCTGTTTTTGCAAAACAACACAATGTTATTCTCATTTTCCATAGACTAACTCCTCATCATCATAACTTCAGCAGACTCTTGAGTATGTATCCGAACAGCTTCATTACAGTGGGATGATTTACAAATGTTTCAGGACAAAGCCGCTATATTCCTAAGTCTAATATCAGTACAGCTGATACACATTTAGATGATCGGTTTCAGTACAAGTCATCTAACTTCCCAAAAGGATGAGAACACAATAAGTGTAGTACCTGCAGGTTCAACCTTCATTCCCTCAGTTAGTCCTCAAGAGGAAAGTTCAAGAAAATTGTTGAGCAGTTCAAACCCACTTGCAGAATCCACGAAAAATGAAAAAAGGCTATTCTGGTTCAGATGTCAGTCAGTTAGAATCTCAAAGATACAAGAGGCACAAAGTAGACTCAGTTTGTCTGAGGCAGATGCACCACACACACGCCAACACACCAGAAACACAGACCACATACACACATCACAGAGAGAGAGAGAGAGAGAGAGAGAGAGAGAGAGAGAGAGAGAGAGAGAGGGAGGCTATACTGTTTCATGTTATCTCCCTCAACCAGTGCACTGCACCAGGACAAGACAAGGAGAAAGGAAGATGCTTAAATAAAGTCTGTCTCTGAATTTTAGCTGTTTTCCTCAATGCAAACAGCTCTAAGTTTCAAAAACAAGGCGGTTATCCTACAAACCAAACCAGTATATTGTCATTTTCCTCTATGGGTTTAGATACAAACAGACTCCAGGAAAAATGTTTCTTACCAATGTAAGTATTTCTCCTCCAAAATGCCATCTTCTCAGGGAGCCTCCAGTGCTGCACAAGGGTTTCCCTAAAAGACACAGAAGTAATCACCATTGAATATCTATACAGTGAATAGACCTGAGCAGTTTGCAGTGGGACAGTATTGCAGTGCAGAAAATGGGAGGGATTAGACAAAGTGTACAATACATTTACCTTGATCTTAAATTTTAGAGGCAATACAAAGTGGTGTCTCATTTATTTTCCTCAAAGCTGTTCTGTATAGAAGCACATTCAATTAAACTGGTATGGCGTAAACACCAAGCAGTTCCCTGGTGAACCATGTCTCCTTAGAAAACGTCCCAGGTGGGAAAACTGGCAGTTTAACCCCAAGACTGGATGATACTTTTCCATCATTTCCAAAAGAAATCTTACAGTTTCCTTCATATTCATGTATGCTATAGATCTCACTGCGAAATGTGTCTTATTTTCTCTAGCAGTGGTTATACTGAGGTAGAACACAAATGGGTTTCTCAAGTTTCTCCACATTTCTGTCCTTACCTTGCACAACTTTGAACCAGGTGCAGGCTTGTGTTGTCTCCATGAATTCACTCACATAGTAGAGAATATGAGAAAATAGTTCATTTGTATTGCATAGATGTCTCTACAGTGAATGTTATCTTCTTCCTAAAAAAAAAATATCATACGCAAATCATTACACATAGCTTAGCGCACCTGAACGAAAGGCAAAGCTTTAAGCATTAGTAAATAAAATTCACTGCAGACTTGATGCTGTAGGCTACGCTGCGAAAATGGTGCCTGTAGGTTAATCAAACAATCACATATAATCAATCTGTGGTGAAACTGTAGGCTAGAACAAATATCAACAGACTGATCATCACTCACCGACAGCATCATCCATGCAGCGGGGTTTCCGGAGAAATGAAGATGTGTGTGTTCTGCACTGAGCTCTCTCTCTCTCTCTCTCTCTCTCTCTCTCTCTCTCTCTCTCTCTCTCTCTCTCTCTCTCTCTCTCTCTCTCTCTCTCTCTCTCCCCATTCAATAAAATCGAATTTGCCATATTGTATTGTATTTTTGTTCACCTGCCCAGGGACTGGAGATGGAAATTGGCTGTCTAGCTACGTATATATCAGACTTCTTGAAAGTTTGTGTTTTTTATTGCACGTGCATAATCTCTGTTAAATAAACTTGAAAATAAAAATTAAAAATGGCAAATTAATATGAGCATAACTAAATGGGATTGTTATACATTTATTTGTATTTTTTCTGTTTATTTATTCACATTGAGCTTCACAACGCAGCCTAACTGGGCAGATTAGATTCAATAAAGTAGCCATCAATGCGTTTATAGTGTAACTAGGACTAAAAACGTACATAACATAAACCTGGTAAACTTAAAAAAAAAACTGATAAGTGATATTTAAATAATGAACTTTTCTGAAAACTACAAATACAGTAAATTAAAACTGCTAACCATAGTTATGAAACTAACTGCAGTAAAAACAAACAAAGCCTCAATAAAACGAGAAATGTCCCATGAATGATGCAGGCGGCCCTTGGGCCAATCAGTAAGAAGACGCCTCATCCCTGCAAGTTGCAGCAGGATTGGACCAGTGTGGTTTAGGGCTTTTCAGAGTTGAGTTTTGACCTTTTATTACAGCGCCCCCATCAGGCCAGTCAGTGTATTTTTTAAACGCCAGAACACAGTGAGAAGAAGAGCAATTAATTATTGGTTGTCAGATGCACCTCTGTCAGCCAATATGGACACTACAGTTGGTGTTAGTGCAAAAAGAGTGGGCCCATCTGTTTGTCCTACTGTGTTGTAGCCTACCATCTGGAGAGAAGTGGGAGAAATAAACCCAGACAGAAATAATGGGATGGGATGAAAGTGTTTAGTCCTTTTATTACCTGTTTTCTTACTGTGCGTACACCAGCGTTATAAATTTCTATTAGGGCTTGGTCTAAAGCTCATTAGGCAGTCACTGTCACAGTTTGGCAGAGCAATGAGTCATGTTTTGCCTTCTTTATCAATATGATGCATAGACCAAGGGATGGAGTTACTGTATATGTTCACTTTTGTTTACTTACCAGATGATTTAAAGCTCTTCATTACATTTACATAGCCACTCTTTGTAGATTGAGGGTAAAACTTAATGAAATCTATAAATGCGTACTGTTGAAGAGACGTGAGACAAACAAATAAATTGTTTTATTTGTTGTATTTAAAAGGTATAGGTTCTTTCTTTCTTTCTATCTTGCACATTGGTCCTTTGCTTGTTTTCTGTATAAACTACACCAGTCACACAGCTTTGTAGATCACGTGATGACTTATGAACCTATAGGTAAATTAATGATAATTATTTTTGACTGATCGCATCAATTTAGAATAGAATAGAATTGAATAGAATAGAACCTTTTTGTCCAACCTAGGCTGGAAATCTTCAGTCTCACCTCTGACACAGTAGAAACATCAATTAAAAGTGCACACATGATGCAACAAAAGTACAGATGCAGGACAGACACTCATCAATCAATTAGCTGCCCCTTTATAAAGCATGAACAGCATGATTGCTGCCAGGCTTACCTGCTGTAATACAATATTTATCATTGGTGGATATATTGTAAATCCCTAACGGCTCCACATATCTAGTTCTAAAACAGATATTCTATAAATAACATGGTGGACAGACTTTGTTAACAAGATTAATCAATAGTAAACAGACAGACGTATCTTTCCCTGTGCAGATATGCGTATTTGATGATGGCTCTTGGTCTACAGTTCCATAATGAGAAGATAATATGCCTGGATATTTTGATGAGCCTGTATCGATCAAAGGGCAACCAGAGTCTACCAGAGGGCTTTAAACACATAAAAACTGGCTAAAACTATTCTGTGCAAACAGGGGAGGACACATGAACTTCTCTATTCATAAGCTCTGATAAAATGCCCAAGAGCATCACAGAAGATAATGCATTAAACAGATTATTTACTCAGAAATGTACACTTCTATAATGCAATGTATTAGATAAATTGTGTTTAAGGAACAATTAAGTACAGTAAAACGCATGCAAATATAAGTTGATCCCAGGCAATCTGTTGGTGTGTCCCCTATCTAAGACAGGAAGAAGGACAAAGGCCAACAAGACAGCACTAGCAGTGTGGAGCTGCTGCTCCACACTGCTGCTTGGAGTCCAGAAATTCGCTGATTCATTGTGGGAAATAATAAAGAGTCGTGACCTACAGTCGCAAGCCTCATGCACAACCTCATTAAATTTCAGACACACAAGAGGGAGGCAAGGTCTGAGAATCAATGTCTTGCAATATATATTGCACCAAAATTACAAAATATATATATCACTCGTATTCACAATTCACAAAAGTTTTCATTAATGGCAGCTGTCTGGTTGGATGACACCTTTTGGCCTAAGAAGTATCCAAATGTGTTTAGGATTGGCG
The DNA here is from genome assembly GCF_048128805.1 of Centroberyx gerrardi. Lineage (NCBI taxonomy): Eukaryota > Metazoa > Chordata > Actinopteri > Beryciformes > Berycidae > Centroberyx > Centroberyx gerrardi. Next base: position 12,766,252 of record NC_136000.1, on the reverse strand, counting down.
ACTGTACATACTGAGTATGCGGGGTATGTGGACGTAGTTACCCTGTTGAAATTGACTGACAGACTATTTGAGCTCACCTGCATCTGATTGTGGGCGCTGGGGAAACTGACAAAGGACAGAGCCGGGCGCCCAGGAGGGAGCTCTAGGGAGTGCGTGCTTTGTGGACGCCACTGGACTTATTCTAGCCTGTCAGGCTCAGCTTTGCACTAATATGGTGTAGTTTGGGGGCAGGTGTCACCTCCTATAGTTATCTATGCCACTTGGTCTACTTGCTGTAAATTATGAATGTCTAATAAAGCATTATTTTTCTATGTGGTTGTTGTGTTTTTGGATGTAACCTCAGACCTCTGACTCCAGACCATACCGGTTTAAAGGTGGTGGCAACAAAACGCTAATTGGCTTTACTAAGTTAGCCTAAACTCTTATCCTATGTCTAAAGCTAGCATGCTAACCTGGCTAACGCAGTTGCTAGGCTGTGGGAAAGAGGCTGGTGACATATGATTGGCTGAACGCAGAGGGGCGGGACGAACGTTCCAGACTGCAGCACAAGACCATGTTCTGGACCAACGGCTGGCAGTGGAAGGTGGAGATAGAAGTTCGGTAATCGAGCAAATCATATCTGAGCCAAGTCGGTTGGGTCATTTGGGGTTTCACCAGGCTGTTAACTGTAGTGACAGTTGAGGTAAGTAATACAGGTCTTTTCTCACGGTATACTAGTAGAGAAGTACGAAATCTGAACATGCTGTTTTCAGTTAGTACTTCAAGTTACAGTGTTACGAGCGAGTTACGCAGTCTGCGTGAAGCTGCTACATTAGTTTAGTAGATCACTAGAACACTTTTACTCTAGTTAAAGTGGGAGGAAAAGCAGGTTACAGACTTTTAAAAGCTCAGATAAGTGATTTTACTCTGAATTTACAGCTAGTTACTTTCAGCCTGCTTGTACATGTCCATTCACTCTGGTTTAACCAGTGGTGCATAACAACACAGGGGGAAAGTGCAATCCAATCCATATTTTGTACGGTTAGCCCTTATGACTGAATTGCTATTAACAAACTGGTTTGTGTTTAGTGTCTTGACAGAATGGCTGCGTTGCAACGCTTGAAGCAATGCCACTCCACAGGCATTGGTATCGCTCGCCTTCACACAAGCAGCCGTGCCTCTGCCAGGGAGCATTACAAAATGCTTGTGCTTGGAGGAGGAAGTGGGGGGATAGCAATGAGCGCACGAATGAAGAGGAAGATGGGAGCTGAGAATGTGGCTGTTGTGGAGCCTAGTGAGGCAAGGATCCAGTCTTTATAGTTTATTATTATCAGTTATAGAATTAAATAGTTCTGTGTTTTTAGATTGATTAAGCACTTATTTGTCCTAGATGACAACAGAAATTGCACTTTGTGACTAGTGGTGACATATTTAATGATATTTTAAGAATTATCAGTATCACAGAAACATACAGCACATATCCACATTCCACTTTTCATTTAACGCTGGTGCTTAATGACTTTTTTCCAGATGCATTACTATCAGCCAATATGGACGCTGGTCGGTGCTGGTGCAAAAAGTGTGGCCTCCTCTGGTCGAACTACTGCGAGTGTTGTGCCGTCTGGAGTGAAGTGGGTGAAATCTAGTGTTCAGGAAATAAACCCAGACACAAATACTGTCCGCACAGACAATGGGATTGAAGTATGTCTACTTTAGTTAACTGTTACATGATTGTGTGTATATTGAAGTTATAAAGTTGTTTTAGGGCTTGGTCTAATGCTGAACGGGCAGTCACTGTCGTAGATTGGCATGGCACCGAGCGATCATTTGTAAATCAAACAGATTATTCTTTAATGATATGATAATCGATACGCATCGAGCCCTACTAAACTCTCTTTCACCTGAACAGATCTCCTATGAGTATTTGATTGTGGCTCTGGGTTTACAACTCCATTATGAGAAGGTGATGTAACATTTTATTAGTACAACTCTGCCCTTCCTCCTTGGTAGTCAATTATACTATTGTACACAAATTCAGTTACATTAATTACATCTTAGAAAACTTAAATTTTTTCCAATATATAGATCAAAGGACTACCAGAGGGGTTTGAACATCCAAAGATTGGATCTAATTACTCAGTCCAAACTGTGGAGAAAACGTGGAATGCACTGCAGAACTTCAGAGAGGGGAATGCTGTGTTTTCTTTCCCAAACACTCCTGTGAAATGTGCTGGAGCTCCACAGAAGATAATGTACCTAACAGATGCTTTTCTCAGAAAGGTACCTGATTCTATTCATATTGAAGGATTTTTACACTGGTAATGAACAAGTAAATTTTGAAATGGTGAGGTATAATTTGTAAATTTAACAAAGATCTTTTTTTTTTTACCTGTTCCTATATAAGACAGGAAGAAGGACAAAGGCCAATATAATATACAACACGTCTCTACCTGTGCTCTTTGGGATCAAGAAATATGCTGATTCATTGTGGGAAATAGTTAAGAGCCGTGACCTACAAGTCAACCTCAGGCACAACCTCATTGAAGTCCGGGCAGATAAGCAAGAAGCGGTGTTTGAAAATCTTGACAATCCAGGCGAAACCAAAGTGTTTGAGGTATTTCCCATAAGCTGTGTTTCTGCTCTTCAACAATAACCTTATATTGATCAGGACAGCTTTGTACAACTTTGGCATGTATGTAATAATAATACTTTTATAACATTCATCTTTTTTTTTATCCTTGTGCTCCTGTCTAAACTAACTGACAAATTAGGAGAAGAGATTCCAATGAATAACATTTAAAACTTGATATGATTCTTCATTAGTATGACATGCTCCATGTCACACCACCAATGGGCCCCAATTTGGTGATTAAAGGAAGCCCATTGGCTGACGAGGCTGGCTGGTTGGATGTCAACAAAGAGACCCTCCAACATAAGAGGTATCCAAATGTGTTTGGGATTGGAGACTGCACCAACCTGCCCACGGCTAAAACGGCTGCTGCTGTGGGTGAGTGATAATTGTATCATCTGTTTCAATGTTGCAACAAAGGAGTGCAATCACAGAATTTCAGCTCTTGTTCAACTCTTGTTCCTTTTGTAGTTTGTCTGGTACTTTTGATTGTGAAGGAATACTGTCCTCAGCCACAGTATTGCACAATAACTTATTTACACAAGGCACTATAAAAAAAATACACCCCACCCTATGAAGCCTGTAATGTTGGCACTCCTTCCAGTAGCATTTGATAGCCTGTATTGTTATCTCTCACAAAGAAAGATGTTTTGTGCCCAACACAAAGACATTGTCAAAGCCTTTAACCCTAGATGCCTGGCTAAGTGAAATTACCTGAATTGGCTTCACTTCCTGTCTGTTAACTGTGGGGAGAATTATGGGAGTTGCCTGGCAACTTGGCATCACTCATGCCCACATCCGGTCATAAACCAGTACTTATCACTTCAGGCACAATTGCATCACAATCTGATTGCAGTAAAAATGCAGCCTTATCACTGCCCATTTTCATTCTGTTCATGCATGCCAGGTATGTCATGCTAAATGTCTTGGTAGTGATTGTTGATGCTTTTTGTTCAGTATGGAGGATGTTGGCACTCTTTACGTGGCTCTGTCTTTTAATTCCCTAAAGAGAAAAAAAAAGGAATTGAAAGGAAAGAATGTGACATTGTTTATCGTTTTCAGCTGCACAGTCTGCTGTCTTACACAGAACTATTACCAAAGTGCTGAAAAATGACAAGCCAGATAAGAAGGTGAGTGGCACATAAACATAACAATAATTCATCAGTTTGATTAACTGTGTGATTATGAAGAATGTTACCACATCTCTGTTGGAAATTCAATTCAGCTAATACTGCGAAAATATTATTGCAAATGCATAATCAGGATTCTCACTGTTCACAGTATGATGGCTACACGTCTTGTCCTTTGGTTACAAGCTACAATACAGTTATTCTGGCAGAGTTTGATTACAATGCACAACCACTGGAGACGTTCCCCATCGACCAAGGCAAGGAGAGAAGAATCATGTACCACATGAAAGCTGACCTGATGCCTCACATCTATTGGCATGGGCTTCTCAAGTATGTATAACATCAATCCAAGACATGTTGATATAGTCCCTCTGATAGTTAGCAGTAATGCAGCTCTCCACACTTCACTAGATCTGATTCACTTCTCTGTTTCTCTCTTCTTTTTTTACATCAGGGGCCTGTGGGGTGGACCAGAACCCTACAGGAAACTCCTTCATCTTGGAATGAAATAAAAACGTACAACTAGTAACTGCAAGCAGTTATGAACAGGGCCAGCCAGATGTAAGAGGAAAAAGAAAAAGAAGCATTTGGAGAAAGAAGTAATAAGATGAAGCCATATGTCTCTAGATCACACAACAAAATGCCTGATTGGGCATAAGCATTTTTATTCTGCATCACGTAGGACTCCAACTCACAACTGTTGACACCAACGGCAAGTCATGAACTTATTGAGTTATTTGTGAAGTGTTTTGACCAGAGGATCACATTATGACTAAGGCAACCACCAGGGTGCATGACAATGACTGTCAGTCCATATAAAGGCAGATTTCAAAATAGTGTCTAAAATTCAGTTTTCAAGATAAAATTCTGAGAATTTGCATACTTATCTAGACAACATGGAAATGTCTAATTTTTTATTTTTTATTATTTTTTTTACAAAGATTGACCGCTCCATAAGCAAAAAACTTATGTTTAAAGATGCTCTCTTTTCCATTGACTACAATGGTTTCCATAAGGGCAGAATTAAATATTATTTTAAAAATTAAGTTTTTCAGACAGAATTATGAAATTTTGCAAGTTACAACTATGAACACAGGAAAATATTTTTTTTTTTTTACATGAAGATAAGACAAAGAGTAAACGGCAATCTACAGTGGCTGTGTACAGTACCATTTACAGTCAGACATTTCGATGAGCTGCGGGCTCACATTTTGATCAAACCCCACAATAGATGGACTGGCAGCAGAGCTGGACGGCCCTTAGTCAGTTTTCACATTAAGTTACAGTATATTCCCTAAACTTTTAGGGGGGAAAATCATCACATTAAATGCATCGCTCTGTATCCCTAAAAGATGGAGGATCCAGATCTGTAAAAACCTTAATATATTCTCATTCTTAAGTTAACTGCCCTTTGCGCTACCAATCATTTTAGAATGACACTTCACATTTTGTTCTGCACATATAGTAAATACTTTTTCCTCCCTTTCTGCATATATGGAACTCTGTTTTCCATAAACATGCAGACTACCATGATGACTACTATAATTTAAACATTAGTCAATGTAAGGAATAGAGCTGATTTTTGTATATAATGATTACATGAATAAATGTTCTCTCAGTACTAAACTGAGTTAATATATTCTATAGCCAAAACATCTTAGTAGTTATTCATTCATTACTAAGTTTTGTTACCATTGCACTTGAAAAGTTGATTAATAGTATTAGTTTTAAAATAAACTGATTGTATAGACCTATACACCTGCTGTAAATATGCTATTGAAATCGAAACTGAAATCCCTAATGAAATAAATCACTAAAATATTCCTATACGTATAGTGTGTGTCTGTAAGTTTATAGTGACCATATCAAACCTTTTTTTTTATGTCCTATGATATCATTATAATATTCTTATATTTCTATAGAATATGAGATATGGTTTAGTTTTGCTGTGATGTGTGTGTATTATCCTTATGAAAATGTATCATAGGATTATTGTAGTTAATTTTTATAGGGACAGGTAATTATCACTGAAGAGATTCTCTTGACAAGTTAAAATGTAATGATAAACTGCAGAATGTGCCTAGAATTTAAATTGCTGTCATTAAAAGAATCAGCCAATCAGAGCTCTAATCAATACGTGTGGCTGTTTGCACATTCTTTCAGCATGTCCTTAAGTAATGTGGGAAACCTTGTAGTGAGCTTCAGTTTGGATGTACTTAAAGCCATTTTCCTGTTGAGTCCGCTCTCCGCCACGTTCCTCTACGTGAGTGTCGCATTCTCCTGCGCGAACTAACGTTATGTTTGTGATGAGGCGGGAAATGGCGTCTACAGATATGGTTGATTTGTGACTGGCTAGCGAGCGAGCGACCAACACAGCTGGCAGCGACAACAACGGCCCGACCTCCATCGGTGGCCGCCCGGTCGCGACCGAAAGCTGTCAGCGCTGCAACAAGTTTTAAGAGTTTCCTTGGTCGTCGGTAAGTAATGAACAACGTCAATATGTAAACAAAAAGGGCTGTCCCGTGATAGCCCGTCTGCTAGCTACAATGTTACCATTTAGCGGCTAACGTTAGCTAGCTAACGAAGGGGGCGTAGTCTAATGGCTGAAATAGTTTGGAAGTGAACAAAATGACAGGTTAGCTAGCTAGTAGTAATAGCCCCATTGTAGCCCCATTGTACTGACGAATAACCAGCTAGTTAGCATATCAAATACAGATGTGTCAACTGGAACAAATGTGAGCCCGTCTGTCGGAACAGAAGTGAATCATACCATGGCCTTGCTTTTGCTGCCATTGACATTTTGTTAGCCAGAAAGCTAGCAATAGCCATTAACGTTAGCTAACAGCCCACGGAACCGTAGATCGTCAACATCTGGTTTAATCAACATATTGCTAGATAGCAGAACTAACCTAGTAGTGAACGTCAGTGATGGCAACCCAAACTATCAACGCTGTTGCACCATATGCGGGACGCTAGCGTCTATCTAGACGGTGAATGCTGGGCTTTTCATTAGATATCAGCAGCTGGCTAACGTTAGCGATAGCTGACGTCGTTGGTGTTAATACAATCTGTCCGATGTTATGTAACGTCAGTAAGCGGTGCTAGCATAATGTTGACTTAGCAACTATGAGTTAATGCAGCTGCAACAGCTTTGACCAAACATACGTTCGCTTAATGTTAACAAACAAAGGCTTCCTTGAGCCGATCATCAATTCTTTTTATCGTGCGAAAAGACACCGCCCACTCAACTGACTGTTCTGCCTGACAATACATCTAGCGCTGTAGTTCGGCTATCAAACTTTAGTCGTTTTATCTTGTTTGTTTATCATCTTGTTAAATTACTATGCGACAAGCAAAGGCGTAACATGAGCTATTATTAAAGTTGATTCGCTGCTCCTGAGATTCAGGATATACTCTTACTGAACTGCTTCACACGCAGCAATGTAACGTTAGATCTCACGTAGGCATACTGTGACCACTGACATCAACACAACATGGTCTGTCCAGTTCATTCATGTCGTTTTGGCATCGTACACGTGTAGAAACTTTAAAGGGGTATTGCACACAATGCAAAAATCAAGCTATTCCCATGGACAAAGACAAACTAATGAGTATTTCTTGAGGATGAACAACACTATCCAAGCCAAAGAGAAAAGATAACTGAAGTTATAGAAAATGAATGTGAGGGTAATGTTTTGGATTAAAGGAATGTTTGTATTTACATCCAACTAAACTGTTTTGTATAGCTGTGCTATCATTGTCCATCTAGAACATGGAGCGGAGCGTCTTAGGCTATACCTGGAAAATCACTCGGGGCAATGTCCGTGATCGCCATCTTTTTCCATTCATTTTCTATGTAGCTGTGCATCAGTAAATGGTCATGGATTATGAGGCAGGATAATTTTTTTTGTTGTTTGTGTAAATTACAGACATGGGAGTGGATTTTCACAAAGTACAAACTGAATTGTCCAAGGATGTAACAATGGGAATACTGGAATTCATGTAGTTCCCCTTTGTCTATGTTACACAATCATGGGAATTTAGTTTCTTCTTCTCCTGATATACACTCACAGACAGGCATTTCATCACAAGTGTCACTCGGTCAGTGCAGGGTCTGCTCTAGAGCGGCAGATTTAAGTTCCTTGCTCAAATGTACTTTGGGGATTTTGTTCTGCATCATAGATACAATACCTGCTACCAGCTGCAATTACTGGCAGGCTCAGTCCCTCCATGAAACTAGTATCTGCTTAAATGTTCTGCAACCAAAACTTATTTTCTTAAGTCCTGTTTGCACAAAAAAAACCTCTCATCCACTTTGGTGTAAACAGGTTGATTTAGATTGATTTAGATATGATGTCTAGAGGCCCATGTAACCTTCAGAGGCAGCATAGATAAAGCGGTGTAAATGGAAGGTTTGACACAGGTTGCAGCCTGAGATTGTAGATTTTTGTTTTAGAGAGTTTACCAGAGTTAGCAGACCGATATCACAACAACAATATAGGAGATCATGTAAATGTCAGAGATCAAGAAAAATAAATTCAAGTCATTCCAGTAGGCAGTTAGATTTGCTGAAGTTATCCTGTCCACAGCTGTACTTGCTCAGACATCCAGTCTTGGCTAGCTAACAAACTTGTTGATAGCAGTTGCACATTGACAGAAGTGCTGAGTCACAGTAAAGGAGGACATATTTCAGAACTCCAGAAAGACTGAGCAAATAATTCTTCTTTCTTAATTTACAACAGTTGACAAAATTTAGGCTACAATTCTTAAATGGTTTGATGTACCAATTTGACTGATATGGCATTGTCATGAGTGGTAGAGACAGGAATTGAAAATATTAATTACAAGCAATTACAATTACAAGCATTGATAATGACTTGATATCATGGTACCAGTTTGGGATCTTTTATCCTTGATTACCTGAGCTCAGAGATATTCAATCACTGCCATAATCGCTTAATTGACATCTTTCATCTGCTGGAGAGTTAATTATTTTCAGGTAGTCACAGAAAGCAGCTTCTAATCCAGTACAATCAATAAGCACTTTGCTGTGCAGATTGATTAGTCTTGGTCCAAATGTGCCTCATGCTAAGTAGGAATGCATCATGTGGCAGTGCTGGGTAACAAACCAGCAACGTGACAGTTTCCTGTAGGATTGTCACTATTTTGATATTTTAAAATGCTTTAGAATTTACTTAAAAAAACAAAACAAAAACAGCCACTTGATGAAAAATCAGTTTCAGTCTTGTAATTCCTCAGTTGTCCTCACACAGCCGCAGACTCCCTCACACCACCAGATTTCAAAGTGATTTTCTCTGTATACCTGAAAATGACAAACCTTGATGAGAAAGTACCTCATATTGAGTTCTTCTCACCTTATTCTGTTTTTGAATTAGACTTTAATTGGCTTGATGTTGTCTGCCACTTGTTGGGCACTGAGCAGATACGGTGGACGTCACTACCACTGTGGAGGCAGATGTGAAATGATCACTTAGTCAACTGTAGGAGAGGAATCTCTAGGTGGAAATTTGTCATTTGCCCTTGTTATATAAATGTAAAGTAATATCCAGATTAGGATTCAGAGTCTTTTCAGAATTTTTAAACATAAAATGGCAATATTAGGGTGAATAATTAGTGTGAACAGATACTTATTTGCCTAGCCCTAATTTAGGGCTCATTTACATAATTCACTCTTATAACATTCTTGTTGAGTTACCAATAATTAATCGTGGTGGTGTTCCTTGAAAACATTTTTCTTGTCCTTGATAGCAATGTGAATTGCATGTAAAGGTTTGCATTATGAATGAGCCACTATGATCTAAATTTAATGTGTGATGTACTTACACTCAAGTAACATTATCCATTTAGTGAAATACATTTAATATCCTAATCTCAAGCTTTATGCTTTGAGAAGATCAGCAGAAATTTGCATAGTCTTGAGATATCACAAAATTTACAAAACAAATCCCAGATTGATGAACAAAGATAAATGCTATAATGGTTTTATAAACGTAATAATTTTTCAAGCAACGTTTGTGTCTTGATTTGCTCAGTTAATGCGGCCTGTAGTGTGGTCTTCTCTCTCCTTTAGTTTCATCCTCACACTGTTTTTCCCCCCTCTTCTTTTTTCTCCTGACAGTTTTTTCTATGTGACGGTGGAGCATGATGAGGCTGAGAGTGCGTAAAGCTCCTCAGCAGCCACCTCCAGGCCGTCGAACCCACCTGTCCCAGGCCAAACGGAAACACTGTGAAGTGGAGCCCTCTCCAGCCAGAGGCCGAGGCAAAATGCAGAAGAATGAAACAGGCCTGTTCTCCACTATAAAAAAATTCATCCGTGGGAATGCTGTCAAGGTGGGTTTAGATTAAGATTCACAGCTGCACTTGTTTCACATTTAATATTTGAGTTTGACTTTAAGATAACAACACTGTACTAAGGGTGTGCACACACTTTAACTTTTTTGTAGAAAAAGCACTGCCTCAACTGCATTTTGTGTGGATAATTTGAAATATCGGCTAACAATGGTTAGGTACAATAAGTCAGACACTGAACAGAAACTCCCCCAACCCAGTTAATGTGCTTTCTTACGGACTCTTAATGAGCTTCTGGGAATTTGCGCTTACTGCCAACTTTTCTACTGCTACTTCTTTCTCCATTTTCATTCTGGCGGCTGTTGTCGTACACTGTCAGCTACTTACGTATCTTGAACCCCACCTCTTTTTTTTGTTGTTTTAGGGGCTCACAAAATACAGTCCATGTCATGAATGCTGCTCTAAAAAACTGAACTTGAACTTGAACTTTTCCCAACTTTAGAAAGCGCTCTGCTCTGCCTAAAACGACGCCAGGCGCAGTGCTGTTCCAAAGCAGCCGCTTTCCATCAGCCTTGTCGCCACTGCCAATTGACTTTAACATAGTAAATAAGGCGCTCGTTGTTTGAAAACAGCGGAATAGTGTGAAATACGGGATGTAAATAATGAGTAACTTAGTAACCGAGTACTCGTCTTCTCTAACCGAATTGTATTCTATTACCCTTTTTGTGGTGGTTTAGTCTGAATGAGAGCACCGATGGCTGAGATGACGGCTCTGTGCTAGCAACAGTAGGATGCTTTGCTTTTAGGTGGTAACCTATACTACTTGTTCCACCCATGTATTTTAAAACAATACCACATAATTTGCATTTATAGTGTCGTGGGACTGTGTGAAATAACTCCATGATTGACTGTTGGTTTCTCTACATTGTGTGCGTGGCAACTCGCGGATTATAACGCTTGCTGGCGATTTGATTAAAAAAACGTTATGTGTGATGTCATTTGACACCTCAAGATGATTTGTGAAATAAAATAACAATTTGCCATTTGCTCTATCCCTGCTTTTTCTCAGGTGGAGCCGGACATCCCCGCTAAGAGGAGTCGTATTGAGTGTAATTCAGATAGTGACCTGATAAGTTCAACACCACAGACTGGAGGCCTTTCCAGCAAATCAATCTCCAGAGTTTGCCGGAAAACCCCAAATAAAGGTACTACTGAATCAAGATAAGATGATTTGTTGTAAATTAAATGTTTCATTTTGACTACAACATGATGTCATCATCTGCAAGGTTTTTGCTACTTATTACTACTACTGTATTTTGTTGTTGTCAATTTTAAGATCAACATATGGAAAAATATTGAAAGATCAAGTATCTTTTGCTGGTGATAGGCTGCAGAATTAATTTCAGAAATGCCTTTTCCATTTTAACAGTGTCTGAATGAGTTAAATTGCTAATCCCTAAAAAAACCCAAATTGTTGACATTATCACCTAAGCTTTTCTAAAAGCTTGGGAGAACGTGTGTTTATGTGCCTGCATGAGTGTGTTTATTTGTGCATGTGTTCTGTCTTGCATACAGACATTTGAATAGTCTTTTTAGTGTTGTTACTAAAGAGTTGTTGTCTATCCTCAGACACTATGACTTGCAACAGTAAGCCCATCAAACCAAACGGTAAATTAGAGGCCCCCGTTGAGGCAGCGAGCAGCCCGCCCCGCACCACCCTGCTTGGAACCATCTTCTCTCCAGTTTTCAACTTCTTCTCACCAGCAACTAAGACTGGTAAATAAAAACATTTTCTCCAGGACTAAACTCTACTGTTCTTAAGTATGGAGCTGGGTTTCATAAGCAAGCAGTACTTCATTTAGGGGTGCTGTAATTGATGATGCAGTAATTAGACTGATATTGGAGGAAAATTAGATTTGTGATCTGCCTACACTGATAGTTGAATCTGTTTTTCTGATCCATTTGCATATTGTGTTTGCCACCCAGCAGTGTGCTGCATTGCATTCTATTTCACGAGCGAAAAACAAATGCATTTGATGGTGATAATTATTGATGAGGTGCTTGATCTTTGGTTGAAGGTGTTGTGTTGGAAAATTGGTATCTAAAAATGGGTGATCCCAACTAGAGTTTCTCAAACTGGAACAGCATCATGACCTCACAGGTTCTTAGTGATATGAGTCTGAAAGATTTCCAGTAATCAAAATGCATTGACTGCTCTTGCCATTTGTAACGCCTCTTTGTAGCCACTCCTGGTTCGGACTCTCCTGGCCAAGCTATGGAGGCAGAGGAGATTATGAAGCAGCTGGATATAGAGCAGGCAGAAGAGATTCCCAGCAGCACTCTGACGTCCACAGAAGGCATCACCCTGTGCCACGCTGCCCCGGTGTTACCACAGAGGCCTCAGATAACCCCAGATACAACCATAGAAGAAGGGGAAATTGTCACTGAAATTGATATGCCCCCACTAACAGGTAGGATCAGATTAAGCCTCATGTTTCATTCTTTGAACTCTTGGATAATTTGAACTCGACGACAACAGCTCCTTGTAAACTTAACAAATTCTTTTAATCATGACATTGGATTGCATGAATTTTAGAGATCAGTGTTAGGCCTAGATATACAGTTTCTTCACAATTTATAGAAAATTTAAAATGTCCAATCTTTAATGTAAGCATTCTTTTATTTTTCACCACAGAAAAATAAAAGAATGGTGGACATAGGATGAAATCCATGATGGTCATAAGTGACTGTTAGTACTGTTACAGTAGGAAGCATTTTTTACACAGCAGCACATGGGCATTGTCGTAATATTCCCTCAGAAGTTAATTATCTGCCTTTTTTCAAATGCCAGTGGTGCTGACCTGGATCAAATGGTAATTGCAAACAATTCTTGGTATTTGTTTTAACCTGCTCTGACAACCAGGCGGGTGGGGTTTACGGTATCAGGATAATTCAGAAATCAAATGTTTACAAATAGTATTTGGCCAGGCACATCTGTGAGCATCGCCCTGCTCTCTGGAAACCGACTGTATGTCGTGTCACTTTTCACAGTCTGTCTTTGATCATTAAACTGTCAGCAGAGTCTTGGCTTGAGCCTCTGCCTTGATTTATAATTCCTTAAGAACATGCTTCATCTCTTTTGGGTTCCTCTCTTCTCTCTCTGTCCTGCTCAGCTCCTGGCTGTACGCCAGACAGCGGTTACCCACATGCGCCGCCCTCCGCCCCTGCAGAGGCCTCATACGACGAGGACTGGGAGGTTTTCGATCCGTATGTAGATTGTGGTTTTTAAATTTACTTTTTAGTTTTAATTTACTGCTTTTGAGTTCTTTAGTTTAGCAATCTCTAACAATCATAACCATTTATTGATAAAATAAAATATTGAAATAAGCTGCATACATCTCTCTTGTTTTTAATGAATTGTTCAATTGTCTCATCTCAATTGTACTTGCACCGTTGTACGTTGTCTATCTCTATGGAAGTGAATATCTAAACGACTTGTGAGGCCATGTTCACCCCACTACTGCATTTTAACGGATTATATATTTTTTTCTTCAATTCACTCATTTTGATACTGACAGCATCAGACAATATTTCAGTTCTTTGGATCTTTGTCAACCCTTGTAAGATTCTACTTGGATTAGACATTTTCTGGTCTATAAATGGTGGAAAGGCTGATACTATACGTCCTGTTAATTCACACTCAAACTGGGACGTATTGCCCTTTGTTGCAAAGATCTTCCTGAGTTTTGTCTGTTTTCTCTGCTTCAAGGTACTTCTTCATCAAGCATGTGCCTCCGTTGACAGAAGAGCAGATGACACGCAAACCAGCACTGCCCCTGAAAACACGCAGCACGCCGGAGTTTTCTCTCGTCTTAGACCTGGTACGCAAATAACAGGCTGTTCCGCTGCCTAACAATGTTCAGTATGAATTGACTTTAATGGGGTTTTCCTCTCTGTCTTCCTGTTGTTAGGATGAAACGCTGGTGCACTGTAGTTTGAATGAGCTAGAAGACGCTGCCCTGACATTCCCTGTGCTCTTTCAAGATGTAATATACCAGGTACTGCCGTTATATGTCATTTTATAATTGGAAGGTTTCCCTGTTTTGTCTCCATGATTCAATTGTTCCGTTTTTCTTTTTTAATCTGAAGGTGTATGTGCGGTTGAGGCCCTTTTTTCGTGAGTTTCTTGAGCGCATGTCTCAAATGTATGAGGTGAGATTTCTCATCATTTCTAAATTACTCCAGACGGTTTTTGTTCATTTTGATCTGTTCTCAGTTTAATACTTGTTTCTGTCATTTTCAATTTCACAGATTATTCTCTTTACGGCTTCAAAGAAAGTGTACGCTGATAAGTTGCTCAACATCCTGGATCCGAAGAAGCAGTTGGTCAGGTCAGTGAAAGCATGAGATTCTGCAGTAGCTTTTATAAATAAATTATTTTGATGCACACAGTGGCTGCTTTATAAATGTGCATTGAGTTTGCTGCACTGATTAGGTTGGAATTCAAGAGTCAGTATAGAAATAATAGGATGTACAACAATAAGAGCTGCATTAAAGCTGCACTAGGCAAGATTAAAAAAATAATAATAATACACCCATCTAATGAGGCCTGAATCACAAAGTAGAGCTGCAGTAGAGAAGAGATTTGCCCTATTTGCCAAAATGAAATTCTAGTGTCGGACATGGATACTTCTCCGCCCACAGAAAGTGACAAATCGAAATTTAAGAACAACATGCAAACTGTCTCCTAAACGACAAGGAATGAGCGCTCTGTCCAGAGAAAACTGGACTCGCTAGCACTGGATCGTTTGCCTCTCTTGTCCCTCCGGTATTAAACGATAACAGACAAGCCGGGTTGGTAAACATTAGTGTGCTGTGTACAGTTTACTGATGTCATCTTATATAATTGTTGGGTATTGAAGTTCACTTTTCAAACTCTTACCACTAGCTGCCATCTGGAGCCGCCAACGTGTGATGGTCCCCTGTGTGGCTGTAATGAAATGATGCAAAACTCAATTATTTCAAGTTCAGATATTACAGTATCAGCAAGCATGTCATATCGGCCTCAGATCATCCTCCTTCAGCAGTTGAAAAACAACATGGCATGAAACAGATTACAATAAAAAAAAAAAATCCATAAATTGATCAGTAAACATGAAGAAGGCTGGCTGACATCTTCAGGCCTGCTCAGCAATTAAGAAATCATATTCCACTGTCAGGCACATACTGAGTAAACTGAGTAGAATTAAGTGCAAGTTTAGAAAAAATTGTTTTTGATAGTGACTCACCGTCTTCAACCTGAAAGTCAAGGTTCACCAGAATGTGGAAGAAAAACAAATTATAATAATTATGTTGCATCTCTATGATGAAGTTGAATTTGTCCTACAATATTATGTTGATGAATAAAGTATCTGGTTGGATTTCACTTTCTCTGAGAAATTGTTAGGATTCTGGTCATATCAATAAAACTTTTTTTAAATCCAGTATTTGTAAGTTGACTAACGTCCTTATTTACACTGACGACCTGAGGACGTAAATGGAGACACACACACACATACAGCTAGTCCGAGGGGCAAAGACGGGTGTAGCTGCTCTCAGCGCTCCCTTCCAACTTTTCAAACTGTCTCGCAGCCTGACACCGCAAACCTCCAAGTGTCTAGGATAGAAAATTACTGAAGTTTGTGAATAGTTTGGTGAATAAAATTACTGGTGAGAAATAATTTCCATCTTGACTACGTTGTTTCTCCTATTCAGTGAACAAGTTGGAAAGAAAAAGCACAAAAAATGTGACTTGTCCTTTTATGGGACTCTGTTCCCTGTAGCATTCTTTTTCCCCCAAACATATAGCCAAAAGATGTTTGTTTGACTTTAAAATGCTTTTCATTGCTTGTATTAACCAAGGAATACTAATGACTGACAACTCTTTCGTTGTGTTTTTTTCAGACATAGGCTATTTCGTGAGCACTGTGTGTGTGTACAAGGAAATTACATCAAAGACCTAAACATTCTTGGACGGGATCTTTCAAAGACGATAATAATTGACAATTCACCCCAAGCCTTTGCCTATCAGGTAAAACCGTCGATGCATTTTTAACATTTTTTATTAATATTAATGTTTCACAGATGCACTGGTTGATTTATTTCAACTCCCAACACAGCTGTTTGTTTTCCTTTTCAGCTTTCCAATGGAATCCCAATCGAGAGCTGGTTTGTGGATAGAAATGACAATGAGCTTCTAAAGCTTGTTCCCTTCCTGGAGAAGCTTGTGCAGCTGGTATGTATTTTACCTTAAACATTTGGTCATAAACATCGTCTGTACTGCTGCTTTTCATCATGAAAGGTCTGTTGTCTAATAAATTTTGAATTATTGCTAGGGATGGGACGATATATTGAAATTCAATATATCACAATACAAAACTGTGACAACAGTGGCAGAACAATTATCAGCAATCGTGATATTGTGTATTGAATTGAACGATTCAATACACAATATCAGTTTCACGATTGTGAGATAAGAATATCGTCCCATCTCTAATTATTACATCTATTCTCTCCTTCACAGAATGAAGATGTCAGACCGCACATCCGAGACAGGTTTCGTTTGCATGACCTTCTTCCCCCAGACTGAGGACTTTCACTAAGGACAGTTGTCTTACAGTACAAAATGGTATCAACATTGGAAATATACTGACTCAAAGAAGGATATTCAATGGATTTCTCTTTGCAAACGCGACATTGCCATTATTATTATAATTTTTTTTTAATTGTGCAAAAAATTTCAAGCTACGTTTGAGTCAAAAGCGCCGTATGTTTCTATACATACATACTCAAACTAGACTCTAAACACAACAGAACTGTTCACCACAGCAGTCCTTTACACTTTGCTGCCGTCTTTCTAGTGACCTAGAAGATGACATCCTGGAAGATATTTCGTCTTTAACTTTCATTTCGGATTGACAAAACTGAATGTCATGCAGTGTTGGAACAGAAGGACCTTGTTGGCTCTAGCCCAGTCTTGAATGGCCAGTCAAACCTGTATAATATTCACTCTATTACTTGTAAATATCTGTATATAATTTTTTTTTCTTCAAGGTTTTTAAGTCCTTTTATTTTCATTTCGAATTTTAGTATGTATTCCTTTTATTTGGTTGCTTTTATAAACCGACAAAATGGTAGTGTGTTTTGTTTGAAGTTGATGCTACACAGCTGCATTTCTGTTGTATGCCTGCGTTATTCCTGTGATGCTTTACTCCATTAAATGCAGTTGTCTGTAATAAGGTGCAGTTTTAAAAATGTATCTTTGGGAGGAAATGTTTCTGAAATTATGATATTTTAAAGCTATGTAATGTAAGCTAGAATAGGGTCTCAACTGAATACAAAAGCCATAATGGCCGAATAATAATTTTTGGAGATTTGTATTTGAGAGTCGCTTCAGAAGTAGACACCTTGATCGTCCTCTCTGATGAGGTTTAAGGGAGGGAGGGGTTCAGGCATCCTGCACTTTGACATCCAGCCCTTTGTAAGTTAATGTAAAATCTTGTCACTTTTCTACACAGGTGTATCACCTCAATTTGTTATGTGAGGGAGAAAAAAAAAAGAAATTGTAGCACCAGCAAATTGCCAACATGTTTGCTCTCAAATCTTGTTTTCCAAGACGTCTTGTATGTGGGATCTTTATTATGTAGGAGTCACAAGTTTTATTGACTATTGAATGATCACTCCTGTTGTATTCAGTGTTACTCAATGGTTTCCTTGAAAATAAATACATTTTTATACGACTTTAAGCTTCCTACTTTTTAATACTTGTTTTATCACAAAATTCATTAAAGGACCGATACTTGAATCTTAAGTATGTCTCTTAACGCATTGGTTTTCTTTTAGGATGAAAATATTGGTAATCGTTTTTAACTTGACCCCAACTTGGCACAACTCAGTACACTACCATCTCCCATTGAATTGAGAGTTAAAGTAGACTTTGCTATGTGGCAAAAATAAGTTTTGGATCCTGTATTTTTCCTGAATATTTCTGTTCTGTAAAATGAGAAGTGACAAGAAAGAAGAAATGACAAGTCAATTCAAAACATTTCAACACATTACAGAATTAAAAAAAAATTGATATATTTTGCTGACAACCATGGTGCGGAATATGTTAATATATTGTGAGCAATTTTGCCCAGGTAACCTTTAATTTTAGCATTATCCTCATGTAACTTGCTTGCAATTTTTTTTTTTCATTGCAGTTTCAAAACGATCACAATCCACCTCAACAAATGAAGAAATGCATAATAGAGGAACCATCGAAAGCGAAAATAGTCAACATTAGTGTGAATGTCGAAGGCAATCATTTTGCACTCCGGAATCCATTACTTGGGCCGAAAAATGATGTCACGCTTGAGAAGAAAATGTATGAGTCATAAAATTAAAGGTTATCTGGGCAAAATTTCTCACAATATATTAGCATATTAAACAGATCACCAACATTTAGGTTATTCCAGTCAGTCTAATGCTGTTTTAATTTGTGCATTTGAAAATATAAACAATGGAAAGTGAAAGAAATGGTCACAGTCTTGGTCATCTTAGCAATAAAATTAAAAAATAAAACTTAGCATAAGCATTTTCGCTTTAGCATAATGAAAACATTGAATTTGGAAAGTCTGTCACAGAAGAGTAGGAACTATGTAGCTGTCTGCCCACTTGTTCACTCACGGAACATTTTACAGTCCGGACCCCTGCAAAAATGGCGGAGGGAGACTCTTGGGGTGAGTGTCCAACTTCTGATATCTCTGAAGAAATGTACTTTTAAACTGAAGCTTTTTGGAAATCACATTTCCTTCTCACGGTTCAACAGACGCTGAATCTTTCGAGCCGGACGAGCCAGCAGCGAAGCCGGTTGTGTTGGATAAGTGGGAAGGTGAAGACGACGAGGAAGACGTCAAGGTAGTTAACGTTAGCTAGCTAGTAGTGAGGTAACTTAATATCCATTTTAGTCTGACGTCTACCGTCAAACAGAGATAACGTAACGTGTATGACATCACCGTCAATGCCTAACAAAAAACACACGTTAGCTGGAGTGTTTAGCAAATAAGTCCGCGCTTTTCAGAACTGATCATTCATATTGTATCACGATAATCCCCTTCTGTTCAACCCCTAAGAGGGTTTCCATTACATTTTTGGTCATGTTGTCATGGAAATGAGCATCATTAAACACTCAGAAGTTGAAATGTTCAGCCGTCACCATGGTAACTCAACAGTTTTCCGTGTTTTAATGCATTGTACTGATGATAATGTCATGACAGTCAAAGGTTCCTACCACAGAACTTGATTTCAGGTCTCTACACACACACACACACACACACACACACACACACATTAGGCTGCCTGCCTGACTGAATGTATCTACAATAAATTTGGAATGAAGCTGTTGCACACAAGTCATATTTGACAATGTGAGAAAGTTGGGTGATTTCTTTTAATACATTTAAATATGCAAATGTTTTTGTGCCTGGTCTCTTTGAAACCCCAACTGCTGTGTGCACATCCTGTTTATTTAACTGCATGGTTGCATAGTAATGATCTTCTTGATTTGCATTAGTGATACAAGCAAAAATTTTATTGAACCATTAAATTACAATAGCAATAGTGCCATTGCTATTTGAGCTTGGAAAAGCATTATATTCTGATGAATGAGAAGAAAGCTATATAATAGTAATTTGAAAACCTTTGCAGCTCTGTGGCAGGAGGCAGTACTTAATGTGAAAAATACATTTTGTTGTAATACTGTATATTGATGCATACATTAAGTAATTCGCATGACTTTATTCATTCATTCAAAATATCATCGGGTTTCTGTCTCTCAAACTTTGATACAAATATTATACAGATATATATATAATATACAGATATTTGAATATTGGGTTGATATCCTCCCCTTTGCATTTCTCCAGTTTTCACAGATCTTTCTCTTCCCCTTTACAGGATAATTGGGATGACGAGGAAGAAGAGCGGAAAGATGATGATAAGAAAACAGGTCAGTAGATAAACATTGCAGCCATTCAATCTTGAGATGACACTGTATCATTGCAAAAAGTCCTAGTCACAGATCAATTTTCTGATAGTTCATACATAGCTTTCCCCCAAAATACAATGGTAGGTGTCATAAAAAAGTCACTTTGTATAGTTAAAAGCTTTATCCTTTCAGGACTCCCAACTGTTGCTACTTTATTATTAAAATTGTTCAGAAATGCTGACCTGGTGTCAGTTCTGCAGTGTTCCCTGAATGAAAGTGAGAAATGGAAATTTTACCTCCAGTTAACCTTAATATATGGATGCTTTTAGTGAAAGCGCCTTACAGTACCAGGAGTGTATCCATTTTTAGCATGGGCGGCCCCAGTGGGAACTGAAGTGTTAACGGACATGGAGTTATACAGGACACAGTCACATTTGTTTCCATAACACTGTACTGTCCGCTGCTTTTTACAGAGACAAAACCATCAGAGAAGAAGAAACTAAGTGACAAAATAAAAGAAAAACAAAATCTACAAAGAAAAAAACAGGAGGAATTGAGAAAAAGGGTGAGTACTCCTCTCCAGAATAGTTCACTCAGATGTAAAGATTCCTTCTTTCACCTTCAAATCAAAAATGTTGCATCCTTCTTTAAAGTCCAGGAATTTAAGAGAAGCTCATCTTATAGATCATTATGAAAAACTCCCTGCAGGATGGAATTGCTGAACAGAAACTGGCAGCAGCCTCCTCTTGGCATGTGTTGAAATGTGCGCGGCCATTTAGGTCCATACTGTTGTTAGTTAGTCATTAGTTTTTGGCAGGATTTGCAGTCAATTTTGAAAGAAATTACTTTTTCTCTCCCATTGACTCACCAACACTGGTAACAAATAGCAAGAAGAGGCAACTGGCAATTTCTATGGAACAAAAAGTCTCCTCTCATTAGTTGGTGATAAGAAGTATAAGCTTCTGTCCTGAGCCCACCTCGAGTCAGTGCATAGTGACACCTACGACACCCTGCTGTTGGCTTTAGGTTTATTCCAATGATTGAAGACGTCATTCACGCTTTATTTGTTGACCTAGCTCTTGAAAATAACATCAATATGTGGCAGCCATGAGCTTTAGCATATTTTGAACCTGTAATTGTCTCATGTTTATGTTGTTTTGTGAAATGGAACTGCTTCTTGAGTTATGGTGAGATCTAAATGTTGCACAGATTCCCTATTAGCAAATTGAATCCCCCAACAAAGTATATGTATGGATGTATGACTATAATTAGTACACATAAAAATAGTGCTTTAACTTGAATCAGGAAGTGTATATTGAATCATTTCATAAATTATCTGTGTGTTGCACATTGAGGCAAATTGCTGTAATCTGCAGCTGCAATCACACTCTGCTGCATTTAGGCCTTACTTAGCTCAAAGGAAGATGTCAAGAGTCTGGTGAAGTTGAGGGTCATAACTCGGACCGGTTTTCATTTTATAAGGGGGTTTGAGACCAAATATTTAACTTGCATTACTTTGTAAATGTTAAATTAATTTGTTCCAGTACTTAAAACTCAAATTGATAAACAGATCACAGTTAACTGCTTTATGATCTCTCAACTTGTTTTTACATTGAAGTAAGTATGCTGATACTTTGTGCTTTTGCCTTGTGTTCATTTTTTGATCAGAAATCCAAATTAGTCAAAAATCATTTTCATTATTGATGTCTTCCTAGTTAGAGGAATCCCAGGAAAGCACAGACCTCACACCAGAGGAGGAGTTATCTGAGGAGCTTGGAGTGAAGACACTGCAGGAGGAGGAGGCTGACCCGGAGCCAGCGGATGAAGCTCATGGTATGAACAGGGCCAAAGCTCGCCGTTGATATATATTTCCCTCTCAAAGAAATAGTATATTGCTACTGTGATTTTTAACTTTTTTTGTAACGTGAAACATATTGGGCTGGTTTCACAGACGTATAGATCGAGTTAGGAAAACTGGGCCTTATTGGAGCAAGTGTTTGAGTCTGCAGAACATTTAAGTGGCTTTCATTAATGTGCCTCAAATTTGGATTGGTTAATTTAGGATTTAGGACTTATTTGATTATAACAAGTTAGGCTCAGGTGTAAGAAGCTTTGTCTGTGGGATTGAAATGAGCAAAACCAGCCAAGCACAAAAAATACAAATCATGATCTTGTATTAAAACTTGAAAGGTGTGAAATTATTTTCTTGGCATGGATTTATCAAAACTGGACTAATCTCCATTCACATTTTTTGGTATCTGTTGGCATTAAGTGATCGTCTCTGCCATCGACAATTCTGCTGCCGTTATAAATCAGAAGTTACACCTTGTTGGTTTAGTTGAATGTCCTTTGGCACTAGAGTAGCACTCATATGAAATTGGAGTTAGCCCATTTCTTTTTGTTCTGCTAAAACAGCCATTTTTGTTTAACAGTTGAGGATATTTTCATATCTTTGAAATAAACCCCATCTGTGTTGAATATTTGTCAATGCTCTAATTAGGTTTTCTTTGTTGTAGGTGTCTCAAACAACGTAGCGGGAATTGATGCCATAAGCCCTTCCTCGAAAGACGACTTCACAGAGTTTGAGAAACTGTTGAAAGACAAGATATCTCCTCTTGAAAAGTCCATACATTATTCCGGCTTCCTAGAGTCTTTGTTTCGAGATCTCTGTCTCTCCTGTGAGTATTGACGCTTAATTTGTAAAGAATAGAAATGTAGCCCACTCACATAACTGCAATACATCTTTAATGGTGACAGTGTTGACAACAGTTTGTGTTGTTTGTAATGCAATGTAACATATCCTTGAAAACAATTGAGGAATAATTTGTCACTGCTGTATGATAAGAGTTGTTTTTTATATCTCACTTTACAGTGGAGGTGGAAGACTTGAAGAAAATCAACACTTCAATCACAGTTTTACTCAGCGAGAAACAGAAACAAGAGAAGGTTCGTGTTTCATGCATTCATAATGAGTCGGAGTCATAGGGGCAACAACAGCACATTTCCCAATTAATTTAATGCTAAATAAGGATGATTTACCCCCAGTTTCCTAATGATGGATACAATTTTGCAGAAACATAATTCTTTAAATAGTGTGCATTACTTTAACAAAGAACTTGGAGTTCTACCCAGTTTGAAAAACTGCTGTGTTAAATTACTTAGGTACTCATCAAAGTAATAACATTGTAACGGCAATGTTGATTTAAATCATGAAGGGTTGTACCAAGAGTTGTACCATTGTAAATGAAAGTAAATCCAGATCTTTCCTTTTTTACAGCAACAAAATAAAGGAAAGAAGAAGAAGAAGGGAGTGACTCCTGGAGGCGGGCTAAAGGCCAAGATGAAGGACGACCTTGCAGACTATGGGGAGTTCGATGGAGGTTACGCACAGGACTATGAGGACTTCATGTAATCCCTCGTATCAAACCGTCCGCTCTCCTGCTGCTCACAGCCATCCCTCATCCATCCCTTATGTCAAAAATGTGTCGAATAATGTTACAAACAACATCCTAGTATGGTTATTTCTTGTTGGAAATAATCAGTATTCATCTGTTCTTGGATTGGCCACACTATTTAAACATCCTCTCAAATTAGTTGACATCCATTTTGCCTACAGCACGTATTAAAATGATGGAAGACAGTTTCTGCATCTCTGAAAGTTTACCAAATTTTATCTCGGTCTTGGTCAAAGAAAAAAATAATCTGACTTCTGTAAGAGGAACTACATTTGACATTCTATGCAAATTAAGTGTAAGAATTTGTCATGTTTTCATCTGTTAGTGTTGTTGGACATTCCTAAAATGAAATTGCAACATGTAGGCCTAAACAAGTCAATTAGTTACACATCTTACTGGGGAATACATTTTATTTTCAGGTGTAAATTCCAAAATATGATGTGTAGGCCTGAAGTTTATTTGCAATTAAAGCATTAAGTTCAGTTAAAGGAAAGGTTGGGTAATGTGGTGCCTATGGTATCTGTGGTATTATTGGGTCAGCAGCAACAGGCTCTGGTGTGGCTTCATTGCTGCTGGCCAAACAATGCTACTGTAATGTGTTAAAATAGGGAATGTAGAAGTTGTTCCAAAAATGCCATCAATGGCTTCTACAGAAAAGAGTGAAGACATAACTGCATTATCTTCTGTTTGATTCAGGTTTTTCATGTCAAAGTTCCAGAAACCCATTGCCTTGTACTGTACATTCAGTTGTAGAAATATATTTTCTTCCTGCCAAAATGCGCACCACAATCCTTCCACACTGCAGCAGCAGAGTGACTCGAGTTTAAAATAATGTTGACATGTTGATGATGACAGAGGACTTCAACATCCCTCTTGATGGTCCATACCTACGCTGTACTAATGTCAAAATCCTAGATGAATTTTTGTCCCACAGCCCTACTGAGCATTCGAGCTTTTGTCTCAATCATCATCTTGAACAGTTACAGGTGATGCGTTAGTGAACGGACACATGGAAACACACAGATGAGACAAACACACAGCACGTCTCTGCATTTGCAGGATGTAAAAATTCCAACTTTCCCTTTAAGAATATATTCACATTATTACATGACCTTTAACAATATGCTGAATATTTCAGTACCGCTAAGATGACTAAATGATCTTTTAGATACATTTTTAAATATGATTACTTGTAATTTTTTTTTTTTTCAAGCTATGGCACAGTACATCAAAGTATTGCCAGAAAGGTGTTAAAACTGAGGACTGATGTGATTCTTATAATCATGAGTTGCCCATTTAAAGCTCAAATCAGTTATTTCTTTGACCACATTTTTTTTTTACTTGTATTAGGGAAATAAGTTTTCTGGAATGTTCTTATCCCATTGAACCTCAAACCACAGGTGTAGCCTATATTACTATGTTAATTAATCATTAAATGTTGGACTGAAAAAAAAATCTTCAAGGAATTTCAACATAAACAAAGCAAGATGTGGGGTGACAGCATGTTTCAACAGAATATGCCATTCTGCAGTCAGGTTGGGGCTTTAAACAGTAACTTCTATTGATAAAACATGAATGTTTCCATCTGAATATAATCTTAACATGACGATACAGCGCAGTTTCCACTCTGTTGGTCAAAACCCATAACAAATGTGTGAGGAAGCTGAATGTGCAGTTTTATGTGTTTTTTTTCTGGTGTTAATTTGCATATGGCTTGTATTGAGAATGGACCAAATGTATTTATCAGGAGGAGCTGTTCTATGTTTTCATTTTACTCTTACACTCTGTTTTTAAACAGGACATTTCCTGAACTGGTTGTACAAATAACTGGTGTGTTTTTATTAGTATAGCCCCAATTGAATAAAAATCAATACTGAAATGGTGTCTGCAATGCATTGGTTCGGTCTCAAGGTGGAATGCATGTAACTTTGATAATTTGTTTTAGTCGCTGTAGGAATGACTAGAAAAATAATTAAATTTACAGTTTTGTAATCTTGAAGAGCGAGGTAATAATGCTGCCATCTTACAATCACATGTACCAGAAATACCTGAGTTTGCATTTGACATATTGTGTTACACCTATTGTACTGTTCTGCTGTTTTCTGCCCTAAGCCTCCACATCCAATAAAAAGAAAAAGAAATCATGGTATTCCTGTTATGTCTGTTATGTTAATTTGTCTGAATGGACCTGTAAAGTGCAACTTAATAGATTGTCATATCATTTTTTTGAGTTTTTATTCAGAGCTTGCGGGCGCATGAGATGTCCTGACTGTTGTTCAGATAACCTGCTGATGTCCTAATCCTGTCCTTTTGTTCTTTCAAGAAATAGGTCATTACCTGATTGTAGTCGTGCACTGAATTGCCCCTCTGAGTGGTCATGTGACTCCAAATACAAAGGGGGCCAGTCTTTCCACCTCCATCAAACTTATCTGTTCAGAAGGAGGAATTATTTGAAAACAAAAAAAAAGAAAAACAGCGTTGATATTGTAAAGATAAGACCGTGGGGATAATTAACAGTGTATTTCCACTAAAGCCACCCAGTGAAATCCCCCCTGCCCTCAACTATTGGCTGTCAGTGGGGGTGGAGGTTGTGGCTCGTAAACTCTGAGGTCTTGCTGCCGGTGTTATCCCAAGGACTGACACATATAAAAGGTGGTGTCAGGTCTCCTCTCACCTCCAGGAAACCATCAGACTGATAAAAACACGAGGATGTGGATGTTGTTAGTGGTGAGCGCGGTCGTGGGGGCGGTGGGGTCAGAAGACGCGGCGTCCGGGTCGGCTCAGCACCTGCTGCAGGCCCTGCACTGCCCGCCCTGCGAGCGGATCCACTGCACCTCCCGCCAGGCGCTCAGGCTCCAGTGTGAAGGAGGCATCACCACAGGCGTCTGCGGCTGCTGCCCGGCGTGTGCCAGGGTCGCCGGGGAGACCTGCGGAGGGACGTGGGACTACCTGGGGAAGTGTGATGAGGGGCTGGTGTGTGAGTACCAGGACTCCTCCACTGACAGACCAGATGCGGAGAGCAGAGGGATCTGTAAAGCAGGCAAGATCATGTTTTATTTACCTGTATTATAGTGAATATGAGAAGGAGAATTTCATTGTTATCAAGCAGGTATCCTATGATGTGCATTGAATCCCCGGGTTGACCTTTTATCACTGAATAGTACAATAGTGCTAGATAGTGTTCTTTCATCTCTCACTTTACATTTAATGCTGTTTGAAAGTATCCACAAGATCTCTTTTATTCTTTTCCTCACTAGTGCACTGATACATCACTGATAGAAAAGTCAGCAACGAGTAAATGTTGCATTCTGCATCACAAAAAGTCAGTAATACGAGGCCCAAAATTCATTTTGTGAGCCCTGATATGAGACAGTGTCAAGGGAATGGCGCCAATGTGGTAAATCTTGTTTATGAGCTGTGAAGAGCGATAGCGTGGTCAAGGCTTCCTTTGATTCAAAGGTTTCTCCCTAACAGTTAAGCCTAATTACACCTCTTATCTGCCCCGGGTGAGAAGAGTTGTCATTCTCATTGATACAGTTATCAGTAGTAGTTTGGGATTAAATTAAGAGATTTTCATTGTTTCTTTACGGCTCTCGATAAGGTAGAAATGTCAAATCTGAAATGCCCAGAGAGGCCCATGTATTTGCAAGTCCCGTTCCCTCCGGGTTCTCATTGGGTGTTTGATTTAAACTTTTTTGTGCAGTGCTTGAATCCCTGGATGTGGAGAACTGTCGGCCTGACTGTACCAGGGAATACTGCCAGGCCAACCCATCTGAAATCTGCTCTGCCAGGTGAAACAACTCACCCGCTCCTTTCCTTTTCCTATTATCTCTTTTATACTGCGTCATTTTTAACAGAAACCCTCATTTCTCTCTGCAGGTCTGTGTCATTGGAGAAGCAGGAGTGCCAAGGCTCCTGCCAGCATACCTCCTGTCAGAGCTGTCTGCTGCTGAAACCTCCATCGTGCCCTCAGACCTGCGCTCCCTCTGATCCCTCCTGTCTGCACCGTTTTGGGAGGTGTGTGCACAATCACCTGTCCCTGCCTCAGCATCCTGTCTGCCACCAGAACCTGCAGGTAGGTGGGATCTTAAAGAACACAAAGCACCAGTGAGCTACATCAACAACCAATGCAGAACCTGTATTTCTTGCACATACTGTACTGCCTGAGATACGTGAGGCTCCAATCTGAGGTTTTGAATTGTCTCATTAAATTCAGTTTTTCAATTCAATATGCTTTATTGGCATGAAATACAAAAGCCAACAAATTCAAATGACAATAATCATGTCTCATTCTTTCCTCTACAGAGTACTCCTGAGGGGTATTTCGTGTGTTTGGTCCCAGCTTGTCCAAATGCACTGAAGTGATCCGTCGCTGGGAGAATTTTGTGAATTTTTACTAGCAAATGTAGCAAAATGGAAAACGGCAGCTATCTCCAAACTTTCTGTAAAACTTGAAAATAATTTATCCATCAATTACATTTTCTGTAATGTGTACTTGAATATAAAATGTTCAAATTAAATGTATTTTGAATCATGAGAATTAAAATTTCATTTCATAAACTGCATTGTGTCTTTCATAAAATTCATATGACCACTATATATAGTGGACTAAATCCATCTGCTTCAAACCTTTATTTACATGAATATAACTAGTAATTCCCATCATCATAACAGGTTAACCTGCGGGCGAACTGTAAAAACACTCAGAGAATTGAAGTAGTCATGCACTATTTGTAGTAAACCTGTATTGGAGCAAGTAGAAAAATGTAGAATGATGTAAAAAAGAAAAATAACCTGGAGGTAGGGCAATGTGGTAGAATAATGGATACAATAATAATAATACAGGTATAACAATATCATAAATTAAACGGTCAAATGAATCTAACAGTATTTGGTGTCTGTTCTGTTTGAATGTTTCACATCCTGGGAGAGTCTTGTGAAGTGTCTGTGTCCCCTCCACAGCACGGTCCCCCTGACAGTTGATGGTTATTGAATAACAGACGGTTTATGAGGCAGCAATAATGAGGCAGGTAGACAGCAGGAATAAAGAGTCGACCAACAATGGGCAGTTTGTTCTCTGTCCTTCAAATGTGAGTCGTTTCTGGAAAAGAAATAGTTTATCAGGGAAAAACACCTCTGTTGTGTTTCGCAAGACTGAATGACAGTTTTTACACTAAAACAAAGGCTTACGTAAACGTTCGTCTAACCTGCCAGCAGCAGCATCACTGCCATCTTAAGTGCTGTGATATCTAAATAATATCTGGGGTTTAATCAGAAAACAGAGAAACACGTGCAGCTCCTCATTCAAGTCGTTGCTAAAGGAATAGGTACAAACTGCCAGACTGAGGAAAACAAACAGATCAATAAGGAGAAATAATAGTATCTGTGCTGTCAGTATATTACAATTATGGCTGAATAAATGAAAGTATTCACCTGTATTGCTGAATACATAGTTAACTAATTATTACTTGTAATTAATACTAATTAATACTCAAAGCTTGCTACAATATGCACCAGTAAATATCCTCATTTAAGAGGATATTTTATTTTACAGCTTATTTAACAGCTTTCCTGTTTGTGACATTTGTATCACAGCTTCCAAACCCAGTGCTATATATATATTAATTTGTCTTCTAAGTCTGACAGTGCTGTTTGGCTTGCAAAGTTTATCCAAATTCCGTTTTTACATTTCTTGTGTTTCCCACTGCAGACACACTTCATATCAGGTATCTATCAGGGCGACAGGATCTGCCACCAAAGCAGACCGCCTCTGTTATCAATCCCATATATCTGTCTGACTTTTTTACTGATAAAAACAATGGATAACAAAGGACTGTCAGGGTGCCAGCTGTAATAAATGTGCCCCGGTCTGATGCACCTCATGTTAAAGTTAACAAGGTAAACAAAACCCAGGAACAATAGAAAAGTACATGAGATTACGGTGAAGGAGTGACGATCGATTTTGATGTAGCAATGGGAAGCAGCTTCGGCAGCGTTCCAGTCACTTTGCTCCAGTCGTTTCTAAATGTTTATTCTCAGCATTTCTGCACAAACTGAGCACAGTGCATGATGTTATGGAGATAATCTACAATCTTAATAATGATTTAAAAGTAAACTGTACAAGCATCTTGCATTCTGGTAACTCTTACAGAGACTCTCGCATTACAACCCATCTGGGAACTTTTAAGTCACCTTCAGAAGGATTTTACATTTTTCATTCAAACCCTTGAAACCATTTAAATCAAACTCAAATCAAAAGTATTGTTTTATTAGTATGTCAACAATTTGTAACAAATCTTAAAGTTCCTGTTGCATTCATGAGGATGTACAGCTTTAGCCCTGTACTGTAATAAAGATACAACAGCACATTTGAAGTATTATTATGAACGAGGTTGTCACTGGCCTTCCTAAGATCTATTCAGTTTCCCATTAATGTAAGCACAAACAACACCCACCTCATATAATTCCCATTCATCAAAGACACCTAACCATTACGCCCAATACCATAAAGTTACTCCTAAATCATATCTGATTTATAAAAATTCCTCACTTAGTCAATGACATGAAAACAATAGAGTAATAAAAAGTCAAACCATTAAAAAAACAAAACAAATTTAACCATGGAAAGAGGAACCTTCTCATCACTGCCTGATGAGCAGACTGTGCATCAGACCCAGGCAATCAGACAGCAGTGTGTCAGTACAGTATGTTAATGTAGTAAAATCCTCAGTCTTGATGACCTCAGCAATCCTTAGAGTATCTAACATAAATTTTTACCAAAAAACAGATGTCTTAAAGGGTAACTTCGGTATTTTCCCAACTTTTTGTGTCTAAGTAACTAATGGGGACAACAATTTTTGAAATTGGTCCAGTATTGAGCGAGATCGCGTCAGCCGGCAGCCGCGAAACGAGCTGCAATGTAATCCGACGGGGCAAATCGCACCGTCAATGTACGTCCACTAAAAGTGTTTGTTTTTGCCACTGACGGGCTCCGATTTTTATTATAAGTGTCTGACAACATTATGGAAAGGACCTTACAGAGAAATGAAACGTTTTTCTTTACCTTTCGCTTGATCCGGTCTGTAAGGTCCTTTCCATAACGTTGTCAGACACTTATAATAACAACCTGAGCCTGTCAGTGGCAAAAACAAACACTTTTAGTGGACGAACATTGACGGTGCGATTTGCCCCGTCAGATTACATTGCAACTCGTTTCGCGGCTGCCGGCTGATGCGATCTCGCTCAATACTGGACCAATTTCAAAAATTGTTGTCCCCTTTAGTCACTTAGACACAAAAAGATGGGGAAATAGGGTCCAGGTTGAAAAATACCTAAGTTACCCTTTAAGGCTTGTCTCAAGTAGTCTAGCTGTCCAATTATTCAAACAAAATGTTTTTTTAAATGCCCAGCATCTTTTCCCCTTGGGTTGGAAAGAACAAACAGGGGAAAAAAGAGCTTAAACGGGACAAAACAGGATGTTTACCAAACCATACAAATTACAGCTGAACCGTTGCATAACATTTTGAAAATGCTTTTGGCCCAGAACGGACTGATAACACATTAAAAAAAAAACATGAACACACAATAGGATCCCCATACCAATTTGGAAAGATATGTTACCTTGGAAAAGTGGTAATGATAACTATCTGTACAAATAAAAGAAAAATGATAGTCGAGAGAAAACTGTATTAAGGTGCATAAAATATCATCTTTGCCAAAGTTTTCAGTCCGTCTCTGATCAGGAAGGCACTGTGGATAAACATCCCAGCCATCTGTCCTGTCACCGGAATAGTCTGTTCCAAAAGGATAAGAAGGTGGTGGAGTTAAAGGCACCGATGAATATGAGCAGCAGAAGGTAGAGGCTCATCATGAGAGCAAAGTGGTGTCTGACAAGCCAGGAGGTGCCGCGGGAATGTCTGAAGCAACACAAGACAAAAAACAGCCTTGTTACAAAAAGAAGGCCAGCCAAAGCTCACTTATGGCACTCTTTCTAGCAAAACAATTCTTTACTTAAAAAAGATGTTTTAGCCACTGAGTTACAGTTTCAAATAAGCAAACAGAGGTGGCGACTATGGATTCCTTATGTTGGGAGTCATAAGATATAGGCCTATGCATGTTAAAAAGTAAAATATTTCTACTATAATCAAGTTGTTTACATTGCTTTGTCATTTTGAGGCAGCACACCATGTCCAGTGATAACATTATAAAGACATTGCCCTCAAATATGAAATGTCAAACACCAAAAGGTTACTATAGGAAAAACTGGGGATGCACTGGTACGTTGAATATCAGGCTAATTCCAGGCTAAAATAGGATATCGGTATTGGAGAATTACTTAAATATTAAAATCCAGTGTTACAAGCCACATGTAACATGTCAGAAATCAAAGCAGTTTTAACAAGGTGTCGTGAAAAGATTAAAGCTGTCCCACTTCTCACCACTTCTCCACATCACACTCAGCTCAACTGACTCATAAAAGTCTGTCTGCGAATGCTGTGAAGCGTGAAGACACACACATTCTCTCGGCACATCCTTTTTTATGAAGTCCAATATTCATGTGGAAAATGGCGTATGCATACATTTTGTGTGTATGCATCTTTTATACATCTTGCCCCCGGTGATTTGTGCAACAACACCCCTCCCAGGTATTCCTTACCTGGACAGGTGCCTTCTCTGAGAGTACACAAGCAGGTACTTGACTCGCACCAGCTGATTGTTGGTGACGATAAAGTACTTCTGCGGTACTTCCCCTCCTTCACTGTTCTTTGCCCTTGAGCGCTTACGATCGATGATTTCAGAGTCTGAAATAAGTTCAGGAAATTAGTGGGTGGTTTCAAAAGGTACAGCCAATTACATCAGTGTTATGGGATTCACATTTTTTCACTATATATATATATATATATATATATAGCGAACATACCTTTCTTCTTCACCTGACACTTAACATCTGGGTGATCAATGACTTCGCACAAGGCAACACAGCTTAGCAGCGGACCCAGGAGACTTTCCCGCCAGCCGCTGCTGTGGGGGCTGTACAGGACAGCCATGCTGAGGTCGCTGGTGAGGTAGGTCCCCTCTCCAAACACCGAAGTCTGCAAGCGCCACACAAAAGACAAGTCAGATTGACTAGAAGTCATTTTCCATGTCAGTCAAAAACAATTGCATATTTCTTTTTTTTCCACTCAGGTCCTTATCATACAGTCCTGAATCATCACAGAAATAATTGGATTAGGCTATTTCCTGGACAGTCTCAACAGTAAACATCTGTATGAGATTTCAGGGAGAACATTAAATAATACAGGTCTATGAGTGAGTACTTCAATATTTTCACAATGGATGAAAAGGCCTATTATTGTTACAGGGCAGGTGAACCTGGGACAACTGCACCAACCTTGTTGAGGTGACAGTGTAGCCCATTGTGAATGATAGAGTGAAAGTTCTCCAGGCGGCTCCCATGGAAAGCGTAGAAGAGGTCTCTGCCCGCCCGCATCTTCTCAAACCTGGCATTCATCTGGTCACAGTACTCCAGCTCAAACAGGAAGTCTGGGACAGGTGTAGAAATCCCTTCATTTTCTGTCAGGTCACAGAGTTTGGCATACTGTAAGAGAGCAGAGAAACAAGTGTAAACAAAACATTAAACGGTAAAAGAGACTGGGTGTAATCTGCGGTCTGTTTAATTACAGGTGCAGTAATCTACCTCCTCTTTCTGCAGCGTCTTCACAGCAAAGCTTTTTGAAGAAAGAACCCAATGTGCGAGAGCCAGATGATGCTCTCCCTCCCCAGGTCTCAGCCTCACCAACTCTCTCACACCAGGCAAGGAGCTCACATCTGTCAACTGGAGGACAAAACACTGTCATTTTTCATCACAATGCCAAAGCAACAGGGCGCACACATGTCCGCAGTATGTCTTACCCTGTCCCTTTGGCCCTGTTGTTCTTATACGCAAGTAATTTCATGTTTCTCCACTAAAGTCACCATGACAAATTCCTGTCTTGCGCTTGGAGATGTAAGTTTTAAGATGTTTCTGTGGGCCATGCCCACAGAAACTAAGATGCAAAGTCGTAATTTAAAAAAAATATCTCACCAGCTCCTCAAAATCCTTATTTTCACCACTTATGTATCTAGGTGGGAAGGGTCTCAGCAAAGAGTCCCTCTTGTAGCTCTGTGCAGCTGCCACAAACAGGCTGCAGCGCAGGTCAGCAGCTACTGGATCCCTGTGGAGACAGGAGCACACCAGCTCTCTGACCGCGTCAGGTGGAAGAGGTGGCTGCATTCCCAACACTGCAAACAAATGTGATAAGATAACACACTGGTGAACAGTGCACAGACAAAAAATGAGTTGTTTACAGAACGCCAAATACCACATGACAATGTACGAGGGCTACAACTGAATGGGTTCACGTGTGACTCAGAGACGTCTGTCACAAACATGCAACAACATTAGCAGTTCTGTAGTAAAGGGGACCCAACAGTTAAAGTTAGCTTAGCTCATGTGTCCATTTAGCTAACAGTTACATCCTCCTTACTAAGTTATACTAATAAGCACACAACACGCATGTTCAACGCCAAAACAAAAGTGACACTGCCCCGACGAAAAGCCAATACAGTAATTTGCCTGCGTGGAAACGGCTGACAATTTTGTGGAAGCTATTGCGAAATCCTTGTATTTTTAAGGTAACTCTTATGTTTACCGAGCCTGGGGTAACGTTCACGTTAGCTAGCTGAGCTACAACAAGTGAAGTTAGCCGGCTGCTAACATTAAGTTATCGACGACTGCCGATGACAAAGGCAGCGCTGTCTGCAGTGGGAGCCTGAAATACTTGGCAGTACAGCCCTTTAAACCTATTTTACAATTACATGTTTCATATTTGGCGTTACCTTATGTCTTTGCTCGAGTCATAGCATTCAAGGAAGAGCTAGGTTAGCTCCGGATACTGCGCTGCCTTCAAGTGCTGTCGCAAATACTGGAACTATGCTTGGCCGCACATGAACAAAATGGGTAAATACGACTGGGAAAGTTACCACCTGAGCTGCCGAGATGAGACGTTCAGGGGCTGGGGAGCATGGACGCTGTGTAAAAAAAATAAAAATAATTATAAATAAATACAAAATAATTAAAGTATCAATAACCTTTTTACAGGGTCCGTATTGTTATTCTTTCCGGCCAAAGTAATGAACCAAGAGTTAGGCCCAAAATGACACATGTTACGAGCAGCACTTGAAGGCAGCATTCGTCACTAGTAGACAACGTAGGCTACTTCCCTTACCTGCCATCAATCTCCAAACTCAATCATCAATCTCAATCTCTGGAAACAAGTATCAATATCTTGAAACAGGACAGAATATTGAAACAAGACAGAATAAGGCAGATCACTCTTAGGGTAACCCGAGGTGAGAAGCATCCCTCTGTAATTCAACTCATGACCACTAGATGAAGCCAAATGCAATTTTGTATCATTTCTAGAAGGTAACAGTCCTGTTCATCTTTGAATAACATCATCTTCCCCCACTACCCTTTACAAAATTGTATGTTTTGTATCACAGTAACAAAGTTGTAGACTGTTCTGATTTAATTGTCCTCTAAATGTGTTTACTTAAGTATGCTTCTTGTGTACATATGATATTGATATTCAAATTATATTTATTTTTAACAGAAAATGGACACTATTAAAGTGGGCATCTTGCCCCACCCTGATTTGATACATTGAACTGACTTGTTCTGGATATTTTTTGCAGTGAAAGAGGAAGCCCTGTCTTTTCAGCACCGCGGACAGCATCAGTGAGGCAGACACGGATGGAGTTCAGAAAAATGTAGGCTAGCTATTTTCTTTTTGGTTGGTTTAGGCCAGCAACAAATCTATTTAATCACCCTGATCCTCCCTAATGAATAATCACTATAATGTCCCTATAATATTCCTATAGGGGCTATCATACTGTATGTCTATAGTATTCAATTGTGAGTTTATATCATACTGTAAGAGATTTTATCATACTGTAATACTTGATAACGTTCTTATTTTACTTAAATTATATTTATTATCTCCTTTTATATCCCTATAATGTTCCCATAATAATCCTACAGGGGTTTATAGTGTGTCTGTGGCACTCAATAGTGATTTTTAGTGATTTTATTCTACTTTATGGTATTTCTGTGTCTCCTATGGTATCTATTCCTATAGGATATCACATATATCATAGTTTTGCTGTGACGTTTATATAGTATCATTAATAGTAACACGCAACCAATCAAATCAAATGCTGAGGATTGTGTAATGCCTTCAACTTACTGGCTCCAAGGAGGTTTAATAGAAGCAGCCGTGACTTTTCAGCACTGTGGAGAGCATCAGACGGGCAGGAAAGGGCGGAGTTTAGTGAAAATGTGTCTGTTTTCTCGTTGGTCGGTTTAGGCCAAGGAGGCCAGCAACAAATCCAGTTTCCTCCACCCGGTCCTACACGGGCGGGTAAACCAGCGGAGGGGTATGTGCGTAAAGAAGGACCTGACGTCACGTGACTGTCTTTACTCCCAAACCCTCGGTGCAGGAATACAGATTTATCCGATGTCAGATAGATGTGGTTGTTTTCACAGATATATTTAACACAGATTAGTTCATAGAATGCAATTAAAACGAACAGAGGAAATCTAGGAGCATTCTCGGATTAAGGGGAGGTAAGGCGTTTAAATCATTGCAATTTTCCATTCATTCCTATTCAGCTGAACGAGGCGATTAATTGCAAAAAATAGATTGGATTGGGTTCGAAGCAGGTTACCTCGTTGAAAATAAGCAAGGGCTTGACCTGCCGAGCGTCCAGATGAAGCAGCATCACCGTGTCGTAGGCTGAAGGACGCTTCTCCATTGACAGCGATCACGATGTGCTGGATCCTCTTGCAGCATCACGGCCATCCGCGGGAACAAAACACACATAAAGCAGCATTTGGGTCATAATGAATAAAAACAACCGCGATCCGTCTGTCGCGCTTATGGAGATCTCTTGATTGCTTCATTTTACTGGCAAAAAAGATGCCCTTCATAGCTGCTCTCCACCTCTGCCATCATGCATTAATGTGTGGTTTACAAACAGCTAAATGTGTTGAGGATGGTATGGCAGGCTAATGAACTGAAGATACAGGCCTATATAGCGCCAGTCTGTATATTCATTATGCTACGCCTGTTTTTGGTTTTGAAAATATTTGAGGAATCTGCTCTTGGTCGCGGCAAGGCCACAGTATTTCCTACACAGCTTGGATGCATGGTCAAAAATGATGTGACAAAACATTTTTTCCCCGTCACTGTAATGAATGCTGCTTTTCTATGTTAAGGGCTGCTAAATTTGGGTGGATGTAGCCTTCTGTAAGGGCTGGGTGCCGCCTCCAGTCAAAGCCTATGGGGATAAAAGCTCTGTTATTGCAATTAAGGACAGTATATTGTGTGTATGCGCTGCTGATCGATAGGAAGGCCTGTGGACGATTATGGCGAGCTGGCTACAAGGAGATCATGTAAAGGAATGACTGGGGTGATTGTGCACATTACTGACTGAGATACTGATACAAGCTCTACTCTTTGCAGTTTCATCTTCAAGGCAAGTTGAGATTGAAGTCTGTGCGTCTATTTGCAAGTGGAGGAACAAACTGAGTGGTCACCATGGCAGGTAAGCTACATCTATAGCCAAAAATATAGGCCTGGTCCTGTTTCCATTCAACCACAAGGTGCATTTGATTGTGAAGAATATGGGCGAAATTGGCTATTTATGCAAAATCAAGGCCACTATAAAGCTTAGTCATCAAAGTCTGCACCTTTATTCATCTGTCTTTCAGATCAGATTTTTTTATGAATTAGGTTTGTTAGTAGTTTCATCTGAGGCATGTGGAACTGTGTGTTTGTATCCTAGAAAACAACTTCCCTCCCCTGCCTCGATTCATCCCTCTGAAGCCGTGTTTCTACCAGGACTTCAATGAGATCCCAGACCAGCGTCGCACCATGTGCAAGAGGCTCTATTACTTATGGATATGTGAGTGTGATGTTTA
The DNA here is from genome assembly GCF_048128805.1 of Centroberyx gerrardi. Lineage (NCBI taxonomy): Eukaryota > Metazoa > Chordata > Actinopteri > Beryciformes > Berycidae > Centroberyx > Centroberyx gerrardi. The sequence continues at coordinate 12,728,721 of NC_136000.1, read as the reverse complement.
GGGACGAGGCAGCGTCTGCAGCACAGGCTGTAGGTGTTGGCTGTTGGCTTGCAATACAGTCAGTTCTTAATATTGCTAACAACAACTTCAGTTTCAGCATTTAAATTGCTTGCATCGTGACATAAACTGTTAACCCCCTCCTCTGCTTCTGTTGTGTCATGTGGTGTCACTTTGTTTTACCCAAAATATTATGCTTGCCAAACACAAAAGACAGTCCGGTATGGCAAGGTTTACTGTCTCAAGTCCTGGCACCAAGCCAGACAAATATGTTTTTTCCATTCTGATGTATTCTTGTGTGTATTTTGCAATATCGTGTCTAACTTTGTCTAACACAGTTGCTATTTGCTCTTTGTTTTGAGCACCGAAATGTTACTTAAGGTAACACAAACTCAGAGTTCAGAGTGAAAGGCTACTTTTATAATAGAATACATTTTAGGGTGTGGGCAATTTTGTGTAACCTGTTATTTGAATTTTTACCATATTAATGACCATAATAATGTTCTTTTCCTGAACTATGTGATAACAGTAGATGACAGAAGTGTTACTGTAATATTTATGAGTATGATATCTTTTTCATCATCACATAGGTTCTGCCATTTGAAAACTTAAATGTAAGTCTTGTCTAAAAAAAACAAAACACAGTAGAAATAATTGATTAGTTTACTCATGTTTGGTTTTTGTAGAGTAGACAATGTATGTTGCGTGTGCTAAATAGATTGTAGCTCTAATCTACAATTAATTATTGTAGCTTTAGTCTAGAATTTAATTTAGATCTTGATTAGCTATTGAGATTAATAGTGATTAGTTTATATTAAATTATGGAAAATGCTGTTTGTCTGCACAGATTTAGCCGTAGAAGTTTATGTGTTCAGTCTTCTGGTTTTGCTCTACTCATGTTTGTCATCCCTGCTCCCTCTCTGTGATGTTGACAGTGAATAGTGCCACATTGGCGGTTAATCTAATTGGCTGTCTGGCCTGGATGTGTGGCGGGGGCGGAGCCACCAACTTTGGCATGGCCATCCTGTGGCTCATCCTCTTCACCCCCTGCTCCTATGTGTGCTGGTTCAGGCCCATCTACAAGGCCTTCAAGTGAGTCGGTTACGCTCTGCGGCTACACTGCATTTGTTTCTGCTGAATCAGATCATGTCTGATACTGAGTGGGCTTTCCTCTCTTGCAGGACCGACAGCTCTTTCAACTTTATGGCTTTCTTCTTCGTCTTCATGGCCCAGGTTGTGATCAGTATTATCCAGACAGTTGGCATCCCAGGTTGGGGAGTGTGGTAAGAGCTCAGAGCAGATTGTTATTATGAAGCACAAATATCCACTAGGCTATGTGTAATATGAAATACAAATACCTAATATGTTTTGTCCACCACCTTGGTGTACCATGTCATCCCCAGTACAGTCCACTGTACAGCAGGATTTCCTCTATGTTCCCCTAACCAAAGTTAGTACTGGTCCACTTTCAAAGGGTGCCAGTAGTGATGCCATCAATCTGCAAGTGATTTACAGAACAGTGTCCAATCAAAATCTGAAGGGAGGTGATCCTGTGCTGTACTCACAGAAGGCCAAGTATGGGCACAGTGTTCACACGGGCCTCGGAAATCCTTGAAAGTTTGTGGATTTGAGAAAAATAAAACATGTTAAAAAATGTACATTTATAAAAAATGTTTTTGAAAATGAATGGAGGAGCTTGAAAGCACTTGATTTTTTAAATCAAACATTGCATCCAAATTCATCAGTATTTCATCAGCATTTCTTGACTTGACAAGATCAGCAGTAAAAAATGAATCTGTATGATGTCTAATTCTTACCCCAAAACATCCCAATGTCGAGTCCTTGAATTTCACCAAACAGGACCTTGTGAGTCATTGAAAAATCCTTGAATTTGATGTTCAAGTGAGTGTGGGAAGTGTGGGAAAAAAGTCCTCAGAGTGATGTCATTGGACATGCAACTCTAGCTGTGTTAAAATTCATTGAAAATACACAGATGGAAAAATAGCATGACCAAAAGCCTCACATGTAGATCTTGTTGGGAATATATAGTTTTCAATTTCATAAGTTGTTTTAATAGAGTGAATAAGGCTTTTATAGAATTCATATCAAACAAGATGAATAGTATTTAATGAATTAAAGCAAAACAGTTTCTGATAGAATCAATTTCAAATGGGTGGACAAAATAGAGTTCAGATGAATTGTGAGTGAAATGCCCTTCAATATGCGTGAGTGTGGAGTGGGTAGAGAATAAAATTACACAGGGAAGTTGGACAGTCAGGAATATAACTAAGAATTAAGTGTCTAATCCTGAATTGTAACGGTAAATCTGCAGTGAATCCTAATCTAACCTAATTCTAATCTCTTTGTTTCTTCCCATCAGCGGCTGGCTGGCTACCATCACCTTCTTCAGCACCAACATCGGCTCAGCTGTGGTCATGCTGATTCCCACCATCATGTTTACTGCTGTAGCCGTGCTCTCCTTCATCGCCCTCACAAAGGTGCTGTGAAAATTAATACTTCTTCATAGTAAAGTCTGTTAACTGAAACATACCCAACCAGTTGTCTAGCTTGCACAGAAGCAACAGAGGGCATTTTGTTGGTTTGTTTGTTAAAAAGACTTTATGGCTTGGTAACACTTTATTTGCATAGTCCAATGTTGATACTCTACTATCAGGTGACAAAAAGTAGGTGTTCAACAAAGTGTCACTTACCCTATTTGCTTCATCTCTATAGACTATGGTAACTCTAGCCCTGATCCTGTTTTGCTATACAAATAAAAGGTATTATTATTATTTCTAACCTTAACCCCGGCCTTATTAACCCTAACCCAGACATAGACATAGATAGATATCTATAGACTGCTTTTCACGCTATTGTTACCCACTATTGTAGGTTGGGGAGTGTGATAAGAGCTAAATATTGGACTAAAGTGTGACCAAAGACTCTATAACAAACTCTACAACACAATACTGATGGTTTAAATGGCTTGTGACTTTCATACGCCGTCTTTTTTACTTGTACAGGTTCATAACTTCTACCGTGGCAGCGGCGGCAGCCTGGGGAAGGCCCAGGAGGAGTGGACCACCGGGGCCTGGAAGAACCCCCACGTCCAGCAGGCGGCGCAGCAGGCGGCCATGGGAGCCGCCCAGGGAGCCATGCAGCAGCAGCAGAACCAGTACTCAGCAGCTCCCACCTACAACTACGACGACCCCATGTAGGGCGGAGGAGGGGGCGAGGCAGGGAAGTGGGAGACACAAAAAGGGATCAATTAAGAACACAATTCAGAATTAGGTGCCCTTCATCGTAACACTGTACAAGCTGAATTCTAAAAGACAAATGTAGAGCAATGTATTGTTTTGGTGGAAAGGTACTTTTACCGAATTTTGACATACGTAGGAGTGTAGAATTTAAGTAAGTTAACATGTACATGAACAGCTGGTTATTAAAAAGCTGTTGAAGCCACCAAAAGGATGCACATTAGTTTTTTTTACCACTCACGCTGTTAACAGTTACCTGGTCAATGTAAGTGTGTGTTGCTTTCCGACAAAGACACATAATATAGATAAAACCAATCCCCTGTGGTTCATCAGTTCATTCAGCTAGATTGATCTGGGTCAACACAGTGCGTAAAATTGAATTCTCGGCCTCTATGTGTCACACTTTAAAAAAAGCTTTTACTTACCTTTGTTCTTTTTTTAAAGTAATTGCTGTAGTGTCACAGAATGTTTACTTTCATTTAGCCTTGAAGGCACAATGCCCCTAAAAATACAATCGATCGTACTGTACATGGATGCTTATAAACGTGACGATTTTACAGTTTTGTCAGAGGTCCCTTTTGTAAAAGTCGGCCACAATTCACAGTGGGAAAAGTCTTTAATACAAAATTGCAAGAAAATTTGAAAGAGAAATGATTTCCCACGAAGGCTAGGGTAAAGTCAAAATCACAAGTATGTGTTTTGGAGTTCGTTATCCCTTTAATGTTGGCCAAGAAGTTGAACTTTTAAGTTTTCTTACTTTGTATGTAAACTTTGTTCCTATTTTTCTTGGTAAAAAGGTGTAAATTGGTCAAAAATCAAAAAATTTTAATCAGCATTTGAAAATATAAAAAAGGAAAAAATGGATGTGTAGTGAAGATGTGTAAAAAATATATCAAATAACACCATTTGTTCAAAGCAGTATCTCGCTTTATATTATCAGGCAGGTACTTGGACTATTGAGCACAGTTGAATTTCTAGAGTTAAAACTTTTAAATCCTAAACATAGAAAGCATGATGCTTTCAAAACTATTACAGTTGATATTCTGGATACATGATTTTTGTATCGACGAGAAGTTGCCCTGTCAGCAAGCCTTTCAATTTTATTTAGCATTTCTTACATTCTCAGGAAAGGTGGGAGAGTTTGTGTTGGATCCCACCTGTAAAGCCCTGAAATAAAAACACTGTGGGCTTTGTCTCCTATTACCACCGTCATCAACCATTAGGGGCGTTTGGTTTGTCATTATGCACTGGTTATGTGTTCAGAGCGGCCATGTTACGCTGCTGCCATCAGCTGAAGAACTATTACATCTTAAAGTGAAGCACATACAGTATTGAGGATCGCAGTTCATTGGATAAAACATTCCAAGTCGATGTTGTACAGGCTAAAAGGTAAAGAATACCAAAATACTTCTGTCAGAGAGGCAGTAGGACATGAATAATAATACTAATACTAATAATATTCAATGTTGTAGGTGGTCATAGCATTGTATGAAGTAATGGATGTTATTCCCCTCGGCAAATTCTCCCACTAACCCCTACATGTAAATGCTTAAATGAATACTTATTTCTGAAGCTCTGGATTTCGGGCCTCAGTGTGTCATTGTGTGGCTGTTGATGTTATTCCATGAGTAGATGTAATATGGTATTTATAAAAACAAAAAAAAACAACAAAAAATTGAATATAAATTCAAGCAAATAATTTCTTCATGACCTGAAATTGGAAGAGAATATTTACGTCTCGCCCTCGTGAGGCTCGACCTGTTCATTTAGAGCCAAATGTCATATTGATTTCATATTTCAGTGAGAAGATTTCGCCTCGTGTCACTTGACTAACAAGTCGGCTTTGAAAAATTCTTCAATCGATAGATGGTTATTACAGTAATACAGTATTAGACTTGAAACACATGTGAAGATATGTATCTGAATGCTAGTTATTTCAAAACCTGTGAGTTGTCTTGTCTGATTGTGATGATGTGATATTCAATAGGCTATTTTTCTTTTACTTTTCAGTTGTTGTTTTGTATCGACCTATGTTTTTTTTTGTGTGTGTATTTTGGATGATGTGTGGATGAGTTTGAAGCACATGTTCTTTGTGTCTTTCCATGGCTATGGGTAACAAATTTTGAAAATGTTTTTTCTTTTTTTAGTATTATTTTGAAAAGTTTAAACAATGTTCACACTGAGGGAACTTTTCACACAGTGGACCTCAGTGCCAATCAAATTCACAGCGACTCACATATACTGGAGCAATAGAAACGTAAATCAATGGAGCAAAAGAAACTATTATTATCAAGTGGGGTCCTGTTGTGCAGGCTTCGTATATACAGTACATATAAATGAACATGTAAAGGAACATAACATAAGCTTTTATGTTATGCATTGAGAACAGGCCTGTTTTCAAGTTGGACACCACAAATATGTTACAATCACCTAACATTTTCACCAGCAGAAGCACATTAGTTATGAAATATAATCCTGTTAACCTTGCCATTCACATGCTCATCTGCTGTTAAATGCACAGTGAGTTGAGCTGCTCCGTTCTAATTAAGTGTAAAGTCTGCACAAAGATGAACAAACAAGCTACTTTTCTGTGTAGTCAAGTGAACTATGGTCTTGGTGAATTTTGGATCAATCCAAACATTTTGCCATGTGTACATATGAGGCACAGTAAATGTGATTATTGGAGTTACAACTGTATAGTTTATCGGCAGCAACTGCAGTGCATTGGACAGCTATACTCCGCATTTCATGTTGTCGGCCATGCTGTATCAAAGCTTCTGACGGCCATTTCTCACCACTGACCCGACTCCCCCCTCGTTCCCTCATGTACTGTATGTTGTTTGATATGTATTATCATGTACTATAACATATAAGTAGATATATTATAACTGTATAATTACTTGAGGTGAGGTAAATTATTGCCATGGATAAACACATTCAATAGGAACATGCTCTAATTAGGTGGATAGTACAAAACGTTTGAGGAGGCTGTGTCTCCATGATGAGTGAAGTAAATGAGGAATACATTTTTGTGTATTACTTTTGTATTATTTGGTCTTACCCTAATAGATATTAAACAGTTCTTGTTGCATCCTGTTGTCAAGAGTTATTTGGTGAGTTTCTCAAGCTGACAACATCCAGGGCTTCCACATACTGTACTACCCAGAGCCATTCTGCCCACGGCAAACAGCAGTTAACTACCTTTTGTGCATCTGAAAGGTCAAAGGTCATGACTATGGTTATCGATTCATATCAACAAAGATTACACTTAGAATTGCTATTAAATGATGTACAGTCCACTTCTGTACCTACAATGCTTTTGTAGGGACAGGAGAAATACTTTGAAGACATTTTCCGAAGTTTCACTACTCACGCAGTTAACAGCTCTGTAGGTCAGTAATGAAATTCTTTATTGATTACTGTAGACCTGCCTTATAATCAAACTGGCAACAGTCACATGGACCACTGAACAAATTCAGGAATCGGTCAATAGTCTTTCACCACCATGCACCATGCAAGTATTAGAGCTAGGGTTCAGCTGATGTGGGTTTTTGAAGGCCAGTATTGATACAGATATTTTCTTTTGAAGGCCAATATTGATACAGATATTTTTATACTTACGTTGCCAATAGCTGATATTCAATGGCTTTAAAATTTACCATTTTCATGCCAAAAAAAATACTAGTATTTTTTGTTTCCACCAGAGTTTTATTCTTGGCAGGTGGAAAAGCCTCTGGAACAGATTTTAGCTCATCATGGGACACTAAAACTCTCCACTGGAACCTGTTTTTTCAGCTCCATAAGGCGGGGCGACCCACTGCACCTATAATAATAATTTGCAAAACCAGTTGAACAATTAAATAAAACAAAATTTAATTTCAGGTCTTACAGGCTGTTTTTATGTCACTGTAGTCAGGGAGGAACCTCCATCATATCACCAAGGGACGACATGACTGGCCGATATCTGGTATTTTATAAAAGCCTAATATCGGCCCGATATATCAGTCTAGCCCAAATTTAAACACATCCAATTTATGTTTTACAAATGGAGTTAAAAACCTCTATCTGTGTAGCTTTTAGGCCAATTTTCAGCTTAAACCGATCAACACACAGGCCATTGAGTATCGCTAATCAACCATGCTCTATTTAGTAATCAAGCATCTCAAATAATAAACAGAGTGAAACGGGCAACACAGGAATAATCTTAAAATTCTTTATTCATAAACTTGATGCAAGTTTACAAATTACTGTACATGGTCAAAATTTCTTTAAATGGAAAATGAAAAACAAAAGAAACCCAAAGCATGCCAACGGTGCCAGACTTGATAATCTGCCAACCATCTGTTGGTGCCAGAAAATGAATTCACAATTGAGATAGATGAACCTTTTCAATACACTGTCCAGTTAAAGAGAAGCGTGCAAATCTATTCACCACGGCATGACTGACTATCAAACTCGAATCTCTCCACATCCCCTCTGACCAGTTTTGGCATTTTTGGAGGGAGGCAATTACACAGGTGTATAAAGGCTCTGTAGGGGTTTTGTATTTAAACCTTAAAGGATGCACAAGTTTATGGTCCATCTTTTCTGTGCTGTACTGGACAGTATCCTGTTAATCACCCAATAACTATTCCCCCAGATATTTCAGACATGTAACAATAGGATGTAAAGCAGTGTGTTGAGAAATCGATTTTAAAAGATTTAGATCAGAACTTATTTGTTATTGTATTGACCTCTCTAGGCACAATCTCGCCATTTGTGCAAATATGTTCACAATCAGGACAATCTTAAGACCGCCCACACTCTGAAAAACAAACATCTTTAGTATTTGGGGGGATAAAGACAAAATAATACAGCGGGTATTGATGAGCCATAGCATGAGGTGGAAATCATGCTAATACAATCCTGTTAAAATGTGATCTTTCAACAGTGTAAATGCCCTCCCTCTTACATTGCTTGAAATATATTAGAGGAAACTTCAGTCAGAATGTAACCCATAACAATGTAAAGCTCATTACAGACGTTTTTTTTTTTGACAACAATCAGTTCAGTGAGTGGATAAGTCTAAACTTCAGAGGTACAGAGCATTAATTCATCCATAAAATAAACCATAACTGAACATTTTCATCTACATATTCCCCTCCTAAGTATTGTTTGTTACCTGAGTTGTCATTCAAACCTACTTTTGCAGACAGTGTTAAGAAATAAACTGCAAAAGATCCAATAGATTGGTAGATACAGTGTTTGTCCTGTGGTCTGGGGAACAATAGTACTGATGTTGTACTATATTGCATGGTCAAAGTTAAACTTTAAACAGTTTAATATGGGCGTTCTACGTTTCAGAGTAATTCTTATTACACTACAATGATCCTTCTTATTACACACCAACAGCGACAGCAAAACACATCCTTGGTATATTATGGTAGCAAACAAACTCCTGGCAAATGATGTCCTTTCAGTCCCTGACTGAAAAGGCTCCACAAACGAGGAGACAGCAGAGTACAGGAGGAGATACATGGTATGGGATGGATCCAGCTGCATGTAATGTCATGTAACAAGGTAGCAGTTTCAAATGTAAACTGGGCAGGGGAGAAACCACTACAATCAATATTTGTCAAGAACATATGGCATACTAATTTGCTGCAGGAATGGGTAGAATGGAAAAATCACACACCCTAAACATTTTTCATTTATGTCCGCTTTAAAAGCCCATCCTGGCATGGTTCTGTCTAACAGATTGACTTTGTCACTGAATCCAAGTATATTCCAAATGTGGGATACAGCAGTGGTCATGAGCAGGCCGCTGTGCAAGGTGTTAACATCTCTGTGCACATGCAGCGCCTCATTCTCAGCATCAAATCAGCCAGCGCTCTCTTTTGATATAATCAATAGAATGATCTGTAGCCAAACTGAGCACTTGCAGGGTCTGTGTTAATAGAAAGAAGGTAAAAAGACCTCATCAGCTTTAACATTTGTCTGTTTGAGCCTCCAACAGATGCCATAATACGCATGTTTTCCTTTTCTTGTGAACACTTTTCGATGCCCTCTTGCCAAGCTATACTAACTGTACTTCTGAGACGGTCCATATCCATCGGTCCTGTTTTAAGTATTAAACACAGGTGGATTTGTTCACCATCTACCATTGATCTCAGTTCAGCACCATTACAGCATTTTGATTTTGCTTGGCCCAAATATTATTTGTTGCTTTGAATAGCTTTATGCTAAAAAGTAGGAGCTAGGAGATGCTATCTCAGTTTAAAGACACGGTTCCTAAATATGAAAATCGTCTGGGATGTTCATCAAACCATAAAAATAATTTTGCTGAATAATATTTCTTTAACAATATCTGCATTGTGTACCAGTAAACTTTCAAAAAGGAGGGGGGGGGGGGAGCGCTGTCAATAAAAACAGTTGCAGTGAGGTGCCACTTCAAGAGCTTCAGTATCCATCTTCTTTTAAAATTCCCATTTAAGAGGGGGAACTGATTGTTTGTCAAGCCCACTTTCTTAAAGCAGCTAAAAGGAAAAAAAGCATTTCCCCACATTTAAAGGGAGGAAAGGTTTTCGAAAAGACAAATGAGCATATTTAAAGAGAAACAGGACTACCGATACCCTCACATCACTCTCCTCAGCAGAACACTGAGGCGAGAAGCAAAGTGATACCAGAGTAAAGTCTTGCCCCACAGCGGAGCGGAGGAATACTTGTCCGTCGAGCCAACGAGATGGAAGATTTTGCCAGTCGGTTTCCATGAGAAAGATGATATATTCCCAGTAAGTCAGAGGGGGGAAAATATTCCAAAGAAAACAAGATATTTTGACCCAAAGACATGTGTTCCCAGTGCATAGTGGTAGTAGCTCCTTATCCATCCTCTTTTGGAGGTGTGTACCAGCCTGCAACAACAAAAACAGAAACCCCTATGCTAATGGATCTATACCATTGTAATACAGTCTATCTAATGAGCCCCAAGTATTCAGACACAGTTACTTAGAATATAGTTGATTGTATATACACAGTATGGAATGATTGACTTTCACTCAAAGACTACAAAAAGACAAAGGTGAGGCTTATTGGGACAAATAGATAGTATATTGCAGGCAAATTGAGAGGTTGACAGCTTAAACCCTTTTTTTGAGTGTGAACTGTTTAAAAAAAAAGGGAACCTACTCCCCTCTTAAATTTCTGTTTTTTGCTTTTACTGACTTCTGTTTATAACCCTATTAAAAGAATACAAATAAAGTATGAAAAAAAACTGTTACTTACCATTCTTTTCATGAATCTGCACAAGGGATTTGTATGACTGTTGTGCTCTGGCAAGATTGTACTGGTTCTGGGAAACAAATCATGTGCTGTTAGATGCATTGAGGGAGAAGATGCTAACAAGAATTATGCAAGCATTCCTATGACAATCGACAATAAAATTCCAGTATGATTCAGCTCAGACAGATTTTTCTCTTCACTTGATTTCTGAAAGTGCTATATAATAGATGTTGACATACATTTACCTTATTGGCTCCAAACTGCACCCTGGCTTTTCCTTTGACAAGGGTCGCGTTTATCTGCATAATAACAGATTCTATGGAATAGGCACTGCTCCAGCCCTGACAAAACACACACAATAAAAAAAAAACATAATTCAATTTCTTCAGCTATTTGAGTCAAGGAGAAAGTGCGTTATAAGCTGCATCAAACTCATTTTTATACCTGTTTTGTGAGAAGTTCCATGCACAAGGCCCCTCCTCCTAGAACATAACTGAAATAACAAAACAAATAAGTGGAATGTAAGGAATGAGTGTTTAATGTTTTAAAGCTGGTATGCACATTTGTTCAAGAAAGTATTCACTTGACTTTTTGCAAATTTGTTGTGCTTCAAAGTGATTTCACAATGTACTTCTTTGGCATTTCTGTGAGAGATGTTGTAAGTTTTCCATTCTCTCAAAGAGGAAATTAAACTCCAGAAACTGTTGTGAATGCAACTTTCAGATTCAACAATAACTTTTGAATGGTGATTTCCTAGCAAATTTGTTTATGCCTTTTTTCTAACATCAGGACCCTTCAAAGAATCACTGTAGGATTTTAGGTGCAAGACGTAATTATATCACAGTGTGTGAAATATGTGGTTGGCAACAAAATCTAGTTCAAATTCTTTCATAAGTCCGATCATAATGGTGCAAGGGTGATTGTTTTATTTAATTTCAAGTCGCAGGGACGATACTTTGTAGCCAGTCAAAAGTGAGCCACGTACCCTGTACTATGCAGTAACAACATGAAATAGAGTCCAATCAGCACCTAAAAGCCTATAGAGATTCATCATGGGATCTGATGTCAATTTTGTGAGCAAGCAAGGCACAGTATCAACACATTTGCACGGACTACACTCAAGAACAACAAATGATATGAAACATTTGCAAATGTTGCCCTCAGGCAATTCATCCCTGCTAAAGCAAGAGGGTGGGTACTTTACATTTGTGGTATTTCAATTTCCTTCCACTTTGAGACAATTGAGTACTGTGAGTAAATCTGAAGAAAGTCCAAAATGCAACTGAAAATTGTGTGGCACAACAAATGTGGGCCAAGTCACAGGGAGTGAATACTTTCTTAAGAGCCTTTCATAAGCAAACTGGGCAGGGGAGGAATCACTACACACTCACCCTCCGGAGAGCACAGGTGAAACTACCCGTACAAAAGGTGGGTCAAAAGGAAAATTATCCTGTCATATAAAAAAAAAGGAAATCTTGAGTCTTGAGAAAAAAATATTTTTCCCTCAGAAAACACTCTAGAAATGTGATCACTTTATAACTCACTTTATAAGAGAAATTGAGCAGAATGTAGTCCACCCCTTCCTTTTCCTTTAAGACCTGCAAGTCACTATGTAACGGACTATCTGGGTCTACCCTGCAACAAAGAACCACAACACAAGTCAAACCTAACGGAATAATAACATTAGGCAAGCTGGAAAATATTTAAACAACTGAATGTGAGAAGAACTTACGTCCTTATTTTGACATGCCATTCATAAAGGCTGTCATTGACTAGTTCCACTGAATAAATACCTGCGAAATAAGTAAGACAAAGGACTCTACTTCAGTCTGAGATAGTTAAAAACTAAAACTACAAATAAGTAAATAAATCAGAAAACAGCAATAATCACATAGCAGTTACCTGTCTTGTAACTCTGTGATCTGTAGATCTCCCTGAGTTCCTTCATTAGGCGGTCTGAGGCTTGCACTGAGCCAGAGACTGCACCCTGCAACACACATTACACAGGCGGTCAGAGGGACAGACACCTGGACACTGTGCAAATTAGAAGGTATGTTATTACAGCCACCCACAGGTAACACTGCATGAGCACTTACATTCAAGTGATCCTGTCTCTGGTTTTTACGGATCTTCTCCAAGATGGCCAGATTTTCCTTTTCTATCCCGTCATCTTCTGATTTTTTTCCGTCTGCTGGCTCCTCTTCTTTCATTTCATAATGGTCCAGGTCTTCAATGTCCTGCTACCACAGTGTATCAAGCATGTTAAGACACAGAACACAGGATTACATGCACACTGGAGACAATAAACTACAAATACTATAGATCCACAAAAATGTCAAGAATATACATAGACACCTCTCCCATTTCTTCCTCTTCTTCCTCTTCAGATGTCACCTCATCCACTGGTCCGTGCTGTGGTGTGTGAGACATTGTGAGTTGACAGGCTAGGCTTTTCAGACGTTATGAAAAGATGTGGAATGTTATTCTTGTCGCAATGCCTACCTTTCGCTCTTGGGTAATTGGACCAGCAGGAAGAGGCTGGTCGAGCATTTCTACATCTGGATGTTGGGGCAGGTTGTAAAGCCGGCAGAGATCACAAATGAGACGCTTCAGCTGCTGAAGAAGCTGCGAAATCAGCAGAAATGAACACCAATAATGAAATTCAAACCACCGTGAAAAAATTCTAGAAAGTTTCTATTGTTATAGAGGTAAGCTTGTGCGATTATAAGTAATGTCAGCAAGCCTGTGTTAAGTTGGATCCACATCAGCCAACTTACCAATGTGCTGCCTTTTCTCACATCCTCTAAGCGCTCCAACACTTCAGCCAGACTAGGGTCATCAGAGTCAACAAACCATATTGGGGGTGTTGAGGGATAAGATTCCTGCAACAGAGGGCACAATTAGACATGGAAATTTGACCAATTCAGCTGGTCTGTCTCAGTAGATGGCTACATGGTCTACAGATTGTATTAGAATATTTAACAGAGAATACTCAAAATAGCTTCCCCTCTGACATAGGACAGACTAATCTATGTGTGAACATGTTAAAGTCTATTCCAAAGCTCTAACTGATAGAACAAATTTCAAACCAAACACCTCTGCCCACTTAGCCACTCGCTTAACTAGATGATTTGTGCATTCACTCTTAACCAGCTGTAGAATGACTAGAGTATCTCTGGCACTGGTTGACAAGTGGCTGAGTGCTCCACTGGACCTTCAATTAGGCCTGATGCTGAGTGACCCGCTGATAGTCCCTCAGCCACTTAGCTAGTTCATCATTGTAAGCTAGCAACACCACTCATTATAGACCTATGTTGATTAGTGAGACAAATGCATTTTTGAGAGCAACAAAAAGTGCTGATATCTACATTTTAGCAAACACATAGGCAGCAGACAGTAGTAACCCTAACCATTTTCAAGCATTCAAGCTAAGTGGGCACTTGATCAGGTGTCAAGTGACAGAGGGGCTATAAAGAATTTTGAGTCTGCAACGTCATCAAAGATGTAGAACCTGGGGCTGCTCCACTGACACACCAAGACTGACTTTGTGGACTCATGAAATGTTTGTTTACATGTTTACACCCATATGAGCTTCATTTTACACGAGTGAAAACCACTCCATAACAGAAAATGTAGTTACATTAATTCACATAAACTCACACTGGATAATCTCCCAAACAAAGTTTTTATCTTTACAAATCCATTCTCAACTGAGCTGATCCTAAATTATGGGGTGGGACAACCTCGTACTTCTCATTTCTAGTGACAGAAATGCTAGAAAGTGTATTGCCAGATACACTCTGGTTTCTTGGTGTTGTAACGCAAAATGGGTTGCAGGCTGACTAATTCTGAGTCCCACCATGACATGGCTATCAAAATATTTTAATGAGCCTGCATGTGTCCCAGAGAATGAACAAGAAATTATGGCATATTTTAGCCAACAATTTCAGTGGTATTTCCCTTCAAATCTTGATGGAGAGGTTATGGTTAGGCAGGGAAAGTGAAATATCTGTGCCACCTAAACCTTGAAAATATAATCAGCATGTCATGACAAGAGGGATATTCATCTGTCAGTGACGATGCCTATGCTTTGTGCTGATTAGCGCTAGCTCGCTAATATTACAGTTTTTGCACTGCCTGGTCCAACAAGTTTGGAAATTATCTCACTCATAATGTAGCAATGTGCAAACCCATTAGTGTTGAAATACATGAAAATATAGGCCCAACTAATGTTATTCAACAAACTGCGATGGAAAACTCAGCTTACATTAGTTGGTTGACTAGCTAATCTCAAGTCCAGAAAAATCTCTTCTTCATATCTAGGTTATATCGCTTTCTACATGCTTGGAGTCCCGATAAAGGGAGCACTACTATCTAGTGTACCAACAAACTCGCCCCAGGGATCAGTCTATTTACTGAAATAGAAATATACAGTGTAGGATAACATTCCAATAAACTCTCCCTCTCTAAAGTTATGAATGGGGTATTCGTATGTTTGTTCAGATAAATGATTTAAACGTATTCTTAGCTAGTTATGCATTTTAAAAATAGATGCGACCAGGTTAAAAGTTTCACGAAACGTTAGATAAGATACGTGTAGATGCGGTTAACTAAGTATCCTAGTTGAAAAGTTAGCTGTCGTAAGCTTAGGTTATAGTGGCACTGCAATGGTAACGCAGATATTTTGGCTAACGACACAAGCTAGCGTTACTTTCAGTTAGCTAGCAAAGGCTAACTCTGCTGCGATAAAATGCGATTGCTGACAATAATCCATGTTTTATCGTACACTTTCTGAAAGTGAACTTGAGATTTGGGTTGTATTATTTTTATAAATTCATAAGGGTTACTTGAATCTTGATGGCAACAGACTAAAAGAAAAAAATCTGAACACTTTATTCGTAGTTAATTTGTAAACACGGAACCCTCCGCGGAATGTTTTCGTTTCAGTGAATAGTCTGTGTCTAACATTAGCTTGTGCGCGAAGCTGGCCTATCCTTACCGTGATGTTGCAGTGAATGATCAGCAGCTTTTCTCCTGTTACATTGAATTGGCAGCTAAGCTCATCGGGCTTCCAGTCTATTATTCTGAATCGTTCGTGGTTTGGGTCAAAAATTGACTCCAAAAACTTCAATTCGGCCTTCAGCCCCGAAACCGACATCTTCCACTCATCTCAAACCAGGCCGCTGGGAGAGGGGAAGTTGGGGCGGAATGCGACCGCGCAGTTCGGTCTATGGATCTCGCACGTTAGCGTGAGAGCAACAACAAAGGGCTGGAAGGTTGGTTTTACACTGTCTGTAGTATCTAATAATACCATGATTACCACTACCGCCACAGACACTACCAATACTACAGACATAATAATAATCACAATAATATTCGGGTTATTATAATAACAATTATTCAAATTATAAGTATTACTATTCTATGAAATAACTTTATTTATATGGCACTTTACTAAAAGTAGTGCTTAGAACCTGCTTTACCAGAAGGCATAAAACCAAGAATAGCAAAAAAGAAAATAGGAGATAAAATATGAAACACATTCAGAATTAAAGTGATAAAAAATAAATGCATCTAGAGACATCTCAGCTGTCTCTAGTAAAAAATGGATTTCAGTCTATCTAGCTTAACTATTTTTTTTTTTTTTAAGTGACCTACTCTTTGCAGAAGAACAATTTATATGACTTGACTTGTAGGTAAAAATAAATAAACAAATAAAAATACACAGATAAGAGCTGGCAGAGCACAAAATTAAATAAAACTGAAAGTGTAGCTTGCACCAGTGATGTGTCCAACATAACAGGGCACATCACAAATAAGCCCAAAAAACAACTTTTGATATGCTTGGGTGGGATATTATGCTTGAAATACAAATGCTCTTCCACACGACTCAATTTAGTAAGAAGTTTTCCACTGTTAATAAATGTAGATTTTTCAGTGGCAATTATTTGGTGTTGACAAGTAGGGTATTGATTGGATTGTTGTTTTTTCACTTGGGTGTTAAAAACCTTCTATAGAGTTAAATTAACTCTGATGGGTGTGAACTATAAGCACTGGCATAGTGTTGAATTTACACTAAGAGTTTGCTGTGCAGTGCAGTTGGTAATCACACATTTCCCACATTTTTGATTACACTAATCATTACATACCTGTCAATCCAAGTTGTCATTTTCTAAATAAATTGAACAGCATGGACTCCCTTCTGCATCCTTCAGCTTCCCCTATCCCACCAAGTGGCTCCTCTCCACGCAAGAGCTGTCTCAGCTGGGCAACTCCAGCCTATAGCCTGTAGCCCATAGCCCATAGCATTTAGTCTGTAGCCCATAGCCTGTATCTCATCGCCCATAGCCTGTAGCCCATATCCTGTAGCCCATAGCCTGAAACCCATAGCCTGTATTCCATACCCTGCAGCTCATAGCCCATAGCCTGTAGCCCATAGCCCATAGCTTGTAGCCCATAGCCTATAGCCAGTAGCTCATAGCCCGTAGTCCATAGCCTGAAGCTCATAGCCCATAGTCTGTAGTCCATAGTCTGTAGCTCATACCCCATAGCCCATATCCCATAGCCTATAGTCAGTAGCTCATAGCCAGTAGCCTGTAGTGCATAGCCTATAGCCCATTGCCTGTAGCCCATTGCCCATAACTCATAGACTGTAGCCCATAGCTCAGTCCTCATAGTTCATAATCCGTGGCCCATAGCCCATATATGTATGTGCATTCACATGTGCATGCTATTACATCAGTAGCAGCCCACCTGCCCTACCTGGAATCTTATCAGTCTGATCTCAACTTTCCCCTACATCCATTTCTGTATAGGCTATGCTTGATGCTCAGTACAGGTAAACAATCATGTGTCCTTCAACCTCATGTGCATTGACTTGACACTAGGTGGCACAATAGCTGTATCTGTTATGCATACACCTAAACGTTTCCTTATGTGCAGCAGTGCACACACCCTACAACAGAGTTCACTTCACTGAACCCAGAACACAGAGTAGACGTAACTGCATACCGATCAGCCATAACGTGTTAGGACCTTAGGACTTGCTTCTTTGTCATTGTTAATGGGAGGGACTTTCACTTCACCAACAGTGCACACAAGTCACTATCTTAACTGATATTGTAGTTGAATTGACACTTTGGAGGTGGATTACCTTACATGTGCATGTGAATTTTGGTAAGCGTTAAGTGTTGAGATATAACAGAAAGTATTTATTGAAGTTGTTGCAGAAAATCTGCCCTTTGCCTCTGGTGAAAACATCTCTCAAGGGCACCGGTGACATAATAACTGTTATGAAACATGTAGCATTGAACCATGGTGTAAAACAGTACACTTTTGCATACAGGTCTTATAATTGTAGCATGGTTTGGATATTATTATTTCCCTCATGCTAATAAAGTGTGAAGTTCAACAAAATGTAATGCTGGGTATCAGTCATGGCAATCAACTTACACTTTGCAATAGTCTTTCTACCAAAATAGTAGTCTTTTTGTTATCAATCAAAACATGTATTTCATATAGTTCATACAAGGTTTACAATGCCATGCCATTTCATGTTATAGTATGACTTTGTTGAGTACTATAGAGAAACATAAACACAACAAACCACATGCAAACAAGAAAGGCAATGATCTGCTATTTACTTGTTCTTTGTATAATTTTAAGGTCTGTCAGGGGATTCAGCATGAAGGTGCCTCATTCATCTAGGATCACCTTTGCTCTACTGTTGATCACACTATCCAGTGCATCTGGTGGCAAAATCTTGGTGTACCCTTTGGATGGAAGCCATTGGGTAAACATGAAAATACTCATTGAAGAGTTGCATTTAAAAGGCCATGATATCACTGTGGTTCGGGTGTCCGATAGCTGGTACATCGAAGAAATGTCTCCTTTCTACACCTCAGTCACCATTCCCGGCACTGGAATAAAGGACTTCTTTAAAATGTTCGTGTCTCAACAGCTGGAAATGAAAATTCACTCAGCTCAGCAGGGTACACCGTTTTGGTCTCGCATCTGGTCTAGCATCCATATGGAGTTGGAGACCCTGGGCCAGTTTTCTCAGTTCCACAAGAGAATGAGTGAAATGATTGTTGAGATGTTTGAAGATGAGAACTTAATGCAGTCTTTCCATGATGCCAAATTTGACTTGGTTCTGACTGACCCTGGCATTGCTGGAGGAACAATGCTGGCACATCGGCTCCAACTTCCTCTTGTTTTCAGTGCCAGGTGGACAATTCTAGGTGAAGCTCATTTTGTCATTGCCCCCTCACCTCTGTCATATATTCCATTCCTTCCAACAGAGTTGACAGATAAGATGACTTTCCCTCAAAGGATCAGGAATGTTATATCTTATATCTTTATGTCATACGCAGGAGCGTACATCACAGAGCCTCATTACAAACCAATAGTTAGGCATTACTTTGGTCCTGATGCAGATTATGAATGGTTTTTCCAGGAAGCTGATATCTGGCTTATGAGAAATGATTTCATCTTTGAATTTCCCCGTCCTACAATGCCAAACGTGGTCTACATGGGTGGATTTCAGTGCAAGCCCTCCAAGCCCCTCCCCAAGGACTTGGAGGAGTTCGTCCAGAGCTCTGGAGAGCATGGGATCATTGTAATGTCCTTAGGAACTTTAGTGGGGAAGCTTCCTCAGGATATCACTGAAGAGATTGCTGCAGCTTTCGCCCAGTTGCCTCACAAGGTTTTATGGCGGCACACTGGACAAAGGCCAGCCAACCTCAGCAATAACACCTTGCTGGTCAACTGGCTGCCACAGAACGACCTCTTAGGACACCCCAAAACTAGAGTCTTTGTAGCCCATGGAGGCACCAATGGAGTTCAGGAGGCAATTTACCATGGGGTTCCAATAGTTGGACTTCCCATAGTCTTTGATCAACCTGATAACCTCTCCAGAATTCGAGCAAAGGGAGGGGCTAAGATAGTGGACATTGCTGTGCTCAATAGAGACATCTTTGCAGACGCACTGAAGGAAGTCATTTACAATTCCTCTTACAGGGAAAACATGCAGAGGCTCTCAAGGCTGCACAGAGATCAGCCCATCAAACCGCTGGACCAGGCGATGTTCTGGATAGAATATGTCATAAGACATAAAGGAGCTCCTCATCTGTGGACACAGTCCAACAAAATGTCCTGGTTTGTTTACCACTCTTTTGATGTGATTGCAACTTTGTTGGCAGTTGTGTTGCTTATGACACTTACTTGCATTTTAATTGTAAGATTTTTGTGGAGGAAGATTTTTAGTGGGAAAAAGGTGAAAAATGAATGATATGCTTTGAGGAATGAAATGTTGATTGAGGCTGAAAACAAAGCATCGTAGAACATCAGCACTAAAACACTACTAAAATAGACTACTTGAAGAAATGTACCATACTACTAACATTTCTTTGGTACAGAAAATATTAACTGTGACAATGGCATTTTATATGATCATGGTTAATGATAAATCCCAATATTCCAATTAACCTTGTAAATTATTGATTGATACAATGAGTAATATTAGTTGCAGTGTCGATCTACAACCACCCTAACCACTCCTTAGACAAATAGTTAAGACAAATTAATTGTTCAGCCATAAGTATACATATACATATTTCAGTTGTATTTTCTTCTGGCTAAAAGGGCACAACCTGGACAACAATCAAAATGAGGAGATGATTGCAACCAGCAGCAGCAGCAGCAGCTCCTGGACCAGTTTATCCTTGTCCAGGTCTGATCTGTGAGATCTGAGCAGGGAGGGAGTTGTCTCAAGGTCTGCATGAAGACAGACAGGCTTTTGAAAAGCTAAGATATAGTCAGAGAATTAGCATCTACTGTGTGCTAGCCACAGTACTCACACACAGTATTTGCTTAACAATGTCAGCATGCAAAACTCGATCCATGTTGAAGCTCTGATTCGTTGATTTTGCCATGACTAACTGTTGCACACCACTTTGGGTGAAACTGTACCATTTCCTGTATAGTATTTTCCCCAATATATACTCATCAAATGCAAAAATAAGTATAACATCCTGGCATTTTTTGCATCTGGATATTGGATGAATATACAGCATGTACCCTGAAAAAGGCTCCTGATCAGTAAGTACTACAGGGTGTAACAGAGACATCCCCTAAACATAATTACTGCACCATGTCTGTGCCATGCAGGATGTGTGGGAGAAGACCTGCTGAGCCTTCAAATCTCAACTCACTTCCGGAATCAGAATCGGAATCAGAATCAGAATCAGAATCAGGTTTATTGCCAAGTAAAGTTCACAATACAAGGAATTTGCCTTGGTATGTAGGTGCATACAATAAACATGGAGAAAAATAGGAAGTAGAAGTAAAAAAGCACAACAAGTACTGTAAGTCAAAGTCAAGAATATAAATATATAAAAAAAACAAAAAGAGATATTTACAATACAGAATGTGAAAAAAAATATAATAAAAAGAAACATGTGCAATATATCTGCCATTGAAGTGAAATGGAAAATGGGAAAGCTGTACAGTTAGTGCAGGGATGTGCAAAATATTGGCCAGAGGAATGTTTACTGTACAGAATGTATAAATGAACGCATTGAGTCAGGTGTGGAGACTGTACGTTTCTGTAGCGTGTAGTGCCTATGGGGGGAGGGGGCAAGAGTCCGTGTCAGTGGGGGTCCCGGGCCTTGTTGATGAGGCCAGCTGCAGATGGGAAGAAACTGTTCTTGTGGCGTGAGGTTTTGGTCCTGATGGACCGCAGTCTCCTGCCAGAGGGGAGTTTTTCAAAGAGTTTGTGTCCAGGGTGGGAGGGGTCGTCCACAATCTTTCCTGCTCGCCTCAGGGTCCCGGAGGCGTACAGGTCCTGGACAGATGGCAGATTGCAGCCAATCACCTTCTCAGCAGAGCGAATGATACACTGCAGTCTGCTCTTGTCCTTGGCAGTAGCAGCAGCGTACCAGATGGTGATGGAGGAGGTGAGGATGGACTCAACGATGGAGGTGTAGAAGTGCGCCATCATCGTCTTTGGCAGGTTGAACTTCCTCAGCTGCCGCAGGAAGTACATCCTCTGTTGTGCTTTCTTGGTGAGGGAGCTGATGTTCAGCTCCCACTTGAGGTCCTGGTTAATGATGTTGCCCAGGAAGCGGACGGACTCCACAGTGTCGACTGGGGAGTCTCTCAGGGTGATGGGGGTGAGTGGGGCCGGGTTCTTCCTGAAGTCCACAACCATCTCCACTGTCTTTACAGCGTTGAGCTCTAAGTTGTTCAGTCTGCACCAGGACACCAGGCAGTCGATCTCCCGCCTGTAGGCTGACTCATCCCCACCAGAGATGAGCCCAATGAGGGTGGTGTCGTCCGCGAACTTCAAGAGCTTGACAGACTGGTGACTGGAGGTGCAGCTGTTGGTGTACAGGGAGAAGAGTAGAGGGGAAAGAACGCAGCCTTGAGGGGAACCGGTGCTGATGGTCCGGGAGTCAGAGACGTGTTTTCCCAGCTTCACGTGCTGCTTCCTGTCCGACAGGAAGTCTGTGATCCACCTGCAGGTGGAGTCAGGCACACTCAGCTGGGAGAGCTTGTCCTGTAGCAGAGCCAGGATTATCGTGTTAAAGGCAGAGCTGAAGTCCACAAACAGGATCCTGGCGTAGGTTCCTGAGGAGTCCAGGTGCTGGAGTATGAAGTGGAGGGCCATGTTTACTGCATCGTCTACAGACCTGTTGGCTCTGTAGGCGAACTGCAGGGGGTCCAGGAGTGGGTCAGTGATGTTTTTGAGGTGTGACAGCACAAGGCGCTCCCTTACCCTTTTCGTTTTCCTTATCACATGATATTCATTATCTGTTCACATGATAGTGAACAAACAATAAATAAATCAGGGCATAGCATGCTTAGTGACAGCAAAAAGTGAAAAAAAGTGAGAGAATAAACATTGATTTTTAGTGATGATAATGATAGACAAGCATGTTAGTAGAAAAATGTGATTACAGCTTTAATCCAGATCTTAAAAATGTGCCATGAGGAATCTGCGTACTCTGAGCAACAATAAAACGAGACGCATGTTCTATGCTACAAAGTATTTCAGTGATTTCTTGTCAATTTTCTCTTAATTTCTTTGAAAAACAAAGTTGATACATGCAACTGGTTAATAAGATAAAGCAGTACTTAACATGTAACTGAGACGATTTACAGTAATCCTTACCTTTACATCTTTTGCTTGGAATTACATAATATGTAAATGAGACTGTTTAATTCAGTAAGCATCACCTTAACAGCTCTATATTTAGAGCCTTTGCTTGGAATCAGGAAGTGTCTAGTCCAGAGAGTAATTTGTATCTATTTTGTGGTGAAAAGCAGCTTTACATCTAATAAAAAATACATGTAAAGATCTTGATTGGTTCAAATGAAAAACAATTTCTATCTTCATGTTTCATACTTAAGTGTGCTGACACAGGATAAATAAAAATGATGAGCGAGATTTACTTGGTACAACACTGCAAATATGACATGTTTGCATAGATATTTAGAATGAGTAATTCATGAACATTTTTAATTACACTTATCATTATACCTGTCAATCCAAGTTGACATTTTCGAAATAAACTGAGCAGCATGGACCGTGTTCTGTTCTCCTCCAGCTTCCCCCATCCCATCAAGTCTTATCCTGAGCATACGACAGATGAAGGCCTGAGTGGCTCCTCCCAGAGCTGCCAACTCTCACGCAAATTACCCTCTTCACACGCTCTCACGCCACACCTCCTATTTCTCACTCTGTCAAATAAAAATAAAATAAAAAAAAGAATAAATAAAATTGCATGTCAGCTGACGCGCTATTTTGCCGCGAACTTACAGCCTGCTTTGAAAACATTTCGGACATACTCCACTAGTGCTCTACAAACAATCTGACAGGTGGTGAGTATTAGCCTACTAACACTATTACTACTACAGTACATGTTGTTTGATGTAAAATAGACTATTGGGCTTGTCTTTTCACAAAGTCAATTTTTTGCTGGACCCTGTAGTGTAGGGGACCGGCCTAGAAGAGTGAATGTCCCTCACTGACTCCTGTCCACATTGTTGAAAATACTGAGGTTGCGGTCTTTGGCCACCAGGTCAATGATCCCTCTGGTGGCCAAAAACTGTTTTATTTTTATGTTAATTTTTTAATGGTTGGGGTAAGGGTTATGAAACTGGGGAAATGGCTGTAAATAGTTATGTTTCTTTACTTCAAGTACAAAAATGAATAAAAAAAAATGTCTTCGGCGTGCGGTGGCGACCCCGAACGGGCCCCAAAAAAATTTGCCGCAAAATCTCACTCCAAGGTTTTCTGAAAAGTTGGCAGCCCTGGCTCCTCCCTATGCAAGCGCTTTCTCAGCTGGGCAACTCCAGCCTACAGTCTGTAGCCCATAGCCTGTAGCCCATAACCCATAGCCTGTAGCCCCATAGCCTGTAGCTCATAGCCCATAGCCCTTAGCATTTAGCCCATAAACCCATAGCCTGTAGCCCCATAGCCCGTAGCCTGTAGCCCACACCCCATAGCCTGTAGCTCATAGCCCATAGCCCATAGCCCATAGCCCATAGCCTGTAGCTCATAGCCCGTGGCCCATAGCCTGTAGCTCATAGCCCATAGCCCATAGCCTGTAGCTCATAGCCCGTGGCCCATAGCCTGTAGCTCATAGCCCATAGCCCATAGCCTGTAGCTCATAGCCCATAGCCTGTAGCTCATAGCCCGTGGCCCATAGCCTGTAGCTCATAACCCATATCTCATAGCCCATAGCATGTAGCCATGTCGCTCATATCCTGTCACCCATAGCCCGTAGCCTGTTGCCCATAGCCCATAACCTGTAGCCCATAGCCCATAACTCATAGGCTATAGCTCATAGCCCAGTAGTTCATAGTTAATAGTTAATAATCCATGGCTCCATGGTGCATGCTGTTACATCAGTAGCAGCCCAGCTGCCCTACCTGGAATCTTATCAGTCTGATCTCAACTTTCCCCTACATCCATTTCTGTATAGGCTATGCTTGATGCTCAGTACAGGTAAACAATCATGTGTCCTTCAACCTCATGTGCATTGACTTGACACTAGGTGGCACAATAGCTGTATCTGTTATGCATACACCTAAACGTTTCCTTATGTGCAGCAGCGCACACACCCTACAACAGAGTTCACTTCACTGAACCCAGAACACAGAGTAGACGTAACTGCATACCGATCAGCCATAGCGTGTTAGGACTTGCTTCTTTGTCATTGTTAGTGGGAGGCGCTTTCACCTCTTTGTACACCTTTCTCTCACCAACAGTGCACACAATTCACTATCTCAATAGTTGAATTGACACTTTGGAGGTGGATTACCTTACCTATGCATGTGAATTTTGGTAAGTGTTAAGTTTTGAGATATAACAGAAAGTATTTATTGAAGTTGTTGCAGAAAATCTGCCCTTTGCCTCTGGTGAAAACATCTCTCAAGGGCACCGGTGACATAATAACTGTTATGAAACGTAGCATTGAACCATGGTGTAAAACAGTACACTTTTGCATACAGGTCTTATAATTGTAGCATGGTTTGGATATTATTATTTCCCTCATGCTAATAAAGTGTGAAGTTCAACAAAATGTAATGCTGGGTATCAGTCATGGCAATCAACTTACACTTTGCAATAGTCTTTCTACCAAAATAGTAGTCTTTTTGTTATCAATCAAAACATGTATTTCATATAGTTCATACAAGGTTTACAATGCCATGCCATTTCATGTTATAGTATGACTTTGTTGAGTACTATAGAGAAGCATAAACACAACAAACCACATGCAAACAAGAAAGGCAATGATCTGTTATTTACTTGTTCTTTGTATAATTTTAAGGTCTGTCAGGGGATTCAGCATGAAGGTGCCTCATTCATCTAGGATCACCTTTGCTCTACTGTTGATCACACTATCCAGTGCATCTGGTGGCAAAATCTTGGTGTACCCTTTGGATGGAAGCCATTGGGTGAACATGAAAATACTCATTGAAGAGTTGCATTTAAAAGGCCATGATATCACTGTGGTTCGGGTGTCCGATAGCTGGTACATCGAAGAAATGTCTCCTTTCTACACCTCAGTCGCCATTCCCGGCACTGGTGGATTAAAGGACTTCTTTGAAATGCTCGTGACTCAACAGCTGGAAATGAAAATTCACTCAGCTCAGCAGGGTACACCGTTTTGGTCTCGCATCTGGTCTCGCATCCATATGGAGTCAGAGATCCTGGGCCAGTTTTCTCAGTTCCACAGAAGAATGAGTGAAGTAATTGTTGAGATGTTTGAAGATGAGAACTTAATGCAGTCTTTCCATGATGCCAAATATGACTTGGTTCTGACTGACCCTGGCATTGCTGGAGGGACAATGCTGGCACATCGGCTCCAACTTCCTCTTGTTTTCAATGTCAGGTGGACAATTCAAGGTGAAGCTCATTTTGTCATTGCCCCCTCACCTCTGTCATATATTCCATTCACTGCAACAGAGTTGACAGATAAGATGACTTTCCCTCAAAGGATCAGGAATGTTATATCTTATATCTTTGGGACATACGCAGGAGCGTACATCACAGAGCCTCATTACAGACCAATAGTTAGGCATTACTTTGGTCCTGAGGTAGATTATGCAGCGTTTTTCCAGGAAGCTGATATCTGGCTTATGAGAAATGATTTCATCTTTGAATTTCCCCGTCCTACAATGCCAAACGTAGTCTACATGGGTGGATTTCAGTGCAAGCCTTCTAAGCCCCTCCCCAAGGACTTGGAGGAGTTCGTCCAGAGCTCTGGAGAGCATGGGATCATTGTAATGACCTTAGGAACTTTAGTGGGGAAGCTTCCTCAGGATATCACTGAAGAGATTGCTGCAGCTTTCGCCCAGCTGCCTCACAAGGTTTTATGGCGGCACACTGGACAAAGGCCAACCAACCTAGGCAATAACACCTTACTGGTCAACTGGCTGCCACAGAACGACCTCTTAGGACACCCCAAAACTAGAGTCTTTGTAGCCCATGGAGGCACCAATGGAGTTCAGGAGGCAATTTACCATGGGGTTCCAATAGTTGGACTTCCCTTAGTCTTTGATCAACCTGATAACCTCTCCAGAATTCAAGCAAAGGGAGGGGCTAAGATAGTGGACATTGCTGTGCTCAATAGAGACATCTTTGCAGACGCACTGAAGGAAGTCATTTACAATTCCTCTTACAGGGAAAACATGCAGAGGCTCTCAAGGCTGCACAGAGATCAGCCCATCAAACCGCTGGACCAGGCGATGTTCTGGATAGAATATGTCATAAGACATAAAGGAGCTCCTCATCTGCGGACACAGTCCAACAAAATGTCCTGGTTTGTTTACCACTCTTTTGATGTGATTGCAACTTTGTTGGCAGTTGTGTTGCTTATGACACTTACTTGCATTTTAATTGTAAGATTTTTGTGGAGGAAGATTTTTAGTGGGAAAAAGGTGAAAAATGAATGATATGCTTTGAGGAATGAAATGTTGATTGAGGCTGAAAACAAAGCATCGTAGAACATCAGCACTAAAACACTACTAAAATAGACTACTTGAAGAAATGTACCATACTACTAACATTTCTTTGGTACAGAAAATATTAACTGTGACAATGGCATTTTATATGATCATGGTTAATGATAAATCCCAATATTCCAATTGACCTTAATTGACCCTAAATTATTGATTGATACAATGAGTGATATTAGTTGCAGTGTCGATCTACAACCACCCTAACCACTCCTTAGACAAATAGTTAAGACAAATTAATTGTTCAGCCATAAGTATACATATACATATTTCAGTTGTATTTTCTTCTGGCTAAAAGGGCACAACCTGGACAACAATCAAAATGAGGAGATGATTGCACCCAGCAGCAGCAGCAGCAGCTCCTGGACCAGTTTATCCTTGTCCAGGTCTGATCTGTGAGATCTAAGCAGGGAGGGAGTTGTCTCAAGGTCTGCATGAAGACAGACAGGCTTTTGAAAAGCTAAGATATAGTCAGAGAATTAGCATCTACTGTGTGCTAGCCACAGTACTCACACACAGTATTTGCTTAACAATGTCAGCATGCAAAACTCGATCCATGTTGAAGCTCTGATTTGTTGATTTTGCCATGACTAACTGTTGCACACCACTTTGGGTGAAACTGTACCATTTCCTGTATAGTATTTTCCCCAATATATACTCATCAAATGCAAAAATAAGTATAACATCCTGGCATTTTTTGCATCTGGATATTGGATGAATATACAGCATGTACCCTGAAAAAGGCTCCTGATCAGTAAGTACTACAGGGTGTAACAGAGACATCCCCTAAACATAATTACTGCACCATGTCTGTGCCATGCAGGATGTGTGGGAGAAGACCTGCTGAGCCTTCAAATCTCAACTCACTTCCCTTACCCTTTTCATTTTCCTTATCACATGATATTCATTATCTGTTCACATGATAGTGAACAAACAATAAATAAATCAGGGCATAGCATGCTTGGTGACAGCAAAAAGTGAAAGAAAGTGAGAGAATAAATGTTGATTTTTAGTGATGGTAGTGATAGACAAGCATGTTAGTAGAAAAATATGATTACAGCTTTAATCCAGATCTTAAAAATGTGCTCTGAGCAACAATAAAACGAGACGCATGTTCTATGCTACAAAGTATTTCAGTGATTTCTTGTCAATTCTCTCTTAATTTCTTTTAAAAACAAAGCTGATACATGCAACTGGTTAATAAGAGAAAGCAGTAGCCTACTTAACATATAACTGTTCCCTTCTGTTACCTCTCTGTTACCTTCACATCTTTTGCTTGGAATTACGTAATATGTAAATGAGACTGTTTAATTCAGTAAGCATCATCTCACAGCTCTATGTTTAGAGCCTTTGCTTGGAATCAGGAAGTGTCGTAGTCCAGAGAGTAATTTCTATCTACTTTGTGGTGAAAAGCAGCTTTACATGTAATAAAAAATAGATGTACATGTACAAATACATCTTCAAATGAAAAACAATTTCTATCCTCTTGTTTCATACTTTCATACTACTTCTTTCATACAGGATAAATACAATTTTTTGAGATTTACTTGGTACAATACTGCAAATATGACATGTTTGCATAGATATTTAGAATGAGTAATTCATGAACAAATTATGAGGATCAAAATGTATTCCAGTTTTTATTTCTCTCTTTCAGACAACACAAAAAAATTAACCCCAGTTGAGAAAGAAAAAAAAATCTTGATAAAGACTGGGAAGATTTTTTAAAGCTAGACCGACCAATCTCCAAACATTAGAAACATTAGAAAAATGACATCTTTCTCAAAGAAGTAACATGTCCATTCTCAAGTTAGAGGAGAGATAGGATGTCACTAGAGAGACACTTCTCTCCATAAACCTCAGCCTTGAGATATTAGAGATGTAATTAAATGTATGCGTCCACTTTAGATTCAGTGGGAAGGTGTCAGAAAAGACTGCTGGCAAACTCAAGTCATCTCATAAGTGTTGTTGAGTCCGTGGGGTTGCTCTTCCTCTTGGCAGCTCTCTTTGATCACATACACTATGAGTCCCACGCAGATGAATATGAGCAGAGCAATTCCGATAACCTAAAGCATGGACCATAGACAAACAACAGAATAAGACCATATTTTTGAGAAAGTTGATGCTCTCTTTTCACACATCAATTCTGGACAGATGCCAAAACCATGCCATTTTTAAAAACATCAGATTTTTCCTCACCTGAGACTCAAAAAATAATTCCTGAGAGCGAATCATTAGTTCTTGTAATGAGTCATGGTTGGTTGGCTCACACCATTTCTGAGGAGCAGCCTTGTCAACAACAACAAATCTGCCCCACCAGTCTGTCATTGCACAGGAAAAGTATTGGCCGTCGAGGAACAGCAGGATCAGCCACACTATGGGAGGGACAAAGCTTGAGATACACATAGTTCTTGGACACCCTCTGTCATACCTGCATCCTTGTATGATCAGCATCAGCATAAAAGCCATAACGGCGGGAATGACAAAGAATGCAGACGAAAACAGTCCGTTCCATCTGGGATTGCAAGGACACTCAAACTCCACCTCCATTAACTTCTCCAAGCCCATGAGGATGAAACCAAAAGCCACATTTGACACAAGAGGGCTGTTTCCAAATTCACTCTTCAGTCTTGCGAGCCATTGTTGTCTTCTTTCCATACTAAATTCAACATAAAAAGAAAAAACTGCGGATGAAAAGTCAGAGAGAAGGTGCACATTTATGAAAATGCAGTGATGACTTCAGTGATGCATTAATAATACTTTTTGTGGGGAGGATTGCCCTGCAGGCAGAGGGCCATATTTCTCTTCTCATTGGTTTACATAGAGGGAAGGCGTACCCATTGTGTCTGCATTTACACAACCAATTGGTTTGCTATGGATGACAGGCATGGCATCCAGAGAAGTATATCCACCATGAGAGGTGGCTGAGGGAGGGAGATAAAGTGGAGGGAAAGACAGATCCTAAACCACTGGGGAGGTTAAAGTTATTAGTCAAACTGAGAATACCGACTTTGAATATTCCTACAGAAAAAAAAGCATTACTGTGGTTGGGCTCTGTTGGCTATTTTCAATGCATAGTCAATGGAACCACATAAAACAGTAAGTGATGACAGCTTTCACTACTTCCACTATGCTGTGGTGTCTACAGTAACAACTGCCACAGGACAATATAATTCACTGTAGAGAGAACACACCAGTTCTTCCACGGATCGACCTTCACAGGTTTGTACAGCAGGTGGCAGCAGAATGCTCTGTCTGGTGTTGAAAGATACTGCCCATAAATAATGTTGAAACTGAAACTAGACCTTAGTGTTGCTTACAGATGGTGAAAGCATGTAGTTTAACTTGAACATGTAAATATAATGAGATTGAATTTAATTACTTTATTAAATGTTGCACACATTTGCAAACACAAAAATAGGTTGCAATTGTTTTATTGCATTTTAATTTTCAATTCTGAATTAATATTTGAATACTGTTAACCATATAGTGGGGCATGTGTTTGAAAATGAAATGTTTTTTTCGAATGGCTTTTTCATTTTGGGTCTGTGTAGATGGAACAATTGTGTGTGAAAGTGCAGACTAGTACATGAAATTCAAATGCAAATTATATAATTGTTTGGTTTTTTTGACCAAACTAATGCATGCCTAAGTGCAAAATGAAAATGTTAATGTGGGATACATTTTTATTATCAAATTTACATTAACATTTTAATTAAGTTAACTACACTCCTCCATAACTTCAAGTGTTACAATTTTTTAAATAACCAATGTTTTCATCATTGAGATATGAGAAGTAGAAATCATTATAACATTTGCGTCAAGCACTGTAGAATCTGAGTGAGTTGAGATGTCCTGATAAGTGATATTTTCAGAATATTAGCTCTGATCAGCAGGAAATCTGGTAGTAACAAATCCCTTTCACAGTTTTAACAATGTTGAACCCTTACAAACATCAGTTACAACTAGAGCCTCTACCCCAAACTCTCACTCTGCTATGTAGGCTGAGTAAAATATAAGTGAAGAGAGTATTTGAATTTTTTTCAAGTGTGCTATGCAGTTTTAGTTTTTTTGTTTTTGTTTAAAGACTAAAAAAGTAGGTTATACCAACAGATTAGAACATAAAAATGTTCTACTCAAAGGCTAGAATTTTCTTGAAGGGAAGCTCTCTCTCTACTGCTCATTTTTTTTTTCATGAGATTCTTAGACCCCCCCACCCTATTGCCCTGGTACATTCGTTTTGGTCAATGTTTGTCTCATATTCATTCTTTGGGCTTCCTTCTGACTATATATTTCCTGGGTAAAACTGAGCATCCTTCGCTTATAAGGTATAAACCTTGCCACTGCGGCAAGGTTTCACCAGTGACTCACCAGTTCCTGTATCACTTTGTGACATCTTCTCATTTATTTTTCCACTAAAGCACACAGCAAAGTTCCGAATAAAAAAAGTTCCGCTCCATTTTGACCCTAACCAAACCAAAATATTTGTTTAAGGCTGGAAGTTGGAATAACGTTTTGGATTGCCAAGCAGAAAACCTATTTCTCTAGCAGTGTCTCAACATTCAAATTCTAGATACACTGAACTTGCTAAAGTTGCAGCAGTTTCATCCTCCTTCAGCTTCATTATTCTCCAGGTATTACATTGAAGATGAACAGTGGAGAGGAGTGAGATGGCATAGTCCTGGTATAAGATTCAGGCTTTGCCGTTTTAGTCAACATTTTTTTAAGCAAGCACACCAGTTTACTCGGAAATATCTTAAATATACATTCACCCTTTTCCAGGGTGCTGCTTTTGATACAGTTGACCACCAAATCCAACCGCTCGTACCAGGTCTCATGGAGAGGATCTCTGTCCAGACCATGCACTTTTAACATCGGTGTCCCTCAGGGCTCAGTCCTAGGGCCCCTGTTGTTCTCTCTGTATACTAAATCCCTTGGCCATGTGATCTCTCATGCTTCTCCTATCGCTGCTATGCTGATGACACTCAACTCTACCTCTCCTTCCACCCCCCCAGAAATACAAATTGATGGGCGCATTTCCGCATGTCTTAAAGACATCAGTGCTTGGATGTCTGTGCACCATCTCAAGCTCAATCTTCACAAGACTTCACAAGGCAGTCTTTCTCCCAGGGAAAGAGTGACAACCCGCTCCTGTAGGTTCTTCCTACAACATCCGCAAAATACGCCCGTTCCTTACGAGGGAAGCATCACAACTCCTGATCAGGCACTTGTCATTTCCCGCCTAGACTACGGCAATACTCTTCTGGTCGGGCTACCCGCCTCTGCCATCAGACCTTTACAGCGTATTCAGAACGCTGCAGCCCGTCTGGTGTTCACTCCCCTCTTCCGGTCACTTCACTGGCTTCCCATCTCTGCTCGCATCAAATTTAAGACACTGGTGCTCGTCTACAGAGCAGTACATCGAACCGCCCCCTTTGTATCTACAATCACTGGTCAGGTTCCAAACCCTGCCTCGTTTGCTCCACTCCACCCTCGCCTCGCTCCTCCATGTGGGCTCAGAAGTCGCTCATCCCATTTGCGACTCTTCTCATCCCTGGTACCACAATGGTGTCAGAAAGGCTGAATCATTACCCATCTTTCGCCGGAGACTGAAGACTCATCTCTTCAGGTTACACCTGGACTCCACTTGAATTAGCCTATCATGTAATGATCTTCTCCCCTTCTACTCTTAATAGGCCCTTTTCAAAAACATGCTGTACTATACAGGGTATAGATCACTTCTCACCATTGCCACCAATGTTAAAAAGGCATCTTTCTGTCGCCCATAACTCTGTCTGTGATCACTTATTTTGTGTTTCAACATAATGTCATTTCAACTGACATATCTTTCTGTTTCTGCTGTCATACGACTGCACCACCATAAAAAAAGTGATTTGATCGAGGGTCACAAAATGCTAACAGTACAAAAATTAACATTAGCCTTGGCCAGTTAGCCAGTTTGCATTGGCCAGTTAGCATTTTGTGACCCTTGATCACAGTTACTTGTCTGACAACAGAAACAGAAAGATATAATAATAATAATAATAACTTTATTTGTATAGCACTTTTCAATACAGGTAACAAAGTGCTTCACAACAGTCAATATAAACCCTAACAAACAAACCAAAATAAAACAAAAAATAAAAATAAACATCACACAATAAAAGCTTTTTTATAAAAATGTGTCTTAAGAAGTGAAATAAAATGGGGAACTGACTCTGCAAGCCTGATCTCCTCTGGCAGATTGTTCCAAAGTTTAGGGGCCCTGACAGCAAAGGCCCTGTATTATGTTATACACTATGTGGAAACACAAAATTAGTGATCACAGTCATGGGTGACAGAAAGTTGGCTTTTTAACACTGCTGGCAATGGTGAGGACCGATCTATAGCTGAGGAAGTATCAGCAATGTTTGTGAAAAGGTCCTATAAAATAGAAAACAAACCAAAAAAAAGCCTCTGATTCTACAAATGCTACTTATTCCTATTGAAGGCTTAGCTGATGAAGAGTGTGATATACAGTTGGTTTGACTACTGTTGACAGAATGCACTTATTGTAAGTTGCTTTGGACAAAAGTGTCTGCTAAATGACGTAATGTAATGTAATGTAATGTAATGTAATGGTAAGTTCAATTAGCCGTCAATTGTTCAGCCATCAGCATACAGTACATATACATATTTCATGGCTCAACAGCGGCGTTCCCGATAGCGCCATTGAGCTAACGGAATGCTACGTGCTCAGGGCAGATAGGACAGCAGACGACTCCGGTAAGACCAGAGGTGGGGGTCTGTGCATTTATATAAACAAAGCTTTGTGCACGGACACTGCTGTAATGGAGAGTCACTGCTCTGCTAACCTGGAATATCTCATGGTTAAGTGTAGACCTTTCTATCTGCCCAGAGAGTTTACATCTACTGTTGTGACTGTAGCATATATCCCACCGGATGCTAATGCTAAGCTTGCAATGAAGGAATTGCATGCTGCCATTAGCAAACTACAGACTAAACACCCGGAGGCAGCCTTTATTGTTGCGGGTGACTTCAACCACTCCAACCTGAAGACTGTACTCCCCAAATTTTACCAACATGTCTCCTGCCCCACTAGAGGAGACAAAACCTTGGACCATGTTTACACCAACATGGCTGAGGCATACAAAGCCATTCCCCTCCCCCACCTGGGACAGTCGGACCATCTCTCATTGTCCCTACTCCCCAAGTACACACCACTCATCAAACATGTGAAACCATCAGTGAGAACAGTTAAAGTGTGGCCAGAGGGGGCAGACTCTGCACTACAGCACCGGTTTCAACACACGGACTGGAGTATGTTTGCCACTCAGGCCACCCTGGACTCTCACATGGACATAGACTCTTTTGCCTCCTCTGTTCTAGACTACATCAGCACCAACATCAATAGTGTCACCTCTCTCAAACAGATTACAACGTTCCCAAATCAGAAGCCATGGATGAACAGAGAGGTCCGCCTACTGCTGAAGGCACGCGACACCGCCTTCAGTTCAGGTGATGCGCAAGCCTACAGTTCATCCAGAGCCAACCTGAAGAGGGGCATCAGGACTGAGGAGTACTTTAACAACAACTCCGACCCCCCAACCAGCGACGCCTCCCTCCCTGATGAGCTTAACAACTTTTATGCTCGCTTTGACAGGGACAACCAGGAGGCCATCAAGACTGTGCTCCCTGCAGACCACCAGCCCCTCACACTATCCCCCACCGACGTGTGTGCTGCGTTGAGCAAGATTAATGCACGTAAGGCTGCTGGCCCTGATGGCATCCCCGGACGCGTGCTCAGGGCCTGTGCTGAGCAGCTGACTGAGGTCCTGACTGACATCTTCAACCTGTCACTGGCCCAAGCAGCTGTCCCCACGTTCTTCAAAACCACTTCCATCGTGCCAGTGCCAAAACACTCCACTGCAGCGCGCCTAAACGACTTCCGCCCAGTTGCACTCAACCCCATCATCATGAAGTGCTTCGAGAGGCTGGTCCTGGCTCATCTCAAAACCTGCCTACCACCCACGCTGGACCCCCTCCAATTCGCCTACCGCCAGAACAGGTGTACAGAGGACGCCATCTCCACAGCGCTTCACTCCGCCCTCTCCCACCTGGACAACAACAACACCTATGTGACAATACTGTTCATCGATTTCAGTTCAGCATTCAACACCATCATCCCCTCCAAACTGATCACCAAACTCGGTGACCTTGGCATCAACACCTCCCTCTGCAGCTGGATACTGGATTTCCTAACCAACAGACCCCAGTATGTTAGGTTAGGCAATCACACCTCCTCAACCCTCACCCTGAACACTGGCGTTCCACAGGGCTGTGTGCTGAGTCCTCTCCTCTACTCCCTGTTCACCTACGACTGCACGCCTGTACATGGTTCCAATACCATTATCAAGTTTGCAGACGACACAACGGTGGTGGGCCTCATCAACAACAACGATGAGTCGGCCTACAGGGAGGAGGTCCAGCACCTGGCGGCGTGGTGTGCCAACAACAACCTGGCCCTCAACACCAAGAAGACCAAGGAGCTCATTGTGGACTTCAGAAAGACCAAAGGCTGCACACACACCCCCATCCATATCAATGGAACGGAGGTTGAGCGTGTCACCAGCTTAAAGTTTCTGGGTTTCCACATCTCCGAGGACCTCTCTTGGACCCTCAACACCTCAACCTTGGTCAAGAAGGCACACCAGCGTCTCTTCTTCCTGAGGAGACTGAAGAAAATCCACGTGTCCTCAGATCCTGGTGAACTTCTACCGCTGCACCATCGAGAGCATCCTTACCAACTGCATCACAGTTTGGTATGGCAACTGCTCTGTCTCAGACCGGAAAGCACTGCAGAGGGTGGTAAAAAGTGCCCAATGCATCACCAGTACTCCACTTCCTGACATCAAGACTGTTCACCTCAAGCGATGCCTGTGGAGGGCGCACAGCATCGTCAGGGACACCTCACACCCCGGCCATAGACTGTTTGCCCTCCTCCCCTCTGGGAGGCGCTACAGGAATCGTTCCAGGACCAGCAGGCTCAGGAACAGCTTCTTCCCCTCAGCTGTCACCTTACTGAACTCTGCACCACGGTGATAGCCCCCATCCCCGGATACCTCCCCATCCCCCCACCCCACCGGTACAAACAAAGGGGAGGAAAAAAGCAGGAGTGAAAGGCCCAGGTCAGGGATTTCCTCCTACTGCTCCCCTGACCCTAACCCCCCCCACACACAACAACACCCAGACACTTTCCTCCAGTGACTATACATACTTACTATACACATGTTCATTCTGTATGAACATGGGAGCACTTGTTGACGGTAATGTGCCAGGCAACCTGATATCCAGCTGCCTATCTGCTCCGCACTATTACCGCTAAATCGGTGGTCAGGGCTCTGACACAGTTCATCTCAGTGTTTGGCATACCCCGGGTGATACAAAGTGACCAGGGCTCTAATTTTACATCTCGGTTGTTTGCTCAAGTTTTTAAACAACTTCACATCAAGCACAACCAGGCGTCGGCGTATCATGCGCAAAGCCAGGGTGCGCTTGAGCGTTTTCACCAGACTTTGAAGTCTTTGATGCGCGCATACTGTAAAGAGTTGGGTGGTGACTGGGAGGAAGGGTTGCCATGGCTACTCTTGTCTGCGAGAGGTGGTACAGGAGAGTACGGGCTTTAGCCCAAATGACTTGGTCTTTGGGCATACGGTGCGTGGTCCGTTAGCCGTGCTGTCTGATGGTTGGAAATCACCACAACCCCCACAAAACTTATTAAGTTATGTCAATGGGTTTAGACATAGGTTGTATGCAGCGTTGGAATTGGCAAAAGTGAAGTTGGAGGCTGCACAAGAAAAAATGAAGCGGCTGTATGATCGCCGTGCAGAACCTAGGCAATTCAGTGCAGGAGACCAAGTTCTGGCTCTGTTGCCTATTGTTGGGTCACCATTTCAGGCGAAATACACTGGTCCTTTTAATGTGATACGGCAATTATTTGATAGAGACGCCAAAACGGAGGAAGTCCACTAGGCTGTGTCACATTAATCTTTTGAAACCTTACTATGTTTCTTCAGTAGAGGGTCCTGAAGTAACGACAGAGGTGTCTAAGGGTGTTCGACCTGTTCTGTTAACGTGTACAGATACTGTGATCTCATCTCATATGGTGGCAGCTTATGAGGGGGATGGAGAGGTGACACCTGATGAGGGTGTATTGCGGGGCCGTCTGAAAAATTCAGAAGCTCTCAGTAATTTGCAGGTGCTGTTGGGGCATTTGGACGATCCTAAGAGGGATGAAATGACCAGGTTGATCAAAAGTTGTCCTTCTCTCTTTTCAGATACCCCTTCACGCACCAATCTGATAGAACATGATGTGGATGTTGGTTAAAAAACCGGACTTGACTTTTAGACCATGCACAGATTTTCGCAAGGTTGACAATGTAACTAAGCCAGACTCCTTTCCTCTTCCTAGAATGGAAGATTGTGTGGATCAGGTGGGTTCTGCACATTATGTTAGTAAGTTTGATCTTTTGAAAGGATACTGGCAAGTCCCGTTAACTGAAAGAGCGCGTGAGGTTTGCGCATTTATTACACCTGCGGGTTTGTACTCTTACACAGTAATGCTGTTTGGGTTGAGGAACGCGCTGGCCACTTTTCAGCGGCTTATGAACCGCGTTGTGTCTGGGCTGGACGGTTGTGCCGTATATTTGGATGATGTGGTCGTATACAGCGATACCTGGGAAGAACATCTCCAGCGGGTGCGCGCGCTGTTCGATCGGTTGGTTTGGGCACGCTTAACAATCAACCTGGCAAAATGTGAATTTGTGAAGGCCACTGTGACTTACCTCGGTAAAGTGGTGGGCCAAGGTGAAGTGCGTCCGGTACAAGCCAAAGTGGAAGCCATTCAGCAGTTTCCACCACCCACTACCAAGAAAGCCCTCATGCGTTTTCTTGGCATGGTGGGCTATTACCGGAGTTTTTGTAAAAACTTTTCCTCTGTGGTTGCACCGTTGACAAATTTGCTGAAGGCTCAGGCCAAATAGGTCTGGTCTTCCCATTGTCAAAGTGCTTTTGAAAATGTGAAGTCCCTCCTGTGCTCTGCCCCAGTACTGGCTGCGCCACGTGTGGACCACCCTTTCAAGCTTCATGTGGATGCCAGTAATGTGGGGGCCGGTGCAGTGCTGTTGCAGGCCGATGACAGCGGGGTGGATCGGCCAATTGGTTACTTTTCCAAAAAGTTCAACTCGTATCAGTTGAATTACTCCGTCATCGAAAAAGAAGCATTTGCACTTATTTGGGGTCTCCAACATTTTGACGTGTATGTTGGGGGGTGGCATGGCTTCCTTGGTGGTATATACTGACCATAACCCCCTTACATTCTTACGGTCATTGCAAAACCCCAATCAAAGGCTAATGAGATGGGCATTATTTCTGCAGCCTTATCAGTTGGACGTTCGCCACATTAAAGGTGTAGATAATGTGCTCGCAGATGCTCTGTCCCGTGGGCTTTTGCCATGAGTTGTTATAATTCACTGTATTCAACTTTGCCTCCTCCGCTTTCTTGTCTTCTGTTCTTCTCCCTCCTCTTAAATTGCTCCTAGGTACCAGGTTGCTGAGGTGGAAACAGGAATGTTAGACCGGTGTCTGGAGTAGCTGGGTAGTATTCAGTTGAGTGTTAAACTATAATGGTAATGTATGCCTACTATGTTAAATATATGTGTGTAGCCCTAATTTATTGGCTACAGGGGACTGTTGTGTGTGTATATATAATTGTTTTCCTGTGTTTGGAAAAGGGAAACTTATTTTTTGACATTTTGTATTTTCTTGAATTGGGTACTGGGTGGGACCCAGTTCTTAAGAGGGGGTGTGTGTGACAGCCCTCCCACTCTGTGTGCTTCCTGGTTGTGTTTTGTTGCAGGTAATTGACAGGCAGAGTGGGAGTGTCCCTGATAACGTGGGGCACCTGGGATGGGTGGATCCCAGGCTATTTAAGACGGCTGCTCTCTCTCCCTCACTCTCTTTCTCCTCTCCCCCCTTTTGGTTGGTTTGAGCTTATGCTCCCCTTTTGGTTCTTTTCTAGCACCATACAACACCCCCACACCACACTTTACACTCACCCAGGCATTGCACTCACTACTGATGTTACAGACTTACACCCTTATTTCATTTTTGATCATTTATTTAGTTAGGTTACAATAAATATTTTGTTGTATTATTTTGAAACATGTGTGGTCTCCCTTTTTGTCAAGTCCATTGAGCCTGGGCTGTGACAATACTATACACCATACTGTTTATACTATATACTGTATATATCTTGCATTTCATATCCACTGTTCATACTGTTTATACTGTTTATACTGTTCACTGTTATTTATCTTAGCACACTCATACTATACTGTTCATACTGTTATTTATCTGTTATTTATACTGTTATTTATCTTAGCACACTCATACTACCCCTTATAATTTATTCTATTTATATACTTAGCGTATTCATACCACTCTGTTCATACTGTTCATTCTGTTAATACTGTTCATACTGTATATACACCATACTGAATATACTATATATATTATTATATACATCTTGCATATTCATATATCTTGCATACTCATATCCACTGTTCATACTGTTGATACTGTTAATACTGTTCATACTCTATATATCTTAGCACATTCATACTACCCTTATAGCTTATTTTATATATATATATATGTATATATATATACATATATATATATATATATATATATATATATATATATATATATATATATATGTATATGTACATTACATTGCACTGCACTTTTACTGCTTCTTTTGCACTTCTGGTTAGATGCTAAACTGCATTTCATTGTCTTAGCACTTGTACTCTGTGCAATGACAATAAAGTTAAATCTAATCTTCAGTTGTATTTTATTCTAGTTAAAAGGGCACAACCTGGACAACAACCAAAATGAGGAGATGATTGCAACCAGCAGCAGCAGCAGCT
This sequence comes from Centroberyx gerrardi, assembly GCF_048128805.1. NCBI lineage: Eukaryota > Metazoa > Chordata > Actinopteri > Beryciformes > Berycidae > Centroberyx > Centroberyx gerrardi. The sequence continues at coordinate 12,688,691 of NC_136000.1, read as the reverse complement.
CCTGGACCAGTTTATCCTTGTCCAGGTCTGATCTGTGAGCTCTGAGCAGGGAGGGAGTTGTCTCAAGGTCTGCATGAAGACAGACAGGCTTTTGAAAAGCTAAGATATAGTCAGAGAATTAGCATCTACTGTGTGCTAGCCACAGTACTCACACACAGTATTTGCTTGACAATGTCAGCATGCAAAACTCGATCCATGTTGAAGCTGATGCTAATTTACATGTTGTTTTCTGTGAGTTGTTGAGTTTGCCATGACTAACACACCATTTTGGGTGAAACTGCACCATTTCCTGTGTAGTATTTTCCCCAATATATACTCATAAGAATGCAAAAATAAGTATAACATCCTGGTATTTTATGCACCTGGATATTGGATAAATATATGTACACTGGAAAAGCCTCCTGATAAGTAAGTACTGCAGGGTGTAACAGAGACATCCCCTAAACTTTAGAAGGAGCAGGAAGCCCGGTCGGACAACACTGAGGCTCTCTACAGGAAAGGACAGAGCAGGCTGTACTTCCTGAGGAGGCCCACACCCCCCATCCAACCTACACAATAGCTTGGCCCCTGGACCATCTCTCTCAACATACATCATGGCCAAAATAGTGAGTAAATAAACGTTGATTTTTAGTGATGATAATGACAGACAAGCATGTTAGTAGAAAAAATATGATTACAGCTTTAATCCAGATCTTAAAAATGAGCTTTGAGAAATCTGCATACTGTGAGCAACAATAAAATGAGACACATGTTCTATGCTAAACACATTCCCAAAGTATTTCAGTGATTTCTTGTCAAATTCTCTCTTAAAAAAAAAACAAAAAACAAAACAAAACAAGGCTGATACATGCAACTGGTTAATAAGAGAAAGCAATACTTAACATGTAAGTGAGACTATTTACAGCAATCCTTATCTTTACATCTTTTGCATGGAATTACATAATATTTAAATGAGACTGTTTAATTCAAATATGACATTTTTGCATAGATATTTAGAGTAATTCATGAAGAAACTATGAGGATCAAAATGTATTCCACTTTTCATTTCTTTGACTTTACTTCCAATTTCAGACAACACAAAAAAATTAACAGAATTTTAGCTTTTTTTTCTTCTAAGTGGAACAAGGAAAAAAAATCTTCAGACTGACTGGGAAGATTTTTAAAAGCTAGACCGATCAATCTCCAAACAAACAACACATCAGAAAAATAACATCTTTCTCAAAGTAAAATTTCCATTCTCAAGTTAGAGGAGAGATAGGATGTCACTTTGGATTCAGTGGGAAGGTGTCAGAAAAGACTGCTGGCAAACTCAAGTCATCTCATAAGTGTTGTTGAGTCCGTGGGGTTGCTCTTCCTCTTTGCAGCTCTCTTTGATCGCATACACTATGAGTCCCAGGCAGACGATTATGAGCATACAAATTCCGATAATCTAAAGCATGGACCATAGACAAACAACAGAATAAGACCAAATTTTGGAAAAAGTTGCTGCTCTCTTTTCACACATCAATTCTGGACAGATGCCAAAACCAAACATTTTTAAAGACATCAGATTTTTCCTCACCTGAGACGTAACAAAGAATTCCTGAGAGCGAATCATTAGTTCTTGTGATGAGCTATGGTTGGTTGGCTCACACCATTTCTGAGGAGCAGCCTTGTCAACAACAACAAATCTGCCCCACCAGTCTGTCATTGCACAGGCAAAGTATTGGCCGTCGAAGAACAGCAGGATCAGCCACACTATGGGAGGGACAATGCTGATACATATTCTTAGACACCTGTCCCGCCTGCATCCATGTACGATCAGCATCAGTGTAAAAGCCATAACGGCGGGAATGACAAAGAATGCAGACGAAAACAGTCTGTTCCATCTGGGATTGCAAGGACACTCAAACTCCACCTCCATTAACTTCTCCAAGCCCATGAGGATGAAGCCAAAAGCCACATTTGACACAAGAGGGCTCTTTCCAATTTCACTCTTCAGTCTTGCGAGCCATTGTTGTCTTCTTTCCATACTAAATTCTACATAAAAAGAGAAAACTGCGGATGAAAAGTCAGTGAGAAGGTGCACATTTATGAAAAAGCAGTGATGCATTAATAATACTTTTTGTGGGGAGGTTTGCCTTGCAGTCAGAGGGCCATATTGTGGTGCTGCTCTGTTGGCTATTTTCAATGCATAGTCAATGGAAGCACATAAAACAGTTAAGTGATGACAGCTTTCACTACTTCTACTATGCTGTGGTGTCTTTGCCTTTTAAACAGAATATCTTTAGGTTACTAGGGTAACCCCCGTTCTCTGATAACCGAATGAGGTATCTCACTATGGGAAGCGCCTTCTGGCGTGACCAATCATGGAAGCTCCAATAACACCACGTCTGTCGTGAGACAGACCAATCATCTTGAGATGCACGGGCCAGCCCGTCCCCCTTTATAAGCGCCCGCGGCGCTGCACCCGTTATTCTCAAGCGTATTTCTTCCACGTACCCTACATATGCAAGCAGGGCAATATTGTGAGATACCTCACTCGGTTATCAGAGAACCGGGGTTACCCTAATAACCTAAAGTTCTCTTTCAAACCTCATTCGGTATCTCACTATGGGAGATGTGGCCCACTCCCGAATTGCATGCTCCGAAGCCCATAAGACCTCGACCCGAGACGGGTCGACACCACAAGCCCTCCCCATGGGCTAGCACACAATTTTAAATTATACCCCAATTTAAATGACTTCAATGTTGCACACATTTGCAAAAACAAAAATAGGTTGCAATTGTTTTATCGCATTTTAATTTTCAATTTTGAATGAACATTTGAATACTGTTAACCATATAGTGGGGCATGTGTTTGAAAATGAAAGCTCAAATGGCTTTTTCATTAACAATTTAATATTGGGGCTGTGTAGATGGACCTAGTGGGTGTGAATGTACAGACCAGTAGGCCTACATGAAAATTCAAATACAAATTAGATTACTGAATTGAATTTGTTTTTTATTTTGACCAAAATAATGCATGCATAAGTGGAAAATGAAAATACTAATGTGGGATTACATTTTCATTTTCAATTAAGTTAACTACACTCATCCATAACTGTCAAGTGTTGATTGTTGATTTTTTTTTTTTTAAATAACCAATGTTTTCATCATTGAGATATGAGAAGTAGAAATCATTATAATATTTGTGTCAAGCACTGTAGAATCTGAGTGAGTTGAGATGCCCCGATAAGTGATGTTTTCAGAATATTTGCTCTGGTCAGCAGGAAATCTTGTAGTAACAAATCCTTTTCACAGTTTTAACAATGTTGAACGCTTACAAACATCAATTACAACTGCAGCCTCGACCTCAAACTCTCACTCTGCCATGCAGGTTAAATAAAATAATTTTTCTTAAGAGTATTAAAAAAATGTCAAGTCTGCTATACAGTGATTAGACCAACCCTAGCATATTAAACACCCTTATAGGGCCCTTTCATGCTCCATGTAATACAATTGGTACTCACCAGAATTAAAAATGGGACCAAAACTATCTCTCGGTATTTTAAAAAAAACTCTACTTGAAGGCTTGAGTTTCCTTGAAAGGAAGCTATCTCTTTACTGCTCAGTTTTTGTTTTGTTGCTCTCTCTTTACTGCTCAGTTTTTTTTTTTTTTTTTCTTTCTTTCATATGCATATTCATTCTTTATATGGGCTTCCTTCCCTAGACATTTCCTGGGTAAAACTGAGCAACTTTCCCTTTTAGGCTAAGGTATAAACCTTGTGGCAAGGTTTTATCAGTGCCTCATATTCTAATTTATTTCTTTACAGAGCAAAGCATTAGTTTAAGACTCAAAGTTATTCTGATGGCAGTTGCATGTTTTTGATTACCAAGCAGAATACCTATTTCTCTATCAGGGTCTCAACATTCAAATTCTTGATACTGAAGCAGGCACTTCAACCACAAGTCAAGTCAAATTTTATTCATACCAGGGCAGTTCAAAGTGCTTTATAAACAAGAAGCAGAGAGTTAATAATTTAAAGCATGTAAATACACAGATATGTATACAATATACATACACACATATCTCTACATATACATACAGTATATACATATACACATGCATACACATATACATATACATACATATCTCATATACGAAGGAACTTGTAGAATACGATGTGAGAACTTGTAGAATAAATATGAATGTTGAAATTTTCACTCACAAAAAATATTCACACACGCCTTGACTTTTGCAACACTTCCTGCGATAAATGTGTTGCAAAACTAAATTGTGCAACTGTAGCTGTTGATGTGCAAGAGCAGAGCGGGGGAGAGGGGGGGGGGTGGGGGGGGGTGGGGGGTGCGTGCATGTCAGCTCTGTCATGGTTTGTTGGTCGCATCCCCACTTCAATGCGTTTTGGTTTAGGTCTGATGCCGAAAATAACCCCTGTGTTCAACGCAGGCTTACGGTATTCATACACACTGTTATATAAGATAATCTTGACAAGACAACAGCGCGTTTATGAGTTTTAAAGCATAAATGTAAACCATATTAGCAAAAACCTAACGCTAGGCTAACCTGCCTGTGAAAAGAATGAACAGCAGAGGTCGCATCCTCCAACGGCACTGCTAGTCTGATTTCAAAGGACTACAAATGTATGGCGAGCGCTGCGAGCCACGTACAGTTCCATGTTTCTCACATAGACTGTAAAATTTCTCACATAACAAATGTGTTTGATGATGACCAATCAAAACGATCTCACTCTAGGGCAGACCGATTATCCTTTTGTGTACATCTCTTATACTACGCCATATGTTATCCATATGTTATCATACGCGTATGGTATAAGTCCTTCCTTATCATACACATAGCCATCTCACATCAACAGCTACAGGTGCACAAGATAGTTCTGCAACACATTCATCGCAGGAAGTGTTGCAAAAGTCAAGGCGTGCAAATTCGACAGTTTGTGATGAGATCGCATTTGTGAAGTTGCAATGACCAATTTGAGAGGTTATAATCACCGAGCTGTGGTTGTAGGCTACTGGCAAATTAACTAAATACAAGAATAAATATGAGTAAATGTAGCCTTATAAGTTTGCAGCTGTCATTGTATTTATCTAAGTATCAATTTACACATTTATGAATTTTTGTCTGTGACTTCAAATTCAGAACATGGGTGTGTGAATATTTTTTGTGAGTGAAAATTTCAACATACAAGTTCATATTTATTCTACAAGTTCTCACATCGTATTCTACAAGTTCTCACATCAAGTCTACAAGCTCTCGGGTTTTGCAACATAAATATATCCAGAAGTTTATATCCTTTAGACAGTCAAGCAGTGCATTTAAGGGGCTAAAATCTCTAGGAGACAGGGAAATAAAAAGCTGTGTATCATCAGCATAAGTATGGTAACAAATTCCATGTTTTTTGATGATATGTGTGAGAGGTAACATGGACAGATTGAACAAGAGTGGTCCTAGAATTGACCCTTGTGGCACCCTGCATAAAATATCAACATTATCAGACTTATAGTTACCAAGAGAAACAAAGTAATTTCTCCCACTCAGGTAAGATCTAAACCAGTCCAGAACGGAGCTAGATAAGCCAACCCAATTCTGAAGCCTTTCCATAATAATGTTGTGGTCTATTGTGTCAAATGCTGCACTTAAATCAAGTAGGCCTAATACAAGTACAGAGAGCATTCTTGCATCGGTGCTCATCCGAAGGTCGTTGATCACCTTTACAAGGGCACGGAATCCAGACTGAAAGTTGTCATAGATATTATTAGTGGATAAGTAGTAGTGTAATTGTTTGTAAACAACCTTTTCAAGAATATTACCAAGAAATGGGAGGTTGGAAATAGGCCTGTAGTTACTGAAGACATAGGGATCTAAACTAGATTTCTTCAGTAGGGTTTCATGATAGCATTTGTAAAGCAGCTGGGAAAAACTCTGGATTGTAGTGAACTGTTAACTATTGTAAGTATTTCATCGGAAAGACAGTGAAGCAGGGATTTAAAAAAAGACGTGTGCAGAGGATCTAGGGGGCAAGTAGAAGATTTAAGCTGCCCCACAACTTCAAGGAGCTCAGAGGAGTCAATTATTTTAAAAGTTGCCATCCCCTCCCCAGGAGTAAACCTAGGTGCTTCTGATGTTGATGATTTTATCACTGAAAGCAACTGCAATCTCTATGATTAATTAGACTATCAATTGTTGAGAATAGGATGTGTGCACTGTTCTTATTATTTTGAGTTTTGCTTGGCGCGTTTGAGCTCACTGTTATATGCACAAAGCTTTTCCTTATAAATATCAGAATTAATCTGTAGGTTATTTGAACTTGCTAAAATTACAGCAGTTTCATCCTCCTTCAGTTTCAATTGTTCTCCAGGTATTACACTGAAGATGAACAGTGAAGAGAGGACTGAGATGGCATAGTCCTGGTAGGCTATAAGATTCAGCTAGGCCTTGCAGTTTTAGTAAGCAGCTTTTTAAACAAGCACACCAGTTTACTTGGAAATATCCTAAATACACATCCACCCTTTTCAGCACACATGCACAGTGGAATCCTGTAAATGTTTCCATGATAAAACATACATTTCTTTAATGACAAAATTAAAAAGTAGACTTTATTTGGTGGGAGACTGCAAAAACAACAATAAATAACCAGCAGCCTCCACCCTCTAATGTCAACATACAATGGCCAGGCTAATAGGCGGTGTAAGTTGGTAAAAGGATAAGACACAGGAACCTGGAGATCAGCTGGCAGCCTGACATCAATTAAAGCCTAAAGACCTAATATTAGTCATGCACAAGCATGCGCATAGCCTATTGCTGGTCTGAACTGGGATTTCTGAGTTCAGATAATTAGTCCCAGGCCACTCACTGTGAGTTTGGATGACACAGTATTCATTTAGTTCCTTTTAGTGACAAGAGAGGCTAGCACACTGTGTCGCAGGTGTGAGACTGCCATTACCCTATATTAGTTCAAACTGAAATAGGATTAAAAGTCTGCTTAAAGCCCCAGGGTCTGTTGGGGTCAGGGCTTAGTCAGCTGCCCGTCTAACTGCTTGACCTACAACACAGTTTTAAGCATTCAGCACAGTGTATAGTTATGGCATTATAGCCATTTGATTACTCCACATTCGCATAGTGCTCCACTTTATGTCAGGACGTGTGTATCTTCTTGTCTCTGCGCTCCTCTAAGATCTCGCGGGATTTAAGATTAGATGGAGAAAAAAAAGGTGGTTCCTTCCCTGCTGCTGCACCGGGCTGACAGCAGAGAGCTGCACAGGTAGCCAGCTTTAGTCCCAGTCTACCTAGCGACGCTTTCCGCCTGACCCGATTGGAGTGCCAGCCTCGGCTGCTCGCAGTTCCACCCCGCACCACATCCCGCTCAGGTCACCTTAGCACTTTCCCTACCGGCATCTTTCATCTTCCATCTTCAAAGATGATACCTGGCAAGCGAAGAACTGCAATAATGTCCTTCTCGGTGGCGATATTTGGAGCACTGATGCTGCAGTCTGTTTCTTCCCAGAACGGTAGGAATGTGCACGCCTTATAGAAATACATGACGCTAAACATACATCATGGCGAAAATGCGTTTTGGAGAGGGATATCTCCTGAATTTCTGCCATAAGGGTATTTCATTATGGTTTTTACAAACTGATCATTTTAAGATTCCTCTGTATTGATAAGGCTATCCATCACGAATGTCTCTCCAGCACTCAAGCCTCATTAGATATCCTATCCAGCATGGAATAGCGCTACTCTAAAATAAATACATATGAACCGAATAGGCTTTTTGCTTTAAGCACGGCACGCTTTAAAATAAGGGTCAATAAATCATTAATAGGGTAGAATCTGTATTCGTTTGGCTGAAATGGGCTACACGGAGGCCTGTGCGATGTCCCTAAAATGTCCTTTGAAGTGTGGAGCTGAATACCGACTCGAAACATGAACGGTTCATTCAGCAAGGACAAGTTCTGCTCATAAGGAAAGGGAATAATTAGGAAAAGGGGGTTGGAAAATCGTGTATCAGTGTGTAATCTGAAGTTCAAATTCTTTATCTTTTCCTTTGACTAGAGCACACACACACACACACACACACACACACACACACACACACACACACACACACAGCCAACCTGTCAGGCTTGGTAGTCCACTTAGATATGTAAGGAGTGCAATATGACTCAGGAATTCAGCAATCCAGCAGTGTATCAGGCTCCTATAACTCCTATCCTACAGGGCGAGATAATGCTCTGCATCAAGCCAGACCCTTTTAACCGAGCATAACATGTATGTAATTAGATGGAGGACCTTAGATGTGCAGCACTGTAAATAGCACCAGTCCATTTTGCTGCATGCTTCTATTTTTAGAGCAGAGATGCTGCACTGGGAACCATGGCTTTAATGTCCTCTTGCAAGAGTGAATCTGTTAACTCTTCGCTGAGATGTACTGCACTGCAGAATGACATTGATTTCTCAATACAATTCTACTTGTCCAAATGACCCTCTGCTCATAAATCTCATCTCCACCAAGCAGAGTGAGGCAGCGCACCGGTCTGAGCTGATTATTCCTAGGTGTGTGGTGTAAGTGTGCAGAGGAGCTTGCATCCCTTTGCAACTGTTTATTATCGGTGTGTGTGTGTGTGTGTGTGTGTGTGTGTGTGTGTTTGTGTGTGAGAGCTAGTGAGAATTTATTCATTTTTGTCCTTGTTAGAATTGACCATGTGTAGGAATGCATAAGAAGTGTCCTCCAGTATTGCACACCCACTCATAGCATCTCTTCCTCAATCAATGCTCAAGTGGAAAAAAAGAGCACTGGTTAAATTTTATAGCTTTGTATCTGACAGATAGCTCGACAGCGGGATCTTTTCTTTTCCGCTCCGCTGGTTTTCAAGGATTCTTTTAAATGGCGACAGCGTATGTGCCACTTTTACAGATAGGGTAGAAACACAGGCCCTCTTCAGCTGTCCTCAAACTTTTCACCACTTTTACGACAGCTTGAATAAAGAGAGGCTGGAAAATTTAGAGATTGCGACAGTATATGCGGGATGTTATTTCATCACTGTGTTTTTCTTGCGTCGGGACATTCTTCATGTCAAATTCCAGGCAGCTGAGTCTGACAATGCAAGATATTGATGTACAGAGCAACCAACCACATGGGAGGAGCCATTTGTATCTGCTAATGACAATTCATATGTGAAGGTTCCCTAAGGATGTGTGTTTCAGCGAAGGCAGAGTGGTTTTACCAAGGAGACTGTTTAATCTCAGTCTCATCCAAACCATTTTTCTACCTTTTTTCTATTTTCTTTTTCTTCTCATTCTCGTTAATAAACCACAAGAAGTGCAAGGCAGGAAGGCCTCAACGCACTGATCAATGCCAGCAGAGGATTTTGCTGTGCTTTAGTGTGCTGAATAGAGTTGCCACTTGATTTAGAAACCAGCGCTCACAAATAGAGATGCTGAGATGTCCAGCAATACACAAAGCCAGACTGCAGTCAGCCAGAGATTGACAAATTATTCACCTTACATTTATATAGGCGATAAGAAGGATGGGGTTGAGTAAATTGATATTGGTATTCTTTCATAGAGAATATGAGAATGAGAATATAATGCAATGAGAATTCAGTTCCTGATTTGGCCCAGGTTAGTACAGTATAAAAGACGATTTCTCAGTGAAAAGGGAAAATACAAGGAGAAATGGTTTTATGATGTGGCTGCACCATTCAAAAGGTACCGCCTGTTGGGAGACCAGGGTCCTGTGGCATTTTTAAATAAATAATCAATACAGTCCTCAAACAACAAAGTGTATGACACATCGGGAGCTTGGAATTATAAGGTTCTATCTAGGTAGAGCGCAGTTCTGCGATATTGAGTTTAAAATATTTGACATCCCAGCTGGTTATGAAGTGAAATCTATCTTTATAGTTAAACCATAGTTAAACTTAAGGCCTGTAGCCTCATGGTCCTTTGAATGCAAAATATCAAAACCCTAGGACAAATAGAAATAGGATTTTTAAGAATTGGTTTGGTTCTACAAGGTTCTATCTGACTGTTTACAATGGGTTAACCCCAGTTTCGATGGGAAATTGGATGGATAGGATTTAATGGTAAAATTTGATTATCAAGTCAGTTTTGAAGCACATTAAGGCTAGACTGCATCAAACTAAATTAAAACCCTAACCCTTACAGCATGAGCCCCGGTCATCACAATAACGTCAGTTTCCACACGAGAAATGTCACTGCATAAACAGACTTCACTTTAAAACTCCTTTCATCGTAATACACAACTTTTTAAATATTAAAATACTGGCCAGCATGTATGACTGTTACTTGCCCCAAAGTAGGATAATCTACACATATCTTTCTATATGTTTTTACAGAATTGCAGGAGGATGGATTGGACAGCTTCCTTTTTTCTCTCAACCCTCATTGTCTTTTGTCTTTTTCCTTCTGTCTTCCTTTTCTACTCGATGTTCTCCTCTGTTCATCTGTCTCACTCCTTCTCTCTGCTGTTCTGTGTTTCTGCTGCTCTCAATCTGTCATTAAAAATACTAATTCAATATAAAGGCGAAGCCACACAACCCATTAACTGGGATGGTAACCAGTGAACAGTTACTTCATCCACATACTGCAGATTCATCAGTAGATAAAGAGAAATAACATAATAACCTGTTAGGAAACAATAATGACTATTGTAGGTTATCTGATGTTAGCTAGACTTAGCTAGCTATACATCAGAAAGCTAATGATTTAGTTGGTGAACCAGTGATTTGCCTTGATTAAGCCGAAAAGCCTCACTTATCTTTCATTATTATCATGAGTGATATTGTCATTAACTTTAAAAATGCTCCTATTTTCTGGCTTGAACACTATTATTAGGCTACTACTCTTTTAGGCTACGTTAGCTAGCCTCTGGCAGGATGCATCTGAAAGGTGGATTTTAATTGATCCTCACTGAAACATTGAAGTTTGTGATTGGATACTTCTAGTACCAATTTCTGAGATAGAACTTTCTCTCTTCTTAAATATTCAATATTTAATCGCAAATGCTCCTTTTTAAAAAACAACACAGCACAAGCATAAAAGTAACATTCAAATATTATCAATACGACAACTCAATTTTGATAAAAAAGATAGAAGATAGAACCTTAAAATTCTAAACTCACAATATTAAGAAAATCCTCAAGATTAATAAAATGGCAGTAAATTGATCAACATACAGTAAGTAGCCTAGGTATCTCCCAAGCATAATCATTTCTGTGTGGTATGTATCCATTTGGGGGCTAACATGTGAGACACATAACAACATATGAAAACTGACATGTCATCAACTTGAGGTGACAAACATTGCTCCGACATGTAGAGTGGCCTGCTGGGACACAGTGTTTTGACACATCTGTGTGTGGTGGGATCATCTGTCTCTCAGCAGTTTGATGTTAAGAGCTTAGGTGTTGAGTGATGTTTTCATTTTCAGTTACTTCATTTGCAGAAACCCAACCTACATGAAGGTATCTGCTGTTGGCACAGTCTGGCCCAGACTTGCTAAAAGCAGGAGGGTGATGTCAGTTTGATTAAAAAAAAACAAAAACAAAAAAAAAAAAAGGTGAATGTGTTTCTTGTGATGATCTGCCTGGTGTGGCTGGTTGGCTCTCCCTCTCGTTGCCGTTGAGTGCTTCTATGGAAACGGAGGGGGTCTCTCGCCGTGCGCCCACACGCTCCCCAGAGACCCAGAGCTGCAGCTTCTATAAATCTCCTCTCAGTCTCATGTGCGCTCCACAGAGCCTATAGACCAGGCTCACGGCTGCACCCCCCTTCTCTCTAGAGCTGCGTTCAATTGTTGCACTTTTCTCCCATTTACTTCTAATAGAGACATTTTTAGTCCAGTAACAGTAGACTTTTCCCACTGAATGAAAGGCAACTGTGTTCAGTCGATGAATAATCATATAAACGAGCTTTTCTGAGCACTGATGATGTTTTTACTCGGTAGATAATGATGAATTGCTATGAAAATGACAAGGTCAGTTGGAGGACTTTTGCATGTGAGCGCTGTGTAAGCCAGATTCAAATTTGAAATGATGTCATTAATTAGACAAAACCGAGTGAGGGCGTCCTGACAGGGACGTCCCTGCAGAATTTAGTTAAAGGTTCCCAGGAATAGCAGTAATAATGGCTCGGACAGATCTGAGGTCATCTCTCTCCTCTAACAAAACTGTTGATGTGACCGTTGTTGACAATTTGCTGCTGATGTCACAGTATTCTGCAACGCAAGACTATTTCATGCTGTAGAAATTGTGCAACAATCTGGTGGAAAAGAATATTTAAAAATGTTTCTCACCTTTATTTTGCTTGTATTGATCTTTGTTTTCGTTTTAATATAATTTGTCTGTCATTGTCTTTTTTAAATTATTTTACCTAATCTTTATTTTCTTTTGTTTCCCTAACTGGTTCCTTTTTAATTTATCCTTTTATTTTCTTGCCTTTCCATCCTACACCTTTCCCCTGTTTTCCTCTTTCGGCTCGTCTGTTTGCACATGCTACCCCCCCCCCCCCACACACACACACACACACACACACACACACACACCAGCGGGCTTTGTGAAGTCTCCTCTGTCTGAGACTAAGCTGACAGGCGACACCTTTGAGCTGTACTGTGACGTGGTGGGCAACCCCACCCCGGAGATCCAGTGGTGGTACGCTGAGATCAACCGAGCCGACTCCTTTCGGCAGCTGTGGGACGGCGCCCGGAAGCGGCGGGTGTCCATCAACACGGCCTACGGCGCCAACGCGGTGAGCGTGTTGGCCGTCACTCGTCTGGCTCTGGACGATGCTGGGACCTATGAGTGCAGAGCCAGCAATGACCCGCGACGCAACGACCTGCACCAAAATCCAGCCACCACCTGGATCCGTGCTCAGGCCACGATAACGGTGCTGCAGAGTGAGTGGTCAGTGTGGAGGAAAATCCCCGGCATAGCAACCAAACCTACTCCCTGTGTGATTCAGCCTCCCTCGAAAGTGTCCAGCAGACCACTAGTTTCCTCCCTAGACGCCATCCTCCCCCACAGACCTGGAAAATGAAGAACTATACCGTCAACTAGTCGTTATCTCATCTATTACAGGCAGAGCTGAGTAGTATTTCGCATTGTGCCCATGCCCATCCCTCAGTTCAGTAGAGCCCAGTCTCCTCTATTTCCTCTCTATCTCATCTGTAGGCTGTTCAACATATTAGTTTCCCTTTATCTTTCATGTTTTTCATTTCCCTGAATTGAATATCATCATATTCAGTTTTTCTTTCCTCATCCTCCCTGTCTTGTGCGTTATGTGCGTCTCTATGTGTTACATGTCATTATAAATGTATAAATGTAGTCTATTCTTCTTTTATTTCTGCATTTTGAAATGTAGAAAATGTAGAACTACACTTAGACGCACAAAATAATCCAGTTATTTCACTGACTCTCGTTTATAGCACATCTGACTAGGAACTCCTATTAATGATAAAATATGTCAGTTGCTCATCCGCCTACAGTACACAATCAATGCATTATATAAGCATTTCTCAAAATTGCAGTTCATGTTGTGTGCATGTAACTTTCCCACAAATTATCCAGTGCCAAGATTTGAGAAGCGCAAAGCCTAGATGGAAACAAAGAGTAGGTGTAAACACTGACAAGTCAACAAACTGAATGTGTGTTGGGCAAGTAGTGTTGCAGCTTGTGAACACTGTGATTGACAGGCTCGCTGCTGTGTGCATGTCCAAACAACACTTCAGTAATGCAGCTATCAGAATTAAGCAGAATATGAATACTCCAATTAAGCCCTTTATTGAAGTAAGCTAATCCAGTCGAGGATTTTAGACAGTCTGTTGTGTTTTAATCGGATGGGAGTGCATGTAACTGTAGAGTATGTGGGATTCAATGTGTTTTTTTTATGGGATTCCTGGAGGGCGATCAAATCTCAGCTCTAAATTACATCTCAGAGCGGAGTCGGATGGACCTTGACCCGGTGCCAGATTCACCGGCTCCTGACTTGAGTACTTCCTTTATAAATGCTGAATCGGTTGAGGCAGACCAAACTACGCAATTAGTATTTGAAGATTCATATTTTTCGGCTGTACTATTGCCATCAGCCATCAGTTTATTTCAGCGGTAGAATGAATGTGCCTCTGCCATGATCAGATGTTGGTAAGGCTTCTCTGTATGCCACTACTGTAATGGAAGAACAGTATTTTGTTACTATTCTAATCTTACACATTTATTGTATTCCTGTTCTATAGTGCCTACAGTATGGTTGGCCTTGGTTTCTGTATGAACCCTTTGTGTTGTTGTTCACATCTTCCAACACACCCTCACCCGCCCGGGTTGTAGCGCGCATTATATCTGTCATAGCTGATCTATGTGTGTCTTGCAGAGCCGTCCATCACCTCCTCCGACCACATCACCCTCCCCACGGACTCCCACAGCCCCCCCTTCACCCTGCAGTGCAACCTGACCAGCGCTCACAGCGTCCACCAGGAGAGCTACTGGATGAAGAACGGGGAGGAGATCGAGGACACGCGCACCACAAGCAGGAACACCGAGTACAGGTTGGAGTCGTGGAGAAACCTCGTATGTCTGTGAGAGGGGTTTAGAGCAGTGGTTCTCAACGTGGGGTCCGGGGACCACCAGGGGTTCTTGAGGGGGGTTCCGGGGGGTCCCCAGCAAATTGATGAATTGTTAAACTTCACCATTATTTAATTTACAAGAAGTTAACACAATAGAGAATGTAGAAGAATGACTATTTCGATCATAATTTCACTGTTATCTCTCTACCTACAATAGAGATAGTCGTGGAATTCTGGACAAAATCATATCTAACAATAAAAATATTCTCAGATTTGGGTCAGAGAGAAAATATATCATCAAATGGGAGTGCGTGGCGCTAATGTGTACTAAATTAGGGGTCCTTGATATGAAAAAGGTGGAGAATCACTGGTTTAGAGGCTTGCGTGGGTTTACCTGTGGTGTGTTTGTGCTGTTTCAGGCTGGGCAAACCAAGAGGAGACGACGCTGGAGTGTACATGTGTGTCTACACCTTCGAGATGGCTCCTCCAGCCAACGCCACCATCGAAATTAAAGGTACGTGTTGATTTGTAAGCTACAGGCCCTTTTTTTTCCCTCTTGGTTTCAAGGCCACATTAGAGATGTCACCAGTAAAAATGACCCGGGCGGCCTTGAGCGCCAGCAGCCCTGTCATGTGAGGACCTGCGATTTGAAACTGCTCTACTGGCTGCTCAGGGGCAACCAGCGCCCTTGACACCTCCATCTAACCAATGCCCAGCTCAGTGGCAGCAGATGGTGTCTTGTCTGTCCGATGGCCAGGGATTATGTCTCCACAGTAAAATCTGGCCCCAGCCTTTTCTGCTGTCACACATGCATCGCTATGGAGGCAAACTGGATTTTGGTAGCGCTTGCTTTTATTTTATAGGGCACTTCTGTCAGGCAGAAAGATTTACAACCAGGCAGATTTACAGTACTACATGAGTATTACATGTAGTATTGATGACTGACAATTAATATTGTATTGTGCCACCTGTTCCTTATAGTTTTCTGATGACGAATGAATGGAATATTAGATGTACAAATATATACAACATTGGATTTCTATTGTGATAGTGTGACCATCTCCTGCCAGTGGCTGAGTGATGTGTTAGCCAGATTAATGTTTATTCCATCTTCCTCCTGCTGTTCTGTTCACACAGTAGTTAGTCAGGCTTCCCTATGTAGCACTCTCCTGATCGTGCCTAAAAGACTTAACTGGAATTACCTTCATTTAGTGGATTAGCGGAAATGCAGAGCATTTATGATCTCACTGCTGTACTGCAGCTGTTCAGTGCCTGAAAACGCTTCATTCACACAGCAGTTTTTCACCAGCATTGCCTTCTTAAGTAAAATAAATAGAGAGATTGCAATAAATGTGTGTGGCTTATAGTTTATTATCAGTTTCTTCTTGACAACATGGTTTCAAAGTACAAATTACACATATATATTTTCCCTGCAATCGACATAATATATGCATACATACATTATTGCACACGCAGTAAACCTGTGGCACTGTATTCTGGTGAACTTCTTAAATGTAATAACAGTGGATCTTTACTGTTGTTCCTTGTTTTAGCTGCTCCTGACATCACAGGCCACAAGCGAAGTGAGAATAAGAATGAGGGCCAGCGCGCTATACTCTACTGTAAGTCTGTGGGCTATCCTTACCCCATCTGGACCTGGCGCAAGCTGGACAGCGGTGTTTCCATGGTATGTTATCACTCCCATCTCCCCACATCCATGGGCTTAGTGGGAAAAGGTTCATGCAGTTTATGGGTGCTGCAGTTTATATTGGTGGGATGCAGTAATATCTATAGATGTGTGGAAGTCATATATTGTGTTGCGTCATACTGTATGTACATGGTTCAAAACACTGAACCCATCGTTCTTTGGTTCACTGTGGTCAATAAACAATTGATGTTTATTAGAACAAGAGTGGAAAACATACGCAGAGAATTCTGTTCTTACTCAAGTAACCTGGTTTTGAGTCGATGCATATAAACGTCCTAACTCGGTTAGAATAACCCAGGTGAGCTCATACTTCAATTTTGAGAATTCACTTTTGGTTTTTGCACAAACTCAGACTCGCACAGCGTTATGGGTACATTTTAATGACAACAGAAAACATGGCAGTGAACTGTACTCATTATTACTATTGGGATTATCATGTCTTTCCCCTGTATTAGCAGTAACCTACTGCCCAGTTAAAGCGGGTAGCTGGCAGCCACATCTCTTTCATACTTTCTTGATGGCAGACCGTTCTATCTATCGCAGGTGGACAGGAATATTCTGTTAATTGGTTTATTGATGGAAACAGGCAGTTTCAATCGCAGGGTATCAACGGCGCATGTAAACAGCTTAACTCAAATAAGACTTTAACCAGAGTATGGCCAATAGCCGGGTTACTCTGTGCATGTAAACATAGCCACTGTCATCTTACACATAGTCATATTCCTCCATGACACATCCACCATCAACCTTCTTCTATTCTGTGGATTCCCTTTCCCTTTACAGGACATTGATAACTCATCCGGACGCTTCTTCATCAGTAACAAAGACAACTACACCGAGCTCCATATTGCCAACCTGGACATCGGTTCGGATCCTGGCGAGTACCAGTGCAATGCCACCAACATTATCGGCACCTCCTCCGTGGTCTCTGTGCTGAGGGTGCGCAGCCACTTGGCCCCCCTCTGGCCTCTACTGGGGGTTTTGGCCGAGATCATCATCCTGGTCATCATCATCGTTGTTTACGAGAAGCGCAAGAAGCCAGAGGATATAGGAGACGGTGAGTCCCAGTAGTGGTGTTTATCCTTGTTTTTGTTTTCCAATCATTTAGACATTACTTAAGAGAAACTTAATTGTGATTCATGGATCTCTCCTGTGAATTTTGTGAATTTTGCATGCAGAGCCCAGTGAGTGTGGTGTTGGGCAGCAGGGGACTGTGAGGGAGGCCCAGTTTTTCGGTGTCTGCTTATGTCATTCCTTTACAGGAGACACTAACTCAGTCACCTGACACTGTGCTGTGCCGGCACTCAATAATTCAGTCTGACGACGTTGACCCAACAGGCAGACACTGTTGCAGTAGGTCACACCTTGTCAGGACAATTTCACCCATTTAATATTCATGAGTAATATGATACTGCAGTGTTGCAAGAGGTGGACGGTTTTCAATTATTCATGGGTTTCAAGGGACCTTGCCCCGTCCCCGAGCTCCAGCAAACTTAGCCATGAGAGACATCATTAGGTATACAACCTGCCTATGCTATCCAGGGACTTTCTAATAATGCTAACTACTTCATTTTCAAGAGTCTGGCTATATCATAAATTATGCATTACTGGTATTTTGGTGACCTTTTCCTCTCAAACGGAATTTTGATGTTGTCACATGTTGCCGGTTTGGATTCAACGTGCAGCAGGTGAATGACGGTTCACAACTGTCAGTGACGCCCGATGACAGTTAATAACAGTTAATATCACTCAGGTAGAATAAACTGTCATTACTATTCATCCCATGGTGAAACGTGGACTATTGCTGAATTGGTAGGCTTTAATGGGATATTTCACTTTGTAATAACATACATAGTTTTCAGCAGCCTTTCCCACATGTAAAGTGGGTTTCCGGGGTCTTAATTCACTGTCATTCATGTTCGGGGCCTCAGCTAAAATAGTAGTTCTGCAGTATAAACTAACTACAGTAGTAAGCATTTCAATGGAATAGACAATTCTGAATAAAAGGTAGGCTATCTGTTTATTTTTATATCTGACATGAGCTACTTGTAGGTGCATTTACATGGGGGTAAGGCTGGTGAAAACGAACCATGTTACACCAAAGTGAAATATTACTTATTATCACTATTATTATTACCAAGTCAATCTTACAGTAAAAATACTCATAGCCTTTCAGTAGCATGGTGCATTATATTGCAGTTGTAGAGCAGTCATACACCAGAATCCTTACTCAAAATGTTAAATTGAATAATTCATACTTTGGTTATAATTCTTGAAATCAGGTTAGCGTTGGGTATTGAATATTTTAACAGATTGTTGTGATATCTCCCATCCTCCCCCTTTCCCAAATCGCATAACCTAAACCATGTTTGTGGTAAGTGAGAGACTTTGCATGCCTCATGAATTTCAATAAGCATCCAGTCTCATCTCCTTCCAGTTCACAGCATATTACCCACACGCACAATCTTCTTTCACTTCTGCACCGTATGTTTTACCTGAGTGTCACATGCAATTAAACATGTTGAGCAACAATTTTTGCTTGTTTTTAGATTTTTTTTCACCAACATTGGTTCCATATAGTTGCATCAAACACAGCATTACAGCAGTTCTCAAATGGCATGCATGTTACTATAATGAATTGAAAGTACTGTGTGTTTACCAAGCATTTCTACTGTCACTATTTCCATACAGAGTCAATGACTTTATTATCTAGAAGGCTGATATTGATGGAGCTGCTTTTCAGTAATCTGTTTGAGTGAACAGATCTTTGTGAGCGGTGCTTGTCTGTGCATGAACAAAGTATTTTTAAACTTAACCTTTGCCTGTACATAATTGTCCTCACTTACTCATGCGTTTTAATGTGGTGTTGTGCTGGTTTTTACTGCATTCTGTGTGTCTGTGAGCAACCTCATGCCAAATGTAAAAGATGGTTTTTCATACGCCATATGGCCTGCTCACTGTTCAGCCTCCTCATTCACGTTTCCATCCCATGACTACAATCTGCACATAGTCATGCTCTTTCACAGATGCCCCAGACCAACTACAGTAGAGTTGAATTAAAGTAATCCTTAAACGCCTGAAGGTCAAGTGCACCATGTATCAGCCACACATTTCTCATGCTCTCTGTTAAAAACAACTGTCAATTCATCAACGTGTGCAACTTTCTTCCGGTTTATTTTTTGGTCTTCATTTCTCCATATCTTCCCTTGTTGCCTCAGATGATGAACCAGCCGGACCAGTGTAAGTACAAATACGTTACAGTCACCACCTTATCGTTGTTTAGCTCGGTCATGTGTGTTTTGTTGTAGCCAATAAACATATATCTACTCTTGACAGTCTATATAGCTCAATGTATAATCCAAATCTGGGTCGCACAGCATTCGCAAATAACTAAAATCCTTGAAGAGGCATGTAACAGTGGCTAGTGATAAATTAATATTTCTTCCCTGTGATTGACAACTTACCTCCTACCATCTAAATTGACCTAATGAGGTAAACCCCACCCATGATTCTCTAAGACTATAAGTAGGTTAAAACAAAAACTACGAAATTATTTGCAAATACTAATTCGACCCAGGTCTGGTGTTGTCCTCCACTGTGAAAAGTAGAACTCACAGTATGTTCATGTGCTCAGCTACTGAGTGTACACATCTTTCACTCGAGACTAGACCTAATTTTATCATTTACTTCCTGCTAAAGGAAAACCAATTCAACCAACAACCACAAAGACAAGAACCTCCGCCAGAGGAACACAAACTGAGCCGACTGTCTACTAAGTGAGTGTTTAATCTCTCTCCTCGGAGGAAGAAATAAACTGTAAATCCAGTGTCAAGTTGCTGCTAAATATATATATTACTAGCCTCTGGCCACAAATTCAGAGATGATCTACTAAATATGAAACTACCACTGAAAGCTCTTGTCACATAAAATAACCAATGAGTTGTTCCAGTATTGACTGCCCTAATGAGTTGATTTGTCTCTGTATTTGCAGGTAACATTACGTATGTTTTGACCATATGAAGGTAAACAAGAAGGGAATCCATAGCTATTGTTAATAATATTTATCTGCCATTAAAGTATGGTTGTGGAGGAGCTAAATGGCTGTACTGTATGAGGCATGCCTTATGATTTTATTGTGTGAGGGTGAGGGGTCAAGAGAGACTCAAACCATTATGGAAATGTTAACATTATAACCATTGTTGCTGCATGCAGTTGTTGACGTTTATGATTTTTTTTCCCTCCCTCTTATCCGCTAATTTAACATTTTTACTAATTCTGAAGTAATGCATGCAAGATGTTGACCTTCTGTTTGATACAGAAATGGCTTTTTGTTCTTTTTCTCTGAGAGTGGCTTCATGTAGATAATCTGTACCGTGTGTTCTAGGGGAAAACAAAACTTGGCAATGTAAAAGAAAATGCCACCATAATCTGGTATGACAGTTGTGTACAGTTTTATCATTCCGCTGCATACCATTTTATAAGTTGGTACTTTATCATTTTATCAGATTATATATATATATTACATTTTAAGGGCTTTGCAATGTCCCTCTAAATTTGATTGAGGTTTATTTTACTGTATGTACTGTATGTATTAAATCACTATAACTCTGTATGAAATCACCATTAATATAAAGACTATTCATGCTGTATGATGCACTTAAATGTTGAGAAAAGTGGAAAAATTGTATAAACCTACTTTAGGAAATCTGTACTCAAATCATTCTAACATATTGTTTTTTAAATTATGTGTATTGTATAGCATGGCTATTATCCTATGCAATTATTATTCATATCAATATATTGAAAAATATCGCAGCTTTTGATTTCTCTGTGACAAAGCTTTAAACTAGTAGGATCACCTTAGAGCGTTGATGGCATACTACACAGCTGCATGAATTCTCTATAGCTGACGTGGGACGCATCGAGAGAAGGCTCACGTCAGGACTGACACATGTAAAGCAATCCCAAGATCCCAATTCATTTTTAAGAATAAATATCTCAAAAAGAATGTTTATTCGTTGAGTTGAGTGTCTTTAACATGAACAAAACTGTTGCAGACATGTGCACACACACACACACACACACACACACGTTCAGATGTGACATCAATGATGCACACAGTCTGTCATATGGAATAAATGCTTGAAAATAACATCTTAAATCTTCTTAAATATTGCATATGGAAAACAGCACCATCTAGTGAGATTTTGACTGGTTCACAATGGAGACCGTGTGGTAAAAGTAGCTCTGCTGATGAAGTTCAGTTCACACTATAGGAACAAGGATCAGCAAACCTTGATTAAATATCCTGACCTTATAGTTACACAAAGAAAAGTTAACTCTGACTCTGAGACTGTTTAGTCAACTTTTAGTTACCTAAATCTCTCAAAAAGCTAATCATTTACCTACATTTTCTAGAACAAGACCCTTCATTATTCTTACAGAGGGAGCAAATATCAGCAAGGCTATCAAAGAGCAACCCTGACCCTTACACTCTATGTTTTTTATTTTTTTTATTTAACCTTTATTTAACCAGGTAAGTCAATTGAGAACCAATTCTCATTTACAATGATGACCTGGCCAAGAGGCAATAACAGTATACAAGTTGATACAGATAGTAAAAACATAATCACAATAAACAAACAACATGAGTCAGTTTGAAACATCACAATATACATAATATATACAACAGCAGAAATCTATAGTATGTATAGTAGCAGGGCCAGAAGAAGCAAAAATTCAGAAGCAGGTGCAGTAATCAGAAATGTCTTCTAATGAGCTGTTAAAGGATAAGGCCGGTGTTTTTTAATGCATTGCTTACCGTCAACAAATCCTATGAAAACAACAAAATCAACAATGCATTTGCTCTACTCCCGTTACTTTCTGACTTTCCATGTATACCGTCAACCTGGAAGTCATTGGCTCCAATTGTAAGCTAAAAACCTTGAAATACAGCTCACAAAGACATAGTTTCAATTTTAAAACTCGCTAACTGTTACCACGAAAAGTCAGGCTGTTGTAGTTATTACCAAATCAAATTCAAACGGGAACAAATTCTTCATTACGCCGGGGACTATTTTCGGTGCTACGGAACTACTTTCCTGATATCGCAAAGTGTTTACAGCCGGCTTATTAAGTTGTTTGAGGAAAAAGTCGGCTGGCCCGGTGCATTGTGATGATGAAATATGTTGCCCTGAGCAACGGCATGGCTCTTTGACATGTTTTTAATCGTTTTTTTAATACAATGGAGTTCTATGGCTGCTGGGACATGGTTTCATTGGGCAGCGGCTACATGGACGAGATTTGCTGGCAAAACAAAATCATTGCTGATTTTGTTATTTTCATAGGATTTGTTGACGGTAAGCAATGCATTAAAAAACACCGGCCTTATCCTTTAAAGGAAGGCAGTGGAATGAAGGTGTGAGTTTTAGGGACTTTTGCAACTCGTTCCGGTCACTAGAGGCAGCGCACTGGAATGAGTGGCGGCCAAAAGAGGTGCAGACTTTGGGGATGGTCATAGTTATGAGTTATGAATTTGTTCCTTAAGGTTACGGTTCTTTGGATAGCCAGCCCCTTAACAACTTAAAGGACAAATTTACGACTAAATTTCAGCATGCAAATAAAGTCTTCCCTACGCCCTTACTATCCAGAGTTTTTCTGCCCACATAGAATATCTGTGATGTTACTGCGATGTGCGGCTCCAGTGAGATTACATGTGAAAACATGTGAAAAGGTGACTGTGAAAGAAACCCAGGGTGATTTCCTGCAGGGCTGTAGCTGCGTTTTCTAGTTCAAAATGAATAGGAATACCACAAAATAACAGTTAAGTGGATGTGAAAGGTTAAACATCCATCAGTCATCACACATCTAGTGTGATGACTGATGTGTGATTGTGGTGCAATTATCTGCAAACAAAGTCCAATACGATGAAATAGGTTCACAGTGTTCATAATTGACCCTGTTCCATTTGGACGGTAAACCATTTTCAAGCTGTACCTGCCAAGCAATGACAATATTGACACTTACTGATGGTCTTACATTGATTTTAACCATTTTATAATTTTACACAGACATAAGATATGAAATAATTGCTCACAGACATTATTCTCCAGTCTGATTCTGCCTCAATGAAGCCATGAACAGCAGTGGGCAGCACACAACACATTATTGCTGCCAAATAAATTGCAGCAGTCCACCAAAGGGGGGCAGTGTTTATCGGGCCTGCTGGCGGCACCATTGTCCAGTAAAATGGAAAATCAGGACTTGATACAATAATGCAGGCAAGCTGTTTCAGTGATGGGCTTTAGGAAACATTTCCTATGACTTATCTGTTTTAGTGAGTCAGAATAATGACAGCTTGTAATGTGTTTTCATATCTTTAGAGTAGTCTGTTGATGATATGGGCCTCCCATGCCATCTGTTGTCCATTTCCATTATGTACCTAAATATCCTGTCTTGCATTAATATGTCAGAATGGGAATCAAATAGCAGTAGAGGTATAATTCACTGAACCTGTTGCTAGAACAAAGAGAAACCCATGACTCTGTGTTCTCTGGCAAAACCAAACCACTGGAAACAAGAAAGATCACAACTCTTACCAAAATAATTTACAGCTTTATTTTGAAGGTTTCACCCTGTAGCCTTACTTTTGACTGGTTTTACCCTGAATGATATCGGCCTCATTAACAAACTGATTACAGCTACTTAAGCTGCTTCAAGTGGCGATCAATTTTTATGTGTACATATTCATGAAACGTAAATGATGCAGCATAATCCACTGATTAAAAAAAGCTTTTAGTGACAGTGGGAGCAAAGCCCGTGACATGTGAAACCAGCATGATAACAGCATATAAATGTACAGTGATCAACAGGTCGGTGCCTATTAGATGTACAGTGTTTAATGACAAATTGGTAAATGATATATTTATCATGTAACACCTGATTGAAATTGTCTGTTGTTCCTTGTTCCTTAAGAAGTATGGAAAAACCACATGAATTTCACTTGCTATGACGTGTTTCACATGTGACATTTTGTGATATATTATCACATGTGAGGGGATCACATGTAAAGTACATGTTTTGGTATGTGACACCATCAAAATTACACAAGTGGAATCATGTAAGCACATGTGATGATGGCATATTTTCACACATGAACATGTAATGGGAAGGTAATCGTATAAGCATGTGAAAAACAAACATGACACTGTATCTTCATGATTATAATAATCTGTATAAATCAACCTTATAATTTAAAGAGAAACAATGATCAACTGCATTGGGATGGAATCTCAGTTGGCTGCAGTGTAAACAGGTAACAGCAACATCCTGGGTCCGAATCTGGTCTGGAAGCTTCTGGAACCTTCTGTCCTTCCTGTCTCTCTCTCTCAACTGTAAATTATAAATAAACCGTAAAATAAACCCTGGTTTTTAAGGTTTTATGCTTGCTTGTGCAAGGAGAATGTGGATGGGTTTTACATGGAATTCGCATGTGCGATTCCACACGTTATCACATTTGATTTGTTCCAAAAACACATGTTAGAAGTCCCATGTGACATGCACTAACCACATATGAAATCACAGAGTTTTTTCACATGTGGATAGCACATGTCACATGTGAAAAAATGCATTAAGTAAAGTTAAAGTATTGTGTATAGGAGTATCTTGACAATATAAATAGTAGACTATTGGCTTTGTTTGAGGTCTGATGAATTTACATTTGGATTTGGTTACTGCACATGATGAAATATCCCATATTATAGCTATGGCAAAAACAATCTATTTGCCCATGGCAATAGGCATAACACCATATGAAATTGCTATATTGATTAAACCAACTCAGTGAAGCTTGCAGGAAATCATAAAGCAATAACATAACACTACATATTCACTGTGCTGTCACACTAAAAAAGTATATGTTTCAAAACATAATCAGAAATAACTTTGCCACCAAAATTAACCTTTCACTGATTTACTATTTATTTTATTATTTTAACAGGGAAGTATTGTATTATTTTTCTATATGACTGAAAATGTCTCGTTCAGGGAAGGAATGAAACATGGCAGGCACACCTACAATATTGATTCAGACTAATTTAACAGCCCATACTCCAGGGAATAGATGACTAAATCGGCTGTAGCCTGACTGTTTGAGTGTAATTGTTATAGTTTGTTGTTCAGGGGCTGTAGAAGGGTCTGGGCTCAGAGAAGTGTCTGACATCAACATGACAACCACTGGACTGCCTCACAATCCTCCCATTAAATGGTAGAAATAGTTGACAAATCCACCATTAACAACAAGGGAAGTATCGAGCATTCTGCATTGTGGAACTACTGCATTCCCTAACTCTTCATTCAATAATGACTAAGACCTTCCTCCAACACTCAAGGTAGGCTCAAGGCTCAAGGGTTGTGCCCAAGATGTGGAAATGTAAGTTATAAGCAATAACAAAGTAACATAAAATAATTCCTCAGTCCACTTTAGATGATTAAGTAAAGTAAAATGTTAACAGCTTGGCCAAAATCAATGTAGTAGCCTGCTCTGCATTAGTGAGATGATGTGTTTTCCTCCAGAGTAAGAAACAAACGGCACTGAAGATAAACTCATGTGAATACTGCTCTAAATTTGATGAGCTTCACCTGAACCTGGCCAAATAGGACTATATGGCAAAGTTTGAGTTTTAAACATGTAGGCTACTATTTAATTTAATAAGATTAAGACAATGTATGATAGGGCCTAGATTAATGTTTTGGTAGATAACAGTGCTGTCATCATTAGTTGTTAGTGAGATTGCTGACTGAAGCAACACCACACTGTTCTCTTGCATAAGTGTGCAATTTCATAAAAATATAAATAAATCTGCATACTTAATAAGATTTGATGTTTTTTTGGACCTCTTCTGTGCGTACCTCATCCTATAGTTTTTATGCTATAAGTTTCATACTTAAAATATGCTGAATTACTTGTATAAGTTTGCCATGACTTTTCTATATGGTTCATATATGGACATATACAGTTCATATATTAAAATGTGCAAAATGTTACGTATACTGAGCTATTTCATAAAATTTGCATAAACTGAGTTATGACGGATTTTGGTTGTTTTGGACCTTACTTCGACACGTAGGCCTAACTATATAGTTCATTTAGGCTACTTCCTGAACGACCTAACACCGTAGCAAACACCAGGTAGCACCCTAGCAACCACACAGAAACACTCTGGCAACCACCTAGAAACAATCAATAGACATGAGAGATGTCAATCACGTGTTTTGACTGACATCCCTCAGTAAGTTTGAGGTGCTGAGCTGGAGGCTTGTTTATAGGCTACTTAATTTAACACGTCAAGTATAGGCTAGTTATGATGCTGTCTGCTTTTTTTTTTTTTTTTTTTTTTTTTAAACAAAATCATACTTAACAGCTTTTCAGCTTCCAGCAGTCCCACGCATTTTCCTCAGGAAATGCTTTTCTAATATTATTAGGCTATTAGTAGGCTAGTAGTAGGCTAATAGTAGTACAATGTGGTTTCTAAATGCTCTTATTTTTTTTTTTTTTTTACTTTATCAACTCTTGCAAATGAAAGAATACTGATAAATGCAACTGTTTTGTATCCAAATGAAAATACACTTTTTGATAATTATAGGCCTACACAACTATATAAATAAATGGCTAGGCTAATAAAAGGACAGATATTTAGAATTCATTGAATATTTGTTTAAACATTTGGCCTACATTTATTATTGAAGTCTTGTTATTAGTTCATAACCTATAAATATAGCCTACCTGTAAAATGTAGCCTACATTTAGCCCAGAAAATGATCCTATTTACAGTCAGTCAACAAGTCAATTCATTCTCTATGGAGCTGTAAGCTATAAGGGTGGAGGGGGTGAGCGGGGGTCAGGCAAAAGTATAACATTTGATCATCTGTCTCTGAATTATTTACTTCAATCAGCTGTTTTGAGTTGTTTTTGCAACTTAGTTAGGCCTAAGTGAACTGCAGTATTGGCCTATAAGTTATTTTATGTTTTATGTTTCACCTACTTTTTTAAATTTTATTTTATTTATTTGTTTTTGTGCTTCAGACCTCAATGTCAAACCAACTGTAGCCTACAAACATGCAAATGGAATTAACGGACAGATATTGCCATCAATTTCTCTAATTAGTGAATATGCATGGCTGCAGAGCCCGCCGTGTTGGGACCGTGATCACGAACGCAAGTGATGCACTAAGAACTGACAGTGAATGTTGTAGATATGCAGCCTTACTAAACTATTTAACCACCAACTCCACGAGGCTGGATCGCATCCTTGAATCATCCCCTCGGTGTCCTGACTGGGTGGGGTGAGCGCATGTGCCATCCTGGCTCCTATGGCAACCCGATAGATTAGCTCCATTAATATTCACGTTATTAGAAAGCAGGATGATGATGGATCAGTGATGTCAGCGCTCTTTGAATGCTGGTACCGTCTGCGTGAATGTGTGTCATCATTTTCTAGTGACAGAGAGCTCCGATATTTTGGGTAGGAGGAGATCATGCTTTGTCATTGAGGTCCTCAGCAGCATTCTCCCACTCCGGCACGTCCGACGCTCAGCATGCTGCATCCTGATGCGCTCTCATCTACACTGTTTGGGGATACCTGGATTTACATGCGTTTCCCGTTCACTGTTTTTACATGACTGTCGGACTGAAGCGGCCACGTATTGTTGACGCATCTCAATGTTTGAACCGGGGGAGAGAGGCACGTCCCAAGTGTCAAATAAGATACGACCTGTCCTGCGGATGCGCCGTCACTGTTTTGCCTCCAGTGCCACCCTAAGTGTATGAGATTCATGATTCATCTCTCTGTTTTCACGGGTTATCCTTAGAGCGCATCTCTTTTCTTTCTCCAAAATGGAAAGATTTCAATCTTCCATGCGCAAACGGCTGTACAGCTTGCCGCAAAACATTGGGCAAAAACCCTCTGTGATTGACGAAGGAGAAAACGGCGACAAGGACACTAAGAGGAAAAGTATTCGGCTAAAACATTTGCCCTCTCCGTCTCCTGCAAGCAGTTGCAAAAGCATTGAGGAGGCCAGGAGCGGAGACTTGGACAGGGACGTTACCGTGAAGACCAACTTGAACGGAGACTGTCGCTTGTTTAAAGGCAGCATCTCTTCCATCACCGGGCGACATCCTCTCGGGTCAGACCCGGCTGAGCAGCGGCGCCTCATCCCCGAGGCAGATGCCGGTGTCAGCGAGAGTTCCCCCGGTGAACACGGCCCCGGGGCCCAGCAAGGGGCCATGGGTGGCCGGAGCGGCGCGACCGCTCGAGCATCTGTGTTTGACCAGTCAAGTTTCATCAAGTTGGAGGGTTCAGAGCAAATCATACCTGAAGACGACAGGCTGTACCAAGCCGGCTTCATGCACCGGCAGTTTGGGGCAATGCTTCAACCGGGAGTCAACAAGTTCTCCCTGCGGATGTTAGGGAGTGAGAGGGCCGTGGAGCATGAGAGAGAGCGAGTAAAGTCTGCTGGGTTCTGGATTATCCATCCTTACAGTGATTTTAGGTAATTTGTGTGCAGAAAACCTTTCTTTACTTGCACTTGTCCCTTTAGAAGTCCTGCAGTAATCATGTGGGGATACTATTGGAAATAGCATAGCAAAACTCCAATATTTGTATAATATCCTCTAGAAATATGACAGTTGTACCATAGGAGATAGAAAATATAAAGTATGATAAGCTCACTATAAACTTAATACTGAGTAGGCTATCACAGACACACATTAATTGTAATATTATAGTGATTTTTCGTTAAGGGTTAAACAAAATAGACCATTGAGAGCATTATGATCATATTATGATACCAGCTTGATAATCAGGAGTCTGAGCTGGTGCAGAATAGGTGTATCATGCAGAAAAAGTTGAATGAGCCTGAGTAATCCATGCAGCTTCTTGAATAGATGCTTTATTTGCTGAAAATGACTCTAGCCTTCTCCACAGACTGACTTCACCGCTCTTACAGGCCATTCTTACAGGCTAACATTTGATGCATGGTAAAGGATTTGACTAGCATGCAAAATCCTCTTACAGGCACATTGACAGTCAACTTATATCCTTTTCCCAGTTTTGCTTGGTCTGGAGAAATGTGTGTGTGTGTGTGTGTGTGTGTGTATGAATCACACAAGAATATATGGGGATCTAATCAACATAAAGCTTTGTAAATTGTCTGTACATTAGCTGCTCTATCAGTGAATTAAGTCTGTGCATCAAACTAAGCCAAGCAGTAATTCCCTAATTTGCCAGCCACACTGTGTGTGTGTGTGTGTGTGTGTGTGTGTGTGTGTGTGTGTGTGTTTGTGTGTGTGTGCTCGCGTGCATGCATGCGTGTGTGTGTGTGTGTGTGTGTGTGTGTGTGTGTGTGTTTGTGAGCCATAGGATCTCCATGTTCTACATTTCATTGCACGATGCATACAATCCAGCGTTCTGTTCATCACCGCCATAAAGGGATTTTCATAACATTTAACCTTGAGGCTCGCTCTCATCATATTTTCACCGGCCAGTTGTACGCCGATGTGTGTCACTGCAGTTTTTTTTCCACTCATCTGAATTACACTTTTTTATCATTTAGCGAGGGCAATGGATTACAGAGAGTGCATCAGGGGCTTGGAAATGGGGTAATCAAAATAGGGTAACATGACCATTCAAGATATTAGAAGCACACATCAGTGGAGATTATTACAGCACAATTAGTCTAATGGAGCAGAGATGGTGTGGATGGGGAGGGGACACACTCGCAAACACACAGCACACACAGAGAGAGAAAGAGAGAGATTGAAATGAAAATGATGTTGTGAGGAATCAAGACGGCCAGCTGTTAACTCTGCGGTACGTTTGAGGTGTCATTACTTTGTGCTTTGTTTGGGTCACACCTCCCAGCTGAGCAGGGACGGGATTTGGTACCTGGTTTGGGCTGAAGGTGAAAGGTTTAGCCTACAGATCCCGTTTCAAGTTACGTGTCCCGCATGTGACCTATAAACTTTTGTCAGCATTAAAGGTTATTTTTGGTCCTGGCTTATAAAATACTATTAAATTAAGTGTTGCCACCAGTCTTGTCCTTTAAACAACTAACTTCAACCCCTGGCATCTGTAACAGTGGCGGACTGACAGGTTTTTTTACACTGTAACTCTGTTATTTCTATCATACGTAACTGCTGTCTTTTATTAAAGGTTTCACTGGATAGAGCAGCCAGCATACTGAACTGGCACACAGTGTAAATATGGTTAATATGATTGCTGGTCAGCCGGAGCCACAGTACAGGTGTGTGTTAAGCCACTGAGCTGAACGCAGGCTGTTGTGCTTCGACTGCGCTCTGGCAGCAAGAGATAAGTATCTCTAGTACAAATGTGATCCCCTTTTCAGCTGTCCTGATTGATCTAAGCTCCTTTTTCATTTTAAGCCTTTTTGTGTTCACTTTGCTTGTAACTCCTCTCTCTGCGCTCTCATGCTCTTTGACATAGTTGCACTCTGACCCAAATAAGGCAAGATTCCTCTCCCTGGACCGATGGAGCTATTACTCTATACTTCTGACCCTACGACAGTCAGCTTTATTTTGATGGTAACACCAGATTACATTGGCAAGTTGGATGTCCACGGCCAGAGTTGGAGAATGGTGTTTTGTAGGCTGAACGCTGCATGCACAGTCAGCTGAAGTGCGTACTGGGTGGGCTGCAGGGGACAGCAGTAATGCACTGTCCCTTTTTTTTTTGGCCCAGCTGTTCCAGTGCTCTGCAGCACAGTGACGTGTGCAGAGCGGTAATGCTAACTACTCAACATCTGGCTGATGGGAGCTGACTCCTGGAGATGACATGGATTCCCGGGAGATAACGGTGGATTTAGCCAGAGAGGGGAAGTGCAATTAGGACCAGTGTGTCACCGCAGAGACAACAGGCAGATGAACAGAGGAATGCAAATGCTTTGTTTGGCAGAGAACAACAGAAAGCTGATTAGAACAAATGGCCACCCTGCCCTCGCTGCTTTGCTCTTTTTGTGATGTTCTCCCGTGGAGGCTGGGTATAAGTAATTACAATATGTTACGCTGTATTCAAATCTCTCTTTCTAGGTTATGGTATAGTCATACCTCTACTTTCACTCGCCTCTCTCCTCTTTTCAGTGTGCGTAGAGGAACACAGAGAACATCGCAGTGTCAGAAACGCAGCACAGTTCCCCGTGGCTTTATTAGTTGAGTCGTTAATGAGAGGTTTGTGAGATCCAGAGACATCAGCACCACATCCTGCTCTCATCCAGTCAGATACTCCACTTCTCTCCCAGTCAACCAGCATGGAGCTCAGCAGTCACTGAAGTATAAAATCACACCTGGAGACAAGATGCTGAGGTGTTCGTTCAATCAGCGCTTTTTCACAAGCCTGCATGTCTCCCGCTGATTAATATTCTGTGTTCTTGAATGTAATGAGGGTTGGGATCATTTAGAGTGGCTATGCTGTGTCACATGTCATAAGTAGCCTTTACTGGTGTAATGCATGCGTCCTCATAGTGCCGCCTCTGGAGGCCGCTGACTTTTGCTCCCCCTGCAGTCCATGCCGGCCTGTAGGTGTATCAGGCTCCTGCTCCATCGATCAGTGGTTAATTAGAGCGCTGGAACGGACCGGACACGCAATCTCACACGCGTGCATGCTTTCTGTTTCGCACCTCACACACACACACACACACACGCACACACACACTCAAGATGGTAATTGGTAAACAAACACGTTCCATGTGTTGCCTGGCCTTTGTGTAGCCAAGTTGTGTGTTTACTTTGAACTGTGAAGTGCTCTGATATGGATTCTGTTGCAATATCATCATTATCAGCAGTTAGATTGAGAATTGTAAGCAAAATCAAAGGAATAAAGACATCTGGCACCCTACTACAGAATAGTGCTACAATACTGAATAGGACTATAGTAAACAGAATAGCTGAAATAACTGGAGAAGGTGTCAAATGGCTCGACTTACACAGTCTATTTCTAGTATAGTCTATTGTAGCTGGCTGTAATCTACCTGACCTGCAAATGATATTTAGAAATATGTTGAAAATAATTTGAAATGATTTGACTTTAAGAATAATGTAAACACAACTACAAGCAACCCTTTCTTCAATTCATAAAATTACAGATGAAATCGAATATACTGGTACTGATACTTGAGGATTTAGCAATTAGTTGTGACAATCAATATTTCCTCATGAGAATTTCAACTGAATTCTAATAAGCCATTTTCTCTTCCCTGTGGTAAGAAGCCCAAGCTGGAATTGCATTATAGTGCCACCTTTGTTTTCCAGCATCACCCCATTATTAGATTTGTTAATGTTTATTTCATGTTTTAACTATATGTTCAAATGGTTTGTTTACATTGGGTTTTATAAAGATTATTTTTCATTTTCAGCTCCTACTCTTGAAGAAAAGTCATAAGTGATTCCCCAAATACACACACACACACACACGCACACGCACACACACGCACACACACACACACACACACACACACACACACACACACACACACACACACACTAGTCTACCATTTAACTTATGGAGATCCCAGACTACTGAATATCATTGCCCTTTAGTTTTATCAAGTTTCTTGTCATTGAAAGCCCAGTAATGCATGCAGTCTCCTAGAACTCACTAATGTCTACTGTACTTCTTTTTTAAAAAAATGCCTCTTGAGTTTGTTTGACTCACATAATGTAGTTGTGTATAAAATGTTGCATTTGTTTGGTGAAAAATATAATTACAAATCAACAAATCAACAAACAATGAAACAATGACCTGCCACACTGCTAGATGCCATGGATGGAAACAGGTGCCCGTTACTGTAAATGTATTGATATTTGGCTATGGATCTGACTGAAAATACTGAACTCGCTCTGTGTTTCAGGTTCTACTGGGACCTGATCATGCTGCTGCTGATGGTGGGGAACCTCATCATCATCCCCGTGGGCATCACCTTCTTCAAGGACGAGCACACGCCGCCCTGGATCGTCTTTAACGTGGTCTCCGACACCTTCTTCCTCATGGACCTGGTGCTCAACTTCCGCACGGGCATCGTCAAGGAGGACAACACGGAGATCATCCTGGACCCGCAGAAGATCAAGATCAAGTACCTGAAGAGCTGGTTTGTGGTGGATTTCATTTCCTCCATACCTGTGGACTACATCTTTCTCATCGTGGAGACACGCATCGACTCGGACTTTTACAAGACGGCCCGCGCCCTGAGGATCGTCCGCTTCACCAAGATCCTCAGTCTGCTGCGGCTGCTGCGCCTCTCTAGACTCATTCGCTACATCCACCAGTGGGAAGAGGTAGATCCTGCAGGGAAAAGCTGTGTGGATCCTCACATCAGACTTCACACTAGCTGATAGCACACGACTATAACTCCATGGATTATTTCAAAGCGTTTTACAATGCTCTCACACGCTCATCCGAGGGAAATATATACTATGCTAGTTACTCAAGTCTCATGGTACCAGATCTTTGTCATATGAGACTTCACTTGCACTAGCTGATTGCTAATTACATTGTAACCTTGTGTGGATTATCACTTTTTTTGCTTTCATAACTAGTTCAGCAAGGGGAAATACATACTACTGCTCTTTATACAAGTCTGGTAGCCTTACAGTTAATTTCTAGGTTCTCTTTTGATTGGTCTTAGTTGCATGATAGTCCTACTATATCACCCTGCCAGTGCACACACACACACACACGCACTCTCTCTCACACACACACGCACACACGCACAGACACATAAACACTCACGGTCAACTCAGTTTGGAAAGAATGGATATTTCCCTGCATGATCTTTTTTTTATAATTCCAACCAAGGTTATATCCCCCATGGGCCATTATGCTTGCAGATGATTACACAACATTGAAATAGCCTTTGGTGGTATGGTGGTCTATAGAAGATTAAGAACAATGTGGTCTGGTAAAGGACTCCTATTGCCATTGGCCCACATGGCACCTACTGCATGTTTCAAATCCCCTGATTGCATGAGAGCAAATTGAAATTTTATAGATTTATTTACTAAGGGAGATGTGTTTTGTTGTTTAGGTTCCATTAATGCTGATAATCTCTGTGTCACAGGTTTTCCACATGACCTATGACCTGGCCAGCGCCATGGTGCGCATCATGAACCTGATTGGTATGATGCTGCTGCTGTGCCACTGGGACGGCTGTCTGCAGTTCCTGGTGCCCATGCTGCAGGACTTCCCCGCTGACTGCTGGGTCACCAGAAACAAGATGGTTGTAAGTGGATTATTCATGAGCCAGACAGCATCCCAATGTGTCCCTTTCAAAACCACGGCATAATAATAACCAGTAATTGTTAATAAATATGCTTTATTGATGCAGCCCTTACGAATACAGTGTTGCATTGTGCTTTATAAATAATAAAATAGCCATAAAAGCCAGACAGTACTTAAAATAGGGTTACACAACAAAAATACAGGGCAATACAAGAGCAATAATATAAGTACTGTAAGCAAGCATATGTTTTATGGGCGATTTAAGCCTAAGCTCCTCAGTTCGATGCTCCAAAGCCTTGGGACCTGGACAGCAAAGGCCTGGTCGCCTTTAGCCTCCATCTCAGCCTTCAAAATCCTTCTGTGGCATATTATGTATAATCACAGACTCTCTCTTCCCTTTTGTCCTCCTTCTCCCCTGCAGAATGACACTTGGGGACAGCAGTACTCCTATGCCCTGTTCAAGGCCATGAGCCACATGCTGTGCATCGGATACGGCCTGTACCCCCCTATAGGCATGGCTGATGTGTGGCTGACCATCCTCAGCATGATTGTGGGCGCTACCTGCTTTGCCATGTTCGTAGGCCACGCCACTGCACTCATTCAGTCCCTGGACTCATCCAGGAGGCAGTACCAGGAAAAGGTGCGTGTTCTTCCCATGCGTGGCAGATATTTGTGGCAGAAAGTTTACGTTCTTTAAGTCTAGAAGAGTGGAAATGCACAATAAATGGAATCAGTGATCACTATTGTGTGCAGTATGTGGTGAAAGGGTATAGTAGTGTGTACGTCAGAGAAAGCACCTCATCCAGGAATGTAGTGGAGAGTAAACCCAGTTTTTTAGGCTGACATAAAACTTAACAACTTAAATTCATAGTGTGCATCATAGTAAGTAGTATCAAAATGATGTCAGATATATCAGGATAGGGTCTTCTAAGGGAAACAGCATAAATTAATGTTTTTCTGAAAATATAATAGATTTTTGTTTATATTGGTGGATGTTAGCCTTCATCATCTTCATCACCTAGTGGAAGTCATAGTTTACGCACCTTTTTATTTACCATTACATCATTGACCTCATTGCACTGGTGTTGGGTACTGTGACAGGCGTCAATTACTGAATCTTGATTAATAAAACAGAAACAGACAGTGGGGAGAGGCAGGAGGTCTGTAAATAAAGAGGCTGAAGGCCTGAAATAAAAGTGAAAATAAAGAGAGAGAGACAGCAGGACATAACATATACAGGTTGGGCACACTGACTGTTTTTATGGGGCTTGCATAGCTGGTAGATTGTACACTCCCAAGGGACACAGTAGTTAATGTTATTAGCTGCAGCCTGCAGAGCGCAGCTGTATTCATCAGATGGAGCAGAGGCACAGCATTGCAGTGTGGGAAGGTTTCACAGATGGCCTGACAGTTGACTCTTAACCTAATGAGCAACATTCAGGTCAACCTCTCAGCCAACACATCAATAAATTTAATACACTCATTTGACTTTGCCTTATGGATAGATGCAAATGTATTTATTGCTTGGAAACTGGTCATTTCTAATAAGTGGACTAATCCGTCTTCATTGTCCCTGCAGTATAAACAGGTGGAGCAGTACATGTCCTTCCACAAGCTCCCTGCCGGCATGCGTCAGAGGATCCACGACTACTACGAACATCGCTATCAGGGCAAGATGTTCGACGAGGAAAGCATCTTGGAGGAACTGAACGAACCGCTGCGAGAGGTCAGAGCTCATCCACCTGCATGGTCACTGCCTTGATAATGAGCCACGCTGCTGCTTCCTGAGTCATCATAATGTTGGCTGCCGTGTCAATATCCATCACCTTAATGATGAGAACAAGAAATTCTGTCTCTCATCTGATTTTTTTTCTCTTTTTTTTTTTTTTCAGAAGAGTTTTGAATTTTTTGTATTACGTTTTATGATTCTCAGTAGTAAATATTTGAATAATGAATTAAGGAAGTAAGCCACTTTGTTTCTAAATGAAGAGTTTCATTCCAAAATGTGATGTGCACCATTAGAAAACGCCGACACCTCCTCTAAATGATGGCTGAGTCCATGTCCAAGTAAAGTCCAAGTAAAGTCCATTGTGAGAAACTATTTAAGGAGACATCTTAAGACCTTTACTTACAAAATATTTCTGTTTGCAAGGATAGAATCATCTGTCAAATATTGACTGATGAAATTTAGGAAGCAAAATATATCCAAAATGTAAAAATAGTGTTTTGGAACGAAACCCTTGAAATGGTTTATTGATGGTTTAAACTTTTGTGTAGTCAAATGTGGCCTTTCCACTGTGCATGATAACATGTTTAATGTAATCTGATTAGTAATGCCTGGAGACTGTATGAGCAAAGACAAGATTTCCCTCAGGCCCTATTAACAGTTCACTAATCTGTAAACCACCCGGCTTTGTTTTTCACTGAAGTGTACACAGGTATAATGATAATCACCCATTTGTGTTGCGAGGGTTTTTTCTCAGCTTGTGTCAAGAACCTGTCTGTCTTTGCAGGAGATCATCAACTTCAACTGTCGAAAACTGGTGGCCTCCATGCCTCTGTTTGCCAACGCCGACCCCAACTTTGTGACCTCCATGCTGACCAAGCTGCGCTTCGAGGTCTTCCAGCCCGGGGATTACATCATCAGGGAGGGAACCATCGGCAATAAGATGTACTTCATCCAGCATGGGGTGGTCAGTGTCCTCACCAAGAGCAGCCAAGACACCAAGCTGTCCGACGGCTCGTATTTTGGAGGTAATGCCCGCGCACAACAGGCTGTGGGCGTACCAGTATACTGTAGAAGAGCTGGCAGATGGGCAGTTTGAATGTGTGTGAAGGAGTGCTCTTATCAGTCTGATTTGTTCTGATTTATTTTGCTGGGACATTCAGCAGATTAACTTCTGTGACTATTACAGATAGGAAAATTGTCTGCATCATCTCCTTAAAAGGGCTTGGGATTTAGAAGACAACAGCTTTGTGATCTTTGTCTCCCACCTTGGGGTTTTCCATTGTTAACACTATATTTAAGCTTTGAGTAAAGTAAGACCAACACTCAGGGCAAAGGAAATATTTAAGAAATCTCATACATGTCATGTTTTCACAGTATGATAAATAGGTTAAATCGATAAACACAATAAAATCGAGACGGGGGAGGGAGTGTATGTGTGTGTTTGTGTGCTTATCCTCAATATGTCTGTCCTGGAAAATACATCTACTTTTAAAAATGGAGCATTATTTTATTTTTCTGATCTGGCAGGACAGATGAGGTCAGAACAAACTGTAAGCTGCAGAAATTGCATTAAGTGCTCCATCTGTGGAGTTCAGAACCATGGCTCTTTTTGTTTTATCATCTTACGCTAATAATGAATCTTTTGCCTTTCCTTTTATGAATGGGCCTCAAAAGATCTAAATAAGGTTGTAATGTATAGCAAAAACATAATATAAAGTGGGGGTGGGATCGTTACTGTACTGCATTCAGTATAACATTTGCCATAATATATTATGCCCCCTATTTCTTTAATCCTTAATCTGACATGCACACAGTATGTTAAAAAGAAATGGTAATAATAATGGTCTAAGGAATGTGCTTTTTTATTCCCCCTCCCTGCAGAGATTTGCCTGCTGACTCGAGGCAGAAGGACGGCCAGCGTGAGAGCAGATAACTACTGCCGCCTGTACTCTCTGTCGGTGGACAACTTCAACGAGGTGCTGGAGGAGTATCCCATGATGAGGAGGGCCTTCGAGACCGTGGCTCTCGACCGCCTGGACCGCATCGGTGAGATAAAGCCTCTCTTCAGTCTGCCAGCCATATTGGACTGTAGTTTAGCACTTCACACATAAGAACAACCCGTAAGATATTGTGATACTATTTAAAACATGTGCATAGGATGCAGAGCACACATAATGATGTCTATCTGTCATGTCAGCACCTTTATACTCTGCTTTTAACAAAGGCAAGGCTATGTTGCTGCCCTGAGGTTGAAGCATTGTGTTAAAAATGTTTGTACTAACATTCAGGAGAAAAGCTGGGATTAGAGTGAAGATAACATGGGTTTACTCGTGGGTTACAGATAAGTGGGTTGCCACCACTATCAATTACAGTATGTGGACAGAGGAGACTACCAGACATGGAAGAGTCGACACAGCAAACATCATGACAGGCCCTCAAAAATACAAAGCATGTTTAGATGTAGTAAAATGTAAGATGTAAAAATATGTGGTTTTCATGGGAGTCTGAGAGCAGGAGACCAGTATGTACCACTTTGTGTTTGGCATTTACCTTGTTACCACAATATATTAATGACATTTATTAAAGTGACCTTATCTCAGGCAGAGCTGATGCCTGAGATGAATTCAAGCAGTGACTGGTAAGTTTTTATTCTCCACCAACCAACCCCCCTGTCTGAAGCTCCATTTCAATTTGTCTTTTTTCAACAGGGAAGAGGAACTCTGTTCTTCAACATAAAGTCCAGCATCACCAAAGTTCAGGCACGCTTAACTTCCAGGAGAGCGAGATCATCCAAAGAATAGTGCAACATGACCGTGACATGGCCCACTGCACCCAGCTGATCCAGACCAGCGCCGCCCCCGCTCCCCCCTCACCCACGCCGGTCATCTGGGCCCCGCTGATCCAGGCTCCCCTCCAGGCTGCTGCTGCCACCACCCCTCTGGCTCTGGCCTTGGCCCACCATTCCCAGCTGCCTCCCATCCTCTTTCACCACCCTCTGGCCCCGGGGTCCGGCTCCTTCAAGGACCTGTCTGGCCTTCCAAAACGAGTCCATATCGGAGCGAACGCGTCCAGCGGCTGCGGTTCAGGGCCCGGCTC
This sequence comes from Centroberyx gerrardi, assembly GCF_048128805.1. NCBI lineage: Eukaryota > Metazoa > Chordata > Actinopteri > Beryciformes > Berycidae > Centroberyx > Centroberyx gerrardi. The sequence goes on along the minus strand of NC_136000.1, from coordinate 12,649,295 downwards.
TCCTGCCGGCTCCACCAAATTCCGCTCCGGGGTCGACACTCCTATACTGGCCTCCCTCAGGGCGCAGCATCTCTCCACTGCCACTATGTCGCCCACGCTGCCCTCCCAGCCCACCTTCACCAGCAATCTGGCCGCTCTGCCTCAGCTCCCACATCAACCTCAACCCCATCCTCTCCAGTCCGGCTTGGCTTCAGTCTTCCCCGTTAGCCAGGCCTCGCTCTCCTCTATCTGCACCGCCCAGCTTCACTCCCAGCCCCTCCATGGTGCTATGACCACCTCACCCCATCCAGCAGCTTTGCTCCAGCAGGCGGCGTCAGGGAGGCTGACAGGGCGATTCCCAGCCCCCTCCGCCTCCGCCATAAGCCCTCTGATCTCCAGCTCAGTCGGCCCCATCCTAAGCCAGCTGCAGCAGCCCTCTCACGCCAGCACTCAGCAGATGGGGTCCAGTCATGACAGAGCAGGCAGGACATCCAGTGGTCTGAGCCTCCACCATTTTCCCTTCACTACCAGCACCCACTCTTCCAGTGGATACGCGCCCGAGCAGCCGGTGGCTGGAGCCGGATTCGGGGCCTCGGCCTCCCTGGCACAGCACAGCCTGGCGGGCCTCCAGTCTGTTTTCCTGCCCCAGGTTCTGCCTGAGCACTCCGCCCTCGCCTCCCTGGCCCAGTATGGCTCTGGTGAGGCCACGCCCTGCTGCACCCCTCCAGTCCCCAGTCCCAACATCCAGAGCCCGGTGATGGGCAGGACTGGGTACCGCGGTGAGCTCCCCAGCACCATGGGCTCTCACAGCTCCCTGACTCCTCAGACCTCATGCCCTGCCAGGGTGGCCTGTACCCTCAAAGAGAGGGCCGAGTCCTCGGTGGATCTCTTTACCCAGGAAATAAAGACTATCTCAGGCTCTCACAGCTCCATACACCAGGAAAGGCCTTTGGCCATGAGCTGCTCCTCAGAGGGGTCGGGGGCAGCATTCAGCCCCTTCTCCTCCTCCAAGGCTGTCAGTAAACCCTACAGCCCTATCCCGGGACAGGCCACCCCCGTGAGTCGGACACAGTCAGGGCCTGAACCTCAGAACCAGTCCGTGGGCGTCCGCTCTCCCCACCCTCGATCCCCTGCTAAGATGTTAGAGACAGAACACAAACAGTCCAAACTTCCCTCCAACTTGTGAGGTTAAAACACACCCTCCTTTAATGCCTGAACTATGGGAAGATAATTTCCTCATCTGCATTGTTTTTACCACTACTTTGCTCATTTTTAAGTAGGAGGGTGTGTTATTCTAATCATATTGGAGATCAGTGGTTTCTTTTTTATTCAGAGTGAATGGATCATGGGTAGTAAGGGACAATGTTGGATATTTTTTTCTACAGGACATTGCTACTTTGAATATAGTAATAAAATCCAAAACCTATTGATGGATATATATATACAACCTCATGAAAATATCAATCGTTATATGTATTATATTATAACCACACTCTGTGATTTGTTATTTGTTATAGGTATTTGTTTAAACCCTCTTGTCCAGGCAATTTTGTGTAACCTTTTAGCCACACCCATTTAGTTGGAAAATTGTCAACAACTGTATCCAGTTTTGAATGAAACCAAAAATTGCTTTCCTTTTTATATCCTTTCTCACAGTTGAGTGTGTTGTGTGAATGTAAGGTTACCCTTAAGCGATTCAAGGAGAAACAGACTGTGCACTTTGCTCGTTTCAGAGATCACCTAGATGATGGTACGTCTTCCAAGATAGTGTTTCAGCAATATTGCACACCCAAATGGGTTTGGTAACACAAATCAGTTCGCATTCAAAAAAACTGAAGTAATGAATGTAATGTAATGTCATTCTGTCATAAGAGCGGGATATTTGCTTTAAAAATCCATCCTTGCGTTGGAGGTGAATGTGTTGAACATGAAGGCTATTTAACAATGGTGATTCTCATTCGACCATTGGGAAGTATAACTAGTTACGGTCTGTAAAAGGACCTGGCACAGAACGGTTGTTGACAGGGAGACAATGCACACATTTCCATCCTGTCCTTCCACAACCGCTCTGGCGTGTGGAGAGCCGCACAACTGATGCCAACTCATTTCAGTCTGAGGATAATGAAGGTGCAGCATATACACCTGAGCCAAGGTTTGTGTGCCATTAGCACTGTATGCAATAATCTGTGTTTTTTATGGGTATACAAAGGTACTGTGAATTGAAGCACTTGTCCTTTTCAATAGGGAGGAGTCAATGAATGAGATGGTCTTTAGTTAGATAGAGCAGAATAGAATTAAAGCTAGGTGATAATAAAGCAATTGTGGATAATCAAACATCCTAAAGCCAGCGATGCATTAAGATTGATCTGAATGTTTCTTGCACCAATCAAAGGGCTAAAAGCGGTTACTTGGACACATGGTTAACGAGAAACCCTGATGGGTCATATTGCTGCATATTTACCTCTTTCATTGTACATTATTTGATTGTAAAATTTGACATCTGTTGTTGAACAACTGCTGCTTGTGACGCTATGCTGAATCAATAAGAACTCTATCACTGATTGCTTTTTTTTTTTTTTTTTTTTTTTTAAGTCAACAAACCAGACCTATAAATATCTTAAATCCTGCTTCTTGTTAATAATTTCGTGTATTTAGATAATACCACTCTCCGGACCTCTGACCGGCCAGGGACTGAGATTAGCTGGTCAGCAGGTCACAACATGGAGGATCCTGTCCAGTGGCTTTAGCTGCCTGGTTACTGAACCTGAGGCTGAGGCCGGCTCTGACTCTGACCCCATGGGGAAGAGAGATACCATCAGTCACTAGCCAGTCACTGCCAATGGGCTCGATCAATCCCTCATTACTATTCTCCTCCAACCCCCCCACCACCTCAGCACCTGCAGAGACGCCGGCTTGAGTTGAATATTACATTACTTTGAGTGCATTCTACTTAATGTGGAGTGGGGCGGGGGGGGGGTTTCATCATTCATATCTATCTATTTATATATTTATTTATCATTTTGCTGCCTTTTAACCACCAAATTTAATGATTTCATCACCTATGTATGTTAGGCATATTTTATTTTAGCTATTGAATTCAATGCAATAAAATAACATATGGTCAAAGATGCTCTTTGTAACTGCTGATTTATTTTTAAGAGCAGCGCATATTGTGGCGTGAGGGAGAATCTGATCAAATGTTGAAGTCGCAGATTTTAAGCCGGATTATAAGTCATTTGTAACTGCATAGTGTCGTCTAGTGCCAGCATTCAAAATAGTCAGGATTATTATCTGCCATTTCTTTTCACTCGTCAATACAAAGAAAATTATCTGCCATGTACATGCAGTGACGGCTGCTGGATTAGATGCAGCTATACAATTTGTGACTTATGCAGAGTTTGATTTAAAAAAATAAATCTTTCCCCTGATCTTCTGTGTGAAAATGAAGCTTCCAGGCCGACCCAAAGCAAAAATACTCTTTTCATGTGTCATGCTGGACACATGGTATACAGACACACAGCCTTGATGTCTCTATAGTATTCCTCTAAAGCTCCACTAGATGGTGTAATTTGTGCTACAGGAGGACCAGACTAATGCATAGTGGCCCTACGTATGCAATATGTGGATTGTTTACTTTTAATTTTCATAAATGTTTGCGTCTACATTTTATTTCAAGCAACAAATTCAGTGTATGGTATATTTGTTAAAGCTTCATTTTTTCCCCAGTGCATTTTATAGAGAACTACGAATTTACCCCTAATTTCAAACATGGTGATCTAATGCTCGATAACACAGCTTTAGGTAGAAGTGTTACATCTGTATAGGGCTAGGGTAAGAGTATATTGTTGTCAAAAGTTGCTTTTTGCTATGTGTGTTCATGGAGTTGGAGTGGCTGAGTAAAGACACATGGCCTAAATATATCTTGACCTTCCCCCTCCCACTGGCCTCATTGTAATTTGGGGTTTCCCCTCCCACTGGTGGGGCCACGCTGTTGTTTTATTTAAAGGAGGGTGGGCAGACAACTGTCCTCATAAAGCATGCTTTCAGATAGATCGATTTCACTTATTTTGTACTCCCACTGTTCATACACAATCAAAAGTACACACAATAGCAGACAGACAGCAGGAAGACAACCAGCTTGTAAGTGTAATGCAATCCGTTGTAACATGGGTCACATACAGCATGAACAATAATGTAAAATGTGTTTTACTTGAATACTGGAATTGAGGAAATGCTACTCTTGTTATGGTATAATGTTGTGGTGAATAAGACAGGGAAGAAAAACACAGTTGATCCAAGTGTTCCTTTTAATGGATGGAAACAAAATCATGCCAGACCACTTCACAATCCAGATGGGCACTGTGTACCAAATGTCAGTTGAGTTCTGTACGTCACACAGGAGAAAACCATTACAGTGCAGAGCTGCACTTGTTCATCCCAGGTACTCATACCGTAAATGAACAAAAGATTAAGGAACAGACATAATGTGTTCTTGGAGTGTATTTGTGTGACAATCATCTGACTCCTTTTACACTGAACGCAGAGGAACATTGATCTCCACACTGTTCAACATGCAAACGCAGTCAGGCACGTGGCAAAGTGACCAAAACACATGACAGGAGAGTTTGCATTAAAAGGTTTTCAGTCGAGTGCAGCCTCTGGCAGGAGAACTAGACGGTGACAGGAATCATGGAGTTACTGTCTATGAACGACAACACCAGAAGTCCTTTGAAGAAGTGGCCTGGTGTTGTCTTTCTGTTGGTTACGTAGACGGCTTTAGGAAAAGTCTTGTGGGAAGAAGATGACCTCTAGAGGGGGAGGGCTGTTACAGGAGAGGGGAGGGGGAGCGGTTACTAATGTCCTTTGATGAAGTTCAAGGCACAAGCACAACACGCATGGTGTTGGTGTAACCAGAGCCTGGGCGCCAGCCGGTCACAACAATGACCACATCACCAGACTTGAAGAACTTGCGGTACTTGCCTATGGACAGAGAAGAGTAAGTACAGAATTAGTGATAGAGCGGTGCAGGGAAGCTACCAAACCATATTAATATGTAAACATAGGCAGTCCTACAAAATTCTTCTATATCTCTCTGTCACTCCCTCTTCTTATTTTACTTGACTGACAAAAATCCCCTTATTTGACTAATTTGAACTAAACCCATAAACAATCAGATGGACCACTCACCAACTTCCATGGCAAAGTTCACACGCAGGTCAACATCCTCTGCCCAGACGTCATTGGCGGGCTTGGTGTAGAGGACGGGGTAGATGCCGCGGTACAGGTGGGCCTGGCGGGCGGTCTGGCCACAGCGGGTCACAGCAATGATGGGGGCACGGGGCCTGTACCTCGACAGCATGTGAGCAGACCTGCAGGTGACAAGTACAAGTTACACTGTGAGACAATTCCTACAAATATACTGAACTGAAAGGGGATCAAATAATGTTTAAAATCATCGATTTAAGTGAATGCCAAAACTAAATTATGCCATTATCATGATGAAATCCACCCAGCTGACAGTATGTTTTCTGTATCATGTGCTTGTGCGTGTGAACTCCCAAGTGGAGAGGAATGAACAGGGAGTTAAAATTAACTGCTAAAATGTCAGGGTTCAGATCTCAAAAGGTCAGAAGTGGATTACAGATTGTGAGTGCAGTGAAAGTTGGCACACTTCGTATGAGCCAAGGGCTTCTGTTAGAGGTCCAGCAGTGGATAAAGAGATACGATGATGCACCCATTTCTTCCCTCATAGTTAATGCTGTGCTGGAGAATATTGTGACTCAGAGCTTTGAGTGGGTAAAGCAGAGACTTGTGGGAGGTACGTTTCTCCTTGCATCCGTACCTGCCAGACTTGGTGAGCACGATGATGGCGCTGGCGCAGCACTTGAAGGAAGCCTCGACGGCACCGATAGCGACAGACTCGGTGGGGTCGCGGGTCAGATGAGAGGTGCGGCGCAGCTCCTCGAACATCTGCCTGTGGAACATGGCTGCCTCAGCCTCGCGGGCAATCTGAACATGTGAAGACAAATAAAAAATGAAAGAGAGGGAGAGTAGTGTCAGGCTTGAATCAAACACCTTGTTTACACCTCCAGGAGTTAGTTTGTATTCTATAGGACAACCATGATGCACTCTAAATCTAAGCTAAGTGGCAGATGAATGTAAGGGTAAGAAAACAAAGGACGGTTAACCTAAGCGCAGAGGTCTGCATACCTGAGAGCACACTGAGACCTGAAGCTAAACAACAGCGACGGCCATGATGTCCAGGGACTGTTGCTGTGCGGTGCAGATCCTCAGACACATGCTAATTGAGCAATATGATCACACAGTTAACAGCAAAATGCAAGAGACATGAATAGATGCCAGGTTTGGTAGCAGATGGATGGAGGGAGGGGTGGGAGAAACAGGGATACACAAAGCAAGTTCAACATATAATATACAAGCAGTTAGTAAAACCCAAGCCGAAACCCAAACATATACTGTGCTCACAACATGGAAGTTATTATGCTATATACTCATTCTACATGATGTACAAAATGTAACTCACACCATACAGCTAGCTTTAACAGATATAAAAAGTCTTTCATAGTGTTGACATTTATTGCCTCAAGAGTCTGAAGTGTTGGTCAGTTGTATGTTATTCATGCATGCACCTTGACACATGACTGAACATGAAGAAACACTAGGAGCATGTGACCAGTGGGGGGCGCTCTCACCCTGTGCTGTGTGCGCACTGCCTCCAGGGGGTAATCTCCCTTGGCGGTCTCACCGCTCAGCATGATGCAGTCATTGCCGTCCAGGACAGCGTTGGCGACGTCACTGGCCTCGGCACGAGTAGGACGTGGCTTCTTGACCATGCTCTCCAGCATCTGAGGGACAACAGCAAGAGATTTACTGCACATGCATGTTTATACACTTTTTTTTTTAGCTGGTGCACAGGGATTCTTCTCTGTCAACGAGTCCTCTTACTGATAATGTCACGGACCTGTGTAGCACAGGTGATGGGTTTGCCGATCCTGGTGCAGCGGCCGGTCATCATCTTCTGGGCGAGGAAGACCTTCTCTGTTGGGATCTCAATACCCAGGTCACCGCGGGCAACCATGATACCGTCGCTAACCTCCAGGATCTCATCAAATCTACAGAGCAACGAGATCACGGGATGAAATAATTCTGTGTGGCAATTATCTACAGGTTCAGATCTGTCCGTTGGTCATCCACCCACCTGCGCACACCCTCGTGGTTCTCCAGCTTGCTGATGATCTTGATGTCCTTACCCTTCTCACCCAGCACTTTCCTGACGGCTTGCACGTCAGCGGCCTTACGGATGAAGGAGGCGAAGACCATGTCGACGCCCTGCTCCACACCGAACTGCAGGTCCTGAATGTCCTTCTCTGACACAGCAGGGAGGTCCACAGCAGCTCCGGGCAGGTTGACACCCTTCTTGCTGCCCAGCATACCGCCATTCTCAATCTCACACATCAGGTAGTTGTTGCCTTAGGATGTACAGAATGAAGATAGGCTTGATTTCCACCATTTGGCAAAAAGGTAAAAACAAAAACAAAACAGTCCAGTCTATCTGTATGTATGGACAGACTGGATGGAACAAACTGGCTTACCAACTTCCTTAACCTTGAGGGACATGAGACCATCATCAATGTAGATGTGGCTTCCGACCTCCACAACCTTGGTGATGTTTTTGTAGTCGAGCCACAGCACTTTCTCATCACAATTTTCCATGTACTGGTCGTCCAAAGTGAGCTTGATGGTCTCGCCCTTCTTCAGCTCAACCTCAGCAGTGCCGCTCTAAACAAGACCAGGAGAGAGCTGTTATTTGCGCACAAAATCAATCAATACAGTTCTGTAATAACACTGGAAATGGGCTCATAATTGAGAAAGCAGGCCTTAAAGCTTTCCTTATGTAGCTCTATTTGGCTATAACTCACTCCCTTGATGAGTCCAGTCCTGATTTCTGGTCCCTTGGTGTCCAGAGCAATGGCCACTGGTCTGTATTCAGCAGTGCCGGGCACAAAGCTCTCAGTTGCCTCACGGACGTTCTTGATGGTCTCGGCATGGTACTGTATGGTATGAGGCATTAGACAAGTGTTATAAGTTTAAGTTTATGAAGTACTCACATGGCAGCTGACATGTCATCTGAAATATGTGAGCATCACAATACTATTTAGTTTAAAACGTACACATCATGCGATAAAAATGAAAAAATAATAAATAGTCACATAATAGATTAGCAAAACATTGTGGGATAAAAAGACATTTCAGCACATAGCCAGGTAAAAAAAACTGACTGTACTGAATACTACAATAACTGTACTGAATACTAAAATATATCCAGTATAGCATCCAAAGTGAACAAATTATTACACTACAATAATTAACAGTAAGTCATTAATATAATCATTTTCTTAATTTAGGTGGAGAGGGGTTACATTGTTGGGGTCAATGTGTCAAACAAAGAGGAAAATTAAGTTGCCAAAGTAGTAGGAGGGGGACAAACTTGGTCGCACACTGTCACACTGGACAGCACAGGTTACATAACTATGTAATAAATCTTGACTGGGCAACTGCAACACATGTTCGGCACATGACACTTTCCAAGCTCGGTGTATATAAATAGCTTTACAAAGACTGTAATGAGGCATTCAACGAATAGTTGTCATAAAGTTTGACCAACAGTCTATACAAATGCAAGTTCTAGAAATCAAATACTCTCCACAAGCATTACATGGATGTACTAAATGCATGCAACATACAAAAAAGCAGAATGACAAAGGAAAAGTCCATTCTGAACATTGAGTACTGTCTTCAGCCATAACGAATGCCTTGCCCATGTTGGCCTCACTGAATACACTGTTGCTAAGAGGCTGATACTCAGAGAAGACTATTTATAGCTGTACCGACAACTGACACACCAGTGAGACAGAGGTCAAATTTCCTCTGCCCTTCTCATAACAAATTGCTTATTCATTTAGTGTTATCCTGGAATTTTTTAACTTTCATGTATGCTGTTGATAACATATGGGGGCAAAGGCTGAAATGTACACACTGCAGTTTATAAGACTGACTTCTTTCCTGCTGTGCTTTACTTCATATCGTTGTCAACCCTGAAGCGGTGCCTACAATTCTCGACCACACCAATGCACAGGCAATTCAAGAGTCAGTCTGAGAGTTGAGTTACACCGAAAAGAAATAATCACTGCTGTTAACCTTTGAAGGGCAACGATTAAAATATCAAAGGCAACTCTGGGTAACCATACTACAGCTGGTGACAGGTTTTTAGGCTCATCCACTCAGGTGACACTCGGTGAAAAAGGTAAAAAGGCATGACTTTTAAAGGGGAGAGGTCAGTAGTCTAAGGTCAGTTCAAACTGACTATGATCTATGATGCAGTTGGCTGGACAAGCTGCAACATATAGAAGACACTGGAGCCACTGAGGGGCAAATACGAGCTCACAGATCAACTTACAGTTACCAGGGTGCAAGTGTAATGTCACACTGGCTGTTGCGCCGTTAAATGCATGAAGCTTAGGAGGCGCAAATCGTAAATCATAATCAGGCACCACCATTGAAATACATCATTTTTTGTGTTTCTCATCCTGCACTGACCTCGTGTGTGCCATGAGAGAAGTTCATTCTTGCAATGTTCATCCCAGACTTGATCATTTCCTTGGCCATGTCCACAGAACGGGAGACGGGTCCTGCATCGAGACAGGCGAAAGAAGGGAGCTTACAGAAAGATACAGGACTAAAGCATATGGATAATAAAGACCCACTAAGATCATTTGAATGAAGTGTCAGTGTAACATCAGACTCTGAATCAGTGGTATTTGGGATTGGGTCTGACCGATTGTGCAGATGATGCCGGTGTTGCGAGACACGGCGGGCTCGGAGTCGATGTCCAGCAGGCACATGTGCTCCAGGTGGGTGTCAGCCATGGCAGCATGCAGCTGCTGGGTCTGGATGATGGCAGAGCCCGAATCCTTTGATTTCATCATGATTGGATCGTGTCTGTGGGAAAAGTCCTGGGGAGACAGAAAGGGAAACAAGTGATCAGTTAGGACATACTTAGCATCTGGTTGACAACTCCTCACCTCTGACACTAAGGTTAGAATAGGAGACATTCTTTTTTTGCATGTGTTCAAGACGGGATACATTTCAGGTCAATGCTTGGGTTTATCATCTTGATGGTGGCACTGTGGCTCCTGATGAATTATTGCCTCTACTTACTACCATCAGGTTACAAGAGCACAGAAACGGCAACAGAATATTGAATGATTGCGAACACATTAATATAAAGAGTACGGAAAGTCCATCCAAGGAATATTAAATGAGGATCAATTAATTCTCTCAATGGGAAAGTAAATGCTTATGATGAAGTGCAACCTCTCCATGGATGGCACAGTGAATTTTAAGCCTCTATGAGCCACGAGTGGAAAGTGGCTGTGCAAGCTGACCGAACAGCCTGTGCAAAGAGCAACAAAGACAGTATGTGCCTGCGTGACTGCACACTCCTGCATTCCAGTGGGACTTAATGTGGAGCAAGAGGAGCCGGTCACTTTTGACAGAGGAGAAAGGTGATTCACACACAAAAAATAACTTCAGAACTCAAGGAGAATACTGAAAACTGTATTTATAAAGCCCAAGTTGAATGTTAGCAGCTGGTTGAGAATCTAAACATTGTGCAATATAGGACAATACAGAGTTATCAGAATTTAGCAGGCAGTAGGTGTAGCCTACTGCCTGCAAGAGATATGCAGGATGCATGACAAAAGTTGCCAGTTGTCAGTTTAGAGTATTTGTGGACTGCAGAAACACACCATTGGCAAAAGGCACATATTTATGTGATACCAAGAGGAGCAATTTCACAACAGTCTATGGGAAAACAAACAGCTTATTGAAGAAATGAAAGTCCAATGTTGTTGTTTTTTAATAATATATTAAAACTTTTCCTTGTTTGCACATCAAAGAAAGGGCTAAGCCACCTTGCAGGTATTTATGACTAATAGTTATAAAGGTAGTACTCAAAACAACGTGTTGACAATAAAATGGACTATATAGGTCATACATTACTGTTTATTTCACTATAGGAGAAAGGTTTATAGAAACGTAAAAGTGCAGCACAAAATACATTTGCTCGCTTTTGTGGCAAATTAATTTTGCAGTATTGGTCTAGGTAGCCTACTATAATAGGCCTATATATATATATGTATATATATATAATACATTTTGAGCTAGCCTACTGAAGATCCCTACTTGAGTTTGTAAATTGAGTCAATAGTTTTACTAGTGATTTGAAATGACTTTTTTGCTATTAACTCAATACATTAATGCAAACAATAATTCGGACTAGTCAAATATTATCTACACAATCCATGAAAAGCCTTTCCTCTCTCCACCAAAAAGTTCAATCCACCTGTTGATGGCAGGCTGCTACTCACCTACTGGGTGAACTTTGCAGGGGACCAATGCACCGATGGCTGCGCTCGCGCGACAGTTATTCCCCCAACTAACCGGGACTACTTTCCTGTGTGAACAACCAGTATCCATCCGACATAAGGATATAGGGCGGGACACTAATGCTATCGCTATTTGTGCAGCGAATTAAACACACATTTATCTTATGTAAGTTTTGTTTTTTTTACTTAACATGATGAGTCACAGTTCAATCCCGAATTTCCATATAAAACACAGAAATATGAAAAATATTGAGGGAGGATACAACACAGATGTGAGTGTTGTTCGCCCGGCCAATCACAGAGCTTTCCTGTGGTATTTAAACATGAGCCTGGGTCATCAAAATCTGTTCACTGGGTCACACTAAATTATGGGTTACAGCCATGTGTGACACTGGTTGGTTCATATGTATTGACATCTATGGGATTAAAAGCATGAAAACATACAGATAAAAAAGCCTCAACAGGCATCACAACACATCACACATACACACACACACATTTATATTATTATAAGATGCGTGTGAGGACCTGTGCTGACTGTGTTAATTCCCTGACCTCTAACCCCAACCTCCACCCTCTCCACTAGGCATAACGTGCCCCTTTACCCCAACCGAAACCTAATCCTAATCCTAAATCTAACCTTAACTCTAAACCAAAGCCATAAACAAAAATAGACTCCTAAAGAAGTGAGGTCTAGTCAAATGTCATCACTTTGGAATTTTCCCTTATCTGTATATGCATGTAAGGACATTTGTTCCTTAAAAGTACAGAAATACCCCCCCCCCCCCCCACCCCCCCACCCCACCCCTCCACACCCCCACCCCAACACACACACACATACAAACAACTCAATTATGTTACATTTTGGCTTTGATTTGCGCAAATGCTGGGCCATTGAGTTTGCTTCAAATTACAATTCCTGGATATTTTATGAATTGTATACTTTCAATTTGTTCGTCCTTGACTTTTGTGGATGCGCAATCATCCTTCACTTCAAAATCAACAATCATCTCGTTTATTGTTTTACTGTTTGTGTGTTTATTTGTAAAGATTTCATGTCACACCACTGGACAAACCAGGATGGGATAATTTTAGACTGACTTTTGGAACGTAACAGGGGAGGTAGCGTCTGCATTTCATTTGCAGTCATGATATATGACAGCCCTAATGCATATACTGTATAGAGGAGACTAGCTTGAGACACTGTTATGGTGTTTTGAAGTCAGGCAAATAAGTGCAACTAAGCATGAGAATAACATATAGTCCAGGATATGGCAGATATTCAGCTGATGCAATCAAAAAGCAGATGCTTATTGATCAGCCACACTGGTGCAAAGTTAAGCCTGGCATCCATAGAAAGTAGGTGTTGGTTGGCAACATTTCTAAGCATCCATTCAAGTACTTTGCAGGCAAGTAAGTGGCAGCCAACTAAAGTAAGCTGCTAATATAGCACACATACCGTATGCACAAATGCTTACATTACACTCAGTTAAGTATTATAACATATTGTAAAACATCATTAGGTGTGTATCCTATATGCACACTCTGCTTCACACTTACCACAAAAATAGAAAAGGTATTCTTTATCATCATGAATATTGGTGCAACACACATTTCAGTTCATATTACATAATGATAGTGCTGAGTAAGACTGCCTATAGGCCAAAACTGTGGAAGGGGAAGCCAATGTTAAACACTATTAGCATGTCATTAAAAACTCAACAAAAATATATTTTACTGCCAGTCCTTGAAATGAATCAAACAGGTAATGCTGAAATTTAACCCATTCTGCATGCATGTCATACCCCATTTTATGTATGTTTCTAATGTTTCCCATCCCTTCAGCAGCTGCTGCACAAATAAAGCTTGTAAGTGCACATTCACTTTAAACTCACAGACAAATCAATCCAATGTGATATTTGTTCTTATGGAAACTGATTCCATGTAATGATTTAAGGAAATAACTATATGGACTTGAAGTACGATATGGTATAAATCAAATCTAGAATTGCTCAAATTTACTGTATAGATAAAAGGAAAAGGAGGAAACTGAGGCTTAAGAAGTAGGCAGTATCATGCATAATTACATGCTCAGTACATGCTCAAATAAAACAGATATATGAGTGTGAGGGGGCATAAAAGAAACACATTTCAGTTTCATTAATTGTTTGTTCTTGCATAAATTATGTTAATTTATGTGTAAAGGGTTAATTACATATATGGCTGCCGTTCTCTCATGGTATATTTTAAGAGTTGAGTCACTATCAGATGGCCTTGGCAGGGACAGGACTCCATACGACATGATGTCCAACACGTTTAGGACATACTGTACCACAGCATAAAACTAGATCCACTCACACCCCACCCCACCCAGTGAACCCTGCTCAACAGCCATGTATGCTTTGCAGAATGTTATTCAATACAAACAAAATGCGCTGTCTCAGCCCTGCCCAGTAATACACAAATTATTAACAGCTTATAGATGACCCCCTTTTTTAAATTTCCATATAGCTGATCAGAACAATAATAAGCCCTATATAGCATAGGGACCACATTGAAAAACTGACACATTCAAATGTGGAGTCTTGTGTAAGCTATGTGTGTTTTTTGTTTTGTTTTTCTTTGTTACCGAAGTGCAGGTAAGTCTCTCAGATTTCTATAGTTTTAGCACCCTTGTCTGTTCTAGTCACTGAATATTAAGAACTTGAAAATATGTGTTGCAATGTGTAAGTGCCATGGAAAAGATTGGGTTTGTTCATCTACTGCAGGAAGTTTGAAGTTGTTTTGACAAATTTTAGGTGGTTAGAAGGAGTCTTCACTGTGACCACAAAGGCCCTCAGAGAACCTTAAAAAATGGCCCTCTACTCAAAAGCTGTTTTATGTTGTGAGTGTTGTGAGCAAATTGTGAAAACCAAACCAAACAAAACAAAACAAAAAACCAAACCAAACCAAACCAAACCAAACCAAACCAAACCAAAACAAAACAAAATATCTTGTCTCTATAATTGTATTGTTTCTATAATATCTTATCTATATAATATCTTGTCTGAATCTAAGTGCCTTATATGCTTCCTAAATATTCTTGAAATCGGTAGATCCTGTGACACTCCCTGCCTCCCCACCACATTTTTTCGCATGTGGTCAGGATAAAATAGGCATCAGGCAGTGGAAATCTAACTCCAAACCTACCTTCACCCTTCACTCCTTATAAGGATAACATGCTACCTATGAAGTGCAATACCTAGGCTTAAATTAAGACTGTAAAGTTGGTGATACTAATGAAGTGATCACTTCTTCCTTTCTTCAGCTCTCCCAAAACAAAAGCCAAACTCATGCATATGTTTTAACAACATGAAGCTCCTCTGAATATGGTTTTGCAACCTCGTTTGTGTTTATTTGATAGCAATTTTATGAAACATTTTGTATTTATATTCTAAAAGAAAATATAATATGTATTATATTATATGTATATTATATTTGTATTATAACACAGGTCAAAATTATATGTGGCATGCTTATTTTGCCTGATATTCACAAATGAAATAATTTAGGCTATCTGTTTCTATTCCAGTTCAAATACCTTGTTTGTTACCATCACCAATTTAGTTTTTGTAATTATTTTTTTTATTAATGACTATTTATGCACTCAGCAGCTTTATATCATGGCATGAAGTATACAAGGTTGGAATATGTTATGCGTCACATTTATTGGAATGTTTTGAAGTGAAAAAAAAGTCTGTTACATCAAAATGAAACAAATGTCTTGTAAATTTACAGTATGTAAACTATCAGATAGACTGTTGCTGGTCTTCCCTCTCTCTCTCTCTCTCTCTCTCTCTCTCTTTCTCTCTCTCTCTCTCTCTCTCTCTCTCTCTCTCTCTCTCTCTCTCTCTCTCGCTCTCTCGACAACAGCTCTCTCTTGTGGGTGATAGGTTGAAGTTTCCTGTTCATTTTATTACAAAGCAGCTCTGCTTGGTATACGTTACAAGCCGCTGAACAACTGAACCACGTTGAATTGTTTAGTTTACAGGAGCAGGGATTTATTTCAGTTTGTGACCTGTTGAATCTGTGCTCCCTGAATATCTGCTCAGCTACTGCAGCAGATACTGTACAGAGACATATGACTGGTTTCACCCCTGTATCATTCTATATGAACCATATGCTGTTCATTTATCTTGTAAGTTTGATTGTTGTATATCTATTCTATTCTGTTCTATTCTGTTCTACTGTACTCTAATTGGATTTTCAGAATCATTCATGCTGGCAAGTGGCAAACATACACCTCCCACTCAACACCTACTCGTGTCTAAGTAGATTACATTGAGGAAAGCACTTGTTGAGGGAAGACTTGCACAGATGTATGCAGTCCTCGAAGTGTCTAATCTGGCCAGACTGAGGAGCAGCAGGTGGCGGCTAACAAGGGTAACTGCCGATTAAGGTCAGACTGCACTGCACCAGACAGACAGGAAGACTGGGAACAAATGCCAAACATCATCCACATCACCATCCATCAACCCTGCCACCAAGGATCTTTGGGCTTCAACAGAGTCCGCTTATAAACCTGACTCATGAACCTGACTCCTTTAAGAGTCTGCAGGATAGTATGATACTAATCAAACTTATTACAGAGAGAAAAAGTTTTTTTTTTTTTACATGACCCCTCATCCTTCCGCTTTTACTTAAGTGTAATATAACCGGGGGAGACATGGCACTCTTATATCACACAACAGAAATACAGCGAATGCAAAAAATCATGCAATAAAAACACTGGAGTCACAGTTCAAAATGATTATCACTGTGGAATAATGAACCCCAAATTAAACCCCATATCCCTCCTCAGCTTCTCCTCTCTCTGGATCAGGTTCAGCTGATCTGGCTCTCAGTCTCTGCAGCCTATCATGTGACTTTGAAGTCCAGCACTGAGCATGTGTGACTTTCTGCTGTTCAAACCCAGAGGGGGAGAGGATAACTAGGAGCGGCAGCCAAACACAGAGGGCCAGCCAAGCTATCTAACAGGAATATCCATTTGCTGTTTTCATGACTTATTATGTTGACTTTTGATTTTCTTTCGTGACATTTTTTCACATTATCAGTGCCTTGTTTGTTGAAGAGGGATATGTGGAAGCTCCAGTTTTTCTCAGCCAGGAAAGGTAAGAACTAAATTTTTGTTTGTGCCATTGACATTACCATACATACTTGTATTTTCCTGTCTTTTGAATCAAATATTGATAGTAATATGCTCATCCACATGAAGTTATCGTAGAGGCAGCAAAACTAATTAAATCATACATCTTGATTTTCCCAGCCTATTATTTTATCATATCAATCACAATGGAACGGAAAGAATAGACTGTTGATTATTGCTGAAGAGGTGCCAATGAACTGAACAAATGGTGAGTCAATGAGCCCACATTTATCCCCTGTTCTTCCTACATTATATTGTTAATGTTACAAGTCTGGATATGGTAGACTGTAAAAAGGCTAGACTAATGTGTTTGTACTAACAGGCAATTTACTTCTCTGTACTACCAATATCAAATGTGATACGGTGGCTGTCAAAAGACTATTATATCAGTCATGTCTATCATATGTAGCACTGTAGAGTTCAATGTGGAGATGTAGTGTTTACTTCCTAAAGGCCTTGTAGATGTGTTGATCTCTGTGCCAGTCTCAGTGGCATAGTCACTCTACTTGGCTGTTTGTGTAGGCAGGTTGAGCCAAGGAGCAATTTAACCGTGTCAATAAGAGGATCTCTTGGTTGACCGTCTTTTTCCATTAAACCAACAGGAGATAGAGTGCCAGCACTGGACTGAAAGCCAAACCGATGAGGACAGTGACACAGAGGAGTTCATGTGTGGAATACAAGTAAACATTTGTTTCAGTATCTTGCTATGACACTTTGCAGTATAGCTTGCATAGCACAGAGCTGAGTAAACAATTATCTACAGAATGTGTTGCATATGAATTTTAGACTCAAATACACAAAATATCAGATGGTCAGTTGCTGTTGGAATGGAAATGGTTCTCTTGTGCTTATGTGCATATTATAGAATTAAGTTTGTGGGAGAGCAAAGGCAGGGTAACATATGGTAGATGCTAAAGTCTGTCTGATCATACAGCCTCTTAAGTTGTCTTCAAGTGTTTCTTCAAGTGTGTCACAGCATGCAGACATGCAGACTGAAACTTTCAAAGTTTCTGGTAATAATGTGAACAATGGCCTTCTCAAGTATTGTTCTAGAAGTCTGTGAGTAGCTTAATCCATTAACCCCCTGTGGTGTTGAGCTGTTCGGACCGTGTGTTTGTGTTTGCCTTGCCAGGGGAGCTGTGCTACTGACCTGCACCGCCACTCCCAACTCGACACAGATATAGAGGCAGTCAGGACTCTCTATTCAGACACTGCAGTCTCTGTCAGGTAAGGCGACCTGAACAATTCATACTGCCATGGCCTTGTAAGGAAGAGATCTCTGCTTTTCCGTATAATTGATTTTCTCTCGCTTTTATCTCATCTATTCTAGGGAGTATGGGACAATTGATGACGTGGATGTTGACTTGCATATTAATGTCAACTTTCTGGATGTAAGTTAACAATTTACAAATTTACACTAGTACATTGGATATTTTGACATGTTTGCTCCTGTGACATCTTGGGTTGTTTCATTCTTTCTGGGTGTGTCCAAAGGAGGAAGTGGCCAAGGCCTGGAAGATTAACCCATCAGAGCCCATTGTTATCCGTCTGCACCTTTCTCTGTCCCAGTATCTGGACGGACCTGGTGAGCAACAACAACAGTCTTCAGACTTTACTGTATATCAATGTGACACAAAATTAAGTGATGTTTCTCATCACAGCACCTTCAGTGGAGGTCTTCCAGCCATCCAATACTGACAGTTTCAGCCTTGGGCTACAACTACAGAAGTGAGTGCTCATACTACCCTTATAATATTTACGGCATTGGCAAATGTTAATAGAGGAGATGAATAGATTAGAAAGGTAATATGATTAGTACATAAGAACGATTAGAAGATTAGATGATTAGACGACGAAATGATTTCAATAAGGCAATTGCAGCATAAAATACACACAATTCCAAACAACAGTCAAAGGCAGTCAACTTTGAAGCTCCAGGCATCACTGCACATTGGCAGCTCCAAATGGGAGCGAGGTAACTGCTTGAAAAATTTGAACTTCAACACCAAGAAATGTAACATGATGTCAGTAAACTGCACACAATTATCACATAAAACAAAGCCAAACAAAACCTATTATAGTGTCACTGTATATCACTTACAGTGTCTTGTACAGTGTTTTAAAAAAGGTAGAAAGGTTCTTCACGTGGTCCCAGCTATCACCATAATCTGTTTAGTTCAGTGATGGATGAAGGAACGAATAAGTTCTTAACCCTCTGTGTTTTAGCCCTAGCCCTCTACTGATGGCAGTAAGACCAACCCATCATTTCTGTTCCCTAGTATCCTCAGAGTGTTCATATCTCAGGAGTGGAAAGATTTGACTAATGAGAACATCATAGTCCGACACAAGACCAGACACAGCTGGTTCAGACCTGGTGGCACAATCAAGAAGTTCCGTGCAAGACTTAGCATCTGGTCGCCGACATCAAAGTATGAGACTTTTGAATTAATTAAACTGTTTTTTATTTTTGAATGAATCTGTTATTGGGTATTCTATTCACTGCTCCCTCATTCACTGTCATCCAGGTCCAACGGGCTCCAGGAACCTACTGTGAGGGGTAGGGTCCTTCTGCCGGAGCTGAAACTGAACCGTCTAATGAATCGTACAACGTCCTACACTATCAAGAATCCCAAAGGAGAGCTCTTCACTTACACACCCAATGGAAAGGTGAGATCTCCTTTCTCACCTACGTTCAAGCTATGCTATTTAAAATCATACTGATCTTAAGTTCTGAAAGTGTATAACATTGTAACATAGTGTTTTTTGTTGTGTCCCTGTCTCCACAGAGAGTGGTGGTGTCAGCAGTCAAGTCACCAGCACATCTTAGTACCAAACAGCTGATAGAGCTGCTTTTCTCCTCCCAGGCCATCGGGCACTGTAAGACAGCCCCCACTCTGCATCATGGCTTCTTGGTTCAGGTAAAACTTTGTCCAGAAAGACATGAGCAATTAATTACTATTCTACTTTGTCAAAAAGGAAATTTAAACTTAGAAAAGGGACATTTCCTAGAGAAAATGTGTGGGCTTGCTTAAACAAGTATTGCTTAAACAACACGTTTCTTAACAAAAGAATCACTTGACTATCAATACACAGAAGAATACCTAACATTTAACATATAGAAGCATAAAACCTGAAGCAGAAAAGTAAAAATATTAGGAATTGAATAAACCTATACTTTTAAGAGCATGGATAGTAAAAAAAATGTGTCTTAGTGGAATATATCTAAAAGTAGCAGAGGCTAAAAGTAACTCTATGAAGCACTTTGATCAACATGCAGAAAAACACAACAGTTCAGAGTAGGAGTCAATCCTGGATCTCCCACATGAAAGACATGTGGGCAATGTTAACCACTCAGCTATAAGTCATGTTGGCATCAAAGGGCAGCAATAACTACCTACATTTTCTAAATCTGGCCACTAAGTGGTTGCTATTTGGTTACTAGATTGCACTGTATTGTGGCAGGGGCAGTTAAAGAAATAATAAGAGTAGGAGGATTAGCAGGAGTAGTTGTAGTAGTAGTAGAAGGAGGAGAACGAAGAGGAGGAGGAGTATTTGTAGGAGTAATTGGAATATTAGTAAGAGCAGGAGGAGTGGAAGGAGGAGGAGCAGTAGGAGTAGAGGGACTAGTAGGAGGTGTTGTGTAGTAAGAGGAGGATTTGTAGGAGCAGTAGTGGAAGGCTGTGAAATGCATTGATTACCATGAATTTAACAGTTCCAGCTACTGTGAATTGTTGCATCATCAGCTGATGATGCAACAATTCTCTCTAGTCTTTCTGAACATTCCACCAGTCATAAAAGAAAAGTTAAATAGTATGAAGAGAACCAAAAAGTTGAATTTCCTCCGCACATCTCCTAAACTACCTCAACATTTTAAAGGTTGAGCGGAGACTGTAGCTGAAAGTACGTGGAAGAAATCAAAATTTGTAGAAATAACATGAGTGCGCTAGCTTTCTGCTAGCTCACTATTAATCACTGGCTTGGAAGCTATAGTGGCATCATACAGTAGCATTGCAATTACACTAGACATAATCTTCAGTACTGTGACATCACAACAGTGTGAGACAAAATCTTTGAACGTGTAAGTTCTAGTTGTGAAATAACAAAGTGAGAGAGGAACTGTAGGCATTAAAATTCTAGTTATGACATCATAATTTGGCTAGGCAGAATCTTCATACACTCTCTAGCTATGGCATCACAATATGGCTGAACAGAATATAAGAGTTCTAGTTGTGACTTCACAATAGGTCAAAACAGAATCTTCAGAGATACAGGTTAAAGTGAATTTAGTTAAAAGATGAGATCACAGAGAAGACAAGAATCTCAACTCTGATATCTTTAGAATTGAAATAGTTTGACGAGAACTTCAATTTATTTGCCTGGTTTTGGATTTAAAACTAAATATTATACAAAGACTAATAGTGAAATAAAAGTTTAATTTAATCATATAGAATTAAAACATCCACACCATCATTTTTGATTTTTAGTTTGCGCTCATATAAAAAAAAAAGCTAGTAGGACAGAATGCAAGTGGGGAATTTAATGATCACATGCTTTTCTTTTTGTATGTAGATAATGAAGTACGCTGAGCAGAGGATCTCCACTCTGAATGAATACTGTGTGCTCTGTGATGAGCGGCATGTGTTTCAGAATGGCCCTATGTTAAAGGTACACTGCTACAAAGAACATTGATGATCTATTGAAATTATAATAAACATGTAGTTGACTGTTAATGTATTGTCATTATTCTGATTTGCGTGTTTCCAGCCATCAGTTTGCACCAGGGAACTCTGTGTCTTTTCCTTCTATACATTGGGAGTTATGTCTGAGGCTACGGAGGAGGTTGCCACTGGTGCAGAGGTTGGTAACACACACACACACACTTTCATAATGTGAGGTAATGAGATCTAATGTGAAGATTACAGTATTACAATAATCTCTGTTATACAGGTAGTGGACTTGCTGGTGGCCATGTGCAGAGCGGCCCTTCTGTCTTCACGCAAGAGCATCATATTTGAACCATACCCTTCTGTTGTTGATCCATGCAACCCCAAGACCCTGGCCTTTAGTCCGAAGGTATTAACTGAACTAATCTAAAGTACTACTGACTTCATTTGAAATGCCCTATTCAGAATATGGTTACCTATTTTGAAGCAGTAGTGCATTTCTTTCTTGTGACAGAGGAAGAGCTACGACAGGCTGCAGAATGCCTTGGACAATGTCTTGTTAATCAGGAAGATGGCACAGGTGACTAACGATAAAATAAATCCTATATACTCATGGCTTCATTTTCACGATTCACAGCTGTTCCTCCTTGTCACAAAATAATTTGACAGCAGGTAAATGTCTCCTTGACGTCAATTAATTTCCAGGGTCCGTATTCGGAAATTAAGAAGCAGATGGACAAGATAGATCCTCTCGCTCACCCGTTACTACAATGGTGAGTGACGCAATCTAAACCAACATTTAACCAACATTCAGTTTTATACAATTAATGTATGACTGTATCAGAATGTTTCTTAGATTTATATTCTGATGTTTGTTTGTACGTTTGACAACAGGATTATAGCAAGCAACAGATCACACATTGTCAAGCTTCCACAGAACAGGGTATGAGAGAGTAGTCAATAGTTTGAATCTGATTCATTTGTACAGTAGTTACTAGTGCTAGGATAGTAGTTGACTAGTTGCCAAGAGTTAGTGTTTTTTCCATTAATATTAGATGATACAGTTTGATTTTGCATGCTATCTTCTACTGATGTGTCACTCCCATCCATTTTTCCCCACTTTGTGCACAATAGCAACTGAAGTTCATGCACACACCCCACCAGTTCCTGCTGATCAGTAGCCCTCCATCCAAAGAGGCTCGTTTTCAAACTGCCAGGAAACTCTATGGCAGCACCTTTGCTTTCCAGTGAGTAAGATCAAAGTCACAACGCTCATATACATAAACCTGCATTTCAACACTCATAAAGTCAACCCTGCTTTATATATTCACACCTTAATTTCTCTTCTTTCAGTGGTTCCCACATTGAAAACTGGCATTCTATATTGAGAAACGGACTAGTTAATGCCTCCTACACAAAGTTGCAGGTAAGCTAAGTTCATAAACATGAGTTGAATTAGGCTTATACTATTGTATTAGCCTAATGTAATTTTACAGTGAAGATTTCAACAGACAGAATGATTTAGTCTACAGATAGGCTCGTGAAACTATGTATTTGAAACTGGACAAAAGTGTTCATTTTCTATATAACTTTTCACACTTTTGGGCTCTTTCCTATTTAAGCTTCATGGGGCTGCGTATGGGAAAGGCATCTATTTGAGCCCTATCTCGAGCATATCCTTTGGATATTCAGGTAAGAATGCACATTACAGCTTTTTTATTAATACTCTGTGGACAGGGCAACTTCATCACACTGTAGATACTATTGCTCATTGATTTTCATTTCTGCAAAACGTATCCTTTTTCTTTGCTCAGAGATGGGTAAAGGACAACACCAAATACCCACCAAAGAAGAACTCATAAAGAAATACAACCGAATAAACACAATCGAACAGGTACAGTGAGATTAAAATTTGTCCAACTTTACGCCTGGAGCAAGGATGTCCTCTCTCTTCTTTTATTATCTCATCTTACATTCTCTCCCTCTCTCAGGAACACCCAGGGCCAACCAGGTTTCTGCAAAGCAGGAACCTGAACTGCATTGCACTCTGTGAGGGTAAATATGAGATACCTCCTACAACAACATAATGTCACAATGAGCCCTGATTTAATAATATAAGGTATGATTTGGTGACATTGCTTCAAAGGTGTTACTATGTCTCAACAGTCATAACTTCAAAGGACCTTCAGAAACATGGGAACATCTGGGTGTGCCCGATATCCGACCATGTGTGCACACGTTTCTTCTTTGTGTAAGTACAACATGAAGCAGCAGAGAAATACTGCCTGCGAAATATCTGCCAACATAAGAACTTTCCAGGTTATATTTCAATTGTCCAAAACTTTCTGCTTTTGTCTTTCTCAGGTATGAGAATGGCCAGGTGGGGGATGTCAATATCAACACCCAGGATGCCAGGATCCAGAAGGAAATCATACGAGTAATTGCAACAAAGCCTTGCTGAGAAAACACATGTATGCATGATACACACACACACACACACACACACACACACACACACACACACACCAAGAGCCACCTAGGCTGTAAAAATAATTATATCAGAGACAATGACGAACCATTTGAGAATTTTTAGATCAGATGACAACATGTGGACTGAGCTAACATTTTAGTTAAAATTTGAGCTATTACCCTTAAGAGGCATCTCTTTTTCATATTCAGTTGTATTGGCATGGATGGATGGAGCATTATGTTTTGTTGTGTTATGCACCTGTAAAAGCTGTTTGTACCTTTCTACTATCTTATTTTACAATCTACATGTGTTTTAAATCTGTGTCTAACCCCGATGCCATATCTGTGTACTGTAAGCATGTGTTTTGTAAACATTTTTTTTATAATAATGCATTTTTTAAATAAAGTTTTACATTATTTGCTGATTTTATTCAATACATTCAAATCCTTATCGGACTCTCACGTTCAGATGATCAAACTGGAGTCTGCTCTCAACTATTAGTGCAGCCGTCCCATAACTGGAAGGTCTCAGGTTTGATCCCAGCAACAGTGATGTCAAAGGGTCCTTACCTGCTCACTCTGGGGAAGAGTGTCAGTAAAATGACTAAAATGTAAATGTATAAACTCATTTTGTATTGAGTTATATATTTGTGTCATATGTGTGTTTTACCACAAGATGGGGGTGTGACAAATACCAGCTCTCTCTGTGGGCCTTTTCATTAACACTAATAGCCAATGAAAACCCCATATTCGTTATGTCAACAGTCATAATTCTAAATGTCTACTGGTAAAGATGTGCATAGTGGGTGATACTGAGTGCATATTCAGAACCCATGTGTTGACATGAGCCTGTGACATACTCTTCTTTGAGGGAAAATTACATTGAACAAATCCAAAATATACCAGATGTGCCATAAGAGCCACATACAAAAATAATTTGTATGCTATTTTTTAAAAAGCTCACACAAAGAAAATATAACAGGTAATGTGGCACATGCAGGTGTGACTGCAGTGAAGTACAGCCAATATCCAAGGGGTTTTACTGTGAGGTTGCTGTGAATATATTCACTTATAGGCATTTAATGGGCATTCATGAGCAATGGGGGAACCTATTGGGAACCAATTGTCTCATACTCTCACAACTACAAAGAGAGCAATGCATGTATTGTGTCTGTACATGAGTGTGTATGTGCAGGTATGGGTTGTATTTGCTCTGAACTCCACTGACACGCACACACTGAGAACCACAGCTCTGTGCTCATTGTGCGAGTCAGTGAATAACGTGGGGTACATACCATGCTGTGAGGCAGAAATGCATCATTATAACAGTGCGCTGACTCCATATGAGCCCCACAGCTGCCTCCTCACCTCCTCCGTTGCCTCAGCTCCTCTGAAGAAAGCATATGAAAAGAGGTCTGTTAGCATCTGGAAACAGGTCTTCCCCTACAGGTTTAGCTCATATGATTCTCAGCGAGTTTGGCAAAAAAGTAGCACTTCTAAGGCTTCATTGTCCTCACAGACATCACTGATTCAAAAGAACACAACACAAATTTTGTAGCAAGCATTTTCTGGGTCAACCCAGCAGGCTATGGGCTAAAAGGAGGAGAACTGTGAAGTTGGTGTAATAGCCCAAAGGCAGACATTTCTCAAGGACCATATGGCTCTCTGATGATAGTGCAGAAGCAAAGTTGTCTTGAAAACCATAATCTATGTTGCCATGACTGTTCTAAAAATTTCTTTACATCTTTACCTCCGTGAGATTGTATTTTGCTGTTAAATCTGCAAAAAGACACAATAAAAATGCCAACAAAATGTTTAAAAAAAAAATCAAAACCAAATTAAATTAGCGCAAAGAATTGTTTCAACTCCATGCCTCGTTAAATCTCATTAACTCATGTTTAATCAGCCATATAATTCAAGCATCCACATAGAGAAATACATTCTCTAAGCCCTTAAAGGTTCAACAAAAGCCTTTCTCCAAAACCAGCAAACTGGAATGCAACAGACGTGATTGAATGAAGCAAAATGTTGCGTGTGCCTTTAAGAGCACTATGTCCCGCTCTTCATGTCTCTGTCTGAGCCTCATATGTGTTTGCTGGCATCAGCTGTCCTTAGTGCTGAATAGAGCAAGGACACCTTTTTCCTTCACATCTCTGGGATTAGAGGAAGAAATGCCCTCTTCATTCTGCTAACTATCATCACAGTGCTCAGAGGACAAAATGGAATTGCAATATGGACAGAAGACTGAAAAAAGATCAACATAAGTTTGGAATACAAAGGTGATCAACTTTTAGTTCCTTAAACTAAATCTACAAGAAAACTTCATCATATCTCAAGGATCCTGCACTGTTTTCATTGCTTCTTGAGCTATTACTGAACCCAGAGGTCAGATGAAGAGTTCAAATGCTGCAAGCAGCATTGCAATGGAACCACAATCTACTTCCTTCAGCCCTACTGTCCCATCTTCATCTTCGCCTCCAAAACTGGGCCGGGGCAACTTCAGGAGAGTCAGCCGCACAGAGGACACCAGCCCCTGTCCCATCCCCGGACTAGCAGCGGACATCCTGCACATGCGGGTGAAAGAAGGAAGCAAGATCCGAAACCTACTGCGGTTTGCAACAGCTCGCATGCAGGGGGAGGGAAAGGGCAGCGATGGGGTGGCACAGAGACAGGTCGTGTTCACAGGATCGGGCAGAGGAGTCACCAAGACCATCACCTGTGTGGAGATTCTGAAACGTAAAGTGGGAGGGCTGCACCAGGTGTCCAAGCTGTACTACAAGACAGTGAATGAGGTTTGGGAGAGTCCACAACATGGAGTACCAGGTATAACCATGCACAGGACAGTCCCTGCTATCAGTATCCTGCTCTCCAAAGACCCACTGGACCCCCAGGAGCCCGGGTACCAGCCCCCTCAAACCCTCAGTGTTCCCGCAGAGGATAAGGAGAGACGCAGATCTCTGCTCCGGCCGGCCTGCAGCCCCACCTCACACCACCTGCCGGGCAATGCCAAGAGAGCCTGTCCTGATGACTGGAGGATAAGTTCACCCTCAACTTCCAAAATCTGACTCAACACTGTGAAATATCAGAAAATTGACAATATGTATTTGGCTTGGTCAGAGTGATATTTTAACAAAATGTTTTTGCAGTATCAAGGTTTAATAAACCTACAGAGGAGAGCACAGCTGAATTTCATCTGTGAATTATTAATATGTCCTGGGACATTTTGCTTCTGTCTCGAATGGCCAAAACGAAAGAGGTTGCCCCAACTTATAATGTGTGACGTTGCAGCAATGTACAGCTCCACAGAGACTGAACTGGAAAAGGTGATGCTACCCAGGATGATTTTGTGACAATAAATGTACATGTTTGAATTCAGATTCTACGTCTTAATGGAGCCGGCTGTGCAAGGCTTCCCTTTCTTATACAGAGGGTTTCTAATGTGGTTGTTTCGTCCTTTTAATTTTGCAATACTTAGTAAATTTGCCAAGAAAAGTACAATACATTTTATTATTGTTGTTGTTGTCATTGTTGTTTTTTGTTATTATCATTATTATTATTATTATTATTATTATTATTAGCAGTAGGCTAGTAGTAGAAGTATGACTATTATATGAGGCTCATGTTGATGCAAAGGTCAGTAAAGCATTAAGTACACAAAGTTTGTTGCACAGTCAATTGCGCGACTCAAATTTACATCACAGAATCTTTATTCTGTTTTCTACGTTGGGAGAGACTTCATATTCATAAATTCTCTGGTCTCCAATTTGGTCAATCTGGTCAGTGGATCAGGTTTGTTCCAGACTGGTTTCTCTGGTTTCTAACTTTGGAACAGAAGTATTGATGCCTGATTGAACCAGGATCATGAAATCAGAAAGTTTTGTCCAATGGTGGATTTTGACATTGATGCTGTTCCTTTTCATCCATGTACCTAATGCTGAAATAAATAAACTTGCTCTGAAATGCATCTCGACTCTGCTGTTTTAGACTATGACAGAAGTAAAATTAGACCCTTACCCCTTTAGAATAGTATGGTGGTTAAAGTAAAAATTATCTATCGATATTCAATCAAGTAATAATATCGAATTAAGCTCAAGTATCAAGTAAATGCATACATTTTACATGGAGTTCTCTTATTTTAGTGTTTAGGAGTATTTCACTGCAACTTTAACCTCTAAACGGGCCATTTCACGTAAAAACAAGCCTGTTTTGTTATGCACATAACCTCACACGTGTCCCAAAACTGTCAGCAGTCTTGCATAAATTCATTTTGCTGCAGTGTTAATGAGAGTTTGCTCCAAGTGACGTCATCTGGCAGACATTTATTCTGTGATTCTGTGTTGTGGTTAAATACAGTTCAGTGAAATTATGAAAATGAAATAAATAAATAACATGGCCTAAAGCTTCACAAATGGATATTGTAACAAAACTAGTTTTCAAGTAGGTAAGCTGTTTTGGCAGAATAAATAGGGCTATGTAGAAACTAAAAATAACAGAACGTTGCAACCAAACATCTAATGAAATAAAGACTGAGCACAAATTTCTATTGAAGAATCAATTACACTGGGACAAAATAGAAGTTGTTGTGTGTGTTTTGTGGGATAAAAGTATAAAGTTCCCTGAGAAAGACCTATTCAAGTAAAGCAAGCAGCATACCTCAAAAATGTTGGAGTGCATTTCATGAGAAATGTACAGTAGTGAGCCTTTTCCCCACCCCAAATATTAGGAATATTTCATTCTTATTTTCATGCTGACAGAATATACCCTAACAAAAACAGATAATATTCCTACAGGGACTTATAGAGTGTGTGTGTGTGTGTGTGTGTGTGTGTGTGTGTATGTGACTCAGTAGTGACTTATATCGACTAGGCTATATTTTATGGCATTTTTCATCTCCTATGGTATTGCAGTAGGACTTTCTGTGGTATAGCCTACTTGTTGACCTATAGCAGCTGCATGTTTTTTTAACGTTTTGCTGAGTATTTGTATGGTATCCTTCTAAAATGTATTATAGAATTGTTGTAGCCTGTACTGTAAGGGTAATAATGTATGCATGGACATGTTTTATTTGGTCCATTTTCCAATAGGGCCAACTCATCTTAAGATAAAGACAGCCTTATCAGACAGGTGTATGGCGCTGGTATAGACTATCTATGTACTTTTCATTTCTAGGTCAATGTCAGAACAGACATCCTAGTACAGGTCAACATCAACGAGCGGACTTTAGTTTGCACATGCGCAGTGCGGAGACCGCCTACGTGAGGAGCAAAATCCCATCCGTTCAGTTCGTGTCCCCCAAGCTAGTAGCAGCTGGTTTTCCCGCATCATGTTCAGAGCTGCCGTCCGACTCTCTGTCTCCGGTGTCCGGAGTTTAACCCATGCGCGACCAGGGTGTCAAGGTATTTGACCATTTTGCTTAGATTTCTTACTATGGTTTCTTGTCTGACACACGGTCAGGGTGAAGCTGGAGCGGAAATCAGCGTCGCTGTCGGCACATTGCGGCGCCCTGCCTGGCTTATGCGCTAGCTAGCTAACGTTAGCTCAGTTAATGTAGTGTAAATGCTTAACGTTACTGCTTACAGTTAAACATCTCACTGTTGGAGTTAACTGATAGAATTTCGTTCAATACAGCCATCTATCCATTACACATTTAACATGAGTGTGTGCTGTTCCTCCAGTATTCAGTTGAATGTTGTCTGTGTCCTTGCCATGACCCAGTTGGAAGGCTCAGAGTCGGGCCTGTGGCTGTGCTGTTTATACAATTAGCTAACTTGCTAGCTTGGCTACTAGCAGTTAGCCACTCTTTGCTATATATTCTTGACACATTAAAGCATAGTTGGGTACAGCAAATAACTACACTGTATCACTGAATAAGTAACACTCAGAAATCTCACGTTACTCTTACGTTGTCATAATGGTTTGGCCAAAACTTTGCTCGCTAGCGTGATGCTAGATTTGCTTTAACGCTAGTTGTGTGTGTCACTAAGCTAAATGGGACAACGTTAGATTTAAGCTGGCTAGCTAATTAAATAGACATTATATCATCTAACTCATTTCAAAGGTATTTCTTTAATTATGTTTCTGCTGGGCTGTCAGTGTATATCGAGCCTGGTTGGTAGCCAGGTCATGTCAGGGCAAATTGGCAAGGCTCCAGCTGGAATACATTTCTTGACGGCAAGCAACCTTTTAGTGAGAGTGTAGCGTAGATACCCTTGAGTGTGTGCTATTTACACTTCTGCATTAGTCGACACTAGATGCCACTGTAGGTACTTTGATGACAAGTTTCCCACCTGACAATTTTGTTTTTGTTTTCATTGTGTAGCTCCTTTGGTCTCGAGGTGTTACTCACATGGGAAGCAGGAGACAGATGAGGAGTTTGATGCCCGTTGGATCACTTATTTCAACAAGCAAGACATTGATGCATGGGAACTGAGAAAAGGTAAGTGCAATAAATGACAAAAAAAAAAACATTACAGAAATGAAGTTCTAGTGACAGACATGTCAAGTTGAACCCCCAATCCATCATTTTAAACAAGCGTTTACGTTAATGTAGGGTTCAACATAAAGATTTTTTTCCACTTGCCTGGTTGGGCTAGTAGGTCAAAGTTGTGCTTGTCCCTAGTATATTTTCAATACTGTCTAGCAGCCCAAAGTGAACATAACTACTTTCATAAATTTAATTTACTGAAAAATGTTCACAATATGCACCAGTGAGATGACTGGAAAATAAACAAAAGTAAATTATTGAGTATAATTTGAATTGAAAGGTATGATTTAACAAATTTGTAAAATTCCAAAGTACTTACTCATGGATGAGCCACATAACTGATAGAAACTTTTCTGTAAATGTGATCACCAAAACGTGAACAAACAAAAACCAGAGTAGAAACTTGTCAGGCTGGTTCATCTTCCATCTTGACATTACATTAATTGGACCTAATAAGGTTTTTTTTAGCTAGCTGCTTTTCCAACATACATGCTAGTTGCTGCCGGCTCTTGTCATGGGCATAGAGTGTGTGTTTGCCGTTATTATCATATTATCAGTGCGGAATTGATTCATTTTCAACTCAAGGAAGATGTTGCGTTCACATCGAAAGAAACAGCCTTTTACTTTTTGCTCTGTATAATTTGAAGTAGCTGCCACCATGTCCACTCCACACAACCCTCTCAGCTGCTGGATCCCTTTCTTAGTCTGGCATGCAATCTGATGGGTCAGAAAAAGCAAAACAGTGAGAGAGACAAAGATAACAGGCTTATTACCGCGTGAGAAATGGTAAGACCAGAAACTTTTCCGTAACCGGCACAGTAGGGCCACCAATCGACTGGCCCAAGAGGATCTCATCATGTACTCCTTGTTGTTTAACCCTGCATTGTAACATATTTCTACAATTCTTCAAGTAGTGTTTCAAATCAGGTTGGTTTGCAAAACAGCATCTGAGTGTAGATCAAGATTTGTTCCATCAAGTAATTTTAACTACACAATAAATGTTTGAAATATACAAGTTTGGTATACAAAGATTATCCATCAGATGTCCATCAGAAGACTTCTAGAAGACCTAAGCTTTGAGATAACACGAGGCAGATGTGGAATGATGGAAATAAGGCTGATAATGAAAATGTTGCTTTGTGTCTGCCCTTCAGTTGATGAATGTAATTCCATCTTTCAGGGATGAACACATTGATCGGCTATGATCTGGTACCTGAACCAAAGATTCTTGCGGCAGCTCTGAGAGCCTGTCGGAGGTTAGATGACTTGGCTAGTGCCATCCGAATTTTGGAAGCTGTCAAGGTGAGAGAAAAGATCACGTAACGACGCTTCAGAAATGATTTCGTTCATGATTTACAAATTGCGACCCAACATCTTTGTAGTTGTTACTCATCAATCAATGATGATTGGTGTATTACTATTTGCCGTTTCCTCAGGACAAAGCCGGCCCCCACAAAGAGATCTACCCATACCTGATTCAAGAGCTGCGGCCAACGCTAGATGAGCTGGGAATCTCCACACCTGAAGAGCTCGGCATTGACAAATTATAGAAGAGTAGGTGTTGAAATTGTCTAATCAGCAATATATTATTTTCAGATCTGTCACAAGATGTCATTCTAACAGAAATTCTGTTGTATGTTTCTTCCAGATCTCTTAACAACGGTGGATCCCCGGGACACAGAAACCTTGTACTTCAATCTTTGCCTCATATAATATGTGTGATATTTAATTGGGCCTTTATTAAGTTCTTTTGCTTGTAAAATATTGATGAACCTAATAAAGGAAAAATGTATCTTTATTGAGTGTCGCACAAGTATTTGGGGGTGTTTTAAATAGTTTGAGTACTCTATTAAAGCAACTTGCACGTTGCTTTGATGGAGTACAGTAGGTCACATGAAGGTGCATGTTGTCCCAGTCACCGAGTGTGTCTGGGTATTCTTGTGTGAGTCATGTTTTGCCACCAGGGAGCAGCATTTGTCATGAATGTAAAAATCATCTTACTGTATTTCATTCTGGTTAAATCTCTTACATCTGTTTTCATTTCAGGGAAAAGTTACATGATGGTAAAATAAACTTGTTGAAACGGCACATGGGTTATATGTTTGTTAACATAAGAGAACTGGAATATTGCCAGGAAGGATATTAAAGGTGACTACTACTCATTTATTTTCATGGCCTAGGACAGTCATATTTTGTGAATGTGGAACAATTCTCATGGTCCATGGTAACTTGAGTGCTTTCAGTAGGAGCTTCAGTATTTTGAGAGAATGATATGCCATTTACAGAAATACTGTAATACGTATTCTGGCCTTCACATTCTAACATTAATATTAGCTTTATTGTTATGAGCAGAAAATGCTCCCCAGGCTTATCTGTCAAACTATTAGAGGGTTAGGCCTGTAAGTGTACAGTGTAAATCGAATAATTGCCTGGACAATTTTGGAATATGGACAAAATGTTAAAAAAAAATTCGTAAAAAAGCAAATAATGGACTTTATAGTAAGCTATTCTGACTTGCGAAATTTGTTGAAGTAATCCTAATTGAGTTAATTATTTCAATGCTCTTTCCACCTCAGCATTTGCCATTATTTTCAATTATTTAAAAATTGTGTAATGATTTGGAGTTGCACACAATGGTTTCACCAAAGCTTAGGCTCATCATATTTCAGAAGACATATTTATCAAGACTGAAAAACTGTTATGAGATTAGTAGGTATAGTATCTTCTTTTGACATGCTTACAACATGACATGACGTGCAAAGCTGCATTTTAATGGAATGTGAGGAAGAAGGATTCAGACCTAAATTTTGTTGAAGACTTGATAAAAACCTTTCAGACTGATGCAGCTTTGCCTAAGGAGGTCTCTGGAATGTTCTAGGTTTCTTAAAGCACGCCTCCAGAGATTTCACAATCTGAAAATTTTCAAACAAGCCTTGCACGCAAATCACTGGTTTACAAGGCAAAATAGGAGTGACAGCTGATTCCTGCCAGTTGAGAAAGGTACAGCTGTGCGTCCCCGCCTTGCTTCCCCTGCAGCACACCTGATTCAGAAAGTCTTTTTGTTTGGGGTTATGACTGGTAGAAATAGTCTTGATCTGTATGCGAAAAACTGATTTTAGAGAAGTTATAAATTTGAGTGGGATGATCAGGTCACTGGAGGAGGCACTTTGCCATACTTCTACTTAACTAGTTTTCATTGGAGGAAAAACATGAAAAGGGAATAATGTGAATGATTTAGTACCACAGTGGTCCCTTTAAAATTGTGGCCTTGGGACCCCAAAGGCCTACATAACATTCTAAGAGAAAAGGGGTTTTGCTCTTTATGATTGTGACCTAGTATTCAAACTACTTTGTTGAAATGTTGACCAAAACCAAATTAATCGAGTTAAACTGGCCATAAATTGATTTGCCGTAAACAGCATAGCTTACTATGAAGTCCATTATTTGCTATTTGCCAGACTGCAAAGCACTTGAAGCTACAGTTTCTTGTCCTCACTGATTTTAAAGCAATATGTCACATTTTCTACCATGTCTGGAACTGCTTTACGTCCCATATGTTGCTACTGTTTGACTGCTGGAGTGTGACTGCATTGTGTA
Organism: Centroberyx gerrardi; assembly: GCF_048128805.1. Classification (NCBI taxonomy): domain Eukaryota; kingdom Metazoa; phylum Chordata; class Actinopteri; order Beryciformes; family Berycidae; genus Centroberyx; species Centroberyx gerrardi. The sequence goes on along the minus strand of NC_136000.1, from coordinate 12,615,449 downwards.
ATTTCTTTTGTCATTTTTATGAATGTTTTTGTCCCCAGGTCTCTTGAAAAAGAGATCTTGATCTCAATGTGACTACCTGATTAAATAAAGGATGAATGAAAAAAATGCTTAAGTAAAGTGAGGCTTACTCTGGCTTCAAGGCCTCATGTTTCCTCACTTTCTTGTCAAGTGAATTTTGCTGCTTCCCTGTAATTAGTCTGCTAAAGACAACAGCATCTGTCCTGGTCTTTTTATAGAGGGGTGGGAGTGCTGTAGTTACCCATTCTCAAGAAAACAGTAGCATTGTCACAAACAAGGCTGTTCAACATACATGGGTTCACAGAGGGGCCAGAATTGCAGTTAAAGTTGGTTTAGTAGTCAGAAACTAATCAGGATAGGTCTATTTCTACTGTTTGCCCCCCTGAAAGCTTCCTCCCTTTCCACTCATAAATGGCATGCCTGTATTGAATTGGCTGTTGGGAACTTGGTTATTTCTATCAAGGGAGACCAATTTAGGAGTGAGACAGACTACCACACACGCTGATTCGGTGCCCCTTGGCTGTAGGAATAAATGATGGACCATTTGGGAAATTCACTCCAATTATTAGATCAGATGATAACGCAGACAACCTAAAACAGATTACCTCCAAACCTCTGACCATTTGCCACTAACACATTTTGTCTGGGTACAGAAAACCAAGACTTAAATCTGTGATGCTATGAAGTTTTAGTCCTGCTCTTAAGAAAATAAAAGTATAGGAGAGTGACTAATGTGCCATGACAGCAGCCAGAATGAATTTCCCTGCATATAGCCTATAGGTACATTCTGCTGTGAAATAAAGAAGATACTATCCTGTGAGTCCTGAACTCTAAAATCTTGGTTCTCTTTGCTATATTTTTGGCAGAGAGCATTTTATGTTAACTAATACTGACTGAATCGTTAAATAGCCTATAGGAATAACCTTAGAAGTGCATAAGGGAATAACATAACCTGGTTTGAGTTTTAGGGAGGGTTTTCCCCTTTAAGTCCCACATATTGTGAAGTGGGTGGGTGGATCCCGAGAGGTGAAGGCAATGCTACATAAGAAAGCCCACTTTACGAGCTTACGCATGGGGCGGGCCTTTCATTCATCCAAGTTGGGGGTGTAGGCCACTCAGCCAAAGACAATCAAAGATGTTTGAGTTTCCATGCGCAGTGACCAGGGAGGTAAAGCGCAGACATTATTTCCCCTCCTCCAGCTCCGATCACGCTTACCTCCACACTACTGGGGTTTTAAATCACATTTGATTGGAGGAATCTTTTCAATTAAAAGAAGGGGTCATGTAATGTGACTTTGTTTTGCTGGAAGAAAGACGGAAAAACTAGATAGGACCTGTAGGTGATGATGGATTACTCCAAGGCGCAAATGGTGAGTGTCGACCGACTGTTTGGCAACGCGTTCACTCGTGTTTGTTACAGTAACAAAGCAAGGAACGATTAATGTAGAAGTTATCAGTGATATTTGCACTTAAACGACGAAGTGTTCAGAATAATTTGCGTTAAAGTTTTGGAATAGCTGAGGTTTTACGTAAATACCAATGTACGCGTCATGTTTACATTTCTCAGCGTAGCGAAAAGTATGCTAATTGACTGAGTTTTGCAAAATAATTGTAATTTTATTCGTCGATATTTTAAGTAGATTCCATCAAAAAGGCCCACAACAAATTTTCATGAGAGATGTTTGTATCCTTTTATAAATTTATTCTCACGTAAATTAATGAATATTTCATGTATGTTCAACATGTATTTGAAGCCACCAATCGGCCCCACTTTGATCCACATTGTATCTGCATTTCGGCCCACCCGGCCTCTCTTTGAACAATTTCCACTTGAATTTGAATACGAATTTGTTTGGAGCCAAAAGCAAATTTGTGTAACTTTGAATTACAGAGAAGATGCCGGGCATGAAAACTGCAATTTGGTAAAAGTCAAATTGGTCTATATGTAGTCTTCTTAAATTTAGCTGGCAATAATTACAACTGAGGAGGAATCGCTGCAGGACTTTTTAAAAAAAAGAAGAAAAGATCACTTCCATCTGTCCATGGCTAGATGCACAGTGATGAAAGACATGGGATATTCTCAAAGTAGTTGTTTCCTCTACAATTAATTCTATTTTTTGCCCATAGTCAAGTTTATCTGAGGAGGGCGGCTCAGGAGGAGCAGGCTGCCACCAGGCCAGTCCAGTCGGGGTGAAGCTGGAGGCCGTGATGGAGCAGCTGCAGAGGCAACAGGAGGCCAAGCTGGAGCTCAGCCGGCAAGAGAAACACCTCCGTCAAGCCCAGCTCCTGTTTGCCAAGCACGCCGCTGCAGCAAGGGCTTCTGGTTCCAGACTAGACTCAGCATTATTTGGCAACGGGAGAGATGGGGAGCCTTATCACACAGCGCAACAAACTATGAACAGCAAAATAGACCCAGAGCTTGTAAAGGAGGAGAGAGATGAAGACTCAGATATGGATGATGATGATGAGGAGCGGGACATAGTGGAGCCTGAAGAGAATGATGAGGTGGAGGATGAAGAGGAGGAGAACGGGCCGCAGCACCAGGTGAAGAAGCCTCGACTCCAGCAGGATCCGGCCTTCTCCTTCGCTCCTTACTCCACATCCCACCCACCTGCTGTCAAGCAGCTGACTGCCTCTCCTCCGGCTGTGAAACAGGAGCCTGATGAGAAGGACCTGCTGTCTCCTGTGGGCCAACACTCCTTCACATCACCCAGTGGATTTGCAGATTGGGGCTATGACGAGCCATTTAAACAAGTAAGTTGGTTTTGATTTCATTGTGGAAATTTTGTTTCTTTAATGTATATTTTATGTCTTTTAGAATGATTTCTACAATATATTTTTGGCCAGTTATAGGTATGTCACATCTGTTTGTAATATCCCTGGCCACTTTTGGATATTTGATGGTAATTATGACTCCAGACTGAATTGAGCCACTGCATCCCTTCATCTTACAGAAAGAAAAGGAACATCTGTAGTTCTCTCCCTTTTTCATTTTGCTTGCGTGTGTCCCGTCTCTCTTTCATTGTTGGCTTGTCCCTGCTGAGAGTTTGGCACACCGCTGCCTGGTCTGCCACATGCATTCTCACATGAGGAGGAAGGAGCGTGTCCCTTTGGCAAGGAGCCCAAAATTGATGGTGTTTATTTAACTAGCCAGGCCAGGGATCTCTCCTTCAGCTGGGCTTCACCTCATGTCCCACATTTGGTTTTTTTTAAATGTGCTCTCGCTGCTGGCCAAACTAATTGGTCTTGGCTGTGGTCCAACCCTAACTGTTTGAGGCCTAACATAGACGAGTCAGAATGGGAACAGAGGATTAATGGAATGGCCTTACACGCATATTTATGGCCAAGGCACTGGCTTAAAGGGTTAACTATTGTAAAGGGTTGCCAGGTAGAGTGGAGGCTTTTTCAGTCGCATTGCATCAGCCAGGTCTTCTATATAGGCCTATATGTAAAAATAGTGGCATTAACTACTGAGGTCCAGAGCGAGTATTTATGAGCATGCCTTCCACTGGACACATTCTACTACACTTACTAGTAACAGAAGCTCTCGTCCGCCTGTTCCCTCGTGGATGTGTTTTTTTTCTCCTTCCTTATGAAGGCTGATGTGATTGGTTCTTCTGTGTGCGTCTCCCCTGCACTGGCCCCACTTCAATACATGATGATTAATGAGGCTTGTGGACGGAGGGACAGCAGGGTTGGTGCGTCATGGCATACCAACAAGTAGCCATAAAGTTTAGTTACAGAAGTTTCAGTGTTTTCTGGAGCAAAATGGGATTTACAAGTATGTGTTATCCGGAGTTTTACACACTGCTCATTCTAGTCGAATAGATATTTCCTATTCCCTTGTTTCTTTTCTCCATTATTGCCTACTTTTTGATATTGTCCCTATCAAATTGCTGGCTCTCTTGATGAATTTAAGCTTCATCTCCATTCTCACTTAAAGTTTGGTGTTTATTAGCTTCTTTTTAAACCTTGCCAAGCCCAGAACAATTCACTGCTGACGTAGCTGTAGCACAGTGGATAACTTTGCATAATTTAGCTGTCGCTTGGCAACACTTAATGGCAGCTTGATTCAGCTGCAAGTAATCAATATATTGTGCTGCTACTGGAGTGGTGGGAGTGCTAGTTTTCGTCTTCTCAGGCCAGCACACTCAACCTGTGGCACATTAAACATGTTTCTCCTGTTTTGATTAAAAAACCTCAGTAGAGACTATTTTTAAAACATCTTACCAGGGGTCAGAAATGGTTTGGATTGTGCCATTTCCTTTGCCCTAACCACCAGAAATGTCTGGGATGGAATATGAACCCTCATTTATCATCTAAAGAGACCCTCTAATGTGGCCTTGGAGGAGACAACAGAGTAATGCATTTGCTGTGGATGTGTCATTATTTCTGACCCTAATTTGCTTCATGTAGTCAACTTTGGATGTGTTTTCATTATCTAGAAAGGAGGCTTGTAGGAGCTGGATTGTATTATGTGGATCTGTACATTACCATTCATGATTGTTTGTAGTAATTGATTTCTTCCTTTTTTTACCTTTAATCAAAGTTAGGGTGAAAAGCTGCAATAGGTTTGTTTTTAGCATCGTTAGAGGTGTTACTGTAGGAATACTATGGAGTTTAGCAGACTTTACTGAAATGGTGTGCAGCCTATAGCCAGGCAGGACATTAAATTTGTTTGCCACTTTGCCTAAAATGTAAAAGCACCTCTGTCCTTGCGTCTCAACCTTTGCACATGTTTGTCATGTTCATCTAGCTTGTAGTTATTTGGGATGTTTGTCTTTTACTCTTGTTTTCTTTATAATTTACTTTTTCCTTCACTTAATTGGATAAATAAGCATCTTTGAGGAGTTTAACATGCTGTACAAGCCTCGCCACGCTGGACAATCATTGTTAAAGCCTTGTGTGCGGTCTGCCTGCAAACCCTTAAATGTGTAGCATGGGCGGGATAAAGAGCCCCTATCTGCTCTCAGTCCAGCCCACAGCACAGCGAGGGGCCAGATAAATTATTTTGACTTGGACAGCAGACTGAAGGCCCAATAATTTAATTTGGATTAAAAATTTGGTCCCCCCCTGCGGTTACATTGAAATGCGATCGGGGATAAGTTTTCACTGCAGCTCTGCTGGAACCGCTGTACGATTGTAATGAAGCTCATTATAAGAGGTAGTTTGCATTTGCAGCAAATGGAAAGCATTATAGCAAATAGTATTTTACTGAGTGTATTAAATTTAGTAGGGATTCATTGCATTGCACTGACAGTTGTGTACATTGTTAAGCCATTTCAAATTAATGTCTCAAATGTATTTTTATTTGGATTGGTTGAACAAACATAAACCTGCAGAATTAAGTGAAACTAAAGTTTATAATTCAATACTATGTTGAATTATAGTAATATGATTCATAATACTCTGGTACGGTGTATTTAAAATATATAAAATAAAAGATATGAACCAGTTTTCAAATCTAAACAACAGAAAACACTTTCTGACCTACATACTGAATACTATCTGGATTCCCAGGGCTACATGTGTGAAAGCTCTGTGAGCAATTAACTGAAAGGTCTTTGTTAATAGATCCACAGTAGGTCTCACTTGCTCATCAATAAGGGGGGAAGGGATTTATTTTCACTTGATGGCCAAAAGACTGGGATGTTTATCTACCTTCCCATCAATAGGCTTGCTGCTGGGGGAGTAGAAGTCCTTTTATTAGAAAGGCCAAGCTGAAGCCATTAGATGTGTCAACAACTCTGCCACCAGGGTGACTTCTTGGGGGGGATGTTTTGTGTGTAAAACTCCAACATGGATGTGTAGAATTATACAGCCAGCACAGCTACAAACAAAGAAAAAAAAATCCTTGTTTTTACTGGCAGCCATTACAATGTCATGGGGAGGTTGAATGTATGTAAGCGTTTGCAGTTTGAATGGTGTTTTTAGTGTAAACATGAAGCGAGTCATGCATTGAATGAAAGCCAACTGTTATTGGTTACAGTGTATTTTATAGCTCAAGGACTGAAATGGTATCATTATGAGCCCCAGTGGATCTGATCAGGTTACCATACCAACCATTTGGTGGATGGAGTAATGTCTCTAGAGTATAAATACAAATGCAAATATGGATTAAATAATCTAAAAACATGTGGGAAGTTATAGTAGTTATTTTGTAGAACTACAAGCATGATAATTGAAGCAACTGGGAAAAACATTTGTTTCTGTCAAATACAATAACACACCATGTTTATGTCTAAAACATACATGATGTATGTTTTGATATGGAACAGGCCTGGCATGAAAACTGACTGATTTGCATGTGAGCAATGACCTTTTCAATAATGTAAGAGAAGCTTTCAGCAAGCAAACTAATAATAAATATGAAACAGAAAACCAGTGTTTGACAAACTCCGACTAGATCAACTATAATCCGAGACAAAATCATAATGTCAGTTTGGGACAAAAATGGAAGAGACTGTAAACATATAAAATCCATCATATAAATTGAAATGTAAAGGCAAACTATTCTTAAGATGCGTACTATTTTCTACCAGTCATCTTTGATTTTCATACTTGCATCACGGGGCTCTGTGTGTGCGTTAGGGGGACAATACCTCTCAGCAGGCTTTTCCACACTGTTGCACACACTAGTCTCCTGCTCTCAACTCACATTCTTTTAACCTTAAACTGTCAAATAGCATGTAATTGGGAGGGGGGTGAACATTAATGAGCACGGTGCCTATCATTAATCTCCCTTTTACTGTACTGTTCCTGGTTTTAAACAGACGCTCCCTCAAAATAGATTAAACTACTGTATACACACCGAGGCGATACAAGCAGCCAGATGCTCCCTTTGCCCAGCTGTTCAACTCTGCAGCAGGACGGTCTGATAGTGGCTTCAGTGCTGGGAAGAGAACAGGTTTAGACACCGTAGGTGGGAAGCACAAAGTCCAGAGACCTTGAGCAGAACATGACAAATAATGTGAAGCTTTAAATAGGAACGGTATCATATGGAGGGCATAATATTCAAGTGTTGGTTTCATTTTAATATCTGTCCATTGCCTGAGGTTTAATATTGAACTTTCCCCATAGCTGGTAGTCAGTGTAGAAAGCAACAGAACATGCCATGTGGTGGATTTATTTTTATCCAAAGTGCCTTACAGTGCCATAAGTACATAGTTTGGGTTGATCAGTTGGAGTTAAACCCCTAAACCTGGCTGTATTAGTGCCATGCTCTCCCCATTGAGCTATACTGGACCATAGAAAATAGACCAGGGGCTATGGGAGAATCTGGAGAACTTGCTTACTGACCATTTCTCTCTGCTGGTGTGTTTTCAGAGGGGAAGTTCCAGCTGGGTTGAGGAGAACGATGGAGGGAAAGCAAAAGGAGAACCATCCAGAGACTTTGCCAAGGTCAGTAGATTTAGCGGATATATATGTAAACAAGAAAATGCCTGAAATGATGAGTGCAACTTGATTAACTTGTCGCTGATGCTGATTTTCAACTTGCAGCTTTATGAACTGGACAGTGACCCAAACCGGAAGGAGTTTCTGGACGAGCTGTTCATCTTCATGCAGAAACGAGGTAAAGACTCATTTTCGGAGGCTTGATGGTTTTGCACGACCTTGTTTTGTTTTTGTATGAATGGCCAAGGGAGCTCTTATCATATTAATTAATTGTTCCTCTCTTACATTTATAAGTCTTTCTGTATTCTATTGAACATCAAATAAAATAACTAGTGTTCCTAAGGCACAGCTGCCACAACACTTGCTCTTGCTGGACCCCATTCTGTTTTTCAAGATGCTTATTCGATACTGAATGAAAACCAATTTTAGCAGCAGGAATTGGTTTGAATGCTTGCTGTTGCAACTTCTATTCAAGAGCAACTGTAAGTAAACTTAGTCGACAGTCGACCCGACACCTCCACCCTCATCTCGCTCCCCACTGTGCAGACCTTAATTCATATTGAGTGCTGAGAGCAAAAGGCGATGCAGTAGTACCAAACCCTCAATCATAAAAGGTGGGTCAGAGTGGAGGGCTGACTCAGTAGATCTTGAATGAGATGAAAAGCGGTTGCCATTAGGGATAATTGGCTAATGCTTATATTATGCTTGTGCTTGTCCATTTTGACAAGCACAATTTTCTAGTGCCATGTATATAATTACTTTGTGACGAAGCTTGGATAAGCCCCTGTTTTTGTGAGAAGTCATTGGAAAATATATTCTGTATTTTCTCGATTGATTCACATTCACTGGTTTTACAGTCATTTACAGTTAATTGGTGGCAAATATTGACAGTTGACAGGTGTGAGTTTGAGGGTTCGCTACATACGTGAGGTTTGTTGCATTATCGATAATTTTCTACTGGACACAGATTTTTTTTATCTTGCATCACAGCCCCTTTTCCCTTCTGTTGGCAGCTTGCTCCAGTCACAGTAATAAGTGGTTATGGTGCCATGTGGAGCACACTAACAATAAGAGCACACTGCCAATTACATACAGCCCATAAACACTACTCTCCAACTAGTCATCCAACCTGAGAATGTGTGTAAACTCTTCCCTTTGCATGCCACCATGGTAAATGGTGATTTGAAAAGGCAGCATGGCAGCTTATATCTCTAAGTATTTTTTGCACCCACTAATTCTTGCTCTTCTGCTGCTCTAACAAAACAAGTTTAAAGGTTTGTTTATAATCTTGTTTATAAGCACTTTATAAGCACGGTTTTTCTGTCTTAGAACTGAGCAATTTATTCTGTTCAGAAAAAAAATAATTTTATGCTAAATTTAGTAAAATAATAATAAATAATTTTAGTCTAAAATTCAAGTAACACATAAAATCTAGTTTGGAAATGTATTCAGATCTTTATATTTATCATAAATTGCTAGAGCTTAGTTAAACCGCAGCAAAGAAATACAACAAAATGTGTAAAAAGTCAAGTGAGTGAATACAATCAATAGCTAGAAATAGTCTGTGAGATAGTAAAATATCAATCAGCATAAAATAATAAAACTGGTCTTGACAAAGTAGGCTACTTTTGTACTTGATGTTAGTTTAGGGCAAGAGATCTTCATTGTATTATCAACCTAATTATTCCTGAGGCAGGCTTTTAAATACACAGACCAAACTGATTGCCGTATTTATTAATCATACCTTTTCTCAGACAATGTATAGCACACTATAAAAATCACAAAATTTCTGTACAGAAATTTGACATCCACTGTGTCATTCAATCATAAACTCATATTTTCTTGATAAATCCACACAGAGGCTGATATTGACAAATTAACACAAAGTAAAAAAAGTATTTTTTGGTCCACAAATGCACAACCCTGAAAGGTCTACTAGCATAACAAGTAAACAAGGCTACTGCTAAGACCTTCATTTAACTGTCTAGTATGTAATATAGGTAAAAACAAAATGTAATCTTTCTGCGCAATTGTTTTTATTTAATTCAGATATAATAGTCTAGTAGTCATGTTGTCTAGCAGTGTCCTGCATTAGGCATGTTAAATTCTTAACCAGACTGATCTAACTGTTCTTAGATTAACACAAATCCCAATGTGTCAAAAGTAGATGCAGTCAGTCAGTCACCACCCTATCAGCAATATTTACTAATTTGGGAAAAAGAGGTCATGGCTGGTTTAAGCATGTGTGTGTGCGCCATGTGTTCATCTAAAGTAAGAAGTAATCTTATTTCTGCAACTGCTTTTGAGCCCCCTTCATTAATTGGCTTTATTCCAAAGCAGGATTGGAAGGGTTAGCTGTCAATCCTTAGATTGGCAGGCACTGCTGGCCCTAAAATCACCCCTCCCCCACTTCTCAAAGCAAAGCAATAACAGAGCAGTTGTGTGGATTTATCCCCACCCCCATCCATTTGAAATAAGCTTCATTAGACCGGTCTATCCGCACAGATTACATGCTGTCCCACTTTACCTAATCTTAACCTCTGACCCCGAGGTGGACAGGTCAGAATCGCATATGTATGGCTACATCCTCCGCTTCCTTCTTGTCCAGGTTCCTGTCCATGATATTGTCGCAGGGGAACCTTGTTTTTCTTAACTTCTGTGTTAAGAACACTGATTTGTGTTAAGATTATGTAAAATGTGAAAACGGGTGCACATTATTCAATGCTCTGTACACTCAATTTACATTTGCATACAGCCAATATCTTATTATCCCCCTTATGCCCATATAGTAGACCAGATAGTTTGAAAGTCTAAGATTTAGGTAAACATGGCTTCTGGGGCATGGATCTTTACTGGCCTCCCTTTTTTTCCTGCAGTCCACTCTGCTTTATGTCTGAAGTGAAGATGATAAGATGAAGTTGGACTGTCAGCTCTAAAAAGGCAAAATGAATTAATATATTTCATTGCATTCATTCAGGAACTCCTGTGAACCGCATCCCCATCATGGCCAAACAGGTGCTGGACCTGTACAGGCTCTACAAGCTTGTGACGGAGAAGGGAGGCCTGGTGGAGGTCATCAACAAGAAGATCTGGAGGGAGATCACCAAGGGTCTCAACCTCCCCACCTCCATCACCAGTGCAGCCTTCACCCTGCGCACCCAGTAGGTGTCTCTCTGCACTTTTTTTTTAGAAAAGGTTGCGGTGTTCACAGACGTTCTCTTTATTGGAGTGTAGCAAATGATAATGTAGGAACTGTTGGATAATGCAATAACTTGTCAAGTTGTAATAAAAATGTCTTTCTGAATGGGTGAAAATGTAATATATCCTATTATTGTAATAAATTGTATCACATTAACCCACAATTATTACTTCAAAGGGGGTGTAACATTTTTAACTGATGATGTAATAATAATCATTTTTAGTCAATATCATTATTATTATTATTATTATTATTATTATTATTACATCATCAGTTAAAAATATGTTACACCAATTAATAAATACCAGTTTGATGTAAAAATGCGATGATGTTATTACATTATTATTTATTACACTAATAGGTTTTACTAGGTTTTCAACCCATTGAGAGACATTTTATTACATTTTGACAAGTTATTACATTATCTGACAGTTATTGCATTATCAGTTGCTACAAGGAAACATTTGAGTTATTTACACATTTTGAAGACAGATATGTTGACAGTAATGTTTTAAGTGATAAAATGTTAAACAATTTTAAGTTTGAATATATCTGAGGACACCTGTATGTTGTGTTTGTTTTAGAGCCAGAATCTGAATCTGGTCTTAGAATATCTAATGAAAGGCTTTAAGAGTTTCTAGCTCAATGATTCTTCATTAATCCATTTTATTTCACATTAATCTCAGTGTTGACTTTGACTTGGAGGGAAAATCCACCTTCAAACAGAATTCAGCTTTGGCTATTATCTTGAACAGCTGGGTCAATATTTATGAATATGAACAACTCTCCCACAGCTAGAACAAACACCTTGCACACACTTATAGAAGTGCAGAAGCTTCTCTGGTAATGTTTGCTTTCACAACTTCAGTGACTTTTTTTTTTTTTTAATAATGTTGGCATTGATTATGCACTCATAGCAGCATGGCAGGCAGTAAATGCATGAGCTGAAATCTTACATTTTTTCTAGACCTTTCCTCATTGCTTACTGAGACAAAACCTTTGCACCTTTACAATAATGTTGAAAAGTAATTTGATAGTATAGATAAATATATTAAACCCACCAGATTTTCTCGCTTGCTGAGATTAGTTTGGAATTGTTTTCATGCTGTGTGGGTGCAAGTCTACATGAGATAGAGAGGATAACATTTTGATAACTGTTAAAACCCCTAAAACCCCTCAGCAGTATTCAAGTGGTTTCCAAAGCATCATCTTTTAAATCTCTTCTTAAAACACATTTTTAATAGACTTGCTATTATGTAACGACATTTTATTTGTTTTGCCCACCCTTTTTATGACCCTGCCTTGTTTCTATATTTCTTGTTTTATTGATTCTGCTGCTGTTTTTTCTTTTTTTGTAATCCTTTGTAAAGCGTTTTGTAACTGTTTTGAAGTGCTATACAAGTAAAGATGATTATTATTATTAAGAATATTATGAAACTGTTCCATGTAGGTATATGAAGTACCTGTACGGCTTTGAGTGTGAGAAGAAAGGACTGAGTTCTCCAGGTGAGCTACAGGCGGCCATCGACAGTAACCGTAGAGAGGGCCGGCGCCCGAGCTACAGCAGCAGCCTGTACCGCTACTCCCCCTCCCCCAGCTCCACTCCCCACTCCCTGCTCTCTTCCCCCAAGATGCAAACCCCCCCCACCGGACACAACGGCCTCAATTCATCCCTCAGCCCATCTTTCAAGAGAAATGCAGGTATGTGTAAGTGTGCGCATCCATGTTGAGATTTGCATTGAAAAGTCTCCCTAGCCAAAAAGCCTTTCTTTGGGTGGGGGGGGGGGATCTAATTCGGTTTCAAAACTTAGTGGAACAGATCTGAAATCTGTCATATTTTCTGTCAGATCTCAAATAAAACTTGGTGGCACTCTGATCACAATCTTAAAAATCTTTATGCCTAATAGGAACCTATGAGTTTCAAAATATGTTTGATCCAGCGTTGTACATCAAACCAGTCCATTAGAGCGCTCTTATCGGATTCTTAAAGCACTTTTCAACTTTTGCTCATATTGTTGAGCCATGAATGAGCTTCTACCTTGCCTCTGTTCAGTGTGACCTTGTGATGAACCAAGCGGGCGTGGGATAGTTGAAATGGTACAAACGTAAAATGTAAATTGAGACAGATTTTTTTTTCAGGATTTCAGGTTTATTGGAAACAATTACCCTTTATTTCTAAAAGGAGATTGCTGTTTTCCTCTAGGCTTTTTTCCCTGTTCCTTTCCTGATCTCCACCCTGTTTTTTTTAATGACTGTTTGTAACAGTTCTTGTCTCTTTGATTTGCTCCATCAGATGACATTTCCACGCCCATATTACCCAGCCGGCTGCCCATGGCGTTGGCACTGGGCCAGCAGCAGCAGCTGGCACAAGCTGCCACCCTGGAGCATCTCCGAGAGAAGCTGGAGAGGAGCGCCGGGGGGATTGCAGCCGACGGTCCAGAGAGGAAGATGGCGAGGCTCGCAGAGGAGCAGCAGCGTCTTATGCAGCAGGCCTTCCAGCAGAACCTCCTGGCCATGGCCTCTCACTTCAACCCTATGAACCTCAAACTGAACAACGGCCATGGTGAGTTGCATTCACTACACAGACAGTATGCTGTTCCTCATCATTACTGGCCATGATGTTGGGAAAGTCCATGACATGGAGTGTTTTCTCTTTCAGCCACAGAAAGCAAACAGGACTTGTCTCTGAGCATCTCCACTAACGGAGCTGCCAGTATCAGCGTATCTGTGGAAGTCAACGGCACCCTTTACTCAGGTGAGTCATTAAATTGTTAAAGCAAACATGGCCTGTCTGTGTTTGGCTTGGCAGGTGGTACTAAGCAAGTGTCTTTTGGGCCTGTTGGCAGAAACCAGTGCATGAGCATCTATGGCAGTAGACAGGACAAAAATAGACGATACAATTTCTTCAAAATTCCAAAGGGAGAAATGAAACGAGCAAGAAATTGTGCAAATTCTGCAAAAGTGACAAGCTAGTCATATAGTGCATGCATAGTAACGGCTAGTTTGCCTCTGCTTTTCATTATAATCTTATCCCCCAACTCTCCACTGCAGGAACGCTGTTTGCCCAGAAGTCACCTGCAGCTGCTGTGGCGTCGCACATCATAACTCCTGCAGGAACAAGCGGTTTCAGCGCCCTCTCCTCACACAGTCCCTCCTCTTCCTCTTCCTCTTCCTCAAAGGGACCAAATTAAGGCTCACTCCTGGTGTTTAAATCTGTCCTTGGTGAAATAATTGAGTGATATACATACCTCTCTTGTCAGACAAGAACTATATTGACTGTAACTGTATTAATATCTAGTTGTACACATTTGGCTTCCCATTTGTACACTTAAGCAATGCAGTCATTTGGGGAAATCAGCTAACTCACAAAGCAATTAGAACTCTTTGTAGTGTTGTTTTTCCGTTATTTTGACAACATAATATGCTTTAAATGAGAATCTTAACAGGAGGACATTGATATATTTGACCTTAAAGGCTTCCAAATTAATTAAATGTAGATTCAGGTAACAATTTACCTTAGTGCCTGTTAGAAGCTATTTTGAAATGTAGCGATATATTCATGTCTAAAGGGCTTGGCTTCGAAAGGTTTGTTCAAAAGCATCTTTAGAGCAGAAAAGAGCATGGTGAGTGTCAATGCTCTCTAGTTATCTACTATAATAGCAGGTTATCCGACCATTCTGCAGCCATCGCTTTCCATAGCCATCAACAAAACAACTTAGTTGCCAAAGTGCAGCTAATGAAGACCAAAAAAAAGCCATAGCTTGACGTCATAGCTCCCATCTGTGACCATTTTGCTGCAACCATTTTGTATCCCGCCTAGTGAACATTTGGTTTGGAACATTTGGGACAGACTGCTGTGAGTGAAAGCGATCCATACTTTTGGTAGCAGCTCCGAGGGATGAATTATGTTTTCAGTGTTCCGCAGAAAGCTTGCATCTCGGAAATATCAAACAGGATTTGGAGAGAAACTGGTTGGATTCTTTTCATTGGTTTGGACATTTTACACTGCACTATTAATGATTTGGCTTGGTCTCAAAGTTATGAAATTCATTACATGTCAGCTGTCAATTAAAGGCAAAATTTGAAATGCAAGGTTTCTGCTGGAAACGATATCTGAAATGGAAGTGATAGAAGAACAGTTACCTCATTTGACTTTCCATGGTGGGAAGTAACTTTCTCAGGAATTTCCTCTGGACCAGGGTGGACTCCTCACTGTTCACTCACCACTGTTGTACTGTATTTCATACTGTATTGCTGTGTTGTATTTTATACTGTACCCAAACACAGAGAATGTATCTTTAATGACCTCAAGCTTTGATTTGAAGAGCATGTTGACATTTGAACACTGAAACGGCGCTACCTCACTCTTTTAGAGAGATATGCAATACTTAATGCAGCATATGTTGATTTTTGGTAATCTGCATAATTTGTGCTGAAATATATTTGGACAATCAAGTAGACATTATCATATCTCTCAATGCAAACAAATGTCTCTCTGAACTCGACAAGTCTTGATGTTAAAGCCTGTTTTGGTCTTTGCTTAATGTATTTCCTATATGGACATGGCCATGAGGAATAAAAAAAAATCTTATGTGTAATGTAGGAAGACTCTGCATTCTTTTCCATAAAGTCTGTGTTGTGTTGTTGCAAAATCCTCAGTGCTTTTGCATTTATGGAAATTGGCTGAAGGATAACAATTTTCTTAGAAATCTTGATATTTACGCTGTTGGAATATTTCAAGGAAGATCAGGATTTCATGTGGCATGCTTATGACCCCTTTCATTTTTTATGTCTTGTCATAATTTTCATTGGAGTGTTGAGGCTTGAACAACATGTGTGGCCTGAAATGTGATAGAAAAACACTATACTGTATGTCCAGTATGTGCATGGCCAGAGGGGGGTAGCATTACCTCCTGTGCAGAGGCCATTTCAAGTTCAGGGGTATTTGACATTCATAAATCTGCACATTTTTCATTATTTCCAATTGACCATCACCTTGATGTCAAACCAATTGAGCTTCTCTCTACTCATCTTAAACCAGGAACCTGAACTGGTGAGCAATGAGGAACAAAATTATTTGTTTCATTAAGCAGTTCCTATGGCTTTTATCGCTAAGTGATTATATCAAATTTGTTTTTGGAGTTGGATGGATAACGATCCTGATGTATTACTTTTCACCCAAGTGAAATCAAGCTGATCAAGTCAAAAGCTATATAGTGTGTTTATGTGTGACAGGGAGAGGAAGTGAGAGTCTGTATTGAGAGTTAATTCCTGAACTCTGGTGTGCAGCAGACCTATTGACAGAGGCTATACTAATGGAAGCAACAGCTTGTGGGGCGGGGGATGGGCCGCAGGATTTACTGTCGGGATAGACATTCTATAGTGACTCCGCTGGATTGGCATCTGGAACACTGCAGAGGGAAGATGTTACAGGCACGATGAGAAGTATTATGAGATGGATGTCTCCGCCCACAGGCCCCGCCGTCTCAGGGAGAAATATTACTGGTCAAGTCTGTCTGTAGATGAGGGCATCACTGTCCTGGCACAAGACCGAAAGGTACCACAGAGGAGAGTTGGGACTGCAAGATGATCTTTCAGCCTTGAACAGGGAAGAAACGTTTCAGCTGCTACTGGGTGCTTGACTATAACCTGTGGGAGCCGGTCCATCCTATATGAGAGAGAAATCCTTCTATGAACTCCACATAATGTGCAGGTTCCATCTTTCTCATCATTTTGCTTTGTTGCTAAGGCAAAGTGGAACGTTGTGATGCTAAATATCCAAGGTGTTTTGATGGGAGCATGTACAGATGTTTGGTTTGTGTGCCTGTGTGACTTTATCACTCCAAACACAATGGCTTACACTGATCCTCTGAAGCATCAATATATGCGGAAACAGGATTGAAACTCCGGGTCTTTTCAGCTTCTTTCAGCCAGAATGCATTTTCATCAGCCGAGCAAATGATCCTCTCTAAGGGGATTTGGAGATGGAGTGAACTGTTGTTTTCGGTCCTCTGTGTTTCTGTGGATATTTTCTCAGGATAGGCTCAGACAGACACTGGCACCATGCCTTACCATGATGAGGAGTACCCAGGTCAGCCGCTCTGGCAGTCTGTGCTGCTGTTCTGCTGTAAGGGCATGATCGAGGGCATCATGGTCATACTCTTCTTCTGGCTTCTGGTGCAGGTTCTTTTCACCAAACAATTAGAAGGTATGGTTTTACAATATTGAAATATGGAGCTCATCTGGTTCATATGCAGAAGTACACTACCAGTCAAAAGTTTGGACACATTTGATTGAATGTACTATGTATTTCATTATCTTAAAGCCATTTTGTTCTATAGGCTTATGCTTAAATGCTTGAAATCTGATTTTTAGACAAATATAAATATTGAAGTTTATGCCTATGTATGAATTTCTTTCCAAAACCATTGCCTTTCCATCAAGGCTACTTTAAAGCATCTAAAATATAAGATAGTTTTGATTTGTTTAACACGTTTTTGGTCACTGCATCCATTTGTGAATTCAATTTGTGTTATTTCATAGTTTTGATGTCTTTACTATTATTCTAAAATGTGGAAAATGGTAAAAATAAAGAAAAAGGTGGTGTGTCCAAACTGCTGACTGGTAGTGTAATTGAATTAAAACAGTAGCAATATTCTGTGTTATCCTCATGTAATCCAGGGGTTGCATGAGGATAAATTATATCAGTGTTTTGAAATTGTTGGTATCTAACTGGCATAAATTCAATTTCTTATGTCTGCAGTTCACCTCCAGATTCTGCTTTTGGTTGGCCTGATAGTTTTTTGTCTGTGTTTGATCCTGGGATGTATTCTGTGCTGGAGGAAGAGTGACATTTGTCCACTGAATGACAAAGAGCCTGTGACGTCACCACCAGCTCCTGCTGAGCCTGTGACCCTCGCCCAGAACCCGCCCCTCTCAGCAGCCACAACAGCAGCCAGGCAGCAATACGAGGAGCTGGATGGAGATATTGTGGAGTTTCCCTCCACGTTCAGCAGCCCTGCCCCTTCAGAGGGTGAATTTGCCTCTCTGCCATTCTCTTCTCGTGCCTGTGCGTCCTCTGAATGGAAGGAGCACCCAAAGTCCTACTTTTCCCTGCGCCGCCTCAGCACCCCACCAATAACATCTCCCCTCTATAAGCCCATAGGTCACAGCCGTGGTTCCTTGCCTATATTTCCCAAACTGGGACTGTTGTCCAAAACACGCATGGTTCTAGAGAGACGCTGCACTGTGACTGGTGACAGTATTTCTTACAGTGAGCGCAGCAGGCTCACCGGCCCTGGTGCTGGTCCTCCCTCTGTGGCTGAGGAACCAATCCCACTGGCTCCACTGTGCTATGGTTCCGGTGCCAGCTGCAGACAGCCAACCTCACCAAACCCCTGCCTCCACTTCACTGTGGCCTTCTCTCCAGAGCAGCAAACCCTGACTGTGACTATTCTCAGCCTCACTGGGACACCCCACAGACTGGAGGATGTGTCTGTGTTGGGCAGCCTGCCCCCTCTGTACCCCTGTCCCATGCGGGCTTCAGTCCAAAGCAGCGTCAGTCCTGAGTCCCACAGCCTGGTGCTGGTTTTGAAGGTGAGCTCTGTTAAGGAGCTCCAAAAGTGCGTTCTCAGAATAGCTCTATACACACAGGAACTGCTGAGCCGGAGAGGCTCCACACTGGGTGACCTGGAGGCCCAGTGTGGAGGAACAGACTGGAGAGCAGATCATCCATTTCACTTCACTAAAGAGCTTAGTCCGAGCAAGAGGATGCTAAAAAAGGTAATGCTCTATTGAATTCACATCTGTGCGGGGGAGATGATTTTATGATAAAGATACATGGAGATTTAGGGTAATGTGTTGAAAAGACCATTACCATGGAAACAGTTTAGCAAGCAGAACATAAGAGAGAAACTGAGTCAAATGATTTTTTTGTTTTGATGATCTCTGTGGTAAAAAAAATAAATAAACCCTAGTATCCTAGTAGTGAAGAGGTTTTTTTCTCAGTTCCTTCACATGTACATTACCCATTAGTATACTTGACACATTTCAAAGCACCAGCCTTATGATTCTTCATCTCCTGATTGAACATTTTCTCTCTGCTCTGAACTTATGCCCTTTGACTCCAGAGTCTGAACTCCCAGGATGCACTGATGAGCAAGGGGCTTAGCTGCCCACCACAGATCTTAGGTCAGCTCTTCATTTTGCTTCAGTATCAGACTCTGGCCCACCGCATCAAAGCCATGGTCCTCAGAGCAGATAACCTAGCCACCCTCACTCATATGCCAGCAGCACCAGGTAAAACCAACTTTTGATGTCATCAGTATGTATGGCAACCTGGAGTTGACAAAATGTACAGTATGTTTACTAAAGGATCCCTTAAGGACATGCATAGAGACATTATATAAGCTGCGTGGGCAGAACTGACTTTTGCTTTTCAGGGGCTGAGGTAAAGTAAGTCCCTATGTTTGCTTTTAATGTTTGAGGATTAAATGATGTCTTACAGGATCCGAATGCGGCAGGAGATCATCCTCTTTTTTTAATGACATTGTGATTTAATCCCTCACTATTCACAATCCTCCAGAAAATGTTCCAATCCTCTCCAACCTCTAGATCTCTGGTCTTGGTCTGCATCAGCCTGTCTATGCAGATTTTTTTCTGCAGACAAGCAGATCCTACATAATGCATGGCCATTACATTTATGATATCTATTTAATTTTCAGTATGTCACACCGACATGACTTGGGCACATATTTAATTCATTTCTGACATCACATTCTTAACGTTTCTGGTCATAAATGCTTAATTTATGTGGAGCAGTCAGTATTTCTCTCAACAGAAATGAAGAGTAAATTGACAGTGCTATTCTTTCTTCTTTTACACATCCTTTGTCCAGTTTATACTAGACCTTATCTGATACTGTATCTACATGAGAATAGGTGGTGTGAGGATTTGGATTTTTTTTGTTAGCCTTATGTGATTTCATTTTCCAACATTTCCTCCATCTGAAATTTATATTTTAGCGCTGATAAAATCAAAATACTCAAATAATGTATATTTGCAGATAAATGGCTGTAGGACTAACTGACCACAGTTAAAAACGTATTTTTGACCTCAAGGTATGTTGAGGTCAAGTCTTGTTTTTTTTTAAATCTTTGACATCTGTCATATGGACAGTTTGTAATTTTGCCAATCAACCAAACAGCAAATAGTATGAGAAGGCCATTCCATTTCAATATCCATTCCAATCTCAATTTTCATGTTTGAATGTTCATCAATCAATAGAGTTCTCCAGACTGTAGGATGTTTGTGCATCTGTCTACAGATTACCAGGTGGTGATCAATCTGCGCCATGAGGGAGTGGTGATTGGCAGCAGAGAAACCAAGGCAGTGTCCAGCACTGTGTGGAATACTCCTTTCTTGTTTGACCTTCCCCCAGGAGACATCAGCCATCTGCCCCTCATGCTGGAGTTCATAATCATGCAGGTAAGAATTGCTTTGGAAGTTTGCATTTGCAGAATAAGATTTTATTGCAGAATTATTTATTCAGTAAACAGAGATGAATACCTGCATTTATCTGCATTTTAATTGTCCTACCAGGTAAATGAAAAGAGCATAACTCAACATTCCTGCTCCTCTCTTGTGTGACAGAATCAGGTCCAGTCAAAGAGCAAAGTGCTTGGTCGAGTCCTAATTGGTTCAGAGGCTCCAGAGGCGGGACGTGCACACTGGAGGGACATGTGCAGCCAGGGCCAGGTGGAGCGGGCGTGCTGGCACACTGTGCAACCAGAACCTCTATAGACAGAGAAGCCTGTGCTGTCAAACCTGTTTTGTGCCCAGTGGGTGAGAGAGATGAACCCAGTCTGACTCTGTGGGCACTGGAATATCCAAAATGGGGCATTATAGGTCACCTTTGCCATAAAGCGCACACAGCCGTGCTCAGCTATATCAAATGACAGACTTTACTGACGCTGCCCGTCTGATGGGTGGATATCTGAGCAATTAGAGGAGAACACAGGATTTTGTAATACTTTACAATGGCCTTATTCCAGCGTATTAACTTGTGTATTAACCTATGGGAAAGTATTGTAAATGCACAATATTACTGTGTAAGTACTTAATGAAAATCTCTCTCATACATAAAGTGCTTACAAAGGTGGAACAACAGAATGTAAGTAAAATTTTCATTAAATACGATTTTCATTATTTACTTACTTACAGTACTTTTCCATATAACACAGGTTAGTAGGCCTACACTGGAATAGGGCTGTTATAAAGCACTGGCATTGCAACACCTCTGGATATCAATTATCAAGCAAAAATGGGCAATTACTAATGAGAGTGACAAAATGGATGGAGCACTTTGAAAACCATTCAGTCTCTTTCCCAGTATATATTTACACAAGAAAAGCATAAAGATTAGTGAACTGAATAATATGGTCTGCATCCAGAAATATTCTATTAAACACTATGGTTGTGCTACATAAGGTTCAATCCCTGTGACTAAATGACACATTTCATCATTCAATTGTATGAGTAACACAAAATACACACTAATGAACTTAATATTCTCTCATGTATATCTGTAAATGCACAATTCCTGAAAAATGATGTGAATAACCATATCATGTTATATAAATAAAACACACTTCTGCCTAAAGTAGTCTTAATAGCTTGGTGATTGGTATTAGCACTACTGTCTCAAATAAAACAGTTCAAATTGTTGCCATTGTTTTTTATTTTACATCACTCAGTGTGATTTTCTTAAGGACGTTAGATTGACATCAGTACAAAAACATCACATTCATTCTACTTATGGTTTAAAAACCATCCACCAAATGTCATAATGTTATTAGATGATTAATGTGAATTTGGTTAGTCCTCAATGTACCTTTGATGTTTAAAAATCTCTGCGTGATTCTTATACTTATATGCTGAAAGCCACAAAGCTGGCTGCTGCAGCGCCCCCTGGTGAGCTGCCTGTGTATGGACTTATGCATAGCAGAGGCCACCACACTTTGGCTCGAGTCTTCAGGATGTGCCTCGCTTATCCTCTTCCTCCTCCTCATCTTCATCGGGGCTACAGATATCTACAAGCCGAGCCAGGAATATTCCATCTGGACCGAGGGAGGGCAGCTTCCCCTGCCGGTCAGCCTCACCTGGACAGCGTGATGGACCTGAAGACTTCTCTGATGCTCTCTCTGCAGGCAGCTGTGGTGCAGCAGCATGAAAGCCCTGGATCGGCTGCAGGAACCTTAGCTTGGCTAAATCGAGAGAAACAACAAGTGGAATATAATTATAACATGCCTAGATGAAGCTGTGTGTTAAATGGGAAAATCAATTTTGTATCCAAATGAATTCAAGGTATTCCTACACATGCGAGAGATGGAACACACAGGTAGATAAAGAAGGGAAATGAATTCAGACCAGGGACTTATCTACTCAATGGATTCTCCAACATGAAAAAGTAGTTTCTTATTTCATTAAATAATCAGTTAGTCCAGTTATGCATGGCCATCTGTGGATACGTCCCTGTTTGACAAGTTATGAATCATGTAGTCTTCACACAGATCACTCCTAAAGGGGCAAACTATGAACTCCCTCACACAGCACAGATCACAGCACACACCTCTACGCTATTAATTACACTGATTCATACACAACTTCACCTTGCAGGAGAGTCTCATTTTTTTCCTTCAGATTGCGGATTTCCAGACTTACTGCTGACATCTGGCAGAGGAGACAATGGTGTTTTAGCTCTGTTACTTCATCTGTTATGACAGGATGTCTGCAGGTTTTAGCAGGTCAGATTTAGCTCCTTAAGACCATTTGGTTGAACTGAATTTGAGACTTAAAAGCTATATTTATCAGTATTTAATACCTTTTAAAGCCTTGAATTTTGAGAATTCAGGTTAAGACTTTTTAAGGACTTTGAGACAGCCTGTATCATGTTTTGACTGGATGTTACTGACATGTCTATTTGAAACTTGTTTTGTATGTCATAATATGGTAATGACGGGTCTTTAATACAAGGCTGTAATTACTGTAATATACTGTAACTCTTGTCTATCCTCTTGCAGTTGAGTCAGATGTGTTCCAGCCATGCTTTCGAGCAGGTCACTCCTCAGCTTCAAATCCGCTTATTTACAGAGTAGAAAGAGTCATATGTGAGATTATAGTCATAGAACTGAAGTGGTTATGCAGCCACTGCGACACCCCTCCCCATGTATGCGCTTTGATTAAGGCAGAAGCTGGGATTAGTGCTGTCTGCACATATGTGTGTTTATGCGTGTAAAATACAATCCTAATGAATGCCAGGGGGCCTCTGTTAATTTCTGAATATAATCTGAGCATGCCACAATCATGGCATTAATGATATTCATTTCTAGAGGTGCAGACGCTAATTTATTATTTAGTAGACATGCAGACATGCAATCGGACAAATAAGGATGATGCTGTCGAATGTGTGGTGGCTGGGGGGTTTATATTCAGACTTCAGTCATTTAGCTGCTGCTCTTATCAAGAGTGAATTACAATGAGTGTGCAGGCAGAGTTTTAATGTATTGCTAAAGGAAACTTCAACAGGACAACAGTTGATGGACACATTGGCTTTTTTGGGAGATTGAATCTGTGGCCTTTCTCTTTGGCCGCCCACTTTAATGGAAGTATTTCTAACCTGGTGGCTCTGGTTGTGGAAGTCTTCCTTGGGGTGAGCCCCTTCCTGCAGCTCTCCCTCCTTGCCTTCTGGCTGGTCTGTGTCCTCCTCCTCCTCCTCCTCCTCCTCCTCCTCCTCTTCCTCTTCCTGCTCCTCGGACACCGGCATCAAACATGCCCTCTGCTGCCGGTTCCTCCCTCCTGTTCCCAGCAGCTGCTGTCGACGCCTCTGGCTGTGCAGCGTGTCCAGTGCATTCTGAATGAGAATAAAAAAACAAGACTTGCACTTACGGCACATGATTTCATAGTATATTCCATTGCATAGCTATCAATGTTTGTTGGTCATGACCCTCACATTTTTCAGTTTAGATTTGCCTGAATAAAACAAGCATCTTCTTACCTTGATAACTTTAGACTTGGGGGCCCAGTCTTGCAGTGAGCAGGCTCCGGTCTGAGCTGCTGCTGATCTGTCATCCACCTTTTCCAGCTCCTGTCCTCCTCCTTCCCGCACCTTAAACAGGCTCTTTAACTACAAATGTGTTTAAAATATATTCCTCATATGAAGCATGTATCTTGCCATTTGCAACAGATAAAAACAACTCAACTTATTTTGGTATGCACTGCATATACCTGCTCAGTCAGCATCCTCCTCTGTTTGTCCTGCTCTGGATTAACTGGACAGACAGTTTTATCTGTCTTGCTTTCAAGAAATGTTTTCTCATCTTTACCCTATGGACAAGAAAGGCTACCATTTATTATATTCACCACCATAGGAGGCTATCTTTAAACTCTTTTTGTGAAGTTTATTGTGTTTACCAGGTGAAGCTGCCTTAGTGTTTGCAGCCTCTGAACTGCCAGGCTTTTCTCCTGCTGCAGCTGGCTGGTCCTCCTCCTGCTCTCTGAGACGAGATAGAAGAAGTAGTTTCAGAGCTCAGCCGGTCAATACAATCAATATATCAGCTTTTTTCCAAAGCAGGCTCCTACCTTCTAGCTGGGCCCTCAGTGAGTCAGCGGTCAGGACTTCTGCTTGACCCCCATCATCCTGACCGTCTCCAGAGGCCTTTCCCTTTCCCTTCACAAGCTGCACCGGGAGAGACAGAGAGAATAAAGCAAGAGGAGATATGTTGTACTGGATAATTCTCTTTTCAACAGACATAGTTCACAGATGGTTAAAAATACATCAGTCTATTTGATTCATAGCTAAATGAGACTGTAGGTTCAGGCTGTAGCTACTGTACCTTGAGCTCCAGTGCAGAAATCTTGACTCGTGCCTCAGTTTTTTCTGCCTCTCTCAGCCTTTCTAGACTCTTCAAAGCATGTTCCCTATCACAGTAAGGATGAAAACCTATAATATCATACATTCACCTTCATCTTTGATAGCTTGGTCAGATTACATACTGATTTATCATGCTATAGATCAAGGAAGCATACTTTCCCCTCAGCTCCTTGTCTCTCTCTGCCAGTTGCTGCTCCAGCCTTTGAACCTCACTGCTTTGCAAACTCACCTATTAAGCATGAAATTGGTAACATACATGAAAAATACTTTACATGCATGATTCCATCAAAAATACATGTATGAGATACATAATTTATTCTTCACCACCCTTTTTCTTTTGCTAAGAAATGTTTCAGCTCATTGTTACCTGGGAGATATTGTTTTGGCTGCTGTTGGAGTCTGAAGGTGTCTGCCATAATATAGAGGATCCTGTAGATGTCTGCCATGGTACACTGAGTCTGTTCAGACAGATAACAGGAAGGAGAGACAGACAGACAGACAGAAGATAGAGTTTTATTTTCAACATTTGCTGACGATGCATTTCAAAATCTTCTCATCATAAGCCTCACTCACTCTGTCACTGTCTCTTTGTCTTGAGTCTGCGCAGCTTCACCACCTGCAAATACACATGGAAGAGCGTCACAGGAGTTTAACGCCCCCTTGTGTTTAGTAATGAAAACAACAGGTATACTCCTGAGTTGGATGCCTGCTTCAACAGTTATCTTTTAAAGAATATTCCACAGTGGCCACAGGCTGCTCAGACGGAATAAAAAGCCTGAAGAGGAATACATTTACCTTTGCCTTTACCCTTACATCTGAGAAGCAGCGCCTGACTCCTGCTCCTCTCCAGCTCCAGCTCTTGTTTACATGCATCAAGCTCAACCCTTAACAGTGAGTCAGATTCCTTCTGTATGGGAAGAAATGTATAGTTATATAACCCACAGAAATCTACCACTGCTTCAACTATTTTGATTTCTGTTCCCTAATCTTAAGGATATTGCACAAGGACTAGCTTTCAGGGAAACACTACCTTGACTCTGTTCAGCACTGTCTCCATGTTAGCTTTGTGCTGCAGCAGACTCTCAATTTCTTCTCTGAGGAGGAAAAGATGTATTGTCAATTGTTGGATTTCATTAGTTTGTATACTATGATGTACAGTATATATCCACTCACTTGTCTTTCTGCTTCTCTCTGTGAAGTTTTTCAACCTCAGTTGCCAGTCGTGCAGCTTCATCTTGGAGCTGAAATTAACAGATTTAGATGCATTTTAGAGACAAAAAAAATGCACGGTTGTAGGCAAAGTAATTTGTTAAGGGAATGGTAAATAGACAGTCTTACCTTATTTCTGGTGTCATTCTTCTTGAGTTCCTCTAGCTCCGCCTGTGTGGAGTGCAGGGTCAATGCCACCTCTTGCCATTTCTCATTCCAGTGTGAGGCCACAGCTCTTAGTTCCTCTGTGGACTGGACTCTCTCTGCTTCTAGTTTCTGATACTCCTCCACCTGTAGGTGCAGCTTCTCCTCCTTCTCAAGGACCTCAGACTCCAAACACAGGCAACGATCCTGCAGTTTCTGGTTTTCTAATTCTACAGCATCCCAAGATTCCCTGGGGAAACAGATGGAGGAATCAGTTAAGTCATACGGAGGGTAAGTCTATTACTTTTTACATATTTCTTTGTGCATAGTTGTTAATAAGATAATAAGCTCATCTTCAATTAATTATGAAGAATGCTTGTTCAGTATCTCACCTGAGCTGACAGTACTTTTCCTTCAGCTCTGTTAGCTCTGCTTGTCCACCTTCATTCATCTTGCCCAGCAGTTCCTCTTTTTCTCCGATCAGCTGCGTGCGTTCTGCCTCCAGAGCGCTGGTCCGATTGGTGTTGATAACCTTCTCCGCTGTTAGCTCATGTAACTCAGACTGTGAGATCTCCAGTCTCTGCTTGACCATTTCAAGCTCACAGGTCAGCTTTTCATTTACCTGGTGTAAAGACACAACAGCTCATTTCTAACAAAGCAGGCAGTGATGAGAGACTGTGGATCTCCCCAAGCAGAAAGAATGAAACTTATCAAAGGACACCAATTGGACGTGCATTCGAAGACTCCCACCTCTCTGACAGACATCAAGTCTTCCTTCATCAGGACAGTCTCCTGGTCCTGTTTGTTGTTGTGGGACTTGGCGTCAGCCAGCTGGTCGTGGAGCTCACACACCTGCTCCGTGAAGCCCTCCCTGCCTCGCTGGGCCCTCTCCAGCTGCAGCTCCAGGCCCTGGGCCCTCTGATGCAGCTCCGCTTTCTCCTATAGAAGATACATGCACAAGAGCCTGCTCATAGTCCCATAATATGAGATGTTGATCTTAGATATTTCAGTCATTGTAAATTAAACTGTTCACAACTTCTTTTAGACACTATATGATACCTGGATCAGGCGATCCTTGTCTGACAGAGCCCCAGACAGTTTTGCCTTCAGATCTTTTATATTGTCCTCCAGCTTAAGCACTTGAGTGGACAAGATGGCTTTTTCCTGGAAAGAATTATAAAGACAATTTTCTAAGTGAAAATGTATAATATTCATAGTAAAATTTAGTATACTATACTATATGCCAAACAAGTGGTATGATAAGTAAGATAATTTTCTATCATATATAATGGTTTAATATTGAATCAGAGACAGGCCACTGACCAGGCAGGCTTGGCTGAGCTTGCTGTTCGCCTCACTCAGCTGTTTCTGCACTTCAGTGTGGCCCTGCATAGTGTGGCTAAGCCTCTGGTTCATCTCCTCCAGTTGACTCAACAGTGTACTCTGAGCCTAGGTAGGCACACAGGAACAGAAGAAGAGTGGGTAAATAAATAACTTATAACCTAAAGATCTAAATATGTAGTGAAGGAAAACAGTAGGAGTTAACTGGGTGAATAATTTTCATCTGACAGGTAGTAGACATCTGCAGTGTAGCTGATTTGTGATTGCACAAAAGAAGAGTTAACATTGGACTTTGAGATTTCCCTTTAATATTGTTAAAAAGACCTCTGTAGAAGTCTGGAGTTGCTGGAGGGCATGGCTTCTCTCTTCATCCTGTGTGTTTGCCCTGGCCTCAGCCTCTCTCAGAGCCTCTCTCAGCCTGCTCAGCTCCCTGTCAGCTTTCTGCTGAATGAAAACCATGTACAGTAATACTACATGTGGCAGCAAAACAGGGGAATGAATCTGTTAAGACACACATTTTATCAGATTTTGCATGCTAGATGGTAAAGGTTACTGGATAGTATACATTTAACTGTACACACCTGCTGGTAAAAGTCTTCTTGAGTTACAGGTGGTGTTCTGCTAAGTGGGTTGGGAGTTCTTTCAATTGAAACAAGTTGGACAGTACTTCCTCTCTCCAAAGTTGACCTCATATGCAACATGTCCATCTCCAGCTGTAGGACCCTTGGAAGTGGATTTCACAACAAAACCTCAGAAAGACGGTTTGATCATCTGTTCATCTCAGCTGTCTGTAACAAAAGCCATCGAACATTCATTTCCTTACTTGAACATTTACTTCCTTACTTTTCATGAAGCTCTCCACGCTGTCGGCTCTCCTCAAATCGGGATAACTCAGCTGCCTCCTTCTCCTGCTCAAGAGCGCTCACCGCTTCTGCCAGCTGCTGTGGGACACATCAGCGTGGGGTGAGAGGGATGCTGTGTGCCACGCAAAGCACGCAACCAACACTATCCTAAGCAGGAGAACTATAACACGACCCCTCTCACCAAAACAGCCAGAGGAAAAAGGAGAAAAAGGAGATCTAACTACTTTTCCCATACATTTAATTCTACTTTTTACTCTCTGTGTTTTTTTCCTCTTACCTTATGTTTCATGTCCAGCAGCTGTGCAGTAGTGATGCTGTGGTGCATCTGGGTGTCTTTGGTCTTCACCAGGTCTGTCTGGCTGTCCAGACGCTCATGAGCCTCCCGCAGCCTTTGCACCAGCTCCGCTCGCCTAAAGCTACTTTCCTCCAGGGCCGCCCGCAGTTCAGCCCCTGGGGATGGACTGAAGGATCGCGGAGCACCCTCGGGTGCCAGACGGGACATTGAGTTCCATCGCCTCATACCTGGGTCATGCTGTCTGAAGCCACCAGTGCTGCCAGATGTGCTGGAAGACATGTATTTGAATGTTCAAAGCCATGCCAACTAGCATGTAATAAATCAGATTTGAAGAACCAGAGAATATTACTGTGTATTTCCGTAATAAAGCTTGAAAAACTGCATAATTCTTCTCCTCTCACCTAGTGCTGACTTTGGACAGAAACCCTGTTCCAGAAACACTTGCCATACCACACCATGCTGAGGACTAAGAAAGAAAAACACACAAATTTGAAAAAGATTACACTCTGAGGAGGTGGCTATACCAAAAAGGCATAACTGGTACTTACCTGAGCTGTAAAGCGAGATTTGGTGTCCCACATGTTGAAATCTGCGAGAGAAAGTGGACTTGTAGGTCTGAATGAGTGTCTAAAGGTCTTGGAGTATCCTCCTGAATCCCAGTCATCACTGTTCTTTGCAGGGGAGAGGCTACAGTCTTCATCTTCCCACATGTCTGTCCACTGACTCTGCCAAGTGCAAGAAGGGACGGGGATAGATTTTCACACAAACATGGCAGCTCAAAGTATGAGGCTTTTCTTAGATCATGTGTCTTGGAATTACCACCAGTGTTTGCTTGGTGATCAAAAACAACAAGATGTATTTCTTTTTTGAACAATTATTCTATATCTGTTTACTACACCCTTATCCATATCTAAATATTAGATTTAACAGTAAGCTGTAGTCTGCATTGAATGACACTGTCTCCCACTGTACCTTGCTGCAGAAACCCTCTCCTGTCCCTTGACAATGCTCACTTGCTCTGCTTGCAAGCCCCGCAGCTGCTTTGATTGCAAGCTGTGGAGTGTGCAGCCCTTGAACTAAGTATCCATGGTAACCTGCATACACAGGACGCAGTTGGATGGGTGTGCCATAGTCCGACTCTGCTGGGATACTCTCCACATGACCTCACTGGCTCAATCTGCTGGCCACTGTTTGTTGACATGAGTTGTTAACAACATCTCTCAAACAGTGCAAGCAAAACACACCTAGCAAGTAATTATTGCAGTGAATGTGTCATGATTGATTGTGGTTGTTTTTAAAGTTAGGCTTAAAACTAGGCACAAAATAAAAGTTAAATATGAATATTTCAGATAGGTCTACTTGGCTATTTTAGTAAATGATGAATTGCCAAAAACAATTATATAAGCATGCTAATGCTCTACAGCTCAGTGTGAAATACTGCATCCTCCTGACTAAATCCAAAGTTATATGAGTCAGAGTATTACTCAAACACCTTTCAAAAATCTCGCACTTGTAGGCTACAAGGTCCACTCTCATTACTCATAGGTAATCATAAGCCGATGGCTCAGCACTAGTGAAGTAAAAAAAAAAAAAAAAGTAAAAAAAAAAAAAATTATATTGCGGAATGTTTTGATAACCAAAATTCATCTGGGTTCAGGACTAAATCAGATCAGTGACGTCTCTTATTCTGTTCCCATTCTTGTTGTTGCGAAAAGTCCGAGCTCTTATTTTGAAGTATGCCTGACCGTTCTCTTACGTCGGCAGTAGTAAGACAGAAGCCAGCAGCAGCGTTTTGACGACACACGAAGCTAAACAGCTAACAGTTTAAGGGCGCAACAATTTCCTTGTGAATTCATTCATCATTTGTGCTCTTGGAAAGAGTCTACATCGCATTAATTCCGAAAAGGTACGACACTGTGGTCTTCAGTCAAATAAAGCTTTTTGCCTCTTAAAATTAGACAGTAGGTAACAGGCCAAAGCTAACGTTAGTTAGCATAACTGTTAGCTAACATCGACCAATTAGCGTTAGCGACGTCCACATTGTCGTAAAGGTTAGCTTACAGGCTTACAAAAGTAACTGAACAAAACTGTAATAAACCCTCTCTGACGATTTTTTATGTTCTTTAATACTGTGCAGACGGGATGGCTGCAGATTGGTTGGGTAGTTTGGTGTCTATAAACTGTGGGCCAACACTGGGGGTCTATCAAGGAGAAGTATCATCTGTGGACCAGTCCAGCCAGACCATCTCCCTCAGGCAGCCTTTCCATAATGGTGTCAAGTGCCCTGTTCCCGAGGTCACTTTCAGGTAAAGTTCAGTGTCAAAGCATTTGCTGTCTTAATTGTGCTTGCAGACTCACTGATTGATAGTACTGCTCTCTGTGATTGAAAATTAATTGACTGTTATTCTGCAGTGCCATGGACATCAGGGAACTGAAGATTTTGGACATCCGGAACGGCACTGCTGGGAACAGCTCTACTGCTATAAAGGCAAGCAGTGCTCCAGTTGCAGTCCCAAGGGGAGACCCCAGGTCTCAGGAGAAACTGAACTCTCCGCAGCACTGCTCTAAAAGTTATGGAGACCGCCATCTGGATATACCTGGTCAGCCTAAGGGATTCCGTCGAAGACATAACTCCTGTAAGTGCCAGTGCAGTATAGTACAGTTGATTAAGATATACCAAATATTATTATTTTTGCTGATTATTGTGGTGAAGCGCTTTACTATGTTTTCTTGTCTCATCAGGGTCATCTAGTAGTCGAGGGGTAAACCAGGTAACTCCGAAGAAAAACGGGGTGAAGAATGGTGGTAGCCAGATGAAACACAGAGACGACGAATGTTTTGGGGATGGCATGGATGATGGGCTGGATACAGATTTTGATTTTGAAGGAAACCTGGCTCTCTTTGACAAAGCAGCAGTTTTCTCAGAGATCGACACATCAGAGCGGCGTGGTAACGGTGCAAGGTCGCGCGGTACACCGCAAGAGCAGACACCCGCACGCTACCGCCATGATGAAAACATCCTGGAGGCCAAACCCATTGTTTATAGACAGATTACTGTACCGCAGCCTGGGGCCAAAGAATACTGCACTGGTAAGTGTGTCTGTGTCACATGGTCAGATCATGAAGCAAATAACACTGAGGACATACAAACTGAAGTAAGATATTATATTCCTATTTCCCTCCTTTATTCCAAACAGACTCTGGGCTTGTTGTACCCAGTGTATCCTATGAACTACACAAGCGTCTGTTGTCGGTTGCGGAGCGTCACGGTCTCTCACTGGAGCGGAGACTAGAGATGACAGGTGTGTGTGCCAGTCAGATGGCGCTGACGTTGCTGGGTGGACCCAACAGGTGAGCATGTCGCCATCGTCTGTATGCAGAACACAAATCACCATATAGTCTTCACTAAATTACAGAAATAGTGTCCGAAATTAACTTTTTGGCAACCCGTTGTCAATGCAGTTTTGTGTATAGAACTAGGTATTGTTTGTTTATTTAACACTTGCTTTCTCACTCTTACAATTGATCAGGTTTGTACTATTCATAGTTAAGTACTGACCAAAGACTGTATATATCAGAGGCATTCCAATGTTATCGTCTCAAAAAGTTACCAGCTATAGTGGTGGGTGCCTCAAACTAAAGGTGAATTTTATTGGCATTGGTGCTTGGTGGGTGTTAATTTTGGATCTATCTATCTGCTATCTATGTGCTTAACTTCTTTATTATGTTCCTTCCAGACTCACCCCCAAAAATGTACACCAGCGTCCCACAGTGGCCCTGCTGTGCGGCCCTCATGTTCAGGGGGCTCAGGGCATCAGTTGTGGTCGTCACCTGGCCAATCACGAAGTGGAGGTCATCCTGTTTCTGCCAAATTTTGTCAAGATGCTCGACTCAGTCACCAGTGAGCTCACACTCTTCACCAAGACTGGGGGCAAACAGGTGTCAAGTATCAAAGGTGGGCATATTTTGCAACCTTGTGTGAAAAAAAAAAAGTGTTTTTTTACTCTAGGTGAGCAGTAGCTGTGATTCTGACTGCTGTTTTTGTGTGATTTATGTCCCAAAACAGTAGGTGGGCAAGTAATACTTTAAGATCAAATATCAAATCAGTTATTCTCTGTCACTCCGCAGACCTTCCAGACACCCCAGTGGACCTAATCATTAACTGCCTGGACTGCCATGAGAACACATTCCTGATGGATCAGCCTTGGTACAGAGCAGCGGCAGACTGGGCCAACCAGAACCGAGCACCGGTGCTCAGCATAGACCCTCCTGTGAGCGGACAAGGGCAGGCAGTCGAGGCCAAGTGGTCGCTCTCTCTCTGCCTCCCCCTCCCCCTGGCCGAGGGGGCGGGCCGGGTTTACCTGTGCGACATCGGGGTTCCGCGCCAGGTGTTCCAGGAAGTGGGGATCAAATACCATTCTCCTTTTGGCTGCAAATTTGTCATTCCCTTGCACTCTGCGTAACAGGACTGATGGTCACCAAGACAGATTGAATTTTTCACCATCCTTGACCATTTGGGTTTTGGGGCCTTATATTGCAGAGCTTCAAGTGTTGTACCCATCATGCATTTCATTCCTAAAGCAGCTGCATGTGTACGGGACTTTTCTCTCATACTGTAGGACCATTGTTTGGTACATCAGTTTTACAAGGACTAAGTGAATGTGGATGGGATGAAAGAGCATTCAATTCTGGATTTTTATTGATCAACAAATGTCTTGGTATGGCCTCACTTTTCATTTCTTTTTTACAGGCTGCAATAGTTACGTAAATACCATTGTATTTACATGATATTACAAGATATTTTACAAATGGATAATTGACAGTTCGGCAAAAATAGAGCTGAAAAATAATATAGCACAGTTTTCACTGCATTATGTGGAATAAGAACTGTTCTGACTTAAACTTGCAGTGATAAATTTCTGAATCTTAGCATTATGTAATTGCAGTGCAGTCTGTGAAATGAAGTCAGTGAACTGCCATGTAATACATGTTAATACAATGTTACTACATTAATCTGGGTTACAGCACAGAAATGCATTTTAGAGTTGTCCTTGATCTTTTGATGGCTTTGCTTAATTTCTGCCATACTTTACAACACTCAGTTAATGTCTGACAGTTTATTGGGATAGCTATTATTTTTGTGAAATCGTAGTATTGACCAGGAATTCCATTCTTGATGTTTAAAGTAAACATGGCATATTTGACATTTATATAAATAATGCCATGTTTGCAAACTAAACCAATGTTGTATGGGCCAGCTAATGGAGAGAATCCTCTCCTGATATCACCAGTTTTGTTGTGATGATAGTGGCTCCATTAAGATGACAAACAGCAAAACCTCTAGCATCTAGCCTTTTATTGATGATAAGAAAAAAATAGATTACTAACTTAATTTTGGTACCAAGGTATCGGTTAAGTTTTAAACCAAGTGAATGACTTTTAAATGTCATGCTAAACCTTGTAGGTTAGAAGGGTAACTGCCTTTGAGGGGAATGTTGTATGAGTTGATAATCAAAGAATCAATAACTAGCATTTTCCAAAGGATAAATGCTCTCTTGTATGTGGGACTCTTAATTCATTTTGAGTGAGTCTTGATCTATTTAAGAAAAAAAAAAAAGATCTCGACATGACGCACAGCACTGAAGAGTGTCCTCTTTGAGCAAATTTGTCTGGTTCTTTGTGATGAGAATTTGCAAGTTGTTGGTTGTTCAGTTTTCTTTTCATGACCACCTCCCTCCCTCCTGATATTATGGGGTATGTTTGCTTATGAATGTGACCATGACTAGTAATGACCGTGAATCTAAACTAGTGGTAAGGGAGGAGCTGATTATTTTGTGCTGCCGTTTGATGCCTTGACAGACGGGTTGTAGGTGTCTTCTTTATAAATACATTTCCACTCCCAGATCTGTTTCTGCCCGTACAAGTAGAAACCTCGACCCTGCTGCTTCTTTTACAAGACCGCACTAGGTTGAAAGTTGATTTGCTTCCAGAGCCGAGGCAACAATGTACAAGTTAACCAGTCTTTTGAGAGATGAATCTTGTATTAGGGAGGTCAGTGTAGCCTAGAAATCACTGAATTCAATCAAGACTTAAGTAATCTTAGGTGTACTGTGTGGTATTATGTCCACACTTGGACTCGTTAAATGTACCATCTCGAAGAGTTTTTGGATAAATAGTATTGTCATGTTATATCTGTTGTATCTTCTCTGTGCACACTAGCCGGCACACAGTTCATGCACTGATTATGTGAAAATTGTTTCCTTGGACAAAAACTGCTGCCTCGTTTCAGACATTCCGCTGGCGTGATGTGCGCGTCACATCTGTTCAGACAAGTCCTGCTTGAAAAGGTCAGCTAGTGTTACTGAATAATGACGGACAGGGAATCAGTGTTGTGTGCGTCCTCGGCCGCCAGGGGGCCGTGAAACCACACTTTTGCCGTCTCTTCACCTCTTCCGTTATTCTGCTACAGTGGCAAACCCTTTGTATTTCACACTGTTCTCTCAATGAATAGTGTACTTCCTTTACGAAATGTGAACAGTCAGAAACCATGAGGTGATCTGACTTTTGAGAGGGAAGCATAGCGGTACGAAAGTACGAAAATATATATTTTTTAAAAAGCAAGATATGCTTGAAAACTTGGATTTCTTAAATTAGTTTACACGTTTCTAGTTCTCAGATCTGCAGTGGATGTTTAGACCATGCGTGATCATTGCAGTTCAGCGAAATAGCATTAAAGTAGCCTATGGCCAATTTTGTATTGACAGTCTGACAATACAACTGTTTCCTTACAGGTTGAAGTTCACTATCGTAGTTCCTGTTCAAAACACTGTACAATCCTCTTTGCCATGTCTGCAAATCGAAACAATAAAAGTTTTCTCCACCATCTCTGGAGTTTTGTCAACATATCCGAAAACTTTTGACAGGAATTCCTCTTCCTTGATCAAATTCCTTCACTTGACTGAAATAGATACAGTGGTATTTTTCACTTCACCAGTTTATCATTAACGCGCATGTGCAATGCAAAATCAAGGTGGGGCAAAACTTGCATGTTTCTAATGGGGAAAAGGAGTGGGGCTGCCTGTTGTAGTCTCAAAATAGTCTAAAGCGCATTTCTGAAGGCAACTTTACGCACCACTGAAGTTTTTAGTCAAGTAATCTCCTCGACCTGCTCCGCTTTTCCTTTTGGACAGAGAGACCGACAAGCCTACGATGCTGGATAGCTGAAACATACGGGACGAAATTATTACATTGCTTTCTGAATGATGATGACAACAGACACACCGAGATCAATGTTCGCTGTTTTTTATTGACGGTTTACGGTTGACGGGACTGGTGAAGCTGCACGTCACCGGAGACAGACTTCACTTCCTCACACAGGACTTGTTTACGTGTTCGCACCTTGAAATCAAATGATCGGGTTTTGATTTCGTGAATGGGATTCTGCCTGCTGTGCTCAGATGAAAACGGACGTCGGACAGTAGCTGAATCACCTGTTTTAGTTGTTTAAATCACTCGGTCGTCCGCATCCACAGGTAAGACCTTTAGCTGGAACTGGAGCCTGGTGTCCATGTAAACAAGGCAGAGGGAAGCGGTAGGAAACTAAAACACGACCTCAGTAAACTTCTGCACTTTGGGCTACTTATTAAAGTGCGACCTGGCAGGTCTGAAGAAAATCTGTTCCGCTTATTTAGAAAGTCTGCTGGGGGGTTTTGGAGGCTGTATGCAGTGTGAGAGACACATAACTTAAGTATCAAGTCAATAAAAGGCACTGAGGTTCAATAAAAAAATGTGGGTTCATGATCTGTCAGACACCCCCCACCCCTCACTTCCTCTGGCTCCTGGGGTGCAGCAGCTGTATCAGACCCAGGCACACACAGCAGATGATGCCTCATCCTGCAGAATTAAGGGACATGGGTAGGTAGAGACCATGCTTCTGAACATGCTCTCCAGCCCGTGACCTGTGATGGTTGTTTGAAGTCTTTACTGGGACGGTTAAGTTGGCAGCAGATAAAGAACTGAGTGATTTCCAGATGGGTGTTAAATGGATTGTGCTTCCTCTCAGTTTGGTGTCCCTTATCTCAATTTAGTCTGTCATTCTCAGAAAACAATTAATCAAAATCTTGGAAAACCCACCACTGTACTGAGAGAGAGTGCCAAAGAGTAAACAAAAAATCCACTGAAAGCAGTGTTTGTGGGAGAGAGGAACTGGGGACTTGTTGGGTCAGTTTTTGGGGTGATGTCCCTCCGGCCGAGGCAGGAATTCCCTCAAAGGTCAGTAACTTTCTGAGAGAGACTGAAGCCAGCCTGGTGGGGCCACAGGGCCTTTTCACAGAGGGTTCTTCTTTTCTATTGGCTGAAAACTGTAAAAAGGAAAGAGCTGCTGAAAATCAGGAGGAGTTCATGAAACCACACCAAAGCATAACTGTACCCTGTAATGTGTCATGCATGGCTGCATCAGCAGAGCAGCATTGCACTGCACCGTGCGCACAGCATCAGAGCAAGGTAAACCTTCGCACACACTGTCCATTATGAGTGAGATAATTATATCCACCGCTCTGGGATGTCAGCTTGTCTTGTATTGGGCTTTTGTATAGGCTAGGTCTATTTTGGATATCTATACTTGGTAAAGTCATCAACGCTGGCTTAGGTCTCGTAGGGCCCTCGGTGTCAAGACCTTCATTGTGTGGTTTTACTGTGGTTAGCAATAAAATACAAAGTTCACTAAAATGTCTGGCTGTCTGCAAGCCCATGCCAATTTAAGAGGGATTTTCCCTTAACTTAACAACCATTGATTTTCTCTTCTTGTTACTTCGGAAAGGACCTTATTTGGCAATGTTAATTTGAAGTGTTTAGCTATGAACCTGGACTTATATTGGACAATATAAAAACAGACAGCATGTTTTGTTAGATGCATATCTACTCATTTGCATTATTGCCCATATTACAGAGCCTCACAGCCCAAACTGCTGGTCAATAAAGTGGTACGATAGTGCCTCATATAGCCTAATACTGGGCACATGCTTCCTCTTGGAGATATACAGACGGTCGTTTCAGTGAGTGGTGTTGCTGCACCAGAGTCCAGCTGCTGTCTCCCTGAGGCGGAGCTGGTTTCCTCCTCTGAAGAACATCTGCAGGCTCTCAGGCCCAGCTGGACGAGCTTTTGGCATTCTCTCTCTCTCTCTCTCTCTCACACTCACACTCACACACACACACACACACACATTCAGTTTGTGGTACCTACCAGATGAAAGCTCAGTGGATATGGACAGAAATCATTGTTTTCTCCCTCTCTCTATCTTGCTGCCACCCTGCTGCTGTAATAGTGATGATAACAGGGCAACGGCATCAAAGCAGCATCCTGAGGCCAGAGAGTGGGGATGAGAGGCGGGCGACTCTGGCCCCCTGCAGCGCATGGAGGAGGGATGCAGGGGCACACAGCTCCTAATTACACAGACACGGTGCTTATGGGGTTGTGTTTGTGCATGGCCATCTATGCCCCCCCCTCTCCCAAAATCCCCTCACCCACCCTCAGGCCCACAATAGCCAGCATATTGGCCTACCCTACAGTTACAGCTAATACTATCTAATTGAGGATTTGGCTGTGGAACTAAGGAACAAAACGGATAACATTTGAGAAACTGGTAGTTGATGTTGTTTATGAGTGATACGGTGGTTGCTTTGAGAATCTGGCCACAGGACTTCCAGCCCACCTCACTGAGATCACTATCTCACAGCCGCTTTGCAGCAGCTCACACCAACAGCATTTTTACCACAGGTTTTCTCTGCAGACTGACGAGGGAGTGGCAGATTTTAACAAGGCTGAAGGAGGTATTTCTACATGCCTGTCTTGTCTTGCTCCGTCCAATCAGGCTACTACTGATATGTACAGTTTAGGCTAGACTGACTTGCACAAGACAGAGTTAGGTGTTGATCAACTGGTTTGCTTTGAACAATAGGATAGCAATGGCTGTCAAGAGTATGCAGTGGTAGGCTGTAATTATCATATTTGATATGTTAGTATCATATAGTACCTCTATTTACTGATTAGTGATAAAATGTGAAGAATAAGTTCTTGTTGTTAATTGCAGGGCATGTCATGGCTCCATTCAGGTCTGAACAGTCATTGAGTTTGCTGGCTTCCTGTTGCGTCAATAGCTTTGGGCTGATGTCAGGCAAAGCTTGTCTTAAAGCTGACAGCATATCTCATTTTGAGGTCCTGATTCACCACTTGCAGTCACTGTGTTACACAATTGTGAAGTATTTGTAAAGTTATTTCTTATCTATGTTTAAAGTGGAACGGAATTGTTCATTTATTTCAAGACACTAGCAGAGCAGCAGAAAGCACTTGATGTGACTGTGGTGTAAACAAGCACGGAAGTCGTGTTAAACTGCAACCGGTTTGGCGCTAAATTGACTCACTCAGGATTAGAATCCAGGATCTCTGGTGTGGCACATCTGTGCTTTCCAACTGAGATAAACTCAAAGTGATGCGGCAGTCAGGCTGATAGAGTCTTTATAGCGGTGTCCCGCAATGGCACACATGCAGTAAAGTTTTTTGACGTTTTTGGGGCCGACCGACTAACCGTCAATGACTTATACTAGCTGCTGGTCGCAGCTAAAAATTAACAGGGATTCAGATCTCCAAACCTGCAGAATTTAAGCATCAGTGACCTGAAAGCAGTGCTGCTCACTGGACAGACTGATGATGATGGACTTCTGAATGAGACAGGGGTCAGTAGAAACCCAGAGGTCAGTAGAAACCAGACCGACTCACAAAGACAGCCTTGTCTGCTTCCTGAAAAGAGCAAGCTGTGGTTCCGTGCAGAGCCCTCTGGAAATGGCAAAAGCCCTTATCTGTTATGTGACACCATGACAGGCTGAGTTCTGTCCCATTCAATCAGCCGCTGGTGGCCTGCCACTGGGATGCTTTCACTGTCCCAAAAGAGAGGAATTAAAAAGTGCTCTTGTGCCAGCCTTGGCCCAGTTGATCCATTCCTCACTTGGTGAGATCACTCACTCCCTCAACAAGGACTTTGCCCAAACATATCCTCTTGCTATCAAATTCATGTATAGCTTTGTTATCATCAAAGCATCAGTTGATTTGCTGCTTCATGTTATAACTCATACTAATGTGGATCAAATTTCAGCTGGGAGATTTCTCACCTCCACAAGATGTG
Organism: Centroberyx gerrardi; assembly: GCF_048128805.1. Classification (NCBI taxonomy): domain Eukaryota; kingdom Metazoa; phylum Chordata; class Actinopteri; order Beryciformes; family Berycidae; genus Centroberyx; species Centroberyx gerrardi. The sequence goes on along the minus strand of NC_136000.1, from coordinate 12,575,878 downwards.
TTTTGTTTTTATTGTGATTTCCTTATGCAGAGTGTGTTAAATGTCAAGTAGCACCTTAGGAAAGAGCGGAGCAAATTCCATAGATGAGCAGAGGCAAAGGGGGAGTGTCACTGCTGGGTTGATGGGCGTGGGAATTATGTCCAGTTACTGTTGTTCCTCCATACAGGGAGACAGCTGCAGCGCTCCATAGGGGAAGACATCCACCACATCGTCATCATACTGAGTGCTGACAGTGATCTCCGGGACAGTAGAGTTTTTGTTTTTTTTGGTGTCTGTGAGGAGGTAGCTTACATTTGAATCATGTGTGACATCTAAACCTCATACAAGAAAATATGCTGTTATAACGTGAAAATATGCTGTTATAATGGTGGAGGAAGCATGTGATTTTAAGGGGAAGTGGTCAGAGAGCGATATCTGCAGAGTGTCCCTTGTCTCTCTCGTGTTCCTAAAGCCCCCCACACTAATATTGGATTATTCCAAATCTGGACTGTCGTACAGGAAGTGCACTGCATCGTAATGGACTCTATGACATGGTAAGAGGAAGTGACCTCATGTTGTGTGTCAGACTATCAGAGCCAAGATGATCCCTGAGCTTTGACCGCTGGCTTCCACTCACCTCTCCATGGGAACTGACACACGGAGAGAGAGAGGAAGCGGGTGGCGGGTGGGAGGTGGGGGGGGGGGAGATGACTTAATCCATAGGCCATCCACTATGACGCTTCTGCTTTCATTTGTTGTGTATCATGGAAACGCTGTCAGGGGGTGACTCAGGCTTAAGGTTACTGCAGCTGGCTACTGTACTGACTTAAAGAAATGTTGGGCTGGATGAATCCCTTGGGCCTGGTCAGGTCTCACCGCAAGTTTGCATTCCAGCGTTGAAGAGAGCTATCTTGATTCCTGCAGGCCCAGTCATTGGGGCCTTGCTAGAGAACCAGTGTGTCCATTTTTGGTCAAAATGGATGGGCTTTCCATATGGAATACAAAGTGCTCTAGTCGATCGAGGTTTTTCTCTGATTCATCGCCACAAAAACCTTATCCGGGAATATTATCCCAAGTTATATGGGACACACCAAAGCGTATTACGGAGTCTCAAATTTGTATTACTGCTCCAAAAGAGCCCACCCGTACGCTGAGACCTAGACTCGATGTACACACTGTTGCCCTACGTCATGGAAACGTTCTCCCGCAGTTGTGAAAGTGTGGTAGAAAAGAAGACCTCTTAGTTCTGCTTTCTGTATCAGAGGGTTATTTTTACTGACTCTCTGGCCTGACGCTGCTCAAGCCCATTCTGATAATAGCTGACTTGTTTGCTATGAATACACATGGGCCCTACCCACTCTTTTTATGACAGTGGAACCACAAATTCGGTCTCCTGTGTATTCCTCTGCGGTTAAAAGAATAGCTCTGTAATGGAGCCCCCTACTGAGTAAGTGTTTTTTTTTCTCTTTGCAGGTGTGTGTGTGTGTGTGTGTTCCCCAGCTCTAATGATAGCAGCTAGTGTATGTGACCTGTGAGAGGATCGTACTGCCTCCACCTTCAACATGACAGAGGTCCAGGTAAGAGAGACCCATAGTGGACAATCAGTTGTACACATTAAGACACAGATACACAACACAATATTTTACATGTCCAACTAATAGTTTGTCAAATATCCGTTCACCAATGAGTGGTCTGCCTGTTTTCCCCTAGACACCATGGCCACAGGGCACAGAGTGTGTGGCCAGGTACAACTTCAAGGGCACCACAGAACAGGACCTGCCCTTCAGCAAAGGAGATGTATTGACTATTATCATTGTCACAAAGGTAATGTGTCTCTCTGAAAACGCAGATGCTAAATTCTTGTCCTGTGATTTTAGAGAGATAGAATTTTGCATTGCAATATGTGAATTTGATGTTGACATGTATTGTCTGCAGATAAAAAAATAAAAAAAAAGATTTTATAGTTATGTCACCAAGTCCATGTTAATGTTTATTCCGTTTTGGCTTTGGTGCCATTTTCGGTTTCAGGATCCAAATTGGTACAAAGCTAAAAACACTGCCGGTCGTGAGGGAACCATTCCAGCCAACTATGTGCAGAAAAGGGAAGGTGTGAAATCTGGAGGCAAGCTGAGTCTAATGCCGTGAGTACACAGATTAGTCCTGGCCTTGTGCTGCATGAATCAATAAGTTACCAAGGCATGGAAGTTCTTCTGCACCAAGGCCTGTTTGTATATTTTCACTTTCAAAGCCTATATATAAGCTTATATATCTGCTAGGTCCACACCTCACAGGCTGCCACCCTGCCAGCTTTCTGCGCTGTCTCCTAATGTGGCTAAAACAGTTTGAGTTTGCCCTCTGCCTATGGCTGTGTGGTTGCTGAAGGCAGATGGCCTATTTGTCGTGGCAGTGACGCTGTTGTTATGTGAATGTAGACCACAGTTGGGCCGGGCTGGGTTGTAATTGCAGTGCACTTGTGTCTGTTTCCAGCTCAGCTGTGTGCGAACTCTGCACTGCTTCCTGTTGTTTCGTCTCTATCTCAGACTGAAGAAATGTCAAAAGTCTCCCCGTTTGTCTGGTTTCTGTGTGTGTGTGTGTGTGTGTGTGTGTGTATGTGAATGTATAGTATGTGTGTGCCTGTTTATCTGTTTATACACTTGAGTATTTATTTTGAAGAATGTCACACTATATACCAACAGTTATAATTCACAGTGATATGATTAGTGTTGGTGTGTTCTTTGGGTGTATTGATGCCATGCTGGCCCTCTTCCCCTCCACTCCCAGATGGTTCCATGGGAAGATAACACGGGACCAGGCGGAGCGGCTGCTGTACCCCCCTGAGACGGGCCTGTTCTTGGTGCGAGAGAGCACCAACTACCCCGGCGACTACACCCTGTGTGTGAGCTGCGATGGCAAGGTGGAGCACTACCGCATCATCTACAACAACGGCAAGCTCACTATTGATGACGAGGAGTTCTTTGACAACCTCATGCAGCTGGTGGAGGTAAGGGGTAAAAATGGGTTTGCTTAAATAAAGCTGCTACTGTTGTTTGTTCTGTTGCTATATTCAGCGTTCGTCTAGTGAATGCATGCTTTATTTTCCTGCTTCAGAGTCCTCGAGCCTCTGTGCTACCTCATACCCACATACAGTTCCTGGAACAAATAATGAACAGGAAGTGTCAAAGAGGAAGAGTGAGCAGTGCGCTGAGGTTAGAGGTTCTAACCTCAGAAAGAAACTAGGCCTTTACTCTCAAAATGGCTCATTTTCCTGTGTGAATTGCTTCTTCTGAAAAGTATACTCATCTAACCATTCTACAATAGATAGATGATCTTTGAATATGACTTGCTCGTGAGAAAACCTTATCAAAGTCACACATACTGGCTTTTACTCATTTGACCATACAGCCCTCTATTGGTCACTGTTAAGTACTGCTTTGTTGTTTCTAAACTGTCGGTGTTTCCACTCTGAATTTTAATCTTCATTATTTTTTAATCTTCCTCTTCCCTCCTATTTGTACCAAGCACTACACCAAAGATGCGGATGGACTGTGCACCAAATTAATCAAGCCAAAGCTGGAGGAGGGGACAGTGGCTGCTCAGGATGAGTTCTCCAGAAGTAAGGCTCAGTTTCAATCCTTTACGATTCATACAAGGAAGTCATTGTAGCCTGTTTATTGATCGATTGGTTGATGAACATGGACGAGCCTGTTAAGTCTGAAAGGCCAGTTGCATATCTTCTCCTCTGTGTCTGGCCCACAGGTGGCTGGGCGCTGAACAGAAAGGACCTCACGCTCCTCCAGGCTATAGGAAAAGGAGAGTTTGGAGGTAAGTAGCCTTGGGTTCACATGTATAACTTTGTGTGAATGGAGTTTGTGCAGAGGTTTTCGTCCTTACAATGGCAAAGCTCTTGGGAATGGACATCGTAGATTCAGCGAAATGCTCGGCTGACTAAAATGCATTTCAATACCAGTTCAATACATGTTAAAATATCAAACATACCCATTCCCTCATGTCCTGTATGGCGTAAATATAGGTTCAAATTCTTTCTTGTATCAACAAAGAAGTTTGAACAATTGTAAACAATTAACATGACCTGCTGTGTTTGTCACATACTGTTCACATACTGAGCATTTAACTTGCTATGCCTGCTAAGTCAGCATGTCAAGTTGGTTGGTTCAGGTCAGAGATGTGGATTCACTGATAGTTCATATAAAGAACATTTATTATTTGTGATTCTTCCAGATGTCATGGTGGGAGACTACAGAGGGACTAAAGTAGCTGTCAAGTGCATAAAACATGATGCTACAGCTCAGGCCTTTATTGCGGAGGCTTCAGTCATGACGTAAGAAAAAATAAATATTTTGTCATATTGTTTCTTGGCAAAACATGTGAATAAACCCTAAACTGTGTACCCTTCTCCTTCTGCAGGCAGCTACGGCACAATAACCTGGTGCAACTGCTGGGAGTGATTTTAGAGGAGAAGGGAAGTCTGTTTATAGTTGCTGAGTATATGGCCAAGGTAGGTGGCAGACTATTGGACTGTCAGATCATTTGTGTCTGATCATTTGCATCTACACTGTTAAGATCCTCTCATTTGTTTGTTTCAGGGCAGTTTGGTTGACTACTTGCGCTCCAGAGGCCGGACAGTTATTGGCTTGGATTCTCTCCTTAATTTCTCACTGTGCGTATGCCTGCATATCATTTACATGAAGACTGCCCATGTTTTCTTAGTATCATTAGGAAATTTACAATGGACATATTTGAGCCCATAATTGTGTGTCAGTTTGAAGGGAAATATTCTTCAGGTCTTGACCTTTCTCTCCCTGCACAGAGATGTCTGTGAGGCCATGGAGTACCTGGAGGCCAATAACTTTGTCCACCGAGACTTGGCGGCCCGGAACGTTCTCGTGTCTGAAGACAACATCGCCAAGGTCAGTGACTTCGGTCTGACCAAGGAGGCCTCCTCCACTCAGGACACTGCTAAGCTGCCAGTGAAGTGGACCTCACCAGAGGCCCTCAGAGAAAAGGTACACTTTTGTTTACAATGACACCCCTGTTCAGTAGTGTGCTTTGCCAAGTATAGCCACCATTGCATGAAAGAAATAACTGTATATAAACTCTTACGTGTATCTTTCCCTCTTGATCAATAGAAATTTTCCACCAAATCAGATGTGTGGAGCTTTGGTATTTTGCTGTGGGAGATTTACTCCTTTGGCCGAGTGCCTTACCCAAGGATTGTAAGTATCTTATCACCTTGGCAAGTTGCATAAATATGAATGAGGGATTAGCTGGATAGCATTGCGCTAGCAGAGAGATGAATTCACCAGCAGTCCATTTGCAATCTTGAAAGCTCTTTCCTATAGCAATAATGTTTGAGAGGGTATTGTTTACTGTGTTTATGGGTACAATGGTATTGCGATTAGGTACGAGACACAGCAGCAGAGTACTATTAGCAGCACCGAAGTACACATAAATTCAGTTAAGAGTGGCCTGAGTGGTATTATGGCTTTAATATAACAGATACCCAATGCATGTGTGTATCTGTGAGGATAACATAAGAAAGATTGTAAACTGGCTTGCTGGTTACCACAATTAGTAAAGAAATGTTTTATTAAAAAAACAGCTATAACAAAAACATGCTTTAATAGTTACTAGCATGGGTAGAAATTGCAGTGTATGATATCACACTAGTTATTCTAAATTTTTCTCATTATATTTTCTGTCGTCTCTCTGTTCTGTACTCTTTCCATTCCGTAGCCGCTGAAAGATGTCGTGCCTCGTGTGGAGAAGGGATACATGATGGAATGTCCCGATGGCTGTCCTGAGGTGGTGTATAACATCATGAAACAGTGCTGGGACCTGGATCCCGTTGCTCGACCGAGCTTTAATATGCTGAGCGAGACGATACAACATATCAGCCAAGGAGCGCTACTAGTGAAGGGAAAAAGACAATGAGAGAGGTCACTGAAATGAAACGGCTTGCCTCTCCCTTCAGTGTGCCCATCTGGACCACAGCGTGGGACAAGAAATGGGTGTCAAGGACTGCGATCCCCCCCCCCCCCCCCCCCCCCCCGCCATTAATTTGCAAAGTTCACAATAAATTCTGTTCATTTGTTTTCACACATCAATTTCCCATCTGTTAAGATTGTGTCAAAATTTGACATATCAACGTTCAAAATGACGTGTCGTCTCTCACCTCAGGTTGTGCTAACTCTAGTAACTCTTGATATTAGTAGTACTAGTAGGGCACCGTTCCATATCTCTCTGTACTCCGTTATCATGTCATGTGGTAAGAGTGAATGAATAACTGCCATATCGGTGAGTTCTTCCTCAGACCACAGTTTTGACCCAGATCCACAGTGCCTTGACCTTTTTTTTTATATCTTATGTTCTTATGTCACATTTTGTACTTCTGTCGTGTTGATATCCTTGGTCAATGGCATCATTTCATCTTATAAGCTTCTGGAAAATAACATAATTTGACTAAGTTGACTGAATCCACGGTATCTATGTAAAGAGGAATGATTGACATACCAGGTATTTCAAAAGTAGGTATACGTTTTTATACACATTATTATTACTCGCTGTATTATTAAATATTTTTCCTGTTTGCAGGTACATCTATTATTTATGGACTATTGAATTATTTTTTTAATGGCTAAGTTAAAATGACTAAAAGTATAGAGCTTTGTTTGTCATCATTATTATTGTTAAAGATGGTATACCTACTTTTGAAACATGTAAGTTGAAAAGGGAAGAATTAATGGGGGCCAAATGTCATCTTTACTATTGATTTATTAATGAAAGTATTCAGTTCAATCATGTATACAACATTCCATTTACTTAATTTCCCCTCTGAGATGAATAAACTTCATTTTATCTTGGCCATCTTTGGATTGGCCAAACTGTCAGGATTTTGTATGTAATGAGAACAGAGGATGTTTACTCATTTTACTCCGCTGCCATTTTCTCCAATAAATCATTCAATTTGAAAAGGATTTTGGAACAAGACTTTGTATTTCTTTCCCATACCCTTTTTGTGGCTTTGTGTTTCCCCAGCCAGATATTTAGTGCAGTAACTTTGAATAGTGGAACCTTTATCTAGAATCCGTTGTAAAGGGGGACATATTTCTTTGATGCACTTCGCGGTGCCACGGCGAAATGTAGACTGAAAACAGGGGCAAGGTGTCAGCGCCAGGCAACCACTCAGGGCTTGAAAGACTAGCTAGTAGCTAATGCTTTGGTTTGTTTTGTAATGGAAAATGAGGCTGATCAGTTTTATCGGCAGCTGCCAAAAGTGGTAAGTCAACAAAACGTACTGGGAAAGTAACAGAAGAAGAAGTCGGAGTTTAGAGTTTAGAGTTATATTTGTAATAACGTACATGCTAACGTCAGCGTTTTTAATGTCGTCCAGGAGCTTCATGCCCACCTCAATGGATCCGTCAGCTTCCAGACCATGGAGAAGCTCATCTCCCGCAAACCGCATCTCAATATTGAACACAGCATGACGGCTATCCGTAGCGGCCAGCGGAGGACACTGGACGAGTGCGTAACGTTATCTGTCTGGCTTTGTTGTTTGTGAATCTGAGAAGCTTTTGAATCGGAGTTGCTATCCGAGCTCAATGAAAAACCCACTGTCTGTCGTGTATCTGTATTAGGTGATTCATTCGTTCGTGTATTCGTTTGTTCAACGATGGAGAATCGATCAACAAACAAACAAAAAGTCTCTGTGTATTCAGATGTGAAACAAATATTTGGCTAGACAAAAGCAGGCTGACAAAGTGGGGGGCTTCAGTGAATGGGCCTACACAGAATGTGAATTTGTTCTTCCTGGACAATGTGAGCATTGTGCGTGTCTGCAGGTGTTTTCAGGTCTTCAAGGTCATCCATCAGTTGGTGGATACAGAGGAGGATATCCTGATGGTAAGGATTGTCTATATGCAAAAAAAACCCAACAAAAAATGAACTTAAATTTTGCTATTTCTTATCTTGTTTTTTGCCCAGGTTCACCATATTCACAATATGGGCTTCTGTCTTTTGTTCTAGGTAGCCAAAGATGTTATCAGGGAGTTTGCAGCAGATGGTGTCAAATATTTAGAACTGAGAAGTACACCAAGGGAGGAGAAAAACACAGGCAAGGAAATCCAAGATAGAGCCATATGTGCCTTTGTGGTTGTTTTATGAAGTTAAGAGGATTACAATTTTCTTGTCTAATTATCAGGATTGACAAGAAGGAGATATGTTGAAACTGTCATCAAAGCCATCCACCAATGTAAAAATGAGGGAGTGGATATTGATGTCAGGTGAGTTGACAATGCATCACTTGTATTTTTCAAGATAAACTATTTCAGGACTTTATTTTGTTGGTATCTGCTGTGATTCTGATACACTCCAGTCACAGTTACTAGGAAGTAAGGCCACCATAAGACTACATAATGTTTTGATCCAACACTTGAATGGTACTGACAATAATGCTTGAGATACTAAAAGTGACCATTATGTTTTCAAGGTTCCTGGTGGCTGTTGACCGCAGGAATGGGACTGAAGTTGCCATGGAGACTGTGAAGCTGGCTGAGGACTTCATGCTGTCCACTGATGGCTTGGTGGTGGGACTGGACCTCAGTGGGGATCCAACGGTTAGTCAGACAGTTTGGGGCATTTTGCTGGATTATATTGCCATACATCATGTTCTAATTAACTTGGTTTTCATTCTAAGGTGGGCCATGGCAAAGATCTACTTCCTGCCCTACAGAGGGCCAAGAGCTGTGGACTGAAGCTAGCGCTGCACCTCTCAGAGGTATGACCGTAACACTGTGACATTATGAGTTGTCTTTAGTCACATCATCTGCGATTAGATTGCTTTGACATTACAATAAAAACTGTTTCAGGTCCCATCCCAGTTGGAGGAGTCAGACTTGCTGCTGAATCTTCCTCCAGACCGGATCGGTCATGGCACCTTTTTACATCCTGAAGTGGGCGGGTCTCAAAGCCTTGTTGACAAAGTTGTAAAGAACAACATTCCACTGGGTAAGATTAAAATGAAAAACACATTATGGGTTGCATTGATATGTTTACCTGTGTCATCTGGTTCTTGATTTCCAAACCATTTTTTTTTCTTGTAGAATTATGCTTGACATCGAATGTCAAAGGACAAACCGTGTCATGTTATTCCCAACATCACTTCCAGTACTGGTACCAGTTGGGACACCCAAGTGTGATTTGTGTAAGTTTCCTGTCTGTGCACTTGTCTGCCTCTTCCTGATGCTCTTTTAGAAGCATTTATTATACAGTTTTACAGTTTCTGATCAGTGGTTTTTGATCTTTTAAGTGGGATTTGAACTTTTAAGTCATACTGAAATAACTAAAGTTTTTTTTGTCTTTTTAGCTCATTCTATCAATCATACCATACACTTATTTGACAATTTATGCCCCCCAAAAATGACAAAAAAATAGTGTATTTTTCTAGAAAAATTTCATTACGTTACTTTCTGGAAAACAAAGTGGTGACTTTGTGTACCAGGAGGCCTATATAAAAATTCCAACCAATAAAACCAACACAGATTTTTGAACTATCCGTAACTGATATCCCATTGGCTTACACTTTTGAATGATCCCGCCCCCCGTTATGTCCCACCCCAATATCCTGTTTCAACAGGAAATACATCACATTAAGGAAGCAAGATGCTCTCAAAATGCAGGTTCATTGTGACTTTAGGACACATTTAAATGGCTGTAATAAATGATTTTTATTCTTTGCTGTTTTACAGACTGATGATAAGGGAGTCTTCTGCACAGACTTGTCTCAGGAATATCAGCTGGCAGCTTCTACATTTGGTCTCAGTCGTGAAGCCATATGGAAGCTCTCCCAGAAGGCCATAGACTGTACCTTCGCACCAGAGAGCCTGAAACAGCAGCTGAAACGGAGGTGGATGGAACTACAGCCTCAAGTGTTCCAGTGACTTCCAATGGAGCCTAAAGCCAATCATATACCTCAGGTTTTCTAAGTTGAAAAAAAAAAATCTTTCCGTTAACTTTTTACAGACGTTTACCCTGAAATTATTACCTCTTAACTAAAAGGGAACTGTAAAAGTACTGTGTTTAATTAATGGAAAGTAAACCATCCTTATTTAATACAACTAAGTGTGTTTTGTTTATTTTCTGATGTACAGTCTCTGTGCATACAAACCTCATGAGGCAGAGTGGTATTGGACAGTATGGCAAAACAGAATGTAGCACACAACATAAGAAATCAGAACAACAAACATGTTTGTTTCCACATAAAAGAAAATTCCTGTGAATTCGGGGCACAGAATACATAAACTGTGAAAGATAAAAAATATTAGCTGACAGTCTTTCGGGTGCTCTTCAATATAAAGTCCATTTATTCCTTTGGAGATATTCAGACTTCTCCAAACTACAGACCACCTTGGTGCTGCTGTGTATCCATACACAGTCCTATTAGTGCAGCGCTTTTTATTGTCATGGCTTCTTTCCGAATTTGCCTTGCTTGTCCTTATTCTTCTTGAATTTGCCATGTTGCAATTCCTTCTTTTTGAGTTTCCCATGCTGTGCTTCCCCTGGTTTTGCTATGTGGTTTCCCCCATCCAGTTTCCTCTTCTTGTCGCTGTTGGAGTAGGACATCATTACAATCGTACATTTCTACAATAACCATGCATCGTTTCCAAAGATTCTGGATGTTACTGTACCTCTTTATGCTGACGATAGCCGTGCTCCCTGCCTTCTTCAACACCTGGTCCCATTCCTCATCGTTTCCACGGATCTTGTACCTGTAAGAACATAACAAAACGTTACAACTACCAAGAGCATCGGCCTGTCACTTCGATGTAAAATACCTCCACAAATAATGACCAAGGCCACTCTCCCTCCCTCATACTCACTCGTCAAGTTCCATCTCCTTGACTTTCTCTATGTCCTGCTTGTGCTTCTCCTCAAACTCCTTAGCTGCCTCATTCTGGTGAGCGAGGGAAAAGTCAAGTCATTTTTCTACATAACCTCTCAAAGAACAAAGGCAAGATATTATTAGGTCCTGTGCCCCGAGAGTGATGAGAAACCACATACCAGATCGTCATTAAGGCTTCGGACAGTAGGCTCCATGGCAACGTCTTTAGAGGCCACCATCTCTGCCTCAATAGCTTTTTCTTGGATGCTACTGAAGATCTAGGATAGCAAGGGCAAGAATATTAGAAATGAGAAAAGTTGTCACTAAGGTTTTAATGGTAGGTTTTATGACTCTGTTTCTGACTATAACATCCTCTTTACTATGTTTGCCAAAAGATTATAATTGGGCGTCAACTCACCTGCACAAATTTACGGATGAGGCGGTTGAAGAGGCCCATGAGCTGTGAGCTTGGGAGCTCAATTTCCTTCTCCAGCTGATCCACTGACTTGTGCTGCAGCCCCACGCCCAACAGCAACGCCTGGACAGGAACACAGACTGTCAACATCTAGCAACCAATTGTTAGTTCACAGCAACAAACAACAGAGACCCGAAACAATGGGAAACTTACACACTGTGCTACAGAGAGGGAGACGTCTCCCAGCTGCTTGAGGAAGAACAGGCGCGCCACGGTGGGGATCAGGTCCATGATGAGGTGGTAGTCCACCATGCTCCTTGAATACAACTCCAGACGTTTGAGGTCGTAAGGGCTGAACTGGGCTGCGAGCTCAGCGCTACTGAGTGCTGTGGAGGTCAGAGACGAGTCAGGTGAGGTCTGGTAAGATGCTGTGGATATTTGATCAGTGTAGAGTGGGAAGTAGAGGAGTCTTACTGCTCATCAGCTCCTTGGTGTTCTTGTTCTGCAGGATGTTGAGCGCCATGGTCGGCTTGAAGCTGCTGAACTGGTAGGAGAGCAGAGACAGGAAGCGCCGGCGGAAATCTGAGGAAAATAGAAACTGTTCAGCAGAAGTATCCTGGGATCAAACAAACAAGTTCTCTTGATGTGCAGAAAGAGTTGTGTGACAGTTGTGGAAGTTCACCTTTCCAGAAGGCAGACAGCCACTGGCCCTGCTCTGGGGCTTCATCTGTATTCAACTCCTTCAGCATCACACAGGAGTGCTCCCCTGTCAGGTCATTCTACACACAAAGCAATACAGTGTGTGACAACAGCACAAAGTACAGAAACGAACAATATGACGACAAACTTTTCACTAAAACATAAAAAAAAGAGGGTTTTTCACACTTACAGGAGTCTGCCTTAAGTAGACTGGGGTATAACCAGCTTTCTTCCAGAACCTGTCAATGTTGCAAAAAGAGTTGTTGACATTTCAAACTAAATCTGCAAAAATCTTACAACCACCCCATAGGCAGGGACACTCACTTGAGCAGCTGTGAGGTAAGGCCATAGGAAACTCCCAGATAGTCCAGTCTCTCTGCCCGTCTCTCGCTCAGCTTCAGCAGTAGAGGAGGGAGCTCCTTTCTGGGAGTGAGAACCTCCTCCAGAAGACTGACAGCCTGGACAACCAGTGACAAGAAGACAGCTACCATCAGCATTCAAAATAATGTGTGTATAATTTGCCAAGAATTGTATTTCTACTCTAGTTACACTTAATGGGAGGAACTGCTGTCTCTCAAAAGATGATGAATACATTTTAAGTGTTTGACTGTGCATTACCTCACTGCTGACGGAGGTGATCTCGCTGTTGGTTGCATGTGCGTTCTCATCCATGGTAGGAAACTTGCCCTCATAGTACATCTGCAGCAGCTGGAGCGCTCTTGAGCCGTAGCCCATCTGTTGGACAGGTTGATACCCAGTTACATACATGCAGATTAATTAACAAATGGGGTAAACAAGCTGGAGCATCCTCATGGTCAAGATGTACACAAGTTCTTACCCCTTGGTAGTCTGGGTTGACAGCGATTCGCACCACTCTGCCTCCAGAGAGGCCGCCAAACTCTGGGTCTTGGAACTGCGAAGAGAAGAGCGGAGGATCCATGAGAGCAATGTGGAAACACCAGTTGTGAAGATTTTGTAAAAAAAAACAACTTTGTGGCCAATCTGTACCTGTTCTGACACAGTCCAGGGAATGAGGTCACCAGAGGCCTTCTTTCCTCTAGACAGACTGTTCAGGATGGATTGACGTGAGATCTCCCCCTCCAGACACACCTGAAGGATCAAAGAAGGAATATTATATATGCGAGTCAAGACAAGAAACAGGTTTGTCACAAAGTACTTTACAGAAAGACACAAAAACATAAAAAACAAGGATAACTAAAACAAGAAATGAGGCCAAAGCTTGTGTATGTGTGAATTAAGTGAATGGCAGAGGCAGACTGTAGGGAAGTAAACAAAGAAAGGAATGGCTGATATGGAGTTAAGGTAGGTTGCAGGATGTGCTGAATAAAAAGGTCTTTATTCTGGACTTATGGGGGGCCTATAAGAGAAGGCTCCCCCAGCTGTTTTCAAATGCATGGAATGACAAGGAGTCTTGCACACCGTAAAACACACACACATATTACATGAGGGGTCCCGAGTGTCTTACTTGCACCACAGCCAGGACCTCAGGTAGTGAGTTCTGTGTGGGAGGGACGGGGGGCAGAAGGCAGAAGAGGTGATGGGCCGGGGCGTCCGACAGCATCTGGAGGTCGTTGGGGGAATTCTGGAGCCAGAGAAAGCATCCAGTCAGCAAATAACACAGGCAGAGGATGCAGCACTGTCTGACATCATGATCCCTGAGGAAATGTGAAGTCTTTGATTACAGATGAAAAATCTCACCTTGTAGTGTGATGCCACGTAAAGGGCCATCAACCTCTGCAGGAAGGCCTCAGATGCCTTGTGGTAACAGAACAGTGTGTCTCTGTTCACATAATATCTGGACAGTCGGGGCTAAGGACAACAGCAGAAGAAACTGCAACTGTTTAGCTTTAGACATAACATACGGTCTGCACTGTAACTTTGCTACGTCCTTTAAAGCCAATAAAGGATACAGGTCGCAGGTCTGAGGGAGGGGACAGCCGGAAACGAGCCTAGGAATGTTGAGACAGTCCAGACAGAGCAGCTCGTTCAGCCACTTCTCTACAGGGTCTCCTGAGGCGTAACGAATGGCCTCGTGCAGCGAAACCTCATGGAGAGAGCGAGCTGTGCAGGCAAGACACTGGTTAGTCGGATGTGGTAATATACTGCATACGCTTCCGTTGTAAACCACTGATGCTTGTTGTAGTTTGTTGAACACTGGGACACCTACCTGCTGCTAGCCTAGCTGTGTTGGCGCTCCTGTTCTCTGCTGACATGCTCTGCTGGCTGTCTGCACTCTGCTGTCTCAACTGCTGAATCAGTTTGAGGGACAGAGAACGTCCGGTGCCCTCATACCTGCACAGATGAAGGAAAACAGCGGTCAGAAACACACACCATCCTCATTATCATTGGCAGGTTTGCATAACCACAAACCACAGCATTTGTGTACAAAAAATGTTACAAACCCATTGATTGTGGAAGCCATGAAAACCAGATAAGGTCCCAGCAGGTTCTTAACCAAAGGAAGAGGAATGGCTGCAGCCTCATCAATGACCAGCAGCTCGGCCTGGCCCAGCTTCACTGCATCGCCTGGGTGGATGTACTGTTGGTCACAGGTCACCAAAGGTCATACACACAGACCACACATAAGTATTTTACATACTGTTGTGCATGACAGCAGTGAATGGTGACTTGAGGCCGGTCCGGGCCTTTTTACCTGGATAGTCTGCCGATGCTCTTTGAAAATGTTCACTCGCACCACTGCTTTGTTGAACTCTGGATTCAAAGACTGGATGATTTCATAGTCAAGATGCTCCTATAAATGCAAAAAAGGATATGAAGTGTCATGTGTTCATGACATTAATAACAGACAGATGCAGAGAAGATACTCAGGCAGCCTACCTGATACTCCAGGGCATCAAAGCCCTTGAAGATGAATTCAAACATGGTGTGCAGGTTGTCTGGGCTCGGCGAGGTTACAAAGATATTGGAGTAGCTGTAAAGAAGGCCAGGCTATCATTAGCAAGAGGAGGTAATATGATAGACAAAATTGAGACATTTGTATGATTTTAAAGATGCGTTAAAACTGATCTGTACCCAAAAGCCACAGCTCCAGCCACAGCCAGGCCTAGTGCTGCGGATTTGCCTCGTCCACGGGCAGCGGTCAGAGCCACGGTGCTCCTCAGGGTTTTCTCTGAGATGGCCTCAATGAACTTCAGCACTGCCTTGGCCTAGACGACAACACAAGAAATTACATTATCAAATTACATTATCAAGACGGATACAAAATAGAACAATATTTGATGTTTGATGTATCAGGAATACTGTTCTGACCCTTGCACCCCGTAGTACTGGTTGCCGTAATCTTGGAGAATTTAAGCTTTTCATACTGGTGCCCTCACTGAAAGTCAGTCTGGGTAAGAGCATCAGCTGAATGCCTTAAATATAAAATGTAAGATCTGGCTCTATAGCATTTGAGGGCTTCTAACCTGGTCCATGGTCCTGCAGCTCTCCACCAACACGCCCACAGGCTGAGTGTCCTGAAGAGACTCCTTTAGATCCTTCAGCTCCTGCTCTCTTGGAGACAAACCCTCCTCCTGAAGGAGATGAGAGAACTGGTCAGGGATCAGTGAGCGTACAACAAACACACCAGTGAATAGTGCCTTCTGCTTTGGTTGATATGGAGCCCACTTGTGCCTGTAAATACCTGAGTCTTAGGAGGAACAGGCTTGATATTTGCCATGTGGCTGGAGACGGGCAGGATGTTGAGTTGGTCATCAATGACAACGCAGGTCTTGCAGGATGCAAGAGATAGGATGAACCTGGAAATA
This sequence comes from Centroberyx gerrardi, assembly GCF_048128805.1. Taxonomy (NCBI): domain Eukaryota; kingdom Metazoa; phylum Chordata; class Actinopteri; order Beryciformes; family Berycidae; genus Centroberyx; species Centroberyx gerrardi. The sequence goes on along the minus strand of NC_136000.1, from coordinate 12,560,100 downwards.
GCAAAGGCAAACTTAAACATTTTCTTCCCTTTTACCAATTTATAAATATTCCAAATGCCCATAAAAGCCTGAAGAGAACCCACCTCTCATTGAACCTTCCCACCACGTCCTGATGGGCCTCAGTCCGGTATCGAGAGTGCACATCCTGGAGGAAAAGCAGCCACAGCAGTCTTCAGTTAAGTGTTTTGCACAGAGAAGCCAAAGAGGATGACAAGCATATAGATGGAACAGGGTGTGGACTTACCATAGTCATTGTGTACAGCTGCTTGAGGGAGTTCATTGTCCTCAGCAGTATAACCACTATACCACCTCCTTCAACAGTTTCCACTGTTCTTGCCAGGAGGTTGGGAGTGAGAGCTTCAAAATCCTGAACGACAATGAGCACATAAGAAACAGCTTAAGAACACCTGAGAGTATCAACTTTCTGTTAGTGAACAGCCATACGGGCGTAAGGCTCACCTGTAGGATGCACATGCCGAAAGTGTTTCCCAGGATCTTATGCGTCTCATTGTAGTAACAGTAGCGGATGTTGGTTGCGGCGACAAAGAGCTCAAACGGGTCGTCCTGCTTCAGGTTCAGAGTGCCTGTTTTAATCTTCTTCTGGAGCTGCCTCATGCGCTTCTTTCGATTGCTGTTGATGAAATCATACGTGACACGACATCAAACCCCCTCTCCTTTTAATACGATGAATTAAGAGCAACAAAATCTTTGTAAGGTGTTTATATTCACCTGCTAAATCCAAGGTCTTTTTTGTAGCACCACAGTACAGAGGGTCGTGCTCTGACAGATGCTTTAGACAGCATATGATGCAGAATGACAACCTGGATGAGAGAGAGTGAGTGAGGAGATATGAAGAATTGGGTTGCTGCTCAATGACACTCAATGCTACCGTGGTATAAAAAGCATATATCCACGGGGAACCAGTACAGTGTGAAGATAACCATTTACCTGATCTCTCCCTCGATCTCCCACCACCACGAACATGGTGCGATGCTGCAGAGCCACACCATTCTCTATCTGGACGCGAATCCGATTGTCCACTTTCTTGCGAAATGTCGCCATCGTCTCTTAAATTATGGCACTGAGAGGAAAAATAACGCCGACAACATATAGGTGAAACAGCCGCACAGTTGCATTCATACATGAACTCCTGTCAAGAGAGTTAACAGGATCAAACTGTTAGCATATTCAGTCAAAACAAATGATAGGAAGGGCCGATAAACCTGCTGGACTACTGGGAGAAAGAGCATCAAGTAAACGCCTTTCTATTCTGTCGTTTAAAATAATTACCTTGCGTTACAGACAAATTCGCTGGTGCTTTAATCCACATAAAAAAAATCCAACAACAGAAGACACGGAAGGCAGAAGTTACATGCCAGCCATCATGCTGTTGATACTCTCACGTGGAGACACCAGTTAGTGGAGGACCCCCGACATGACGTCAAAACTGCGCGACGTTCCTCAAATAGCAGTCTCCGCTTTGGCCTGAGTTGGATCGTTTTCATGTCCGTAGCAAACAAAGTACAAAACAATCAATAATGCGCGTTGTAATCTATGCAATTAGACAATTAATCTAAGCTGATTTGCTTATTTCGCACTGGGAAAATATCTAGCCTCTGATGGAGCTAAATTGCACTTTCAAGCAACACAACAATATAAAGGACAGAACAACAAAAATTAGGACAGAAGTTTGTCCATCTCAGGCTTTAGCAGATTACATATTTTGCACCCTTCCTTTCATAGAGCTGTGTGTGATTCTGACAAGTTTAAACTGTACAGCAAAAACTTCAGGCTAAAGCATGGGTATGCAACACATCTTTATTGAAACTCTTGAAGCAACATCAATTTACAAACAAGGAAATGGGAGCTCGTTGAAAATAAAACGCTTTTTAGAACCAAAATGACAAACAAAAGAAAAGGGCTGAGAAAGGGAAAATACTCCCAAGGATTGGACCAGCAGTGGCAGGTGTTGTTTTATTTTATACAAAAAAATAACTTAAATGAAATCTTTCAAGTTTACAGGAACATTGTTAACACATGCTTGCGTAAACCCATGATTGGATTTACAGCTTAGCTTGTGTTCAGACTTAAAATTTGTAATATTTCCAAATATCAAAGCAGGCATACTTTGATTTAAGAGCCAGGAAAAATACCACTGATGATAAACGAACAAAAAAAAGAACAAGTGAGCTGGGGCAAATGCATTCTTGATTTTTGAATTTTCAGTGTGGTGCAAGTTAGTCAGTCAGTCACAGTCAATATAAAAGGCCTTTCAGGATCGCATTGCCTGAGTGTTGCCTCGAGACACTCCTCTGGGTCCCTGGCCAGCTCCTCGCTTGTAGTTCTGTTGGTAACCGTCCTGGAGCAACAGAGAGAGACAGAACACTTTTAGAAACTACTCCAACAAGATCACATGAGCAGGGGGAATGAGAAGTCAGTGTGTATCTTTACCCGCTGATAATTCCCGTTTGAGTAATCCCGAGGCGTGCTGAACTGGGTCTGTCCGTATCCCGAGTTTGGAGTGTTGGCGAAGGGAGGGCGATAGCTGTCATAACCACCTGAAAAAACAGGAAGGGTTTAAAGTTACGCTTCTGCTCAAGCTCTCAATGAAAACAATCATTTAATTTGTGCCTGTGGTTTGTGACCGTCTACCTCTGAATCCATTAGACGAGCCTCTGTAGCCGTTGATCATGCCCCTGGCGTTGCGGGGCCCGCCGCGCGACATGCCTCTGCTGTTGTAGAAGGACTGAGTCTGCCGGGCGAAGCCTGGGCCCTGCTGGGAAGGCTGCTGATGGCCTCCTGATTGGTCTTGGGAATGGAAGGCACCAACTACTAAAAAAACATGGGGGTGGGTACCATGCAACAGGAGCAAGTCAATCTCTGGAGTAGGTCATGGAATGCAGAACATGCACGGTGTGATGAAAGGATTAAATGACAGATTTCTAAAAATGCAGTCTAACTGGAATCCCCTAATCTCAGGGAGACCTGCCTGTCGCAATCAAGAGAGTAAGTAAACAAACAAATGAACGAATAAATGAGTGAACGAGGAATCTTCCCCCATCTCTGCTCACCAGACTGCAGTTGTTCTGGCTGCATCTCCGTCTGCTCCACAGGATGCTGGGACGGGCTGCTGAAGCCCTGGTTGTAGCTGTTCTGGTACTGGTTGGCCTGGTTCAAAGCCTCCGTCTCATTAGCTGGCGGGACTGGGGCGTTGAGGTTGAACACCTGAGGGCCGAACAAAGAGCCACATTGTGTTAAAACTGAAACCAGAGGAAAGGTCACAGGCTCATTAGAAGTTAAATCCATTACTCATTACTTCCTGGATGTCGGCGCTTGACTAGAAAGCCATACAATCTCAATATTATCAGAGGGCATTTAAGGATTTCATGGTGGCTAATGCATTTCTATTTTGGGTCAATGCTCTGCTGCTGCAATGCAAAGTTCATCTATACGGCTGGCCAGATGCTCATGTCTTAGAATAAACTTAAAAACACTGACTGTAATACAGGTGTTATTTGGTAGTATTAGTATTTGTTGAGCAGGTTTGACTAAAATAGGGACACAAGCGTTATGACAGGTGTCTTACTGTCTGCATTGACTGGAATGGTGCTGCGTTGACATTGATGCCACTGCTGTGAGGAGCTTTGGAAACCGGCTGGAAAACCTGTGTCTGGGAGGCAGGGGGGAGAGCTGTAGAGGGTGGAGGCTGCTCCGACGACAAGGACATGGAGGTCTGACGAAGAGGGGACACAGCATGTTAGATACACAACCAAATCTTTATACCCCATTCCAAAATGTACATCAATGGATTTGTACGATTTTTAAACTTCATTCATGACGTGCAGGCCTCCTATTTCCAATTTAAAATTCAATACTTTTTCTTGTTTGGATTTAGAGATTTGTGTTGGTGTTCAATACGATGTATGCTGATGCTGTGCCTGGGCACTGACTGTCAGCTAGGCCATATGACTATAGCTAGAGAACATTCTTGTATTAACATATTACAATAAGTGAAATACTTTTGGGTCTACAACTACATGAAATGTATTATGTATTGTGACTGAACACATCTATTTTCCCTTATTTTTTTCACTTTCCTGACCTGTAAAATAGTGCTTTGGATAGCTTTTCTGACATGACTAAATCTCAAATAACTCAGGTGCTGACCATGAATTAATGATTTAAATTTGATGCATTGAGAATTAAGAGTTTGAGACAAGGTATGCTTTTCATTACAGCACAGTGCAAGTGTTAACTGTGACTATGTGATGAGCCCACTGAGAGTCTTGGTCAAAATGGTTTACCTGGATGGGGTCGATGGATTCTGTTGAAGGTCGAGGATCTGGTGTGTGCGAGGTCTGATACATGGGGGGCGGTGTGGGGGAGACGATAGGGACCTGAGGATAGGAAGAGTAGATATTAAAACATTTTATTTTATTGAAGATTTCTTTCTGGTAAATAGAGTGTCAGTACTGTCTATTCATGTTTGAATACTCACTTGTGTGGGCTCAGGTTGGACAGGAACAGTGTTGGGTTGCGATAGCCGGGACTCTGGGTGAACTGAGAAGAGATGGAGCATCGCACCCTTATGAACTAGAAAACCCATTTGAATCTCTCAAATGCCACATTTACAAAAAGACACCTATATGAAACCAGAACTGAGTTTCCATGTGTAGTTTATGGACTACCAGGTTAAATTTGTATATCTTACCTGGGGGACACACCATCTGAGGCATATCCATGCTCTGAGCGGGTTTCATGGGCTGGGCTGATACAATGGCTGGGTCAATGGGCTGTCCGTCAAACTCCAGCATGGAGTCCTGAGAAAGTAGGGATGAGACGATTTATCAAAACTGAATGACAAAAATGTGACAGTACGTATCGTGGGGCAGAAAAATGAATCTTGATATTAGCTCCATTTTATTCTGCTGTAGTAATCACAAATGAGATGGCTTGCCCACAAGCTCTCCGTCGATAATATATTAGTTGTACTTTGTAATGACATTTTTAAGTTGTTTACATTCTAGCAAGCCAATTCCATTGCTAGAAAGATCTGTGGCTCAGAAATAAATATAAATCTGCACAGTCAGACTTTGTTGTCATTGAACTTTTATTTATTACATCGTAGTTGGTTGTATCGAATCGTAAACCCCATATCGCGTATCAAATCGTATCGTGAGATAAGCATATCGTCCCATCCCTGTGAGAAAGTGCATGTGGTTAGCACCATGCCAAGCATCTATACTACAGAGTCATCTCTAGCACAACTCCTCACCTGCATGAAGTTGTACGTTCCCTGCATCTGTGCCATTAAGTCCTGCACAACCTGCTTCCTGACCATGGGGTCAGTGGGCGGCACAGGAGAGGCTAAGTTCAACGGGTGGGTATCCATGGCGACAGGGGGCGGGGTAGGCTGCACAGGTTGCTGCTGCATCGCACTGACTGCCTGAGAGCGGAAGAGAGAGAATGAGAAAGATACGTGTCAGGGGAAAAAAAAGGTTTAGGGTGCTATGACTCACTGATGCACTGTAACCACACTAACCCAAATGGAACTTCCTATGCAGTTGACTTAGAGGTTATGTGAGCACAGATTGCTTTAGGATGCAAAATAAGTCCTAATCAGACGAATCAGTAAAATGATCAGGAACACAAAACAGAAAAAAGTCAACTTAAAATCCTAGAAATATACCATCCCTGCAGCATACCTCTGTTTCCGTGGTCCACTCATCGCCCTGCTCCTTCTCACTACCGCTGTATGTGCCGTCTGGAATGAACTGTCTGTTTACAAACTGGAGAAAAGGACAGCCCATCACAAATCAGCACAGTGCTAAAGGCAAGAAAAAACAAAATCAGCCCCATGAGTTCAGTGACAAGAGGGCAATTCATCTCACCTCTGTGGCTTCCACCTCAATGGGCTCTATGTACTCCTCAATTACTTCGGTTTCTGTGAAGAGACAAACAATTTAGAGAATGCAGTACTGATATCTTTATTGCTTGATTAAATTAGGATTTAAAAATAACATGTTGGATTTCGGAGAAGGATAATGACCTGCTTCAACAGTCTGCTCCTCTGCTTCTGACGACTCGACGACTACCGCTGCTGCTGCTGCTACTGCTGCTGCTGGCTCTTCCTCCTCTTCCTCCTCACACACTCCGTTTTGGTGAGCTGGAACCCGGTCAAAGTATCCGCTTAGCAGCACCTGGTCCAAAGTCTCTTTCAGTGCCTTGTCTGGCAGAGGAATAAGATGGCCATCAATTTAATGAAACCTCAAGCCACTGAAGCCAACATCCAATCATCGCATTTACTGTGTGACATTAATCTTGACATCACTTAACATTTCGTGAGCTTGGAACTCCAATCTTTTTAAATATTTAACCCCAAAAGGTTCTTTTTTTATAAAATAACACCACATATGCATAAAGTAACATTCAAAGATTATGAATGTGTGGATAACTCAATTTTGATTAAAAAAAAGTCAGACAGAACCTCAAAATTCTAAGCTCACAATTTATCAAAAAGCCAACAAGTGATAAAATGGTTTCATCTTTGGTCTCAGTGGTCAATTCAGAAACATCACATGCTCAGCAAGGCTGGGGTTCATTCAGCACATATTCAGACTTGAGATTTTTGTGGACATCCCCAGCTTAACCTGGCCAACAGGGAAGCAGCTATTTAACTAACCAGTCACACCTCACCAACTACGGTGACAGCTGTAACAGTGGGAATAACACCAAATTGCCATAACTCAACTGTCACAGGAAAAGTGTTTTTATACTTTGATTCCACTTTCAGTATTTACTATCCTAGGTGTAACAGCATGAAAAAAATATTTCTAATGGATGATACCTTAAAAGAAAAACTCCCATTTTAAGGAAACCTTAGTGTACATACAATCAGAGTTACACAAATATCCTGTGTGTATAGTAGACTCTGCTATAGCTTTCCTTGACTCAGAGAATTACGGCAACACGAGTGTGAATCTTGATTCAAGACTGAAAGAGCGAAAGGCCTACAGTGGCTTGAATTTCTTACACATTGACTGATGAGATTCCAAATATGCTACAATAATCATTATGCTGACCTGGAATTCAAACTGGCCAGTATGTGAAAATACTGGAAGGGAAAAGTCATAAAACACTGGAAAAGTTCTTCAGCTAGCCCAGGCCTTTTCACTTTCGGTGGTTCAGACAAAGCAGGTCAACGTTATTTCCTTTGCTGCCAATGCCTCAAGCCAAGAGGTCCACTGCTGCCTGAATAAATATCACCCTGAGTCACCCAGTGAGATCTCCTTGCTGAGGTGAAGGGGTTGGCTGGTGTCGTTACACTGAACTGGGTCACCAATATCCTTACGTGGCTCCAGAGAGCTGGCCAGTGGAACCACAGGCGACAAGGCCACTGGCACCCTGCCCCACTGCTGAGTCAGGATAAGCCCACAGCGCTCAGCCCCCAAGCAGAATGCAGCAGTCTGTGTGAGTCCCAAGGCCAGACCGCTGAGAATGCAGCACTCCAATATCCCCAGGCCCTGATTATTCACATCGCAGCACTGCACACACGCTGCATTGACACAACACCATGCACATGCTACACTAACACATTAGGAATGTTTTATGGCATATATTATCACGAGAAGGCTCCTGAAGGCATAATGCAAAAAATCTTTGTCTCGTATTGCCTGTGGCAGTTAGCACCACGGCCTCTACCTCTCTAGCCTCGGGATTATCCAGCACAAATCTTTCCAAAAAATTATGTGACAGTTGAGTTACAGCCAGCTTCTACAAAACAAAAACTTGACGAATTGTTTGTCTTCTGGTTGCTGTGTCACCAGCCATCTGATTCTACTTCCTGCCAAAATGTTCACCACCAGCTGGGCAACTAAATAAAGACAGTTTGTCTTTAATACTAATGCCCTTTTAATCGGAACTAAAAATTGGGTTATAAATTATTGCTTGAACTGGAAATTATTGGCCAAAGCAAGAAATTAACTCAAGCATAGCTTGCAACCATGTGGAAATATTGATCCAAATTCCATTTGACTTACATGTTGTTCCTACCACAGCCTTGTCCCTCCCTTCCAGCAGGTCCCAAAGGTGTACAGATGCTTCTTCATACTGGTCAGCCAACCTGTGAGTGTAGAGATAAGTTGTATCCATCCTGTTAATTTTTTTATTTTAATTTTTTTTAAAAAAGGTCCTTTGCATCCCAAATCAATCCAGATAATAATGCCTTAGACCAACCTGATGTTTTGGTCACGGTCTGGCCCCACTAACTTGTAGAACTCATCCAGAGCAGTGAGGTCTGCATCTGTAAGTAGTGGGGACCCCCCGACTCCCTGCCTCAGTTCCTGTCGCACAGTGTCATCGCCCAGTCGGTCCAGGAGGAACTGGAGCTCCAGAACCGTCTTCAACCTCTTCTGCTCTGCCTCCTCTCGCTGCAGCTGCTCCCGCCGCGCAGTCTTCTTCACCGCCTTCTGGATCTGATGGTGACATACAGGGGTCACACACAGTCATGTTAATAAAAGCCAGAGTGGCACCACTCTGAAGGAACATTTTTAGAAGACCAGAGTCATCCTTACATCTTGTCCCAATGCAAGGAAGCTCTTCTGCAACTCCCGGGAAAACTCCAAGTTATTCATGACTTCCTGGTATTTGGACAGGGCCTCCTGAAAAGAGGAAGGAAAAATTACATTACTTGCAATTCGCAATCTAATGGCAGAATAACTTGTGGCCAGTATGATGAAGGCTTGTGTGTACCCACCAGCTGGTCCTGATTGAGACGCTCCCCTTTATTCTTCCTGGCTTGATAATCATCCAGTTTGCCCTGTAGCAGAATGTTCAAATGGAATGAAGAGGAGCTGCATTTTCACACTTAAACAGAGAACTTTGTGTAGTTGGTGTTTCAGTTTTACTTGGCCGCTTTAGCTATTGATTGTTTCTGAATAGGACACTGTGTTAATATTCACCTTTTTCTTCTCCATGTTGCGAGCCTTCTTTTCGATAATACCCATTACTTGCTTCAAGACTTCGGACTGTCCACCAAACCCAATTTGGCCCATTGACCCTGGAGCGGATCCCACATCTGGGCTGGCGGACTGCACTGTCCTATTACCGTTCATCGCTGAGGGCATCTGTGAATTAAAGGAAAGGGATGATGGTACATCAACTTCTGGTAGAAGAAGAGAGGAGATCTGCTATATGAAAATGACATTTTACCATCACAAGAGTTTGCAAATATGGGTATGAGTGCTATGATCATAACTTTAGTCAAAGCCATCTCTGGACAGACTGTACAGCTGTTAAAAAGTTAGAAACACATGCTGCACTGTGAGTAAAGAGGACAGCATTTTAGGGAAACGTCAGATTGCACAATGTAGTGGGCCTTGATTTCTTCAGCCAGCTAGATAGTTAGCAAAATTTCTAGCATCACTCAATCATGAAATTTCACATTTCTTAAAACTATGCGAGAAAGATGCCAATCTCAAGACCCAGAAAGTAACTACGTTTTCAGTTATAGTTGCTACTGCCAAAAGGCGCCCGGCACCAGCAGGATGAACAGCCACTAACTTACAGACCAGCTCTGATAGTAGACAGGTCAGTTAGCTAGTGTTGTCAGTCGGTTGGTAAAATGGCCCTGGCCGCACTAACGTTAGCACAGACCCTTGACTTAGCATCTTCACGCACAGCTAGCTTACTTGTCAGTATAGCAGCGTGTGCTAGCGGCCAGCCAGCAAGCTACCGTAGATACACGGCTCCAGATTTACCCACCTTTATGTTATATATCCACAGGGGAGCTTGCTAGCGAAATAAATGAAATAGCCAAGTATTATTATTGTGTTGCTTTATTTTCTCTTTCACTCTAGTGTGGGATCCGCCCCGCCGGCCTCACCGACAACTGAGACGGTTCGAAAGGCGAAGAAACTCTTTATAAAGGCGAAGGTCCCTTTTTAGCTGTCAAAGATATGCCCGACTAATGGAGTACAAACAAAACCCCAAATAACGGTATAGGTTAATTAACAATTACGTGTGTATATCAAAGACAAACATATTAGTTTATATGTTTAATGTTTGAGTAGATTTGCAATAATAATGCATTTCGAAGTTATTGTTGGTGGACCGGCAAAATTGTGTACACCCTCTTGGCAGAAAATCTGCAAAATCATTAGCTTTGATTAGGCTATTTTATCTCGATCCCCATGCCATAGAATCTTTTGTGCATGAACTATCCCATCTCTGCTGCTTGGCATGGGTGCTACACAACTGATTAGTCATGAGAATAATTTTTTTTTTTAATTTCACATCAGTATGAAGTTCAACTTCAACATGAAAGTGGGCAGCAGAGCATCTGAAACTGCTGTTAGACTTACTCATTCAGCCCCCAGGCCTGTAGGCTCATTCTGGGGGCCATAGAGGGGGAATCGGGGTCCTGAATACCCAGAGCCCCCAAACTATCTGGATTAAAATGCCTTTGTGGTCCTCAAGTGCATATACTGTATAGGCTTTGTACTTTGATTCCACACTGCTCTGATTTTGAAACAAGGTTTGGTTGAAATATACAAAACTGCAAACAAATAAAACTTTATCAAAAATATGATACAGCAACTATTGGGTTGTCTGAAACAAGCAGGAATAAATAAAATCTGGCTAGGTTTCCTGTGCAGAATAAAACAAAACTTTCTTCACTAGACAGATTTTGAACAGAAGACTACTGGTAAAAGTTTGGTTATGACATCCGATTAGCAAAACATCTGAGAACTTGCATGTTTTTACACTAACACTAAATTAATTTACTATTTACAAATGTGCAAGCCAATATTTGAATGAATGGAATAGAATCTGTAAACATGTAATATGTTTGCTCAAATGTATTTTATTCTTGAATATATTTTTCCAGAACAAGTACAGCTCTGTGATTTCAACTTCTCCAATCTGCTGTTGCAGTTTTTTTTGCAGGGAATTTGAGGAAATATCTTATTGCAAGTTTGCAGCATCTATTCCATTCATTCAAATATTGACTTGCATATCTGGAAATCTTTCCTGTGAATTCAAATTGAGGACACAGGCTGGGAATGTTTTCTGAAAATGTAAATTCCAGCATGCAAGTTCTTAGGTGTTTTTGCTACTATATTACCTTCATCCCAAACCCATAATCTCAATCAGGGACATGTGTGATAATTGATCAATAAATGAATGTGTGGATGTGAGTTTGAGTTGTGAATGGGTAGACACAGATGTTTGGCATAGATGGAGTAATGGTGGTGAAAGGACGAGAGGAAAGTGGAGGGGGTCCAGAGTCATTTCCGGCCCATAATTCCTAGCTACACCCCTCATTTCATTTATTAATTTGTTACTTTGCAAAACAGGTTAAAGGCCTCGTTTCTGATGCTAACCAAAATGTAAATGAAGAAACAAGTTTATGACTGGAAGGTCGCTAGTTTGAATCCCCAGACCAGCTGGGGAAATCTAAGCCCACCCAGTGAATCTGTTTTAGGGAAGTGAAAGTGAACATATTCTTACATTAGTCTGAATTACAAATTATAATTCAGACTAACATCTTCTTTGTATTGACAAAACCTGTAACAATTGGAGTAAAACAGAGCTGTGCTGAATTACAGTTGAGAGGGCTTGTTTTTACATCTGCAAGCCATATCCTGTAATTACCCAGTAATATACTCAAGAAACACTTGAATGGATCTTTAATTGCTGACTGTAACTTTAAAGATGCGATCCCTGTTTTGCCATATTGAGAATGCATTAAATAATAAAATAATGAAATATAAACGGTATAAGCTCCCAAGTGGAAAGCCTCGGTAATTGAGAAATGCCAGGTTAAATCACAAAGTATCATCCCACTGCACCCACCAGTTTATGTCTGAAAATGTCTTTGCTTAGTTATATCAGCAGGTGGCAGTAAAGCACAGCAGAGTGATCAACACATGAAGTAAATGGGTGAAGAGAAATGTCCGGTTATATGAGACTCCTCTGACCCTGTCCTGTGTAGGCCTACCATCCATTTCTCTGGATAGACTGACCTCCAAAAATACTATTAGAATATTGACTAATCTAATTGTAGAACCCTCTCACACACACACACATACAGGCACAGGCACGCACACAAATACAAAATGAGTCGGAGAATAATTTCCCAACTCAGAACTATTCTTTTGATGAGGCCTTTTGTTTCCATAGCAGAGGAAAATACCAGCACTCTTGGATAATATCCTTATTGGTCTTTTTTATTGCGTTGACAGCAGGTATGAATAATAGCGGATGCAATCAGCCATCATCAGCGTTTAGCCTTTTGTTTCCATGCCTGCTTGCTTCAATCTGGATCCATGTGGTGATCTTACTTTTCTGATATCTTTGGAACTGCTCACACACATTCTTCTGTTTTCACTTCAGCGTCCAGCACATATTTTGCGTCAGTGTCTAAAAGAGAGCAAACTAACCAGAAGTCTTAAGAATGTGGAACCAGCTTGCATGGGGTTTGCTTTGGCAAATACAGGAAGCAGTTAACATGGCTGCACTGCTCTTTGATTGCGCTGTTCCATTGAAAGTGTGTTTTCTTTCAGGGATAATACTGATTATGGGAGGATCCCATGGGTAAGTGAAGCTCCCTTTCAACGAGTGACTCATTTCCGCAGCCTGCTGTATTTCAGTCGAACAACAACACAGTCCGCCAGCCATTTCTAACAGGAGAATCAGGGTGGTTCTTCGTTTGACCTCTGACCCTTGTATCTAGCCATAAACTTCATACTCACAGCTCTCTTGCTCACTTCCATGTAAGGCAACAGTGAACAATAAAACCTTTCCACCTTTGTGGACCTGTGGAGGGCTCAGAGACACGGCTCTGAAACAGTAGCCAATTATCGCTTCACTGCAGATTAGACGGGAAGTGGTAGTTTAGCTATTGCTGTTCCAGAGTTTGTGCTATCAAAGAGTCAACACCATGTCCAGAGCTCTCTTACTTCAGGAAATGGGCCTGCAAGTCTGTGTTTAGATAGTCTGTGATGGATGACCATCTTTGTTCTACCTCTAATTAGGAGAGAGCAAACTATTTCAAACGACACCTCTTATGATTCAACTATGGTGTTTCACTTGGTTATCAGTGACATCATACTGTATCCTGCAACCTAACAACCTTTAAAATCTCACAAACTCAGATTTCCTTAATGCTCTACCATTTAAACTAGTATATGATCACTTTACATACCTAGGGCTCAAAATACCACGAAATCCCAAACTCTTATTTAAACTCAACTATGTCGATATGGTCACAAAGCTTAAATTGAACATAGAGAAGTGGAGGATTCTGCCCTTATCTATGGTGGGGTGTATCAACGCAATCAAGATGGTGTCTCTTCCTAGATTTTTGTATTTATTTCAGAATCTGCCAATCTTCCTGACTTCATCATTTTTTAAGAAACTGGACTCCATTATCTTTCCATTTGTTTGGGGATATAAAGCTCATCGCATATCAAAAGCGCATCTGCAAAAGCCAATAAATGAGGGAGGCCGCCGACAGGGGTCCGACTAGTGCCAACGGTGCGGGACACACCACAAAAACTAGGGACACAGACGCTTACCGACGGCCCGACATGGTGCCCGACCTGGTGTGTCAGGGCCTTCCTGTATTTAGGAACTATTATTGGGCAGCCAATGCTAGGGCTTTGACTTATTGGCAATGGGGATTCCCAGATGAGACATCATTTAACAATCCTCCCTTGTGGCTAAACATTGAAACTACAGCAGTAAAAAGTTCCTCCCTTTGTACTCTGTTTTTTTCCAAGACAGAATCCCCAGATAAATTGATTGGTAATAATTTTATTTTAAGAAACTCTCTTAGGATTCTGAATCAGATAAGAAGTGTTAACAAACTGCCAAATGTTTCTATATACACTCCTATATGTCATAACCATTCCTTTTTGCCATCTCAGACGGATGGGGTGTTTGCTGTCTGGAGGGGCAGGGGACTTGCGACCCTTGGAGATTTATACATAGGCAAACAGTTTGCATCATTTAATCAGCTGAAAACAAAATTTAACATCCCTAACTCCCACTTCTTTCATTATCTGCAAATTAGGTATTATGTCAAAGACAAAATCCCAAATTTTGAAACCATGCCAGAGAGTTGCCCATTCTACGAGCTCCTGCAGCTTCCTCCGGACTCCAAACACCTGATATCTCGCTTTGTGTCTCTATTTACCACCTCTGTATCCACTAACCATCTGAAAGAAGCCTGGTCCACTGAGCTGAATCTTGAGGTGTCTGACGACATTTGGAATGAAGGATTGACTAGAATCCAAACTTGCTCGATTAATGTCAGGTACAAACTGATTCAATTCAAAGTCATCCATAGACTCCACTATTCAAAGACCAAACTACACCAAATTTATCCATCGGTTTCTCCATTGTGTGACAGATGCAAAGGTGCAGAGGGCTGGCTCTGTCCTCATTTACAAAAATTTTGGTGTGAAATATTCCAGTGGTTTTCCGGGGTCTGTGGAAAGGACATTCCCCCTGATCCAGAACTGGCACTCTTTGGATGCTCAGAGACTGCTTTAAGCTATACATCTGAGGAACAATTGGCATTGATGCTTAGTATGGTAGCTGCTAAAAAAATGATTCTAACAGATTGGAAATCACCTACATCCCCCTGCTTTCAGAAATGGCTCAATGAAATGATCATAATCATACAGATGGAGAGAATGCGCTTCTACAAATCTAAAGCGCCCAATAGATTTTTGAACATATGGGGTCCATTCATTGACTGTCTCAAAGATAAATAGTTGTTAATTATATTCTGTAGTGATGCAACCCTGTACTCCTTACCCTTTACCTGTACTCTTGTAATACCTGACTATGTAACTTCTTGAAAATTGCTGTGAACTAAGTCATACTATACATATATATATATATATATATGTCTGGCAGCTTCTCTTTCTCCCTTTTTTTCTCTTCTTCTCCTTTTTCTTCTCTTTGTCTGTTATTTTTTGTCTTATCTTGTTTACATGTGTCTTGAATATAAAACTGAAAAGCTGAAAATAAAATATTTTAAAAAACAATCTCACAAACAGTTCAAACAGTTCTTAATGAATTCACATCTATCGCTGGATGATGAAAGAGGGGAACAATAGCTGTTTTAGTATATTTTGCCTAGTACTGACCCTCATTTTCCACTTGCCCTCAAATTCCACTCTGCCTTCAACTCCATAATGCGCTCAATACCAAACAGTCAAAACAGGAAGCTGGACATGAGTGACACCACTTCCCAAAAGGTTGTCTAGATTCTTAACTGTTTGCTCCCCAGATCCCATGTTAGACAGGAATAAAGATGGAAACAAAAATGCCTGTGGACCCTATAATGTAACATTAATGATCAACTTTCTACCTAGAAATCTTATATAAAACATTGCACAATTCAAATCAAGACACCGTGCTTTCAAATGTTTTTTTCCCTGCTGTAGAGGAGCGGCTGCATGTTAATGTCAAGTCTACAGTATGTGCAGGCTACACCTCCTTTCTGATGACATTTAGGAAGCCTTAAGAGACAGATAAGGCCTTTCCCGCCTAATGACAACAAGCTAGTTTTTATGGTGAGCTGCAAGCCTCGTTACTCCTATCACACTGAACCATCTGGAGTCGGCCTGCCTATCTGGAAAGCCATGAGAGGGGTGCCATCATGGGGGGTAGGAAGTGAATGCAGAGTGTACCCCCCCCCCCCCGTCCTCTCTCCCCCCCACTCCCCCCCAGGAAAGCTTCATCTCTGCTCTCCAACTGCACATCCTCTGGGCCTTCTCTGTCAGCTCCACAGGATGTAGTGGATGACTTGGGTATCGTATCAGCAGCACCGACTTTCTCTTCTCTTCTCTTGTGTCATAAGCTGCTTTTTGAGCCTTGGCATTTGTGCATTATGAGAATTTTGAGGGATGAGACATTATTGTACCAACCTGTAAAGTAAAATGAATGGCTCTTTTGGTCAGTGATGATGAGACTAACAAACACACAATGGCCCTTGCACTTTGTTATGGTGTTGTACCAAAACAAAGGAATGCAATATACCCAATCATATAATCCTGTCTAGGAAAATGTTTTTCGTTTGAAGAATCTGTAGTTTGAGTTTCATCTCTGTCGAGTTGCTCTGCTTTCTATGCAGTTGGCACAAGACAGTGCCATGCTCACCTTGCTCCTGGGCCTTCTTAGCTTGGTATCTATCCACTGAGCCTACACAGCCCAACAACTGTCTCGCCCAAGGGTGCATTCAGCCTACATTTTAGAGTTTGCCCGCGACCTTCCTTGCATCTGGCTGAAGAACTGATTCTGGCCACCGGAGTGAGGTGCTTTATCTCCCTGCCCAGTCCAACTGCTGTCTCTATCCTCCCTCCTGCAGGCAGCCCCGAGGCACTGGCAGCAGATAAGAGGATGGCTCCGCAGCAGCTCCGGTTTTAAAAGGACGGCTGTGGGGATACAAACTATGTGGAAATACCATTGCATTCATTTCTCTCAAAGAAAACCGTCATAAGAGCTGGAATATTTCACATTATAATAGCCCTGTGTTTTATTCCACCAGTTTATCAGCTAGCCAGCTTGTAATGTGAAGCCTTGGTAAATTAAGACAAGTAATGGGACAGGCCACAAGTATCTCTCTCTCTCTCTCTCTCTCTCACACACACACACACACACACACACACACACACACACGCACACACACACACACACACACACACACGCACACACACACACACACACACACAAAGCTCAACGCCTATACTAAATATAACATGCCACACTTTATCTTGCCTCCTATCTGCAATTTAGTGTAGCAAAGCATATAATGAACTCATTAGTCTCAGTCACGACTTACTCCATGCATGACAGAGCAGGCTGTGCAGTGTTTAGCTGTCGCTTTAAGAACGATTTCCCCCCATTGTCAAACAGTCGTGAGCAGGAAGAGGGAAACGAAAGCAGAGACCGAAGGGGCCCGATGTATTTAAACACGATGCTGCACAATAACGGTGACCGCGGCTTCATTTGGAGGAGCGCGTCTGGTGACTGCTGGGAGAAAAAAGACGCACGGACAAGGAGAAACACGCAAGTGACCTTTTGATTGGATTAATGGCATCTGAAGGCACGCGCACTCTTCAAAGTCGCTGTAGGATAATAACATATACTTGAGAGACATGGAAATGTCACCGCGGTTTATTGCCTCAGGAAATGATGACAGTGTCCTCCATCACCGTTTAGGTTAGGGCGTAAGACCCAGTATTCTTGTCTTGCGGCCATTTCGACTGGACTCAATTTCCCATAAAAATAATCACACAAAAGCCGAACCTGCGTGTGGCTGGCGTCTTGTAGGCTGTTGGAACAGGTGCAGCGCGTCTTGGCTATAGTCTGCCCATAGACAGCTTCACAGGTAGCCTACTGTCCTGACAAGAGTAAGCTGGCGTTGGACTCTGAAACCTCATCTCATCAGCTTGGACATCGTGTTTTTGGAATGTCATCCGCAATAGAGAGAAAGACTTTGGAAGCCAATGAGTAAGTAACCTATATTTGTTGTCATAAGATATTAATAGGATAAGATGCAATTTCTGAGAAAAAAAAAGACATTCAAGGACCCAAGATATCAGTGGCATGACAACCAAACTATCTCACAGGCAACTGCTGCAGGAAAATAGCATGAGATTAAAAAAACTGGCCACTGTTATACAGTTAAGCAAGATCAGACAAAAAAAAACAAACAAAAAACAATCAACAAAAATGATCAAGTTCTAGGATAGCTTTGTACCTCAGTGTAAAAAGGGTCTAGAAATGAGCTCTCTGTATTGGTGAGAACAGGTTTAGTTCTATTAAGAATAAATTAACCAACTTGGGGTGCTTATCTTTATAGGCTGACTTGTCTAGAACAAAGTTACATACGCAAATTATTTTAGTTTTTTGTTTTGTTTTAGTTTTTACTTCCATTTTTTAAAGTCTGCACATTTTCACAGGCAATACATGTCAGAAGCCTTTTTGCAAACATTTGTCCAAGTCACTGCTTCTTTCCCTCTGTAAAGTGACTTTCTACCCTTTTGTGGTTGGCTACTGTAGCCTACATATTGTAACAATATGGAATGGCTCCCTCAAGTGGACAGTATGACATTTATACATGTTACAAAAGATTCACAGTCAGCATCAATCAGGGCCAATGAAATTATTTTGGGAGTCTATGGCTTTATGTTCTCAAACATGGGTATTTTATTTTTGCAGTAGGCTACCTCAGTATGAATCAACTAATGTTTTCAGTAACCTTGCATCGTTGATAATAAGATAAAGTATATCTGATATCCTAACTGGTTATCTGTCCTCTATAGGGAGCCAGTAGACGAGGTCCTCCAGATGCCACCGTCTCTCCTGACGTGCGGCGGCTGCCAGCAGAGCATCGGCGACAGGTTCTTCCTGAAGGCCATAGAGCAGTACTGGCATGAGGACTGTCTGAGCTGTGACCTGTGTGGCTGTCGGCTGGGAGAGGTCGGCCGCCGGCTCTACTACAAACTGGGAAGAAAATTGTGCCGGAGAGACTACCTCAGGTTGGTTTTACACCAGGCAGCTATTTCTGAAGCTAGTTATGTTGTCATAACATCATGATTTAATCAACTAGTTTGTTCATAAAAACACACCAGTTACCAGTGAAGTGTCACAAGGGTGTAAAAGTGATTAAAGAAATGTCTGCAACAGTCAAAATCTGAGGCTTATTTTGACACACACCACTTTTGCACACCTTGAGTCATTCTTAATTAGTGGCGATTCTATTCATCAATTTTACACTTCAAGTTATATGGTGAAACAAACACTTTGGCCCTGTATTTGGATATGTTTGTTTCCTTTCCAAGGAGACTGGGCAGTCCACTCACCTCGAAAATATTTACTCTATATAGCCAGTGGACTTAACCACTAGACTAACCTAACCTAACCTTCCTCCTATGGTTCCTTTAAAGTTTCACCTCAACAACAGTGTGAGAATGTTTTTCCTGTTCTGCTCAATAACATGCTGACGTCTTCTCATCCACCCAGGCTTTTTGGTCAGGATGGGCTCTGTGCATCCTGTGAGAAGAGGATCCGTGCGTTTGAGATGACCATGCGTGTGCGGGACAAGGTGTACCACCTGGAGTGCTTCAAGTGTGCTGCCTGCCAGAAGCACTTCTGTGTGGGTGACCGCTACCTGCTCATCAACTCAGACATTGTGTGTGAGCAGGACATCTTTGAGTGGACCAAACTCAGCAGTAACAGTATGGTCTAGGTCTAGGAGAACCTCCTCCACAACTTGATGGAGCATCCCCCCCTGCCTCTTCCCACGGGGTTAATGAATGAATCTTCAGTGTTACACAGACTTTTTTATAGCCTCGCGCAGGCTTTATCATGCATCTCATATCCATATGGAATCATTTTACCACAGGGGGTGGGGTCGGGGGTGGTGGTGGTGGGTGGGGGTGGGGGTGGGTGGTGGGTGGGGGTGATTTCATCTCTGCATTGCTCTCTGCTGGAGACTGACGAAGGCTGCACCAGCAATGAGTGAAAGCTTTTTACCTAAGGCTTCATCCTTGAATGCAAAAACACGGAAAATAGGTATACATGCAATAATTGTCATTTGTTATACATACTGGAATTTTAGAATTTTAGCAGTGAACAAATACAAAATCTTTGTGAAGTTTGTTGTAGTCAAACACTGTTGCATCACCTCAGTCAGGCTTGACATGATACATTTTTTGATATATTTCTATGGAACAAAATGTTTTATCTGACAGTCCATTCTGAGGAAGCTCTACTCAGAATGATTGTACTGTATTGCCAGGTTGAACTGGTGGCGCCCTCTAGTGATGGAGCGAACCCATGCAATACCAATTTTACTGGCTTGGGAGATGTTTTCAATGTTTTTTTTTTGTAATTGTAACAATTCTTTAGACATGCAGCCACGATTTTTGGGATATCTACATGTCTGATTTATTAAATAAACTATAATTAAGGGAAACATTGATGCTCTTTGGTCTGAGTGTGTTCCTGGGAGTCACAAAGAAACATTTAAAGAGACACTTTAAATTCAAAGGGACACTTCTGAGTGTAGCCTATAACTGCCTTTTAAAAAGAATAATAGTAGATCCTTGTATCAAAGTCATTCCTCGCACTGTGGTGTTTTTCCATGTGATGTGTAGATGTAGTTTTATATTCTTCATACCTGTTTTTAGCCACAAGAGGTCACTAGAGGTTTTCTATATGCCATCCGTTTGATAACTGTCACCTCCCAGTGAGGTATCAGAGGGTTTTGCCAAGTCAAGGATCAAACTGAAGGAGAGTTTACTGAATAAGAAATAGATTATTACAAATCTAGCATGGGGTACAGCCTTTTTTTCCGTTGTATAAACCCTCTTTTAGGGAAGGCAAAATGAAAGAATAAATCCCAGAGAGAGAGAGAGATTGATGGTAATGAGGTCATGATGTTCTAGGCTGCAACATGCAATGTTTCTGGAATTTTCTCCCTGCTGTCTGTCTTCAAAGCTGGTGCCCATCATAGTGGTTATGCTCTCTTCTTCATGTCTGCCAGCTGTCAGCTCACTCTGAACTGGCCACAAGGCGTGCTCCTCCAGTGCCATCCCACAACCTCCTGCCATCCCCAGTTATCTTTACAGGCCTAACATACATAATTGAATCCATGAATTCCGCTTGCGTGTGAGGTCGGGAACGAAGGCGCCTGACCACACCGTATTAAGGGGTGAGAGAAGCAGCGTTAACTGACATTAAAAAGTGGTTAAAGAATGTGATCGGGAAACAATTTGCAACACATGGTAAAGGCAGAGGAGGGAAAAAGGGGAGAGGAGGGTACAGGGAGAAGGCACAGCACAGAAGCTCTAGGATGATGTCTTTAGCCAGATCTGACAGTAGTTTATTCATGGATGAGGGAGGAATGAAGCAACAGACGAATTGGAGCAGAGTTAAAACCCACCCATGCTGAGATGACGCTCTTGCTGAAAGAGATACTTATGGGAAAACTAATGAGTTTTCCCACAATAGAGATGGGAATATATAGGCACAAAGAACGATGCTGGGCCTTTGCTCATTTGGAGGTCTGCAGATTGAAGAATCGTCAGTGCGGCATTGAGCAATGCTCGAGGAATGGCTCCATAGAAAAAGTCTACTACGTGGTGGTCTGACCAACAAATCAGCTCCATATTGAACGCCAGATCCAGGATGTGTGGATAAGCAACATGTAAACTACATAAACATATAGAATACTGCGGGTTGCTTTGGGATCGTAGACTACAATGTCTAACACACACACCCTGGTCATATAGGACAGTGGAAGGAGGGTCAGTGTGTGTGCTGGGGATCTGCTGCTCCTCTGCTACAGAAAGTTCACCGAGTTTAATGAGACTGGAGCTGAGAAGAGGCCAGGTCTCATCTCACGGCATCCCCACAGAACACACCGGCCTACAGAGACCCTCGGCCCCGGCCAAGCGGCCTGTGTTCCATCGCCCCGCTCTCCTCTGTTGCCCTGCAGGCTGAGCTTTGCCAGAGCACTGCCCCGACTTGCACAGCAGCCTCAGCAGGACTCAATAAAGCCCTGTGCCTCTTGTGTCATCCCTACCAGCTGTACACAAGGCCGGGAGTGTAGTGCTGTGTTTGTGTGCAGAAGGAGGCCTGTTTCATCTCCAGTGCCCATGTCACAGCAGTCCCGTATGGGTAGACGTAAAAACATCCAGCTGTGCGCATGGAAACCAAGGAGACTTTTTTGAGGATGAAACCGCAATGGGTTACAGCTTGTTTTTATCAAACAACTCACCCCACTGAAACAACCACCACACATCGTCCTCAACTCCATCTATGGTGCAGTGCTCAATATGAACAGCAGATGGCGATTCTGATCCAGGTAGATGCATATGGTGATGTTCTATGGGGAATTGATGAGGAGAAAAAGAGGCTGTGTGTGTTTGTGTGTGTGTATGAGCATGTGTGAAATAACTGAGAGGCAGATAAAGGGAAAGCTGGCTTTGCATGGGTGCCAGTTCTAGCAGAGATTAATTGGAGCATCAATGGAACTGAAAGTGACGAGTCAGATTCAAAGCGCTACAGACATGACAGTGGAGTTCAACGACACCTACAGAGGAAGATGTGGTCGGACAATTATCTGCAGCACAACGGTGATTAATCACAGCATGGCCTGTCAATGTCAAACCCGTCTGACGAAACGAGTCAACTGCTATTGATCATGCCCGCCTTGGGTTTCACTTGCACTCACACTTTATCAGATGGAGCTAATTGAGAACATATTCTGTCTGTGGTCCTGAGAGATGTGTCTGTCAGGAGTCGCATTCCTGCTCCGATTCTCTGATAGCCCGTAGTGCCTGCAGTCTGGGGGATGGAGAGGCTGTGGGAGTAGAAGGTGAGGGGGGTGGGGTAGGGGTGTGGGGTGGGGTGTGTGGGGGGGGCACAGCAGCACACTCAGAGGTGGATAGGTGAGTAATAAGCGTGCATCCTTTAACTCTCGCCGGGCATGTCTTCTGACTGGATTAAATATGTGCTGAGGATTTATTAGCTAGAAGACCTCTGGGGCCCCAGCGAGACTCCGGGACCGAACTGTCTCCCTGCTTGCACCTCCACTTCTCTCCCACCTTCTGTTATTTTTTCCTCTCTTTCTACCTCACACAATCTCCCTCACCTATTCTTGTCTACCTTTCCATCTGTTTTTTCACTCCCACTCCTTTGCATTTGAGTCTTTCAAGCTTTCCTCCCTTTCATTGTCCACTCTGCCCGCCATGTGTATGGATGTGTGTTGTGATGGATTCTGTGATTATTATGATGATTACTGCTGCCCGCCTGGATACCTGCAGGCCTGAGGCCAGGGGACCAAAGCAATTTATACACACATACACAGACACACACATTTACACACATGCACGCACACATATACGCACACGCGCGCACACACATTATCTAGCAGGATGTGTAACACAAAGTTCAAATAATAACCTTTAGTGACTCATATCCTAAGTAATATTTTAGTATTGATTTGATTGACAGATCATACACTGTCACCAAATCAGTTGGAAGTTAGTGAAGGCTAAAATACTATAGATGGACGAAAATCTGTGATGCAAGTGTAGTAAATCTGTTTTGAGCCAATCTACTGTATGTCTTTTACATATGTTTCTTGGGCCATAAGTCATTTTTTCCCCTAAAATGATCCCCATATGTTGAGCAGTGTTCCTGGCTTCTGATGAACCAAGCGTACATTGGACTGGAGGCTCTGCTCAAAGACCTGCTTCATACACACTAGGGAGAAACTGCTGCATGACTACTGCCCATATGGGATGGGTGGGGTGAGAGGTGCACCATTCGTCCACTTAGACTGACAAGGGCAAACAGCAATATTGCGTCTCCAGCCACTTCTTTCACTCGGGATAATAAATGTAGCTGTTTGTCAAGACCACATAATATGGATTAGAAAGTGCAATCATGGGAATTATGTGCTTTATAACCCCAAAACCACTGCCTTATTATTTTGCACGGTGAACAGAGGAAATAAATGAACTTACATGACACATGAAAACATTCCTGGGAGTAGAGTATGACCGTGAGTGAGTGGATACTGTGTTACAGGTCAAAGGTGAACTTTTTTCTGCGCTGAAGGGGGAGAGAGTTGCACGTTATAAAGACTAAACCTGTCCAGTAAAGTAGACAAATGATTTTCATAACTGAGGCCATTTTGTTTTATGATTCATTCTCCTCTACAAGTGATTACTTAGACCATCTTAAGGTTGGTTTCCATCTGTTCATCCAGCCAACTATCACCATTTTCTCATTAAAAGACAATACCGTCATGTATGTGATATTTCATCTGAACACATTATTCCAGTGACATTGTATTAATATCATACATATCTCACCTCCTGCACCACACATCATGGGAATCTCATAAGTTAAGATCTGTTCCATTTAGATGAGCATAAAAAAGGACCTGCTGGTATAAATCTAAACCCGACTCCCACCTCCTTCTCATCAGACATCAGTGAAAAGCCAGACCGTTACCAGGAAGCAGACCGTAGCAGTGTATTTCTCCTTCAAGCAATCAACGATGGAAACTCCAATTAAGGTGGTGGAAAAAGGTGGCTACTGCTTTTTAAAAAGCAGTGCAGATGTGCAGGTAAGTGACCAGGCGGCAAGCCTTGGCTGCAGAGTGTTGGGCTCACTGCAATTTCCGTCTCTAATTGGACTTCCCACGCAATGCCTGCTTCCAATCAGTCCAGAGAGCCAGCGCAGGCACACCGGCATGGGGAGCCAGGCAGGAGGATGCTGGACCAGAGCGACAGAGATCATGCTGAACTTCAAAACAGAAATCCATTTAACAAAATTGTCTGGGTAGGGATTTTAAATAACACATTTTCAGGCCTTGTATGGATTGTGTCTGCACAAAGATTAAAATGAGAACAAAACACTTGACCAGACTGCTTAACCAATGGTGTTGCCACCCACCACAATATAGAATATTTGAGCCTCATCGATTCTCTACACCTGCTGTTCTAAATCCTTGCCTAATGTTTAAATCCTGGCGATGCCATCCTTACTTAAGAACTTCTCTCTTCCCTTGGATTTCCTCTCTCCCAGAGTTGCCTCACCTGGAACCAATCTGTAACACAATCAAAGTGTCCTAACATGAAAGCTCAGTTCCTCCCTTTGATAGTCCATTTCTCTCCACACTTGTTCTTTTTCCTTTTCTCTGGTAGCTCAAACAGCCATGTCTGGAAAGAATTCTGCTTAAAATAGAGACTCGATCACTTAGCATTATGTAAATTTTCTTGAGACAATTCTCTGGTGCTCTGCTTTTTACTTTGCAGACAACAGAATGAGCCCTCTGTCTGAAAATAAGCTGTGCGCAACAAAAACAAAGAGCCTCGCTTGTTGGGAAATTGAGAACATTGTTGCGAAGGCCTTGGGAAATCTGAGGTAGTGAAATGTAACTTGGAGGAAGAGTAAATTGTGTTGGCCATTCAAGTATCATTTACAACTATTTGTAATCTAGCGGTTTCAGAAACCAGTTGTTCAAAAACCGGGTAGAGGCATTTTTTTTTTAACAAAATGGAAAGCATGACGTGGAAAGAACGGTGTAAAATTAGTCTTTTTCAGAGCTTTTTCTGTGTCCTCATTATTAGATTGCACTCATCCAACCAAACCATTGATTGCAGCTTCTGGATGAGTCGGTGCTTACGGTTTGGTCCATGCCGCTTGCTCATCAGTCATCCCTCACAGCTCCAGAGTGTGTCCAGGATAGCAGGGTGATTAAACTCTAATAGCAGCCTTTTGAGAGGTCCAGGGGGATTTACTCCTGAGTCAACATGCCAGACCCCATTTCCTCCTCACTCACTGCTGCCTCTCAACACCCAACAGGCTCCAGACACAGTAGATCTCCACATGGAACTTGTATGGATTGAGGGAACCTTGGAAGTGACCCTGCATAAGACCTTAGACTCACACAGCGAACTATGCCAAGAAATTACCCTTTTCTCCTGAATATTAAGACATTTACTTGGTTTGAATATTAACATACAGTAACTTTGACTAAACTCTTAACTTATACATATGATTGAGAGTTTTCTGATGTGGTATCACATTCAAAACTGCTGTATCAACTATCATACCAGATCCTACTGCCATCCCACACTGAAAAATCATTTCACATATACTTCAGATGTTTCAATATATGCAAAACAAATGCCCCAAATTACATTTCTCCATATAGATAACATTCATTTGAAATATTTAGGTGGTCAAAATGGATTTTGGCTATATTTACAGATATGCGCTCAGTATTAGATCCCAGAATAGTCACAATTCTTCGCAACATGGATTTAACAAGGTGCTGGAAATGTTCCACAGGGATCTTGGTCCATGTCGACTTGATAGTGACAAGCATATCTAGCAGATTTTTCGGCAGCACATTCATGTTGCAAACATGCTCCACCTCAGCCCAAATGCGCTCTATTGGGTTGAGATCTGGGGACTGAACTAAAGTCGCTCTTATGTTCCTGGGACAATCTTGAGATGATGCCACTTTCACCCGCTGGAAGTGTCCATGTGAAAAAAAGGCTAGACTGTGGCCATGAAGGGATGGACTGGGTCAGCAAAGATGCGATGTTCAAACCATGCTCAGTTGGTACTAAGGGGCCTAATGTGTGGACCTTTCTCGCATACCACACCCTTCCCTTTCCCATCTCTCTTCACTTTCATCTATCTAATAAAGGCGAAAAATGCCCCCCCCCCAAAAAAAAATCTTTAAAAAAAGAAAGAAAACATTTCACATTCCATTACACCACCACCAGCAGTCTGTACTGTTGAGACCAGGCAGGAGGGATCCATGGAAATTCTGACCCTTCCAATCTGCATGTTGTAACAGAAACAGGGATTTGTCGGGCCAGGCGACGTTTTTCCAGTCTTGAGTCATCCACTTTTGGTGATCACTTGTCCACTGCAGCCTCATCTTCTTGTTCTTAGCTGACAGCAGTGGAAGCTGGCATGCTGTAGCCCATCCACTTCAATGCTTGATAAGTAGTGCGTTCTGAGATGCACATCACCATTAGACTGAGCTGTTAATATACTTGCGCCCACCTGTTGGCTTGAATGAGTCTTGACATTTTCACACACAGGATTGCTGGTGACTGGACGCTGGTGACTTTTGGTTTATTGCACTATTCTAGTCTGGGCACTAGTGTCAAAATCACTGGAAGCCATCTGTTTCTGAGATGCTGGAACCAGTGATCACACCACGTTCAAAGTCACTCAAATCATGTCTTGCCCATTCAAAAGTTGAGCAGTGGCTGAACCTCTTTACCCAGTCTGCAGGCGTTATATCCATTATATTCATTTATATGCGACTCAATGTAGGAAAAAACTGTTAACTGCATAAACTGGGAGGTGTACCTAATAAAGTGGCTACTGAGGGTATGTTGTCAACAGCACATAGGGAGAAAATATATTTCTATTGTTCAAAATATATATTTGAATGAATGTCATCAAATTATATAAAAGCTTTTTTTTTTGACAATTTTGTATATTTGGAAAAATATCTCTAACACATTGTAAAGTTATATGTGAAATGTATTTTTTGAAGTATGGGATGTAGTGATAACAAAATGTCAACGTTTTATCCAGATTCTTGATGGTGCTTTCCCCCAGTTGTCAGCTAGCGATTGAGACACTCATCACAGCGCTAACATGTCAGACATCTTGTTTTGAAACTTCCCACGAACAACAACACAGCACTCGTTATCTGGGGGCCAGTGGCTTGGCTGAGACAACTTATGCTGCTCCTCCATGTGACTCTAATTGAGTGATTAGATGTAATTCAATAAGCAATCGAAGGGCAGTGCGCGTGAGTTTGAGGCGTAAAGCAAAAGAGCAGTGGTGAGTGGACCCTTTGTCCATGACCTTCCATCATAGCTACTACCTTTCAGTCTAAATCACGCGCCCTGATCGGCCTCTGGCCAGCACCCCTGTATGGACCCCACCACCCTAATTGTCCAGGCCACCAATTTCAGGAACCACGCATTTTGCAGGTTTAGTGGTTGGTGCTGCCATGTCTTGTGTCTGCCATGTGAGTCACTATCTTTAGACTGGGATCAACCACACAAAAACATCCCAATTAGTATTGTCTGTGAGCAAAATTTCCACAAATCCCTTTGCTGTGATACATCCAGCTTTGGGTACGTTTGCCATCTCCAACAGGCCCAGACATATCAGATGATGTTGCCCGATGCTGAAGAAAGGAGATTTGACTACCTTCAACAACTGAAAGAAGAAAGCCTCGAATTCAAAAACATCAGTGACAGAGAATTGTGAAATTACTCAAAATTGTGACACAACTCATCCCGGTCTGAAAGATTACTCCTGCATGTGGACCCATTAGTCCCACACTCACACAGCTGTTTACTGTCAATCTGCCCAAGCTCATGCAAATTTGGCAGGAAATGGCTGGCATTATACTAAAGAAAATGAAATGAAATAGCCTGCTCCATAGCTTTACTATGATGCAGTGAAATAGTTCCATAAATTACTTCAAGTCTGCTAATTCTCAGCCTAAATCAAAGTTCCCAGAGGAGCTGAAGTCTGTAAAATATGGCTCATTACGAAACCAAAGGGACATGAGCCCTCAGTGGGATTAGAAAGTCAAGACCAGTTATAAAATATGAAAGAAAATGTTAATTTTAAATCCAGGATTTTAGAAATGTCAGAAAATTCTCGCCACCATTTGAGGAGCTCCCTTGTGGAAGCAATCTTGGCAAATGTGCATAGACAAGTGTATTATCCAACATGTGTCTTTAATGCTTGGTCAGTCCACTTGCCAACCGTCACATTGTTAAAGATAGACTACACCCTCTTGGCTTGTGCCAAGAAGGCCCATAGATTTACAGTAATACCCTGCTACACAATAGTGAGAGCAAAGGCCTGTAGGGCAGCCAGAGGCCCCATTCTCAAGTTATATGTTGTAAAGCTTTGTTACAATAATTGTTACAGACTCCTGGGAGGGATGATATGATGACTACTGCAGCTGGCTCAGAGCACATCTGAACCCACAAATCACAGTTAAGTCAGGATCGCATGCTGTTTGTCTGTATTACAGTAACATAGGCGAAATGAGGCTGCACTTGATGCCCAGACACTAACATCATAATAGCTATTGACATACACGTAATATCTAATATTATCGTTCCCCTCCTCAATTGAATAAACGTACTTTTATTTTAAAACCATCAATACTACTAACCATATAACATTCTCAACATTATTCTCTAATTTACCCACTGAATCCATCCGAAATTGCACATCAGTATCCGGCATCTTGAACACTTTACAATCTATGGTGTTTGTCCAACACATATTTAGTCAAAATGATCCAAATTCAATATAAAAACTTAAAAAGAATAAAATCACAACAATACCACTGCAGTATTTATGTTGTGTAACACAAGTAAATAAATCATGGATAAAACCAGATCAAATTTTATGTTGTACGAACCCCAAAGTATTTTGGAAATTCTGATGAATGTTGTTATGCAATTACTTTTAAAAATGACAAAAAAGTGCCGAGTTGTTTAAAGTGGCAACGAACGGGTGTGGCATGAGAGGGAAGGAAGAACATTGGCGAGGCTGTGAACAAACATTGTCCTGTAATGGTTCTGCAGGGGTGAATAGGACACCAAGCCCATGCAGCCGTTTGAAAGAAGACAAGACGGTTGTTCAACAAGTGTCCTCCGAAATTAAGTGCAGGGAGCATGACTCTGATTAGGAGCCATGTGAAAGAGCCTCTTTCTTGTCTCCATGAGGACATTCCTGAGAATTAGGAGGATGAGTACAGCTCTGTTTGTCTCTCGGAGGCGACCTTTGTCTCTTGGGTCAGTGACTACCTGGGAGCCCGGCTAAGAGATGCATAGGAACCATGTGACCCATCTACATGCAGCTATACAGTGGCATCATTACGAAGGGCAGGTGAAGAGCAGCCCTCTGTTAAATAGGGTTACTTATCACAAGTGGGGGAAGATTACAGTAACTATAATTGCTAATGTCATCGTTAATGTCATTTGTTGGGTTGCAGATGACCGAACAACAAAGAAAAACCATATGAAACAGATAAGACACTGGTTAAGTGTGAGAGACACATTTTGGACTTTTATCTTTCACTTCTTCACGACAAAAATGTTTAACGGGCCCATGTAGTTCCTAATGTGACTGAAGTCGGGGTCCTTATGCTCAGCCGCAGAGCCAGCCAAGAGTTCAAAGGGGAGTGTAAACTTGGCCAGGATATTTTATGATGCAGCCACGGAAACCATATCCGGATATTGCCTTCTGGGATGCTGAGCGTTCAAACAATCCCAAACCCGAGTGCTAGAAGTGAGAGAAAGAATGGGAGAAATGGAGTGATAAAGGAAGAGACAGAGAGAGTGAGAGAATAGATCTGGTATGAGTGGGGGAAAGTTTGTTTGTGTGTGCGTGTCTGCGTGTGTCTTTGAGAGAGGGGAAGTGGAAAGAGAGAGAGAAAGAGAGAGAGAGAGAGCTGGAAATACGGAGAGCGGGGAATGCAACCGAATGGTATTTTGTTGTCTGACGCATGCTGTGCCCCAAGATGTTGCGGTTCCCACCCTCAGGCGTGTGAAGGTAATTCAGGCTCAGGGGTGTTTATGAGACCAGAGAGCAACGTTGATCGCCTGGTGACCTTGCACCCTGATCTCCACTTCACTTCACTACAGCTGCGTGAGGGCAGGTCAGCCCTGCCAACCAAGCAGGGACTCACCACAGCTACACAGTTCTCTTTAAATCATAAAACCTTCTGCCACATCTCCCTTTCCTATTTTCATAATCAATCACAGACCACATCTGATTCCATGCACCAGTGTTTCCTCTGTGATTTTATGCAGCAGTGGCACTTGATTATTTTAGATACTTTCCATAATAAAACATATTAATGCAAAACATTAAGATTATACATCTTTTGGTTTCAGAGGGAAATTGAGTTTTTACTATGATTTTAATTTCACATTTTTTCTTAGTGTTGGATCATCTTCTTGCCGTGGATAAATAAATGTTCTTGCTGTTGGATAAATACATAGGAAACGCTGCCCTGCAAAACAGGTTACTGGGAGAAATAAGATTGAATCTGAAGAGAAAATTTGTTTTGTAGGAAAGCTGGTAGGAAGTGAAGGTAACCAGCGTTGGGTCATGGTAAAGATAACAATCGGGTCAAGATGTGCTCTATTCTTTTGGCCTCCCTGAAGACATGTAGGCTGGGAGGGGGAGGAGAAGGGGGCTGGGCTAGTCAACCACTCACCCACAGTGTCTTCCTGTTTAACCTCCTTTAAAGCAAGATTTCTATTGGATTAACATTGGCCTGAGGGGGAGACGGAACGGGTAGAGGTAACTCCAACAGAGGGGAGAGGGGGTCACACAACTGTTTCAAGTGAAAGTGGAATTTGGGGCATCTGTGTTTGTTTGTAATTGGGTGTGTTTGGGGCTGATTCTGACATCCTGCGAAGCCTAAGGGGCAGGGCAGAGGTTAGCGCTTGTAGCCACGGTGTATGGGGCTCATACCCAAAGACCAGGCACTGACTGCTGCTGTTGAACTTTGAGCATCCTTGCTTTTCAAATGTGGGAATAAAGAGTGACTTGGACCTGTGGACCTGCACCTCTCCTCCTCTCGTCCCCAGAGCGAGTTGTCAGAGGCCGTGGGGTGTTCATCATGATGTCAGCACACTGTCCTTGGCAGAGATAAAGGGAGCAAACAGGTTTCCGATGACAGCTTCTCTCCTCACCTCCTTACAGAGGTTTGATTTTCTTGAGATGGCCTCCTATAGACCTCTTCTCGAGGCCAGCAGACCTGTCCCAGTTTGCAGAGACACACCATGCTGTGTATTAACTACTGAAAAAGTAAATGCGGACTTCATGTTGCTTGAGTGTTGTCTACACAATGTATGCTAGAATCACATGACTGTGACAAACTCAGATATATATGATTATTGGTCAACATCATACATCAACAACATCTAACCATGTTCTGAAGGAAAACACTGAATATCACTAACAATAGATTTTAAGATTTACTGAAATATAAGTGTGTTGCAGACTTAGACATGGGATAGCCCTGCACTCCAGGAACGACCTCCTATGGCCCACCACTGAAACTCCTGGGGTGAAAGGTTACTGCTGTGACAGTGCCGGCTCATCTGAGAGTCTCTCTTTACCCTAAAAGCAAAACACTGGAGGGCAGAATGGAGGGGCTTGTCTGGCCACCCCAGCCCGACTCCCCAGGAGCCTGGCAGGGAGGCAGAGAGCCCAGGATCAGGACTCCCCCCTGCACAAATACAGACGGGGTCGTGGGTCATCCGGGGAGCTCACACGAGGCTTTCATCCCAGAGAAGCTCATTTCAGGGGAATGTGGCTCTTTCCCTATCTAGATAGGAGTCCTCCATGAGCCCTGTGTGGCTGCGCTGAACCCTGGATCCACAGACATGTTCCCTCAGACCCCGTTTGTTTTGTTTTGGTCCTGCGTCTCTGCGCACATCGCCTTGCCGGGTCCAGACACTGCTGTGGGAAGATCAGGCCGGGTCAGCACACACATGGGGTTCTGTTACAATCCAAACACTTACTAAAACTGTATCAAACAGGGAGAGAGTGGAGACCTGGGTAAAAAAATACTGTTGCAGTATTTTTGGCTATTACCTTGCATGGTCGTTTCTGATTTAGATGAGATGAGGGAAGTGGCTGACATGGATTCAAGCGCCCTAATCAAAATATCTATGAAGAAATTCACATTTGAGACTATAAAGCACTCAAACAATGATGACCCGCAAACACTGCCTATATCTAAACATGCTATACATTGTGTGCAGGAGAGAGTAAACCTCAGGGTGGAACATAATTCCCTGTATATTTATTTAGTTCCTAGCAATTCAAATGTAATTGGGCTATTACACTGTTTAGATACGATGCAAGCCGTGTTATGTCTAATTAAATGAACACAGTCATTTTTCCTGCAGAACTACCAACAAGTACACCAAATAGACAATTCTGTCAGGCTATTATGCAGGTTCAATTATAATAATTTAGAGTTCAGTACACAGATATCCACAGAAAGGCCTGCCATGGACAGCAGCCTACTTCAGAATGATGTGAATGGATACGAGTTTAACCTGTAATCAACCCTCTCGTTAATCTAGCCTTGTTGAACAGGACAAACAAGTCAGCGTCGTAAGTAACTGATTGGAAATAACTGCCAGGGTAAACAATAAACATAAGTACATGGAAAGGCAAAGAGTACTATTTTCAGATTGAAAGCATTTGACTTCCATTAAGCCTGTCCTTGAATGTGAGTCTTTGTATGAAATTACTTAGGAGGAGCATTGCAACAGTGTGCTGTGATACAAAGCCACCAGTAAGTTTCCTTCTACAAATAGAGTTTGCAATCACTTTCGACTAATAACAAGATGAGAAAAATATTACAATACAGTAATGACAGTAGTAGACTTGTAAAATTGTGGAGTATGGTGCCATTTTAGTTGCTTTCATGATGATTTGAGAACAAAGCACATCTGGCTTTTTCCAGCGATATTAAAGCTAACGTCAAAATTACAGGATATTAGTGTAATCTTTTCAGAATGCTTGGCACACGGCACAATTTCTGTCTGCAATCAATTTGCACAGCATTAACGGAGAGACTCATTATCTTCGATGCGACTGCGACTGATCTTCCACAAGCTCACGCTGAAGATGCCCTCTAGCTGTCATCAACTAGTGCTCATATGGACATTTAACACCAACAGAGAGATGTTTATTCTTTTAGGATACATTACTATGGGACACAAAAAGTGTGTGTAAGTGTGTGTGTAAATGAGGTTGTGTGTGTGTGTGTGTGTGTGTGTGTATATGGGTTCTCTCGTGATATTTACAGCATGTGTCCACAACTGTTCAGATGGACTTATGAGAACAATCTCCTCAGAAGTCTTCCATATGTCCTCGGCCTCAACAATCACAAATCCTGCTTCAAGCTTTACATTATTACAGCGAGGCACCTCCATGCATATGTTAACACTGGATTGCGATAAACCAGTATTCCACCTACCAGCGTCCAAATGTAAGACATTTGACTTCTATTTGTGAGCGCAATCTCTTACCATGCATTGATACTGTGTGTTACTGAGGAAGCATAAATGTCGATTTTAAGGCCCCTTTGTTTCTCTGTATCTGAACATCTTTCTGCAAGTGTTTAATGGAATATCTTTCACAGAATGCAGTGGGTCAGTAGGTCATGCAGTAGGTCGATATCATAATGCAATAGGAGGCCAGCAAACAGCTATCTGCCTTGATGCAATCCTCTGGGCACAACAGTGTTATTCTTAAGTATGGTATCTTTGTTTTGATTCTTTCATTTTGAGGATGAATATTATAATGCGTGGAATGCAGTGATGTAGAGTAAAGAGGTGTACAACCAACAATTCTAACAAATAACAATAACAAAACTTTTATATTTTCATAATAGCATTCAGTTTCCTGAAATTACCATTACCACAAAATGTACATTAGTCTGATGTAATTTATGTCTAAAAAAGATATCAAAGTCCATCTTAACAAGTCATTTAGTCTAACTCCACTTGTTTCCAATGCCGTTTCACTTGTTTCAAGAATTTTCTGAAAATGAGTGTCAATATCTTGAAACCAGAATAAGGCAGATCACTGCACTACTATCAAAAAAATGACATGATTTTGCAAAATTCTTCAAACGAGTTGGGGCTCCGTAGATTTGCGTTGGAAACAAGTGAAATTATCTAACACCACTGACAGATTTTTTTCACTTATTTTAGAACATTACGATTTCAGAACTCAATAATAGCCTAAATGACTTGTTAAGTTGGAGATTTTTTTTGCAGTGTAAAAAAAATTGTTTGATATTGTGAAGAAACTGAGATTAGGTGGGTTTACCCTTCTCTACATCCCTGCTCACATGTATCTATCTATCTATACACTGTATGTGTGTGTGTGTGTGGATGTGTGTGTGTGTGTGTGTGTGTGATGAATCCAGAAGGCTTGTCTCGGCTGTTGCGGTGATGATGGATGGAGGCTCACTCCTGTGCATCTCTCCCTCATGGGTTAACTACCCATGCCTAAACCAGATATAGAGCTCAGAGATGAAGGCAGAACAGCATCCCCTCTGTCTGCCCCTGCTTGGTCCTGTTTATTGAATTATAGATCAGTACAACCGCTGCCTCTTTTTTCTCTCCCCTCATCTCTGTTTAATTTGATCAGAGAATCTGCTGATGCAGTGTGTGCCCAGCTCATGTGAAACCAATTTAAAGCTACACATAAAAATCTGGTGTCTCTCTCTTTCTCTCTCTTTCACAGGGCGTGGTGCGTGCCCTTCTTCAGAGATAGAGAGACCCCCTTCCGCCATTCATTCGCCTGTACAAATCACAGTAGAGAACACCAGCTGATGGCTTGTCCACAGGTGGGATATAGTCTCAAATGCTGCTGGGGACCAAATCCGTGTAAAAAACAATGTTATAGTGATTGTGTGTTGAGCAATGTCCATGAAATGCGTGCGGTTTGAAGAGTTGTATATTTCTACCACACGCAGATAAATATTGTGGCATCGTCACCAAGGCTCATCGTCTGGTTGCCATGGCAAGGGAGCAACAGCATTGTGGATGGAACAAGCTATTCATGACCGAGAACTAAGTCATGATTACCGAGGAGGTAACTACACAGCGGCCGCTCATCTCATTACCATGGGATCTCATCTCTCATTCTACCTCTGTAAAGTTTTACAAACAAAACACACTAAATCCAACACTTTCATGCAACTGGATAGGAGAGTTTCTGCGATCATCATACTAACAAGTTATTCAGGAGTTGCCTTAATAAGTCAGGACAAATATAACAATGAAAGAGATGAGCTGCAGACAGAGAGAGTGAAGGGAAAGGGAGAATAAGGCAACAGTGATTACTGATTACTGACAGAGACAATATGCAGGAAAATGTCACTCCTAAAATAAACCTGCGGCCAAATGACATGAGATCTGTTGGGCCGTGGTGTGACAAGCCTGACTGAGGAGGGTTTGTTTAAGCTCAGCTGGTACTTTGTGAATTCCCTCTAATTACCTAAAATTCCCAAGTATGAGCTGGCTGGACATCAGAGGCAGACAGGTTCAAGTCCAACTCCAGCTTTCAGTCAGCTCTCCAAAAAAGCAAAAAACAAAACAAGGCACTCTTTCTTTTAGATTAAAAATGCCTTTATTCATATTGCGTATGTTCATATCATATTTCCACCGGCTCTGTTTTTGCTGTTTTTGCTATGACATATTTCTGGTGTTTTCATTTATTCCGCTGAATAAAGTGTGAGTGTGTCTGCGCAGCGAAATGAAAATCTCACACAGAGGATTGCAGACTTTGATTGTCATCGCTCCATAAAGTTTCTGTACTTAGAAACACTATTTCAACATACTGATATATTGGAAAAAAAAATTATTTTCCCACAAAGCAGAGGCACAATATGTATTTCCCATCTCCCATGCCTGGCCTTTCCCACAAGCAAAATGAACATGGCAAGGCTGAGACATAAAGTTTAACCTAAAGCACTTTCTCCAGCCCATTAACCCGCCGCCACGCCTCCCATCCAAGGAACTGATAGCCAGGGGAGTTTTTAGGGACCCTGTTAGAGATACATATGAGGCCGGTGCCAACATAAACCCCAGAGGCCCTGAGCTGCTGCGTCTGGGGAGAGCCAATCCCCTCCGCGCTACACGCTGAATACCTGGCCATGTTTCCTGCTGGAAGTTGAACAGACAAGTCCCCATTTAAAAAAAAAAAAAAAAAACCTTTTAGAGAGAATGTCATGCTTGAGTGATGTGTATCTGTGACAGCTGAGCCTGCACCCTGTAGCAGTGGAGTGGTTCGTATTAGGGGAGGTTTGCATATACAGTACACTCAAAATAAAGGGTTCCATCATCCCTGTTTCTTATCTGTGTGAAGAACTTTAATTTCTGATTTCTTCACTGTGGGATTATTCTCTTAAAATTTTGTACCATCAGTTTTATAGGATAGTTAACAGTAGAGAGTGACAGGAAAAATGTATTTCTAATGTGAAAGAAGCAAAAAAATCTTATCAATGAAGTCGCAACACAGACATGTACAAATATGCATAGCCTACATGTACTTTCTCTCTCTCGTTTCTCTCTCTCTCTCTCTCACACACACACACACACACACACACACACACACACAATAGCCAAATTAAATGCAAGTAAATCTATAATGTCTAAATTAAACGTTTGATAAATGTACGATAGTTGTTTTCCTTTTAATGTGTTGCACTGAAAAAATGTGAAGAAAAAAAATCATGCAATGGTGACTATGAGGGATTATTTACTATACACAGGTTCATCTAAATTCCACTTTAGAATATTGTGTATAGGTTACAAGATGCACAAAGTAGAGGTGTGGGCTAGAAACCAATCTGTAGTCCCTTCACAACTGTTGGCTACAGCTGTTGTGACACTATGAGTGGATATAGAGGATAGACTGTCAAATCAAGAGCTGACATGTTTCTGTTCTCTCGTTGCTTCTGTCAATCAGATATCTTGTTTGTTGCCATGTGAATGATTAGTGTCACTTTCCTCCTAATGCAGTCAACGTCAAAAAGCTTTCAGTGGCTGTTGGTTGTTGATTAATGCATCCTGTTCGTTTGAAAGTTAATTCTCCTCAGGACTGTTCAACAGGCACGTGAACACATAAAATCTACTGAAATTAAAGTGCAGCTCTAAGCGCGAAAACACACGGAATAAAATCAGAGAAGGGTTTAACTCCTCCCTGTGTTTAAAGCCGCAACATAAAAACTAACGAAATGTCCAAACAAAAGTGGGATTGCTGTGTCGTATGCAGCCAAGGTTAAAGTCATTACGTTATATTGGAAAATACCCTTTTACAGGAGACATTTAGTAATGAACGAATGAAGAATAGTCAGAAGTCTCGTTAACAAATACCTGCACAGCAAGAGAGGTGCCAGTAGTAAATGACTGCACTAAGCTGCAGCGCAGTGCAGAAGGTCACTGGGCCTAAACGACTAAATTGGTATTTTTACAACTCGGCGATTTCATTTTCAAATTGAAAAATGTGATCGTCTTACAACTGGAAGATTTAGATGCTTAAGCAGTTATTGCTGTGGGGTGCGTCATTGGCTTAGAAGCACCCAAACCAGCCAGCACTATAAAAATATTTCTTGCACTGGCCTGTGATTATAATCGACTTATGTCGGTTTGTGGTTGGATCAGTTTTATCTCAATCAAAAAAATCTCAGCAATTATTAAGAAATGTAATCCTCGCTATGGCCGAGTTGTGCAGGAATGACAGAATGATGTGGATATCATGTTGAGTTTGAGACCAACACAGCCAAGACACGAGTTATGTCTCGAGCGCCAATTAACGCATTAATTATGCAGGAAAGTAGCGCGCGCCTGAGGCCAGTAAGTTTCCTGATCATTTCATCTCAGCGTTCATGTTGAATTGATCTGCATTTAGGCCTAACAGGCGTAATTCAGTCACCGTGAGGCGTTCAGGGTCCAGTTTCATTCGTTTCATTACTTTAAATTTAAGTTGAAGAATAACAAATTACATGAAAAACAACGACAATAATAATCATTATAATCATTATAATATTAATAGTAATAATACTACTAATAATAATCATGTTTGAATAATAATCCGATACAAACTTGTTATAATAATATTTGGTTGGTACTGTTAATGATTAGGAAGATACGTTGATACGTTGTGTAATTAAAAACAAAGGTCTAGAGCCTAATAGAATCTGTAGGACGATATATTTTTCTTGTTAGGTTTTATTCAAATTGCCCAGTAATTTTTACTTAGGTAGGCTATAACTCTCGATAATGGCCTAAAGATCAACAAATTAAGGACGTGATTTCAGACAAGTTATTCAATTAAGCTACTGACAGACATTATCCTGTTTCCTTAAAGATGGTCACCGTCTTAGTTAATACTTTTTTCAGAATAGTCAAGAAAATGCAAATTGCTGGCACGGCGTTGTACACCAAATTTAATACACTGAACAGCCAAATGTTTCGATGAGTACCGTAGTCCTAATGATTTCATGCACGAACATAATAATTACCTAATTAATTCAATATTTAAAAGTAGCCCATCTTCAAAGGAAGCAGGTCTGAAAGTCGCTTAATGTTAGTCTAACTCATCATAATTTAGTAGATATATCCACAGTGACATTCACTCTTTCGCAGAAGGTCCGGATCAAACGGTAATAAGATAGTGTTTAGTTTAATAGGCTAATCTTTAAAACAAATACACCATGAAAATAGTTTTCTTCTAATTTCATTTTAGCTTAATATATGCTGATTTAGAGCAGTGCATGTGCCCCAAATTCATGGCTTGATTCTTACACTTCAGTCCATGTCCTCTTTTTGCGGCATGAAACAATTAAAAAAAATAAAAGTTTTATTTGCCACAAACGCATACTAGACCCATCAATAACTCAGTGTGGCTCTTCTGACAGAGGCAATAGGGCAAAAAACGATTTAAAGTGGCTTTTAAGTTTGATAAGAAATATGGAATGCAAAAAAAAAAAAAAAAAGAAGTCTAGAAGCATCTTAACCGCATAGCCGTGAAACTGCGCCACGAAACTGCACAAATCAAAGCAGTTATATTCATCCTCTAATTACATTAATGTCATGTGTTGTGTCTCCCGCGTGTTTACCAAAAAAGCTTTTCCCCTTCTGAGCTTGACCTCCCATTTCTACTGGCTGCATAATAGCGCTGGGCGAGCTGCGTCTGGGCCTACTTCAAATCTATGGAGCCTGAAGGTCGGAGAGCTGCGTGTTAGAGAAGCTACTGAGGCGGCATCAGCTTGAGCAAGGCATTTCTCTTACCCCGACAAACCTTAAGGGGGCTTTTAGCATTTGTTCAGTCTGCAGTCTCTGGAAAACATCTGATTCATTTTTTAACCAGTCCCAGATGCGGCAGTGTGAGAGTGTGTGTGCATGAGTGCGTCAGTGAGCCTGTCAGTGCATGAGAATTTGGGGGAGAATATCTGCGTCTAGAGAGGGGAAAAGAAGAAACGTGTGGATTTTTTTTTGGTTGATATAACTTTTTAGGTATGAACGCAGATACGTGCGTCTCATACTGCGATATGACATCGATGGATTCATATTATAGCACATCTACTGCGCAAGGTAGGGATCACCAGGCGAACCCGTTCAGGACATTCCCGACGAGTGAAACCAAATACAGCCCCACGTTCATTCCCGGTAAAGGACAGGCTTACGGCGAGAAGTCCCGGAGTCCTTTCCAGCAGGAGTGCCAGTCATTGGATGGCGCTGAAGAGGGCACCTTCAACAAATACCACCTCTTCATGCAGCGACCGACTTGTAAAACTCCCCCCGAAGGCAACAAGCTGCACCCAGACAGCGGACACAACGGGACGCTCATTCCCTGCTATGGTGAGTCCGAATGAGAGGGAGCTGGTGGGCATGAAGGGCAACTATCTAAACAGGCTTAGACAACAACGGCCGTGTATTAAATTGAAATGAACGTGTGCGCATTACTGGATGACGTGAAGGGACTTTGCAGCCATTAAGGGGAATTTAGGCTTCCTACAATGTGAAATATTGGTTTCTGAGAGTCAATAATGCGCCTTGTCTGTCTTGGTGAGCGAAGACCAGGGATGCAGGGAGGGTAAACCCACCTAAACTCACTTTACACACCTTTTTATTTACGGAATAGAGTGTGTACCCAGACAGGAATCTTTCTAACATAAATTCATAGTATAAAAGTGTGGTAGTATCCTATCAAACTGATGCAAGTTACATATGGAGAAATAAAGAAATTTATGTTTTTCTGAAAACATAATCGAGTTTTGTCTATGTTTTTTTTTGCCTTATGATGTAACCGACTGGAGGTCATAGTTTACTCACCTTTTACCACTATATTACTATATTTACCTCTACATCACTGCTGATAACACCAGAAGTAGGATAATCACTGCTATCATTATAGACACTGGCCTAAAATCTGTGATTTTATTGTATATATGCTGACTGATCATGAATTGATTTCATAGGCCCTGTTTAAATATGCTTCAGGGTCACACGTTAAGACAGAAACAGAGGCGCACACGCGCTCACACACGCACTCACACGTACACGGGATTAAAAACTAATTTCGAGCTCTGTCATTAAACATTAAGAAAGTTAATTCTCAACAACAGTTTAAGCCCCATTTAAAAGACCACTTCTCTTAAAGCGGCCCTATATTTTTATTGCATTTTCTATTTCTAGCACAGATGCTTCTTTAATGATAAATGAATGACTGAATGATATTTGTGCAACTACAGCATACAGATACATTATGACATTATGACATAATGACTTTGGGCATACAGGGTTATAAGAAAAAGTTAATAATCTGAACTATTTATTCATTGAGGTTGCTATATGGGCCATAATATCATAGTCAATTAAATGTCAAATTCAAAAAGTCAGAGACTGCCTGGACGTTCACGGTCATGTTTGACAGACGAATAGTATTCGCTTAAAACGAAGCTTTTACAGATTATTCAGACAATTCGTTGCACTACAAATGTTGCTTAAGGCCTTTTAAAGAATACAGTCCGATTTGCTGCGGCTTTTATGAGA
Organism: Centroberyx gerrardi; assembly: GCF_048128805.1. Lineage (NCBI taxonomy): Eukaryota > Metazoa > Chordata > Actinopteri > Beryciformes > Berycidae > Centroberyx > Centroberyx gerrardi. The sequence continues at coordinate 12,518,881 of NC_136000.1, read as the reverse complement.
CGAAGTAAGTTTTAAATAAAAATAAAAACCCTCTTTTATTGAGCAGTGAGCATCATCCGACCCTAGGACCAGAGATCCACAAGAAAGGGCCTAAAGGCTAAAATAACATCCATGTAATGCATTAATAAAGTTTATACTTTTACATCCTAGCCTATATAATAATGTTATACTAATTATTACAGTCTATATAATTTAGAAATTGATATTAAATTAATTTATTGGTAGGCTATAGAAGCATTTACGTCCACTTTTATTGTTGGCATAGTCTATAGCCTATATTCCAAGTCCAAGTATTTTGCCTGCATTATCCTGATATCGTTGTTACAGAGGAAAATATCACTTTGGCTATATTATGATAATGGACAAAGTATAAGAACTGATGATAGAAACTTATGGAAGCCCATGTAAAACCTTTTATTATACGTGATCCACGCTACAAAAGAGATTCAGGCATCGAAAAAAGAAGCAGTGATCACTTAGAAAATAGAAAATAGTTTGGCATTGGCAAAACGAATGCAAATACATATAAATGCCTGATCGCGTGAAAGTAAATCATAAGCATTAAGTGTAGCAGATAAAATGGAATAGCCCTAATTCTGCTCAGTGGAACCAATTAGAGTGAGGCCTAACATTTTTTTGCGCAGTAGCCAGTACCACACTTTGCCAAAAGACATCCATAAAATGCAAAGCAATCTGTTTCCCTGTGAAACAATGGGAGTCAAGTCTTTATTTTGAGTTAAATTGTCACTTTAAGCTGTTTTTGCAGAGGTGAAAGCAATGCCTCCAATAGATTAACGCACTCCTGCATTGAACTGAATTGACTTGGCAAGTGCAATGACAGAGCCATTTAAACACCATCATTAAATACAACATGTCTCCCTCGAGGAGAGCTCTGCAATGTTATTATTTAAATGTTGCAGCCAGATGAAGGCATCATGGCTCTGGGGAGGATGAGTTGGGGTCCAGCCAAAGCCTCAGGCGTCAACAGGCTTGTGCTGTTATGTGTGGTCCTCAATGGGGGATATATTGCTCAATCATAATGCTTTATCTCCATCATCACAACAAAAAAATCATCTCATGCCCAAAGGGAGTTTTCTGTGTGGCAACTTCAACTATAACTGCAATAATGTTTACATGGCAACCCAACACTTTGTATCCATGTGACATTCTGAACACATTACATGCAACACAATGTTTGGGTAGCAAAAAGAAAATAGAGATTTTTTTTTTTCCAGAAATGCAGCTATGCCATCGCTTTGTAGATAAACACTCAAATGGCGAAGATTTAAATCGGCTTACACATGAACACAAAACAGAAGCAAAAGGTGAAGAAGTTGCTGTAGATTTGTGGAAATAATACTGTAAAAGTATCAGAGGAATGTGGGATGTTTTTAGCCTATATGATCCAAGATATTCACACCTCGTATTCATGCTTTAAACTGAAAACACCTCCAAACATTCAGGCACACGATTTCCCGTAAATCACTTTATTATGTAGCTTAGGATGATTCAGCTGTGGAGTAGCATTATTAAAATTTAAGAGCTTCCAACGGATTCCAAGGGCTTTTACAACAACAATACACTGAAACAGGCCATACGTTTTTGACTGTTGCACCTCTAACATTTCAGGGCCTTCTGGAAGATCTGGGTTGTTTTGTGCGGTTGGAGGTCATACTTTATTTTTATGATATTCATTTAACATACAATACTTTCTATGGCAGAGAGAATCAGCATTGTCATACACTTCTACAAAGTAGTGGCCCTGGTTGGAGCTCTGGTCACTGTAGTGTATGTTAGTAACTGAGACTGTCCCACAGTGAGGACACGGATGCAGCCATCTACCTGGCCACACAGCAATGAATGAAATCAAACCCCTGGAGCTGATCGAGCGCTTAGGAATCTGGAGGAATGCAGGTCAGCACTGCAGGAGAGGGCCACATTAATCTAAGGCAGATGTGCATTACTGGCTCCTATAGTTATTATTCATACTCCCCAAACATCAGCCCTCCAAAGCCATGGAGAGTCCCTGAGATGACAAAGTGGGACTGGTTTACATAACCCCGTCTCAACAATACCTTGTGTAAATAAGCAGCGAGTCAGAAATGGACATCGAGTTTTGGGCAAAGACTGGAGAGATCCAGGATGAAATGAGAGACTTTATGGGAAAGTCGCACACGTGTGAGAATGAGTGTTTACATGCACATACTTGGCTTGGAGATGCATTGTATTGTGATCATTATATATATATTTTTTCATTATTTAAATTCAATTCAGTTTTCAGCTTTGATACAAGTTGACAAGTAACATGTTATCCAGTTAGGTATCATAGTCTCTGAGTTATGATAAAAATATCCTGATAATTTAGCTCCAAATTTGAGTGTATGTAAGTGCAACAAGGGCAAAATCTGAAAAACAGAGACCAGATTTCCCCGGATATGACTGTGTGTTGATGGGCCTGTGGTTGATCCTGGGGTTTGGGTCCCCAGCACTGCAGATGCACAAGCACAATGCAGCGCCTGCGGGGACAAGCAGATTGTGCCTCATCCTTTTTTGTTTCTAGAACAAAATTTCATTAGCAATTTATGTGCTTAAAAAATAAGTAAATGTTGGTTAACATATTTGTACAACATTTGTAAACTGTTATTATTCTCAAACAACAACAACAACAACAACAAAAAAAACCCTTCAAGAGTGGGACAGCGAACATCCTGTGATATGTAAAACATTTTTCTCAGCATGTGAGAACCAAAACAAGAACCCAAAAAATCTTGGCAGGCGTTTTAAAAGTATCCTGTCAAAATACAGTACTCTAAGTACATGTTAAAAGACTCGGGGAAGTGATGTCACAGGACATGCATGTGCTGATGACTAACACATTGTGTGGATGTTAACAATAAGCAAATGTCAGAGTGACACCTGTGATTATGCCAGTATGTGTGTGAAACAGCATAAATTACTACGTATAATGTGAATGCCTGAATGCCTGAATTCCTGATGTGTTTAAATGTAAGAGCTTGCATGAACGCTTGACTCAGAAGCTAAAGCAGCAAGCATGAAAACAGTGTAGAAATATGTAGAGGAACATGAATAAAACATGAGTAGAAGAATGAAAGAATACAGTTTCAAGTCTGAGACTCATGAAATGTCTCTCATCATAATATCATCATAAACTCGCCTCTCAGAATCTTTTTTTTTCTGCTTGTATCTGTTCCCCTACCATGTCATGCTGTTGTGTGGCTCCCTCCAGAGTGGTGTGAGAGCGAGACAGAATGCTTTGGCCTTTACTTCCTGCCATCTCTCTTCCAGGGGAAGATAAAAAATCTCCCCCCTCCCCCCCCACCTACTTGAGATCCGCATGCAGGCCAGAAAAAGAAACGATTTGGAAATTTTAACCAGGTGGCAAGCATTTTGATCTTTGCCTTTGGTGTTGAGGCTGGCTCTCAGTCTGAATCTCATCTTTCCTTCCCCGATTCTTATCAGTGGACTATAAGGTAAATCTAAGCTCTATAAGAGTTCTTACATATAAGCACAAAACCATTGCGCTTGGCCACACAGTAACCTATTATGGTCCAAAAAAAAGGAGAAAAGCTTATTGACTTGGCAAGAAAAAATGAAAGCTCCTAAGAAAGCCAACTATGACAGGCCCCTGATGAAAACTACTGGAAACGGGTATGAAGACAGCGAAGGCATGATGATACCATTTTCAGTCCATGATTAACAATAGTCACTTTTCTTTTTCTCATCATGCTTTCAGCAGAGGGATGTTCATGTTTCTTGTTCGATATATCATTTATAAAAGCCATGGGTGGGATGTAACCCGATCGTCATCGACTATTGACTGCTCCATGAAGTGTGTTTTCACCTCCAGTTTTTGTCCTTTTCCCCCCAACTTTCTTTACCTTTGTTTACGACTGCAAATGTGATTCCAACATGATTTAGGTGGTACATGTGGTAGCGGCGTAAATTTCGCACTACTAGAAGAAAAATAGAGGCTAGTGAGAGATTATGATTAATTACATAGACAATATTTCCATTTTACAGAAATGTATAATTCCGTTTAACTCCAATTCCAGTTCCATTCTATTTAAAAGCAAATGCCCCGCTTTTTCCTTCACAACATTTATTAGAAAACCCGAGCTTACTTGTTTCATTGATGAAAAAGGTTTAGCAAAGCATGATTATAGCATGACAAAGATAAACCAAACAACAAATCAGAGTCCAATGACCTTTTTATCTTGACCTTTAGAGGTTAATCCTTTGAAGATGGAATGCTTCCTAGCACTGATATATGACAACATTAACATGTACTTTTACTTTTGATACAATGCATTTAATTACAAATACTTAAATACTCCTTATTGAAAATAATTTTAAATACAAGAATTTTACTATAGTACTGTTCTATCAAGGTATTTTACAACTTTTATTAAAGGAGAAGACTTGTGGACTTTCAGCACTGTTAGCTAATAGCATTTCATTCACAACACCTCATTACAACAATCCAAAATTCTTTTTGTCCACTTTGGCACAACAATAACTAGGTGTTGTGTATTCATGACAGTAGTGAGGTCACGCTCGTGTCAATTTATCGGGAGCTGAGGTCGAACAGAGAGATTCTCCGTTTCCCACGGAATCTGCATTCCTGTGCGAGCCGCTGGCATTGATCTCTCCTCAGGAACGTCTGGGAGCCTCCCTTCCACCGAGGAAACAACAGCCAGTCTCAGGTCTCAGACTGTGCTGCTGAAACCTCACCTGAATTAGTATGAAAAATAATTTAGACATAAGCGTGTCTGCTAATCAGCAATGAATGCAGAGTCAATATTCACCTGTTAGTGGCCAAAGCCAATGAGATATCCCTCTGCACTTGGTCCTATAAGGTGTGATAACTGGAATTCCATTGTGGCAGACGGCTGTCAGCTTTGAGCTTTTTGAGAGAGCATTTTAGACCACTTTGTTTAAAAGCATTCCCTTCCCTATTTAGTGTTTGGTCATTAACCCTTCCCCAGGTTACTAATTTATAGTGTTTCTTTTATTTGCCTTCACTTGACCCTCCCCATCCCATTCCATAAAAACAGAGAGGGTGCCCTGTTGCTTTACAACCAGTTAAATTACACTTTGATGTTTTCTCTCTGTTTTCAGCAGTGATTAAATTGCTGACCCTAGTAAACATCTGACCTCAGCTAACTGAAGAGGTCTGCTGCTTGTCACAGAATTACTTAAGAAAATAGCTGGATCAGTCAATGATATTCTGTGTATTTATATACATTGAGGAATACTGAAGGGGAACAAGAGTCAAAAACACATTCCTCTGAATGCCAAAAAAACTGGAGCCAATGCAGTGGAATCTTGGCTCCCAAAAGAAAGCAGTGTGTGATGGCTGTGTTCTCAAGAACAGCATGCAAAAAAGACAGCTCAGCATGCGGGAATACTGAGAGATATTTGTGGCAAAGGATTTTGAGTGGTTAACATGAGCAAAGAAAGATGAGTTTGGAGAGCTAGGCAGAGAAAAGATGTTGATTAAGGTAACACTGTTCTAGATTTGGTAGATTCCAGTGCAAATATTGGCAACATAAGTCAGGACCATGGCCTTAACCAGTTCCACCCACCACCCCCACCCGCTTCCCGTCCCCTCATCCCTTAGCCCAGCTGTACCCTTTGCCTTAGCTACTCAGGATATATGCCTTGCTCAGGGGCATAGCTGCATTTTCTCTCACAGATGCAGATGCCAAGCAGGAACCCAGAGTTGACCTGTCTTGCTTCTTAACATTGCAGCCATACTCTTGCCCTGGGGTAGAATGAAAATATTGCGCTGGGCTTTAGAAATGGAGGCCAGAGCAGGGGATGGTGATGTCAGAACATCTGCCTGCGTGGAGACTGTAAGGGGGTCTGACAGGTGGGCCACAGCGATATGAGGTCATGAACTCCAGCTGGGTGAGCTGTGTTGTTCCATTAGCGTCTCGGTCGGTGCAGGTCTGAGCCAGAAAGCAGGGGGGGGGGGGCTGCTGCAGTCGAGAGGGATGACTATTGACATCTCAATGTGGGACACACTAGCCAAAGGCGTACTAATCCATGAAAACAAACATGCATGTTGCTGACAGCCACCGCCTAGCTTCATCACTCTAAAACTATTCAGTCATCGTACTAACCCAAAAACCTTGGCTCAGAGAGCCACCAGTGCCACAAGGAGGTGTCAGCTCTCTCTCCTCAGATATATTGGGTATCTGAGAATGACAGGAGGCCATTACTGACCCGAACATTACGCAGAACAAAAATGCAAAGCGACAAAGGAAAATGCATGCTTCAAGCAGCACATAACTATTAACAAAATCACAGGAGGCTCTATAACTCAGAAACAACTGTTACTGGACTAAGTCAATGTTGGTCTTGCACAAGGCTGTTTATGTTGAGGAGACCATTATGCCCTGGTTCCTGACCAATACGGTTAGAGCCCAGGATAGGGGGCACCCCATGCCCATGCGCAGCAAAGGCAAACAGAGAGGCTGACAGAGCACACTGTTCTCGCTGGCCCACAACCAGAGCCCTTCAGCTTATTTATTCACACAGCTGTTTGTTTATTGAAGGAGAAGGGACAGCTTTATTCATCTCCTAAAAGGAAACAAAAAAGCTAGCATGCGCTGACAGGAACAGAGCAAGGTCTGTCACAAAATGGAGGCGCTTGAAATTGAAGGTGACAAACACAATGTTGTTTACATCTGCGAGGCAAAGCTCTGTGGTAGTGTGGTCGCCCCAGTACACAAGGCCCACCATACACGGCTCAAGATGGAGCAGGTTTTGTGTGGTTCGGATTTCAGATGGCGTGATTGAGAAATGTGAGGGAGAGGGCAGCGCTAACTATGGGGAATAGGGCTTTGAGGGTTGTGTCACAGGTCACACCAATGTGTAGTGACATACCTTTCAAACAGAAGAGGACGTTTCTTCTCTGCAACTTTTAGACTTGCTGCATAGAGACAAGGCCTTTGAACATTAAAATAAAACATTACAGAGGTGATGTAAGCTTAAAGTAAATGTCATTTTGTGTGGCTGTTGTCAAGTGACGATGAGCAGACACACTTCCTGACTTGAATGTGAAGCACTATGTGAGTTTTACGTGGCCTCATTCACCTAGAGGAACATAAATTCAGAAGAAAATATTGCTCTGTTGAAGATTACGATAATAGAGTAGTAACAATAATTATTGGACTATTATTGACAATATAATGGTCCATTTCATTTAGTTATAAAATCGTCAGAAAGTTGGAAAGTTCAAATAAGTTGTTTGAAAATAATATTGAGATTAAAGTAGTTTCATTATATACAAAGAAAGACTTAAGTAAATTGGAAAGGGGTTGTGCGATTTTTGATACTGCATAAGAAAATTGTACAAATGATTCATTTCATCAGAAACCAAACTTGCTTAAATGTATTTTTTCATAACCGCAGTGTAATATCTAATCTATGAAACCTCCAGCATGTTACACTAGACTGTTGAGCAGTGAATCTACACAAATATCACACATCCCACAGTGTCCCAGAGAATAAAAAAAATAAAATATGGTTGTTCTTAACGTCTTTTCTCTCTCTCTCTCTCTCTCTCTCTCTCTCTCTCTCTCTCTCTCTCTCTCTCTCTCTCTCTCTCTTAATTACATACATGCAGCAAAAGACAACAGTGGCCTGACAGAGTCTGAGTTGCCCCCCAACGGTGACCCTCCTGGGATGGAAGGCAGCTACCTGAACCTAAAGGAGCCCGGGGTAAAGGGGCCGGTCGAGCGGCCGGGCTCAGACCTTTCCAGCCCGCTGGACAAAAGTGAGGCTGAGAGCAACAAAGGCAAGAAGAGACGCAACCGCACCACCTTCACCAGCTACCAGCTGGAGGAGCTGGAAAAGGTTTTCCAGAAGACACACTACCCAGATGTGTACGCCCGCGAGCAGCTGGCACTGAGGACGGACCTGACAGAGGCCCGTGTGCAGGTGAGGGCAGCGGAATTACACCTGGTTAAACACAAGAAACCTCCACTATACAACGAAACAAGATGTGAGCTGCGCTGTGTCAGTGTAGTCCTCCATGTTTGCATGTTAATATTCACTCAGGGAACTGACAGAGAGGGCTGAGAGAGTTAGACTGGCATGTTGACAAAGATTGTTCAGAACAGCAGACAGCAAGGCCTATTGTTCTCCATCTCTCTTTCTGCCTGCCAGTTTCAGATCAGAGTGGGATGGGTGGGACTAAGGGAATACTCGGCTCTTAGCTCTTACACGCTGCAGACTCTACAAAAGGGTCAGAGGCCAAGGGTTTCTCCCCAGTACTACCATGTTCAAACTACTTCACCGCACAACTTTGGAGGGAGGGAGGGAAAACACATGGAAAAAAGAAAAGTCATCAAAGCTATTTGGCAAGGATATAAAAAACACTTTGAGATGCCAGTTTCAATTTCCAAGCGTAGTCTGTGACATAGTCAGGGACAGAGAACCTGGCCTGGTCCTGTGGTGGTACAGTAAAATAAGTACATTCATGTTCATATTCACACAGACCCATCTATCCCCCAGATGAATATAATTAACTTCCTCGTCTGACAGGCACACAGCAGACTCTGTTGAGTCACTGTGAGGTTTGACCCATAGTTCTAAAATCAGACCTTAAATACGCACGCAATCAAGACTAAAGCCCACAATTTCTTCTGAAGGTCCGTCAAGACAAAGTCCAGGGATAGCCAATTGTTGAATACTATAGGGCACTCAAAGTTTGGCAAACTATTGTAGAATCCTTTTCATCTCAGAAACAACAACCATTGAAATCCAAAGTACAGATGTTTTCTGCCGAAATACCAATGTCAAGGTCTTCCAATTTCATCTTCAATTTGATGGTGAATGTCTTCATAAAGTTTTCTACAGTTTTCTATAATTACATCTGTGACGTCTACCGCCACTAGTTTATTTAGTACAATTAACTCTGAACCTCAGACTTGAACTTCACCATACTGCCTGCTTTTTATGGAGGAGAAGGCTGTGTCTGAGTGACTGCTGAGGCAGTCTATCAATCGCCATGGTCCTGGATGACAGAGATGAGGTGAGACGGCTGGACTTCAAAGCTGCTTTTGGAGTTCTGCACTCTGCCCTCCCTCTCTCCCTCTGCCTCACTCTGCCTGCTGGCTCTGGAGCATAAATAAAGCTCTTTAATGGCTCTGTAAGCTGCCTTTTGCTGTCAACGTCTTTAGCAATTACTGTATCACCGCCAAGCACTTTGAGCTCCAAGAGCTCTGAGCCACCTTCTTTGCAGATGTCTGCTAGATAAAATAAACAAGGATAGTAAGTGTTTGCAGTTGGTAAACTAGATAGTTGTTCCTTTGTCTCTGTGAGAATTATATATAATATCCTATTGGGTATGCTTCACTGTTGTTCATTGTGAGAAATAATAATAATTCTTCATGTTAATTGGAATTATAACTTGTGCAAAGACACCACTAGCCTTCCTCCCTAAGAAACTCAAGAGTTTCTGGGTTGGGGAATAAGAGACATGGAGCAGCGAAGGACACATCTGACTTCACAATGTTCCCTGAATGATCTCTCCTCCAAACTATTTGGCGTGGGTCTCAGTCCTACTGCCGTTCAAAGGCAGCGCAACGTAGAGCATACCCTCTGTGAAACATGACACACTAAGTACCCAGAGACTAAGAAAGGGGGCACACATGTGCACAAACATTGTTTGCTTGTTTATAAGAAGGTTGGCCCCGTAAGTGTGAGAGTGAGTCCAAGTTAAAAGAATGCATTCATTTGTGTTTGACTTTGAAAGTTGTATATAACATTGTATGTATATGTGTGTATTGTGTGTGTATGTGTGTGTGTGTGTGTGTGTGTGTGTGTGTGTGCACTTGGTCCGCTGCTCCAGTCTGCACGCCTCTGAAAGGTCAGAGGGGTTAGCTGCGGAAAGCCAAGGGCTTAGGCGTCAGGAAATTAAACATGAAATGAAAACAAGCTCCAGTTTGAACATTCTCCCATCTCACTTTCCAATATCCCCACTTCCCCTCTCTGACTTAAAAGGGAGGAGGGAGAGAGAGACACGGAGAAGGGTGGCGGGGGAGAGAGAGGGGCTGGAGCAGAAGGAGAAAAGTGGCTGGGCTTGAACAGGGGGTGGGAGTATGACAGAGAGATAAAGATGAAGAGCAGAGAGCTCGCTCGCTCCATCACAATTAAACTGACCATTAGGTAACTAGATGAAACCATTGTGTCTCATTGGGAAATATGAGCTCTGAAATACTAGAGCAGCATTTTGACCCTACCTGTTGACAAATTAAACCCCGTAACTTTTTAGAAAATATGACTATAACTATACTGTGCACGTGTGCTTTACGTTTATCAATCCAGTCAGGGCCTTTTGTGTTGGGGATTATATTTGGAAACCTGTGATGTTATGAGCTCAGATGACCCAAAAGAACCAGAGGAAAGACTTGACAAACCTTAAACAATAATAGACCGCAAATCCTCTTGGGGAACATAACATAGACTCCAAAGCCCCTCCAAACATATGATATAATTCAAAGGGCAACAACCCCTCACCTTGACATTGGGGTTCAGCCACAACCAAGCTATCAGTTTACCACTTTGCAAGGGTGAGCTGTCCTCTAATCTCACCAGCTGACCTGTGGAATGTTGAAGTCAGAGGACATTTCTTTACGTCAGCAACATCTATATGTCCCCGGGGCGGCCATATAAGGTCTTTTCTTTGAAAAGGAGCCAACTAGTAGTTTTATCCAGTCAGAATAATGACACGTTTGTGTGGTGCGCTTAGCTGGCCTTATCTCATTTGATAACAATCCACTCTAACCCCTCAGTAGAACTCATTATGGGATTATAATATCCTGCACACTTTGCTCTTGTGAAATTCACAACTTTGTGCAAAATTGCTCATTTTTTTACACTGCTGGATGTTTTGTTTGTGTGTGTGAGTGTGTATGTTTGAGAGAGAGAGCAAGAGAGAGAAAGAGAGAGAGAGAGAGGGGGGATTTGAAGAGGTTGAGTGAGGGGAAATTGCATGTCAGGGACTGTGAAAACCACAAACTGATTGGGCTGGGAATCATCCCACAATCCAAGTTCAAACCCCTGTGTCGAAGCTGGATCGCTCTCTCTTTCTCTTTGAAGAAGTTTCCCCTTCCCTCTCGGGAGGATAAGATTCAGACAAGCAACAAATAAATACACATAAACATGTGGAGTCTCTGTGGAGTGCTCTTCTATTTCTCTAGCATTGAGATGTGAGAAAAATGTGCAGAACATGTATCAGCCTAAGGTACAACTGAGTGTGTGAGGGAATGGAAGGAGGCATGGTCAGGAACGGAGAGGAAATGTGTCATAAGAAAAGACATAACATAAAATCAATCTAGTGATATGAGGTTAAAGTTAAATATGTGTGGTATATGTTAATCAAATTTATTAAATCGTACTATTATTTGTAATGCATTTTCTATTAGACCAGATATGACATTTAATCTCACATCACCCCACATCATATGCATGGTTATTGATTGTTGTCTGGCATTTTATATCTGGGCTACACAAAGTCGGAATGTGTGGCCAAATCTGGCCTATTACACATTTTAGGAGGCCAGTTAGGTGTCCCAGTGGCAAAAAGTTGTGAACCAACTTAACATTTGAGAACTGAGATGAGAAAAATGGCTCATGGTGAGGCATAATAATAGCTAAGAGGCAGTTGCATGTATGTAATTCATGTCCAACAGCTATTTTTTTTGGATCACTACATTGCACAGCATTGACAGTGGATACTAATACAAGGCTACACTTGACCTCTATACAATTATCTGACTGGATTTCTCTCAGCGTGTCCTGTACATCTTCACTGCAAACTAAACTCCCTCCTCGTCTTGCTCTCTTTCAATCCCCTTCAGCTCTGCTTTCCTCTGATGCCTTCCATGGTTAAGGGAAGTGGGCTAAGGGGCCTGCACTTGGTCTGTCAGCAGGCACTGAAAACACACCCCTCTCCTCAATGTAGTACTGTATGTCCATCAAGCTCAAGAGAAAATATTTTACCTGGAAACATCTACTCATATATGTATTTTACTCAATATGCACAAAGAAACACAGATAAACACAGACAAACAAAGTATTTTTGGTCAGTGGTTTAAGTTATGTTTCATGTATTGTGCAGAGGGATTCCCCACTGTATCCCATTGTGTTGACATGTGGGGGAGAGCACACCTTTCTCAGAGTGATTTATGAATGGCTACAGGCCCAGATGTGGATCTGTCGACGCTGGCAGCCTGAAGGGAGGCAGACGCCTGTGTATCAAAGGGAGGAGCTGAAACGTGCAGCACCAGGGGTTACCCACCATTTTCACATCAATAGCTCTGTGTGGACGGCACTTTAAAGACACGTCAAGTCTTAAACCTGTGGCTGGACTTTCATGTGCTGCAGAATTTATTGGCTCCACTGTCTTCAGTTTCTATGGTTCAGTTTTTTACTTTGTCTTGCTGAGCAGATCGAGCGGATGGTTCTGTTTTCTGCAGAACGATGTTGAAGGTTCTAGTTGACATGAGAGTTGTATGTGAAATAAGATTCAGTTTTGTTAGGTAGTGCCCAGATTATATTGTGATGTATTTTCCTGATGGATTGTGTTCCTTGCAGGTGTGGTTCCAGAATCGCCGAGCCAAGTGGAGGAAGAGGGAGCGTTTTGGCCAGATGCAACAGGTCCGGACGCACTTCTCTACCGCCTACGAGCTGCCCCTCCTCACTCGGCCAGAGAACTATGCACAGGTACCGATGATACTTGATCAGGAATCATCATAAACGGTTGCAAAGGGTGGAGGTCAGCGACGATGACCTTTACGTTCCAATATCCTAAAATAAACAGTGCATCTCTCCACCTGCACAGGCTTTGTTATCGTTTGTCTCTTAACTCCTCTTCTTCTCCTCCAGATCCAGAACCCTTCGTGGATCGGAGGCAGCAGTGGAGCGTCCCCGGTGCCCGGCTGTGTAGTGCCTTGTGACTCCGTGCCCTCCTGCATGCCCCCCCACCCCCACGGTCCTGGAGGGGTCTCTGACTTCCTGGGCGTGCCCAGCCCAGGGAGCAGTCACATGGGACAGACACATATGGGCAGCCTTTTTGGGGGTCCTGGGATGGGTGGGGGTATCAATGGCTATGATCTCAATGTTGATCCAGACCGCAAGTCCTCCAGCATAGCTGCGCTGCGTATGAAGGCCAAGGAACACAGTGCAGCTATCTCTTGGGCTACATGATGTCCCAACCCGGGTCCCACCCTGCCCCCATATAGCCCCTTCTCTGGAACAGCCATCGCCAAGCGCTGTGGGGGAGGAGGGAATTTGCCTGACAGCACTAATGATAACACAGGTCAAATGAACAGGGAGAGACTGTGGAGATAACAAAGGCCATCACAGCGGCCATTGCAACCGAGATAACAACCGTGACTATGACAATCAGCAGATGCTGAGAGTGAGAGAAATAGAGAGATGTTACTTAGATGAGGATGTTACTAAGGAATTGTGTTCATTCTTGATTCCTTGATCTCTCAGGTCTTGTGGAAATATCGGGATTAGTCCCTGATAAAATGGGTATCATTCAATGATAGATAGTGATAAGTTACAGTAAAATAAGCAATGCCATAAACATGGTTTACAAAATAACAGGAGATATACCAGGACCTAAGTGCCAAATCCAGCCATATCATATTTTAGTTTACAGAATTAAGCTTGATTTACAACATTAATTACCCCCTTTCCCTAAATCCTTTCCTAACCCCCCCTGCCCCCACTCACATTTTTTATGTGACTGTCACTTCAGACTTGTCTTTCTATATAAATCAGCTGAAATCACATTTCTGAACATACAACATTTGTCTGACAATCATAGTAAACATTTTTGCTATTAAAGTAAACATCAGGGACACTCAATGGCAGGGCAGTCTCGCATACCAAGTACTTGGAATGCTGGGAGTTTCTTTTCTGTCATTTTCCATTGCTTGCTGTCCAATAAAGCAAAAAAATAATCGGTAAAAAAGTAAACATTAATTTTGTCTCAGTCTGCGGTGGACAGTCATGTTTCTATTTCCAGGCATGCAAAGAAAGACAGAGGTTGAATGCAATACGTGAACAGAGAGTCTAATTGAGAGAGGGCAGACACGGCCTGTGCCAATTTAGTCAGGGAGGAGGGCAGGCATTGGATTGGCAGTAATTTCAAATGAACGTGTCATTTCCTCCCCAGAGCTGCCTCCACAGGTTTCCCTCCTAGGCCTGGCCTCAAGTTACAGGAAACGCTGTCTCCACCAGCAGACAAGGCGCAGCAACACACAGCAGCAGCCTTCAACACCAACTAACCAGGCCAGCCTCAATCAGCAACCAACAGGAATAGACACACTCAATTAGCATCAAACTACGCTGTCCTGCCATGCGAATATAAACACGAAAGCACATCACAGCATACATGGTGAGGACATACTGCACCCAATTCCGCACGCTGTAATAATCAATTCATCGTTAGATGTGGGCTCAGTAGAGATGACTCTTGAATCTATAGCATGCTCACAGAATCCATCACATGCCAGAGACTGCAGGCCAAATCAGTGGCCCTAATTGTCCTGAAGTGCATTCTATAATGTTTAGGTAATGTGATGACATTAGAGCTGGACTGCAGGAATGCGGTGAGCATGTCCAGTGATTGCAGGGGTGTCTCTGTGTGTTACCCCTCCGGAATAAACTTGTCACCAGAGCTGGGCTGCAGGCTGAGGCTAGAGACAGGCTTCATTAGTCTTTTGGCTGATCCCTCTATGACGCCTGCTAGGCTACATATCCTTTTTCTTTCCCCTGTGTGGATGAAGGCAGGACAGTCTGGTTCTCCTCCTCATAGCTGGGTTAAGCTGTGATCATGGCAACATAGGAGGACGCATTACAGCTCTGTTTGCTAGTTTAGCATCTTCAAAAATTCTCTTTCGAACTACAAAGCCTTTCCTTTTTTACAGGGAAAGGAAACAATTAAAATGCCTAATAGCATTTAAATTCCTTCATTGACAACAGATATTCTTGTTGAGAACTTTCATCTCAGATATTAGGTGGAAACGCACTGATTTGAACCACAGGCGTCTGTAATTCAAATCATGTCCTTCCCTGGCGTTGGCAAGTAAATTGGGTGACAACGTGATGATTACTTTGACATGAGTGTTCGTTCTGATCCTTTAATAAATTCTACATTGCGGGCATATTGGCAGTAGTCAACCAAAATGGAAAGACTTAAATATCTAAAATTGAGCCATGATCCCACTCAGTGAAGGAGAAACAGTGTAGACAGATGTAGAAGTTATTACGTTGGATGAATGGAACAAAAATCAGTAGTGTTGTTTCATCAGAATTTAAAGATAAAACAGGATGAGGTCAAAAGAATATTATGTGTGACTATATGTGTGACTGAACTGTCCTACTTTATAGAAGTAACTGTGTCTGTGTCTTCTTGCTGGTCCTCCCTCAGCGCTCCACTCCTCTGCAGCTCCGTCCATGTTGATACTACTGAAATAAAGCAATTGAGATCCATGGTTATTGGTAATATCATATTGTGTGAATGTGAGCAATATGAATGATATTGCTCTTTTGCTTGTACATTTATTTTGCTTATTATTTGTCAAATAATGGACCTCCAGAGATAAACCAATAAAGTATTACAATAATATTGCCAAGAAATGTAAAGTTATTTTCTGTATTATTCTGATGAGTTGCTCTGGATTTTACCAAGGTTGAATTTGCTTTCTAATTTTCTTATGGCTTTATGCAGCTTTTTGTATATTAATCATGTATTTCTACGTCTGATTGTGACTTTATATATATAATATTGTGCCATTGCAATAAGTTATTGCACTTACAGTGTTGGAGAGGTTTATATGTGACTTCCATTGGGACAGTAGTCTCTCTGTTAAAGCCAGAGGCGTGTGGTTCTGAGTCCCAACAGTCAAAGAGCTGACTCCTAAGCCCGTCCATATTTAGCACCATGACCAGCATCACTGAGGTCTGCTCAAGGTGCTGGACTTTTGTTTGTACAGAAGCAACTTGCTGTTTATGTTGATGATGTTTGTGATGTGATTATGAAATAAATGAATCTCCATGAGTTGAATGACTTGTGATGATTTCTTCTTCTAGACCTCATCCTTGGAAATGCACAACTGTGCATGTACGGGAGCAATAGTAACCTATGAACTAAATACCAAATAAACACAAGACTAGTGAATGCACACATATACACACAACAAGGAGGTGTGTAGAGGATGAGACCACATTTTTGGAATTCCTTTGGTATTGGGGTACAATTCAGGTGAATGTGGATAGGAAATGGACACATAAAGAGCTTACTACAATCAAAATGCATTAGCAAACTACAGAAATATTTCATCTGTTGCTGACTCATGGTGAATGTGTGTGTGTGTGTGTGTGTGTGCAGGTGTGTGCATGTGCGCGTGCGTGTGTTTGTGTGTGTGTGTGTGTGTGTGTGTGTGTGTGTGTGTGTGGTGCGAAGGTGGAGGATATGTGATCCCATTCTTTCTCCTGCATCAGCAGCTTCCAGTCCAACCCATTAGGCCCAGAGTGGAGCCTAATAGTTCCAATGGGTCTTAAATACCTCCAGGTGGTCTTTGGCTAATACTGTAGCCGTGGTCAGTGTCGGAGAAAGCTGTCACAGACACTCTTTGCTAAGTGCAACATGGTTTTACACTGTTGTTCTTTGGCTTTGCTGTATGAGCTCAATCACAGCACAGAAAGTCTTTTCCTAACCACAGTTTCACAAGTGCTTTTAGAGCTCTTTCCTACATATAGCAAATTGAGGTTCATAATCAAACCATCCTCTATTTTGAGCTTAGTGTTCAATCTTATCCACTAAAGACATGACCACTTAAGACAACTCTTGTGTAAGACAAAGGAGAGGCACTGCCAGGAAAAAGATAACCTATGCCAATTCACATCTTGCCATTGCCATGGTCTTTGCCCTGTGAAGAATGTTGGAGCCGTCCCATTTCTGCGTTTCTCTCAGCAACAATCGCCGTCTTTTCCACAGTTGTGCAAGAGTTTTCTGGAGCGCTCTAATCGCACGAGGGTGGAAAAGCTCAGGAGAAAGCTGTTGTCACCCAATAAAACCTCTAGCGGGACCTGACAGCTCTGATAGAGGAACTGGCGATTATCAATAGGACTGCATCAGTGGGAGAGGAGAGGCCTTGCTTCATCGCAGGCTTTGATGAACATCTCTGATGAAGCACTTATATCAGACAATAGTCATTTCCTGTATTATGAGCTGTATGAAAAGCAGCCAGGCACATGCAGCATATGTACCGAGCAAATTAAAAGTTTCAGACTCATAATCCTGAGAGCATCTTACTCAGACAGACTGAGTTAGGTAGTCACAGGACTGATAAAATCAGAGACCCAAAGGACAAAAAGGAATGCCAGTTAAAGAGACATACTCCCTAACTCTGCACTCCCCTTCCGTCTCAAACGTGGACAGATGAGATAAATAAACACTAGCAGAGGGGAAGAAGAGCAGCCCACTGTGCCCTGAACAGCACTCATTAAACCTAATGGGTCACGCTGCTCCAGCCAGGCTCCACTGACACCCTTAATAGAAGCCTGCACGGTTAAGGGACCATGAAGACCATTAGGGCACTTCAAAGTTCACCCCACTACATTAGGGTCCTGCTGATATGGCAGAGAGGGGACAGATCCAATTCCTCATTCACTGCTTTATTTTTCCATCCGTCGGCCTGTCAATCAACCTGCTCCATAAACAAGTGGATGCTTGGGCCGCTCATTAAGGGCCATCGTTAGCAAGGCCAGGGTCGTAAATCAGCACTTATATCAGCTTTCAGCAAAACATTTCTAATAGGTCATATTTTAGGGCTGACACTTGGGCTTACACTGTTAAATGATCCCTTCGGTTTGATAATAAAGCCTGTGCTTGCACAATAAATCAAATTTCTCCACTCACTTTTGGGCCAATGAAGGGACTCCTGATTCCTGTGAGTGAGACTGGAACTGGAGTGGGACTGGAACCAAAGGAAAATGACGTGCGCACTGACCAGTAAAATGGACCTCTCCCAACAGAGACAGACATGTAAATTCGCCCAAGCCATGTTTGGTGCTATAAAACCATGACTAAGAGCACTGCGAGTCTACCTCACTCAAATAACTTCAAGCAACATCTTGTCATAAATCAAAAGAGCGAGCGGAAGGCTGATATATTGATGCTGTCCTAAGGGACATAAAAGACGGAGCAGTCTCCTGCTGCGGTCGTAAGTCAGAACTACGGCCCCTCAGCAAGGCTGTGTGGAGACAGAGGTGGAGAAGAGCAGGGGGCTGAGGAGGAAGAAACACAACATACATCATGCCGTCCTGTAAAATGTCCCTCATTATAGCCCAAGAATGCTAGTAAACAGCTCGCATTTAGCTAAGCCTTTGACATACAGAGGAAACCAATCCTCGACCAGCATGAGTACATGCACACCACTGAACTAAAGGTAGAAATATCTGTTTTTAGCAAGATTTACCAAGCAAGCGGGTAGAGAAAACAGAATAAACAGTATGGACAAGAGACAGGATAGAGTTGTCTGAGCTAAAAATTCCAGTTTTTTAAGTGATACTTGTTAGGACCTACCTCAGACTACCAGAAATAAACCAAACCTACAATTTACATCTGCATGCCACCATGTCTATATGTCAGTCGCTCTAACAGGTCACTGCAGGAGGAGGACTTGGCTCAGGGGTTGAGATCAGAGTGGAGGCTTACTGAGAGAGGAACATGAATACCTCACTTCCCTGGGCTCCTTCTAATGGTGTCTCTGGCCCTTGGCCAGCCTTCCCTATCACCATACTCTTCAACTCAACGCTTTCAATGAGATCAGTTTCATCTCTTTGGAGCTCACAATGCGGAGCACATCTGTGGTGTACATGATTCACACACATCTATTTGAATACAACGGTTATACCTGCAGGAAGTCACAAGATCGAAACATGTGTGCATTCTTATTCGATGTCTTAAGAGACGGTGTGCATGATTTTTTTCAAACATTTTGTAGACCACCTAATCTTTTCCTAGACACCTGTCACTGACAATAGTTAGGTGTGCTAAGGACTGCGAATACAACCAAATGGAAAAGTTTGCTGCCGGCAGTGGGCACTGTGCGAGGCCAGAATTGAAACTCATACCAAGCCCCAAGCGAGCCTATCAGAGCAAGCATCTTCCCATGTCTGAGAGGGTATTAGCTGGCTTTGTTAGTCTGTGGTCTTTCTCCAGCCTCCATTTTCCCATCAGCTGACAGTGGCCACCAAACAGCCTATGCTCTGCCAGCTGCCTGACAGGCATCTCTGTGGTCTGTAACCATGGAGACAGCCTCACGACTCCTCGCATCATTCACTGACTCCCACTAATAAAACTCCAGTTTATTAGAGTGTGGAAATGTCTAGTGTGGCTTTTTGACATGCTAACATAAACAGAGAGGGAAAGGATTTAAAGTGGTACTGACACATGGAAGTAGGTTTGGGCAGGGTAAAAGAGGTGAACATCGTGGATCTAACCACTGGGTTAGTGGGTTAAATCAACACTCTGGCATCAGAGCTTGCATGTATTGTTGTAGAAAAGCAGCGCTGTCAAAGTAGCCAGCGAGGACAAAGGCCCACATTCAGGCAAGCATCAAGCTTTTAAAAACACCTTTCTTTCTGTAATTACCAGATACATAGGTACTACTGAGATGCTGTAGTGGCGAAATGACTCACCCTGTTGATCCCTCTACTCTCTACCTGTTTAGCCCTTTAAAATGGAGTAGCCACTATATAGAGATCAGGAGTCTCCCCAGCCCAGGTCCAGACCATGCAGATTCCCTCCTAACACCCATCAAATTTGTTATCAGGCTGTGTTTCTAACCTCCTCAACCCCCTCACCCCCTAACCCTCAGAGCAGCCCTTTGTCTCCCCTCTCCGCAATATGCTTTCAATTATGAATCTGGTGGATATGGGGGCGGTAAACCATCCTTCTGATTTATTGTGCGTTCAAGTCCAGCCTTGTTCGGTGCATTTGCACAAGGAGCCCTCCTGCTGTAGGGCTCAAAGGTCAGAAATACAGAACAGTTGACCTCTTGCGGACTCGTGTGCACCGGGTCTCTCTGGTCCTGATTGACAGGCAGCGTTGAAGAGACGACAGTCAAGGCCACAGGGAGAGAAGAATGTGGGGTGCAATGAGGAGCTAAAAACTGCATTAGCCTCCAGCTGCAAGGAAACTATGTAAGAGGTTGAAAAACAGGGGGAACGGAGAAAGTGATAACTCTTCAAAACAGGGAGAGATAACTAATGAGGAATAATGAAGTGGCAGTGAATATGAGAGGCCCTCCAGTCTCTATCATTAGGCTGACTGCTGGTCACCAGACATTATTCTTTGCCTCTGTTACCATGGAGCACGTTGCGGTCCTCTCACATGGTGCGGCTTGGGCCATCTATTTGTAGCTAAATCAGCTAAATCCAAGTACCGTAGACTAAAAACACATGGCTCACAAGTGAGTCACAGAGTAGCAGAGGTCTCTCATGACAGCGGTGACACTCGGCCTGAGAAATGTCCCATCCCAACAGACTAATTTCCTGGCCATTTCAGCTCGCTTCCTGTTTCACGCTGGGTAGGGGGCACCACACTGTGCGTCACAGAGACTGCCCGGTTTACTCCGAGGCCACTGGTTCTGTGGGACTCGTACTCAGTAGCTGTGGGACAATTCTGTTATTCTATACCACAACAACAGGGCTTGCAGCCAGACTCCAGGCTATTATAGTGGGCTGCAGCATTATTTGGTTTTCTGCGTGTCCTATATCAAACTGTGTCATTGAGAATATTTTGTCGATTCTCACATTCTCACAATGGGGTTTGCGGTCTCGTTGCAGCAGATGTGAATCGTCTGCCCTGGTATGGTTTGTGTTGCACAGTCCTCAGGGGCTTCCCTGGGCCCTCAACTCTCCACCGGACCTAACACCTTTCACACTGGATAAACACAACACAAGGAGAGACTTAAGTTTTATGTTAGAGGGTGGGTTATTACACGCAGGAAAAAAGGACTTTCTAATTCCTCTGGGAGTCTAACCACTCATAAATCATCAAGCAATGAAAGTTTCCTCTCCAAACAGGGGGCTAAAACAAACTGAACACGGAGCCCCTCGACCCCACCCCCATCCCTCGCTCTCTTCTCCCTTTTCCTGGTAGGAATTTTTATGAGGAGAGAAGAGATGTGGTGGTAGATGCAAGACTACCCCAGAACAAAGAGGTAAATACTACAACATCAATCCACTCCGATGACCCAAAACTAAAAAGAATCAAACATTATTTTAAGAGCTTTTACACAAATTCCTACAACAGCATTAGTGAGACTAAAAGTTCTGTCCCCGTAACTCGTAACAAATCAGGATCAGAGGAACTTTCTTGAATGGGTCTCGCTCAGTGTTTGTTCTTCCCTTAATATTTGTTACTATAGAGAAGATCCTAGAACGTTTGCCAAGCCGTTTCTGGCAGCCAAAATTCAGATGGAAAACGCTGACATGTTGGACAGCTCGGCAAGAAGCTTTAGCGAGGGCTGTCAATTCATAAATCACAAATTCAAAGCAGACTAAATCCTATATTCTGGTATTCTTTAGTGAAATGAGTGTGGTCTTCAGTGGGTATGATGTTACACACACAAAACTCCTCACAATATGTCGCCCCACAACATTTTCATCAGATTTTGAAATTCAACTTCTTTTCAGTTTGATCCAAGCCTTGCCATGCCAGAGGGAGAAGCAGTGCCACAGTACAAAGAGGCAACACAAGTGTCCATATTAAGGGGCGGCAGGTCTATAGCGGTTAGAGAGTCTTTCAACCAAGGGAGCTCGTCTGTCAAGCTGTCATCTTGGCAAGTATCTGCCCTGCTGAAGTGTCCTTGAGCAAGACAGTAAATCCCTACAAGCTCCAGGGTTTGTTCTGTAGCTGGCGAGTGAAAAGAGAATTTCAAATATTACGTAATAGCTATTATATTGTGTATTGTGAAAGCCTCTAGCCCGATACCACCAAGTCTTGATGGAGGGTTGCACACCACAGGCCTGCGTTAATGCAACGCGCGTGTGATATGACCTGAGCGTGCTGGAGGGAGTAAAACACCAGGATCAGGAGCCAGTGCTGACCACCAGTAACACTTAGCAGCTGTTAAATGCTCAGTGAGATCCTGACCTGAATCAATGCAGACATTTCAAATGGGAGGGAAGGGGGGGCACTCTGACACATTGACTGCTACTGGTGCTTACTTTCTGATCAGCGGGTCAAACACAAAATGTGCCTAAAATACCAAAGACACACTGTTTTAATTTAGGATCCGGCCTTATAGTCATGTCAAATTTGCTTCAGTCAACACTTGGAGTTTGTAGGATAAGATTTTCAGCCCTCTTGAGAGTCACGAGCATTGGAGTTGAATGTTTAGAGAGTCGGTGAAAGGGCAACATGTAACATCTGCAGACAACATACAGCATGCAGATGCCGTTATATATATGGAAACACCAATTTCATTTTCACTCTATGAAAATTGTGGCATGTCCATAACCACCAATGCTTCAGCTTGACAGTTGGGAGACACTGTCTGGTTGTTTTTGAAAGGATCTAAGACCACACAACTAGCTACATATAAAATACTGGTGAATAAACCTACTTGCTGTAAGTGAGAGGTTGAATCCTTTCTTCTGTATTATGATCAGTGTGTTCTTGTTACTGCTTCTTACCCAGAAAAAAACAAAAGTTGCATGCAGTGAATGCAGTACAGGACTGCTACTGCCCTCATGTGGTGAGTTTCATTATTGTTGGCACTTAGATGCAGTACTGGGTTGAATATTGATTACCTGTCATCTAATGCAACAGTGGGATACGCTTAAAGCTTCTTTAATCACAAACATCTCAAGCAACCAGTCATAAGCAGTGAAAAGGTTAAAGCCTCAGTGCCAAGACAATAGATGTAAAAAAAAAAAAAAGTGTGTAAATTGTGTATAAAGAAATAAATAAGGTTATGAAATAAATAAGAGCTATGGAGAATACACTGTCCTAGTTAATGTTATCAGAAATACATTTCTTTTAAGATAACATCCAGTTTTGTGAGCTGGTCTATAGGGATTTTGTATGTGTATGGTTCAGTTTGGTTATGACGATTTACTTGATACCAATGGTTAACTGCTAACAAAAGAACGTTTTGTCACCATTATGAATCGCCTTTTAGAGGTCTTGGCATACATGGCACAAGCAAAAGAGCTTCACATTTCCCTTTTATTTGAAGTGACTGTAATTAGCTCTAAGTTATGGTAATGAGACAGGGGAACTAAAAGAAGTCAATTGGCCATTGTTCTGCTCACCTGGGAGCTTAACTAGTATTCACACATTCTCAAAGTCTCGAAAGCTGTTCCACTGACGCTTAATAAGCCTGATTCTGCTCTAATAGGAAAATCAGAATCAGGTGTTCTGCTCTTTAGGTTGTTAGGGAGGCTTAAACCAGAGTGTTAGCATCACTATTTCATAATGTCAGTGTCCAATATTCATTCAATATTCACCAGAAATTGTATTTTATTTGAAGGTTCACTGTGTTTATACTGTAATACCAACATGGCTGCCAGATACTTGAGACTGGACTTAAATGCAAACCTAATGACCCTATATGGGTTTGTCACAGGAAAAAGTGCAATAAATGTTAGCTTTATTTTGTATGTAGTGTCCCTCACTCTTACATTTTCACTCACACACTTGTCTGCCAGAAACTACAGTTTGGACCTAAAGCCAAAACAAACAACACAGTTTGGGTTCTTCACAGAAAAAGTGGAAGGAAATTCCCTTATTTTCTTTTATAGCCAAAAATAACTGGTGGTTACCTCACCTCAAAATTATGTCAAAACACAGCCTTAAAATTGTTTTGGACAGAGTGAGTTCTGTTTCCTAGTATTAGTACTAGTACTAGTCTTGCATCTCTGACCTGTGTCCAAACATACCAACACCTTCATGACGATGTCTCACTCTCCACTCTCCTCCATTCTGACTAACTTCACCCAAAACATCAAATACAAGATAGGGCAGAATAAGACCTTAGACTTACTGTATGTAAATGTATGTGGCTACACAGCTATTTTTCTGTTATCCAAATAACACAGCCTGGATTACAAAAGACATTAAAATCCTCCTGAACAGGAAAAAGGGGGCTTTCAGGGCTGAGGAGAACAGAAATCTGTCCAGAGGGAGCTGAATAAAATTAAGGATGGAAAGAACACCTACAGGGAGAGGATTGAGAACAAGCTCCAACAGAACAGCGTGAAGGAGGTGTGGAGGGAGATGAGGAAAACCACTGCCTGTAAGCAGCCAGGCCAAATGGTGGAGGGTAACCAGGAAAGGGTGAATGAGGAACACCTGTTTTTCAACAAGTTTGACAAGGGAACCCAGGCCAGCTACCTCTATCCCACAGCTCTAATGGGAGCCCACACACCCCACACTCTTGCCTCTCTCTTCCTCTCCCCCTCCCTTCCTGATGATAATGCTGTTGATTACATTACAGCCACTTCCCCCACCCCAAACTGTCCATCACTGCCACCCACATACAGAAAAATAAAGGTGCAAACTGGAACCGAAAATGGTTCTTTGGAGTGATGCCATAGAAGAACCATTTCTGGTTCCACATAGAACCTTTAAAGAACCTTTAATATCATTCTTAGTTAGTTATTCATTCTTAGTTATTGGATGGTGGGTGATGGCATAAATATGGAAAATAACCAAACTCCTCCATAGTATATATTGTGCAATTGCAAATGAGGCTATACAAGGGCAGATAAACAAAAACACAATGCAGGTGTCTAAGCAAAGGAGTGCAGAAATGTGTGAAAGGTGGAACCAGACATGATTCTTTCTATGGCATCACTCCGAAGAACTATTTTCAGTTGCAGTTCGCACCTTTATTTTTCTGTGTGCAGTTGAGAAGGGAGAGATGGGGAGGCTCCACACAGGCAAGGCAGCGGGCCCTGATGACATCAGCCCCAGGGTGCTCAGACCATGCACCAGTCAGCTGGCAGAGGTTCTCCAGCACCTTTTCAACTCATCATTGAGTCTGATGTGGGTGCCTAAAGAGGACCCTCTGTACTCAAGAAGGGATGCTCCAGTGTCCTCCACAACTACAGGCCAGTGGACCTGACATTGCACATAATGAAGATCTTTGACAGGCAGGTCTTACAGCACCTCAGACCTCTGGTGATGGACTCCCTGCACCCCCTCCAATTACCATGGGGTACATATCAGACCCAGATTGGTATGGATAATGCCATCCTACCTGCCTACTCCCATCTTGACAGACGCATTCTGTGAATCATAGTCTTTGATATGAATGATTTTTTTTTTTTTATGTGAGTCAATACATATTTCTGGAAATATGTATGTACGCTACTTCCAGCTGTAAATATGTTCTGATAATGAGAACAGACCACAATGCAAATGTGACCTGACACACCTTTTCTGTACATGTGATACCTCCATCTGCTGGACAACTAGTAATGAGTATAGATAAGTTGAGCAGTGTTTCAGTACATGCCAGCATGCCGTGACATTTTCTGTAAATATGTATGACTTTCTGTAGACCTGGTAATGCAAATATGATGCACATTTTGCACATCCTATGTATCTGCTGTAAATTCACATTTTTTTCTTCAGTTTTTCAGTTTTTCTTCATATTTTTCTCATCTATATACTGTATATATACATTTGAATTTATTTTCATACCTCTGTATATTTCATATCATACATATATTTTCCATTCATTTCTAGTCTCAAAACACCATCCATATATGCTGTTTTTCATATATGTTTATTACCCCTCATTTGACCAATTCTTGTTTATATTTGATTTTTCTTTGATGTATCCTAGTACTATTTGCTGCTGCAACGACGTAATTTCCCCATGGGGATCATTAAAGTTTCATCTTATCTTGTTCACACCTGTGTCACTCTTGTTGCTTCTAGCATTAAAAATGCAACACACTGGTGCACCCAAAGTGAAACTGATTTCATATTGCTACGAGTATACCAGGTGGAGCCATATTTGGATTCTAATCACCTTTATTAGTGACTCGTGAGAAAACCTTTATTAGTGACTTGTGAAAAAATCCTTTATGTTTCAAAATGAAATGTCAAAAAAGGTATAGCAAACTGAATAACTGGATGTGAAAAGAGGCCTATCACCTGTCCCATCAGGGTTCAGGTAAGTGTTAGTCTCAAAAGTTTCTGTTAATCTCCAGGTTTTGCAGTTTGACTGAACTTTGATATTGGCTCCCAGATCCCTCCTTACCATCTTGTACTTGACTCTATTTTGCAAACTTTGGCAGTAGAAACTTCTCTCTTCTCTCCACCTGTTCACTAAATAGTCATACAATATTGGCTTTGAGCCAGAGGTGTTATGGCCATGGCTGTTTGGGTGTAAAATGGTGTAGACAGCTGTTAAGAATCATAAACACTGTTGGGACAACGGAGCATGAAAACCCTTAGATGAATTTTTATGATACTGATGAAACTGAATGGTGGCGGTGAGTATTGCTATTCATGCACTCACATTGAAGTATATTAAAAATAGCATTTTAGTGGAGTTCTATATTTCTTTATAAAAGGTGGAGTCACTAGATGCCTAGTGTGAAAGCTATTCAAACTTGTATGAACACTAGTTGTTCTCCATTATCATTTCTTATGAATCAACAAACAAAATGCTTTGATACAAACATTAAGTTGATTTTTTTCTTTACTTTTAACACCCTTTCAAATGCAGGGACCATTGAGCACCATTGATCAATTATCATTAATAATTACTTCCAAAATACTTACAAAGAATTCAGAAAACGATCTGAAATGTTATCAATTCGAGGAAAACACAAGGACAGTAATTTAGAATGCCATTTATGTCATTAACAAGAATCTAATACAAATGCATACACATACATTTCACCAGCTAAAACCACATGTAACCACTACTGCAATAAACATCACCATACAAATAGAAAAAAGTATCAGAAGTTGGCTTTCAAGCTCGGGGAAGGTCTGAAGAGCCACAAGCTCACATGCACACAAACAAGTTCACACACATCCACAAAGAGCATATGTACACACACACACGCACACACACGCACACACACGCGCACACACACACACAAAGCTTGTATAATACAGCATTGAAGAAGTGTGGCTCTAACAAAGGCATGTGGAGGGAGGGAGTGTGATGTCAGCATATGAAGGGGAAGGGGTAACAGCCAAAGTGTACATAAAACACACATTTTCTATACAGTTAAGCCAACTTTACTCGATATAAATATTCTTCATCCAAAAGTCAGTGCAGTGCCTTCTGCTCAGGCTTCACCTGGTCCTCCTCATGCCCGGTCCACTTTACGCCCAGTCTGTGCTAGACTTGGTCCACAAATTATCGGTTTCCACTTTACACACAAATCATTTTACATCAGTTTTCTGATCTCCCATTTTCTCTAAGGTTTGTGTTTTTTTTTTGCCACCCAGTACCTCAAAAGTCCAGCTGTGAAGTACGAGAGTTTGAAGGTTGTTTTTCCACCAATTAGCCAATATAAAAAGAGATCAACAAATTTACAAGTGTCCATTTTTTTTTTCTTTTCTCCTGGATTCCCTTTTTAAAAAAGTTCACAGATGGAGCAGCTCTACTGGATCCCCCTGAACAGACACATTGCGAAGACCATGGCAAAGAGCTGTGGAAAGCAGAGAAAAAACAGAAAACTTTAGTACAGGGAAAAAGCCATGGATCAATTCATCTACCAGGTGACAACAAAAACATAAAACTGAAACAGCAGCACTGTACTATTGCCACTCTGGATGACAAATTGTCTTACAAGGGAACCCAGATAAATCAATGTTCCTCGAGCACCAACTCTCACCACTAGATGGAGGTCTTGTCATAGAAGAAAGCTAGGCCCTTCAAATAACGCTATTCACATAAAGGCAAATATTTTCAGTTTATGGCAGAATTCAGTACTGAAATGACCATGCACACATGTGGAAAAGCAAAAAAGGAGGGCAAACAATGATTTGACCAAACTGAAAAACCGCCATACCTCAATAGTCAGCACCACAATGGCCAGCGCTCCAGCCACATAGATGTACAGTTCAAAGTAGTCAACCACTGCAGAATAACAACCCTGTGGACAGACAAAGATATGACGCTCAGCAGAGAATCAATATAAACTCTGAAACACGGAGACAATAAAAACAGCATCGCAGCTTTAACCGAGTGAGGCTCTGAACAAAGGCCTTGTTGAATGGCGGGGAAGCCGGGCCCCCAGCCTCATCGCCTTTTAATGAGGGCTCTTTGTGTGAATGGAAGAGACAGACGCCTTCCGGATATCTCGCATTGTTCTAGTGGCTTGAACAACAACAGGTGGAGAAGACAGAAAAACCTCTTCCTATCAGCTTTCACTGTAATTGCATTTCACTCTCAAGGCATTCATTACACACATACAGAAAGGAGATTCCTGCATGTGTGTGTTTGTATGCGTGGCTGGTTACACACACACACAATATGCACATTATTCAGATACCCTTAATCCGCTCCTTTTGTACACGCACACATGCAGCACACAAATTCAAATTTACACATGCACGCACGCACGCACGCATACACATTTCACCTCACTGGTGACTCCACACTATACCGCAGAGTAAGATGGCCTCCCATGACACCCAGAGCATGGAAAAGCACTAATCAGCCATGGAGGAGTCAGTAAGTCCCTGGATGTCACCCCTCAACTGTCTTCTGCTCTAATTAGGAGGTGGTTTGGACGGAGAGAGAGAGAGAGAGAGAGAGAGAGAGAGAGAGAGAGAGAGAGAGAGAGAGAGACAGGGGGTTGGTATGGTGGATGTCACTACCTACCTTGTTATTGCGGAACATCATATTGCCTGATAAGCACTGCGCCTGGGTGAGAGAGGCCATGTCCCCGGGCTGACTGTCCCGCTGGCAGCAGGCTGCTGGCACCATCTCATCTGGGTTGATCAGCTTGAACAGGCTATCCTTAAAATCTTCTGGGCTGTTCACTCCACAGCAGTCAAACTGAGAGGAGAGGAGAGCAAGAGAAGGGAGAAATCCTTTCTGAGTGCCTATTTGTGCACTGGCCTGTGGTCTACTGTGTGCGTGCACCAGTCCACCATGAATATTGACCTAAAAGTCTAGGATTTTATGTATAAAATATAGCCCCCCGACGCCAGGCTGCAAACCTCCCGTTTCCACAATGTTGGGGGGGGGGGGGGGGGGGGGGGGGGTAAAAGCAATGTAAGCTCTGTGCCATGTGTGCTGCGGCCTTACTGTGGTCATGATGGCGTTCCATGTGGAGGTGAAGACGTCAGTGTTGTTGTAGCCCTGATAATGTCTCTTCAGCTCCTTGGTGAAATACTCTCTGGTCAGCTGGAGCAACAGTCAGTGAGAAAAGAGATTAGTGTCACAACAGGGATAATATCTGTCTGTTCAGCATCACAGCATATCGCCGGTCACTGGTGGCCGAAGGTGGAGTGAATACTGAGCCGACTTACATGCTCCCGGAATATGAAGGCCAGGATGGCAGCAGCCAGCTCCGCTAGGAAGATGAGGAGGATGAGCATGAAGAACTGCAACAAGACAAAGGGACAAAGGCAGCGAGGGTGAGGGAGAGAGAGTAGGACGAGGTGGGTGTCAGCAGAAGTGCGTGTGAGTCACTAAAAATCACAATCTAACTGTGCCCACTTCACTCAGCATTAACTATGCATGAGGCTCGATGCACTGAGGCAAATAGAGGGGCATTTTGGTGTTTTGGTTTTACAGGACTCCTCTCTATTTCAAACATGACAGTCCCAAAACTGACAGACAGAATAACCAACACCCATGCACACAAACAAGATCAAAAATGGAGGCGCATTTATAATTCCTCAGCGCTCCGCCAGCCACCGATGCGATCCCTCGCAGAAGCTTACTTACAAAGAGGAGCAGACACTTGTTTTCGCGGATGGCTCCGCAGCAGCCCAGGAAGCCCAGAAGGAACAGCATCCCTCCCATGGCCAGGATGATGTAGACGCCGGTGAATAGCAGGGGGTTGGCCGCCACAATCTCCCTGAACCCTGTGGGGTCCACCAGCACCCACACTCCCACCCCCAGGAGGAAAGACCCCCCCAGCTGATGGAGAAGGAGACAAGACACAAGCAGTTAGAGCCGCATTTTTAAATTTCAGGAGAATTCACAGGATAGTTCAATATCCTCAATGACACACAAACATTTGGACTGTAAATATCATGTAATGTAAAGTAAAATTTGTGCTTTTTTCCAGTAGAACAAATTGGCGATGTTGAATAACTTGGAGCACTTGGAGCACAATAACACTTGGAACAGTTGACCAGTGGAGTGAAATGCAAATTTCTGAAAGGCTGGGAGGAGGGTTGAGGGAGAGATAAATAGCCTTAATGCCTTAGTGGGGGGGTGGGTGGAGATAGCTACCCCGCTTCAACTAACCCCCCACCTGTCAAAGAACACCACCGCCACCTCCATCCTCTCCCATCCTCCCTTTCACTAAAACCCTATCTTCAGCCTCCGTGGGGTGACTCATGTGATTAAGAAAAGAAGCTATAGAACTAGGGGGAAGAGATCTGAGCCTTACACACTTCTCTCACAATCCCCGTCTTCCTGTCACAGGGAGAGACCTGGGCTTCTTTAAATAAATGTCACATCAGCTCAAAGGCAGAGGTGGTGGTGTGGGGAGAGGAGGTAGCCATTTTGAAAGCTCAGTGAGCTTGAGAAATGCTGTTTTCTCTCACACGGGTGTGAAACAGCCATAGAAAAACACAAAGGAATGGCAGTGATAAACAATGGGTTGTTATTGAGCAGTGCTAATAGCCAGGTCTATTCTTTGCTCTGCTGGTCACATTATTACTCCAGCCTTGAACAACAGTGTTTGAGTAGAGTCTTTAAAAGGTTTGGTTGTGCTTAATAAAGCAGGAAAAGAGAGGATCCTTCTTACTCACAACCCCCCCTCCCTTTATATGCTCACTCTAATGGGATTACCCTTGATTGTCTGATCAGGACTGATAAACTCAGGTGCCAGTCACAAACTCCACATGGCACAGTGTGGCTCAGATGTGTGTCAGCACACTAAAATCTAATCAAAGGAGAATTTGATAGAATCAAGATTCCCTCTGTCTAATGAAATGCAAATGTGGCGGCATTAGTCAGCTGGGTAGGGGGCAGCCACAAGCCCGGCGTAAATCATCAGATTGACACTAACTTCAGAGATAGCCAGATAAAAGAGTCTTTGAAAAAGAGAACTGAAGAATACTTACGAAGATGAGGAAATTGAAGACAAACATGAGGTACTTGATGCAGCTGAGACAGTCGCCCTCCATGGTCGTCCCCCTCGCTGAAGCTTCTCCCTGCCCCTGAGAGAAAAAAACAACATAAAACACACACACCTGTCACTTAATGAATTCTGCCAAATCCTCACAGCTTTCACATTCTCCTACACTGTGGATAGGCATTCAGATGAAACTGCCAAGAAAATAACACACTGTAAAACCCACTCACATTTTTAATGAGTTCTGCCAGTCAAACATATACAATGCACACACACAGGCCTGTCAGTTTAGTTGGTCCAATTTCAGCAGAAAATCCTTGTATTATCCCCCCAGGCTTACTGTACCAGCAATAGTTTCTGAGCAATGACAAGTTTAGGCAACACATTCATGATGTCAACCCAACCTGGCACAACTCATCTCACCATAGACTCTGACAACTTATGCAAGTTTATAGTCTGCCTTTACAGTCAGATGGACTGATTCCCCATCAGCACTCCCTGTCTCCAGATAGATGGGGTCTCCGGGTTCAGTGTTACTCAAGGGGATGTGTATCTCCGAACATTTTAAGGATATGAGTCCTGACTGAGGCTTCATGTGCATTAACTGACAACATATGGCCTTTACTACGGAGCCTCTCCATCTTAATGTAATGAGAGGCAGGAGCCCTGCGCTCCCATCAGCCATCCTTCTACCTGACATAAACACACTTTCCCTGATGAGAGCCCGTCCAGGAAGCACTCCTGGTTAATGAAGAACCCCTCTTTTTCATTAAGAGGCAACATGGGTGTCTCAGAGTCCATGACCCTGTACCCCTATATATCTCTGACCCACCAACAAAGCCTCCATTATAGCATTTGTTTAACCTACCAGCCTGCTGGGAAACAAGATTTTCCTCTCAGAGAGTGTAAGAATTGCCTAAGGAATCTTCCCCATGTATTCTCTAAAAAACGGAAGTGGAAGCAACCCGTGAGGCAGCTATAATGACAGTCTCAGTGAAAGGAGAAAATTAATTATTTCGCACAAATGAACCGGCACTCTTTGCTTTGTAGTTGTGATTATTAATTTGCTCTCTCATAGTGATAGCCTGGATTGAGGCTGCGTAACAAGCAGATTAAAAAGCCATTCCTCTGAGGAATTGTAAATAG
Source organism: Centroberyx gerrardi (assembly GCF_048128805.1). Classification (NCBI taxonomy): domain Eukaryota; kingdom Metazoa; phylum Chordata; class Actinopteri; order Beryciformes; family Berycidae; genus Centroberyx; species Centroberyx gerrardi. The sequence continues at coordinate 12,486,367 of NC_136000.1, read as the reverse complement.
ATTTCGGGCAACTAGGCAGCTCCACAACTCGAAAAGAAAAAAAAAGTTAAAATGACTCCCTTTCACTTCTTCGTTCTGTCTGAGCTTTACAGCACATCCATCAGGCATAATCTCCTAATCTTCAGGCAGTCTTTCTGCTGCCTGACGTGCGGTGAAAGGACTCCTCTGGGTGATCTGAAGCTCAGGTCATGATCGACCCGGCTTTGTTGCCTGTCCATCTGCAGGTGAGGTGAGGTGGGGTATGGAGAGGCTCTGCTGTCGCTCAAATGCGATTCAGCCTTGACCCCGTCACCTCTACCCACACACTTTCAGGTGAACTAAGCCATAACCCATATCTCTGTCTAGACTGTTTTGTCTTGTATCGTGTGCCTGCACTGTTGTTTTTCATTGTTTTTCATTCTACTCTTGTGTGGAATGTACCGTAACCTCCACAAAAAAGTTCTTTGTTTCACTGTGTGCTTGTGTAAGATGGCATGACAGTAATAGAATTGAACAATACTAAAGATGTGAAGGCAGTCTTTGTCTGCTGTGGGAGTGAGTGAACATACAGTGAGAACATTTCCTCCCCTCTCCAGCTTGAGCGCTTATAATTATTTTTTTTCCTTTCCTCCTCTCCACAGACCCAGGGAAATTGATTTAGAGCTGCGGTTAAACACCTCCTCTAAATCATAATGATATGCTTAGGTATTGATCGTTCCTCCTAGTGGTGTTCTGAGAGTAACCAGCGGCCTCGTTGCCAGAGATGGTTTTTAATTACCCCCTCCCCTTCCTAAGCCCCACTGAAAGGCCTAACGAGGGCACAGGAGGTCTTAATTGAGATTTGCATACATTACAGGCCGACAGAAAAAGTGTCAGAGAGGGGCCTCTCTCATCCGTCCTGCTCTCTCCGTTCAATCCTGGGCCCCTATGATGAGAGCAAACCCATTTAGTGGAGCGAGGGATGAAGGGGCGGAACGAGGAGGGGGAGGAAGGAGTCGGCTGGAAAAACTCTCAGAGCTTAACTCACATCTCAAGCTCCAAACAAAATGTCTGATTTCTCTCCCAGCTTCACCCTTCTGCCCCTCTCTCCCCTCTCAGGGTCAAACCACTGTCAGATCTGGAGGCAATTTTCTTTTATGCATTAAAATGCATTGGATGTTTAAAAATGAAGTGGGCTATAAGGACCAGCCAGGCTCAGAGTAACAAGTCCATGGTGCGCACCGGCACAGTATAAATCAAACTGCCACAGAGACCCCGGAGAAAGTGCAGAGTAAACAAACTGGTCTTTCCCAAGACTCCCATGGGATTGCAGATCCTCATCGATCACAGCCCAGCCGTAGAGATCAGGCCGCTAAGTCTCTCTGAATATGCTGCAGGGTACATTATGTAGACAATAGAAGGATGGTTCACACCCCAGGAGCTCCAGCCTTACACTAACATCCACCGCAATGGAGACAAATTACTACTAGATTAAGGACAGATCCTTCTCAGGTGCTTCTTTGCCATGCTAGCAATGTGTCAAGATAAGGAGCGGTTTGGCATAATGTGTGTATACAGCAGCACAAAACCAGCCATTATAAACACAAAAGCCTCTGACGCACACAGCGGTAAGGACTACTGCATTAATATCACTGCAGATAACATGGGTAATAGTGGTAGTGGGTAATATATGAATAATATGTTCTCAGTCTGACAATCTTTGCCCTGAGGTATCAGCCAGTAAATGCCAGCACCATCTACGTCTGCAGCATCTCCCATTACTGACATTGTGAAATGCCACACGGCATCCTGCTCAAAGCCGCCCTTACTGTAGGCGCCTAGGCGGTGACTGATCCACAGCCAGTTTGGGCTGTGGAGCCCAGCATGGTTGAGTTTGATAGTGGATTAATGAGAACTGATCCTAAATCAACTGTACAGTACAGACAGAAGCCAGAGCTTTATAATGAGGGTAAACCCATATGACCTACATTCTTCTCTGTATGAGGATGAGGAATTCGGAGACATTACTACAAGCATTCCTTCATGCTTAACTCAGAAAAAGAGAGGTCTGCTTGGCTTGGCTCGAGCATCTACACAATCAACCATGATGGTCGTGTCAACTCACTGTAATTAAGAGATAAGGAAGACATAGACCCATACCAAGAGTGCTCTCTCTCTATATAAAACACCCTTGGGTGGTTCTCCTTGAAGTTGACACTTTCAGCACGATTAATGAAGTGAGTCCATATCCCCCTGCTCCACCAGCCACCACCCAGGACAAATGGATCAGCAAGACAAGGACATTGTGTCTGCTCCCAGCCAAACTGTCACCACCCCCCACCACCCAGATACCAGCCAGCCCACTTCATCTCAAGCATGAGCCTGCATACCAAATAATCATTAATACCTAGACACTGCTGAGATTATAAGGGTTGGAGCTTGACCCCTTTAAATGTCATTGACCCCCTAAATGATCACCTGTAATTGAACCCTGGGGAGGGTGCAAATCGTCCTCTGGCTCCCTCATGCAGTTGGAGCAGGTGCATGTAGGCCGATCCTTCTACTATACACTACTCTGTCCTCCCACTGGACTGCACTAATACCCTCTGACAATGACACTAAGGGACCACACACATGCAGCATCACCCTTTATCTCAATTAAAAACCCATTTTCATATTTCTCCATGACTCCCTAAATCAGTCTCAGCAAGTAAACACCCCAAAATACGAATAAAGACAGGCTCCTCTGGCAGTGAGCAGGGCTCCCCTGAGGTGCACCATGTCCCTTAATGAACCTCCAATTAGGAGGGAATGAGCCCTGGGCTGTGCTGTCACACTGAGGAGCTTTGAAGTGTACTGAATGCTAAGCAGCTATAGCACTGTATGCTCCTTTAGAGGGCATACAGCTTGCAGACAACAGGGAACAACCACAGAGAGAAAGTGTACAAAAGTACCTCAAAGGCAACCCAGCACACAGTTTGTGTGGGTGTAGCTCACACAGAGAACAGAGCTTAGCAACTCATTTGGTTAGGTAGTTAGGGCAACTGGTTGGCTAGTACCCAATGTCCTACTGCTGGTTAGAAGCCCAGGTACAACTATTCTGCCCTCAGGCAAGGTAGCTTCATTAGCTCATACAGTAAATGTGTTTAGGCCTGGTGAACATTACAAGCTTTGCACATTACAGCTACTGCTAGTTCACAACGAACACCGGACAGTCTCTGATGAATTCGCTCTGCCTTGCAAAGCCATTTATCATTTCAGTTCATTGTTCCAATACGTGCCGTGAATCTAAAGCAGTTCTGAGCGGAGCCTTTGAGTGGCGCTCTTCTGACCCATTCAGTATAGAAATGAGATTCTGTGAATCCCTGAGGGCAGAAGTCCTCTGACCAGGCAGCTGACACACTCCTGAACAATAGGCTGATTAACTGGAGAAGGCTCCCAGTCAGAACAAACACACAGTCAGATAGAGACTGACCATGTGTTGTCAACAGCGCTGCAGGCCACATTCTTACCATCCCAACTGGGCACACATCCAGCTGTTCCTTCAGCACTAACAGTTGCTCATACTATGGTGAAATGAATTCTCCAACCCCTTAGATAAGAGAGATTGGAAGGGGAAAGGCATTGAAACTCCCTGCAGCTTCTTGGCTGGCTCAACTAGTGGACATGTGATCGCGATGAGGAGATTTTGGCTTGTATCCAGCACCAGTGTGTGATCCCCCAACTTCTCTTACATGAAAAGCTCCAAAGCAGAGATTCTCACTTAATTGTGTCGGCACCTCTATCTGGCCGAGTGAAGATACAAACTGGCTGCGCGGGGCTGGATCGATACCGGACCCAGGCAGATGGTCAATGATGCATTGATCTCCCGGAGTTCCAGCTCTAAGTCCGCTGCATCCCTGGTTGTCTGGCAGTGAGGGCACGTAGCAGCAAACAATGAACACATAAACACTTCTCCATTGCGGCCTGTTAGGACTCAGCTAGGGCTTTTCCCACGGGAAGCTTCAGAGAATGACACAACACCACTGGGGCTTTCCATAAAAATTAGTTATAACTCGATTTAAGACTAAATGTTCAATAATTACTGTGATGACAATGGAGGAGATTATCTGTACTTTGGTAGCGGCTATTTCACTATAATCGTCTTGATGATGCTTTCTTGGCTAGGTCTCCCATGAAAAAGAGATTCTTAATCTTAGTAGGACTAACCTGGTTAAATAAAGGTGAAGTAACAAAACAAAACCAAAACAAAACACAATGCTCTTCATATGTCAGAGTCATAGGGAGTGGAATCAATATAAAACAATGATTGTTACATATGTGTCTTTAGTCGTTACATTTGCTTCCTTAGTCCACAGCTCTTCTTATCAATAATCTCAACCAACACTACAGTCAAGAAGCAATTCAACAGTTAGAGATATTCTCTCTGCACATTGTTCTAAATACAAGCAGAGTTTACTCCAGGTTGTTGTCTTTGTCTGGACTCCCTCTAAACAGAGTTTACATCACAGATGGTCTCGGTTGGAGTAAACAATGGGAGAGACAGGTCCTGATTTAGGGAAAGACAAATCTTTCAGCCTCAGGGGACTAAATACAAAGGGACACTCAGGAGCGTCAACATACACAGGAACACAAAATACACACTAAGTCATACAGGTAAGTGCTCATAAGTCACTATCCATCTAAATCTTGACAGAGAAGAGAAACCTGTACACTGCAAACCGATCATTAACCTGAGTTACTTTCTCAGGGTGCAAATGCATGATTTCGTGAAATCCTTTGGGGTTTTGGTACATGTTGGAAACTTTCCAGGACTAAGTCCGAATCCACATGTGTTCTCCAAGAAGGACACTGGTATCCAAGGCAACCCGGATATGGGGTGAGAGTGGCCTTTGTCTGCAGAACAGTGTTTGGCATCTCCACTTAGCACTAGTTCCTGTTACAGAAAACAAAGGAGTGCAGAGCCGAGCGCTTTACGGCAGGGGGACAGCTTGGCTGGCCATTTGTCTAATGAGAGATCACTCACACCCAGTTACAAGGCCATGTGTTAGCTCCAACACAGCTAGATCCCCAATGTAGAATGCTTGAAACTTTAATCTCTTTGTAAGACTGGTTTTTAAGATGCACATCTGAAGCTTCATACACAGATAAAATTCAACCAAAGAAAAGAAAAACAGCAAAAACAACAGTGTAACCTAATTTATGTTACAGGCTGGGGCTCCAGCGCAACGCAAAGATCAAAACAAAGCCTTGAGGATAATGTGTGTGTATGTTTGTGTTTTTGTGGGAGCCTCAGATGAAAGAGATATCCACATATATCCCCTCTGCAAATAAAGAGTTCATGGAAATAAATCAAAACTGTGTTAATGCCTTTGCATGAGTGGTGTGAGGCACAAAATTCACGATTCTTTAATCTTGCCTAAATAAAAGTCTGCTGCTACAACTAAAGTACCTTGTAGTGGGTTAGTAATATGACATAGAGGCGTAATACACAGCAAGTCATTCTGGAGCACATGATTGACGTTATTATTGTTTAAAGAATTTATCACTGAACTTGCTATAAAGGACAAAATGGTTCAAGAATGCATGGTTGCAACCTTATACGTCACACGCACATTTAACACACACTTTTGTTTGTGTGCTTGTTTTTATGGTTATGTGCTGTGAGTGATCACGGATGATGTGTCTGGGTCTAAACTCCCCTTTAACCTCCCAATCTATACATGTCTGTGGCCCGGGCGTGCCTGGAATACTAATGTTATAAATGCCAATGCAAATCAGAGGCTAACAAAGCCCAGTGCTGGCCTGCTGTGATGGCGAGGGACAAAGCACTTGCTCTGTCTGTCAGTGCTCAGGACCCGCTTCACACACCAGCTCTCACCAGCACCGCGCCTCCTGTTGACTGTGTAACAATGGCTTTGCGCCTCTGCCGTCAGCGTCTTACTAAAACAAGTCTGTCAACAAGCACTTTCTGCTGTTCCTCTCCCAGATTTAACACGTGTCTTCTGGAGTTGACTCACTGCGTGCTGAAAGTGGGTTTGGTGGAAAACCGCTCGCAGCATCACCGCCACGATGCAGATGCTTAGGGAGAACTAATGGCAAAAATGTATTTCACACAGGAATACTGAAGTGTGGGTGGGTTTTTACAGATGAAAAATGTAAGTCTCTTTTAGACACTCAAGATACAAAGTTGAAGCTACATTGTGTGTTTCACATTGTGTGGAGTAGAAAAATATAGATAAAATAGACATAATGTTAGTACCATACCATGTGTATCTGCTTGTGCCTCGTCTTTGCTCAGGTGAAGCTGATAACTCCTCTTGGTTTTCGCTCCTCTCCTGTTTTCATGGGCTGTTGGACAGAAACACAAGGAAAAGCAGAAGTCAGGTACGGAGCTAATGAGATTAATAAACAGTGAGGCACCAGCAAGGAGCCTGAAGAGAGGCAAATTTGTCTTGGTCTGTGTAATTCATTTGAGAAGAATAAGACCGGGGCTTGGAAAACATAGAAAATAAAATTCTAGGACACTTAAAATGACCGGGTTTGCATTTATTATTTATGAAGCACTCGCTCCTAGCAGCGAGCTAATCTAAGACTGCAACTGTGTTTTATCCATGTGAATATTTCACTTCTCAGCTGCAGGGCAAAATTAACAGGGACAGAGTGAAAAAAATGTACTGCATTTAATAGTAGCAGTCCAGGCCTGTGTGCTGGGCAGGTAAAATTTTAATGCCTGCCGTGAGGTATTAGGATCTATGTACCTTCCCTCTTGGTTAATTACCCTTTATTACAGGACCCGACACTCACCACTCTCTCCCGGTGCAGCTTCTGACGCAAACCTTGATTAGCATCTGAGCTGATGCATTATTCATTGAAAATAGCATACCTTGCTTATTACACATTGCTGGCTTTAACTGTCAATGTACATCTCCAACCGAGTGTGACTAATGAGCATAAATGCTTTTAACTTTTCCCCGTTCTAAACTGCTTTGCCACAAGTGTCTCCCAGCTGAAAATAACGATATAGCAATGAGAGCCAATTAAACCGCTGGTATCCCAGCCTCAACGTGCAAAAATAGTCAGCAGCATGGTTCTGACTGACAATACTTTGGAGCCTGTTTCAAAGTACTGGCATTGACAACTATAGCATCAAATATGGCAAGCTGTCTACGGAGGCATGAACAGCATGCAGTTCTTACCACATTAGATGGTGAAAAACAGGCAGTGTATTCTCATCCTGACAGGGGCTGGGGATGGAGAATATCCCAGGAGTATTCTGGCTGATGGAACCAGCTACATCATCTAGCGGACACGCCATATTGCCGGCAGACATCAAATTCACCAGGACACAGAACCCAGCTGACAGTAGCAGCAACACACCATCCCCCATATAGAATCCAGGGCTCTGATTACATCTACCAAAGGCAATCAAAGCCTGAGTGGGGAAACGGACAAATCTGAGAAGCGGGGAGATGCACTGGAATGATACACTCCCTTATCACAAAGCCTTGAATTCAGACACTACAAAGCACATACTCAGGGAATCAATAGCAGCGGTACAGTGGCTACACATACATCTGGAGCCAAAGGATGCGGAACCTATATGGAAGAATGACTTGAGACAAATTCGCCATATAGCTTAGCCAACATATCCTCAAGCAATTTAACATATAGTAATCCCTTCCCATTTTGTTTCATCCTTCCTTCCAGCACCATGAAAGAGTCTACTCCAGCAGCAGCAGATACATACATTACTGTCATCATCATGGCTGTAATCTAGTATTCAGCCGAAGAGTGGTCAGATTTTATCCTGGAGCCTGTTGCAGGGTAGTATCTCCCGAACCCTTGTTTAGAGAGCTATTAGCTGGTGGAGAGCAACAGTGGCGAGGGCCTGCATTATTTTTGGTTTCCATGGAAACATGTTCACGGGAAAGTGGAGCACCAATAGAATCACAGAGGCTCATTGAATCGGTTATGGGGGTGAGAGGAGAGATCAGCACAGACGACTGAGAAAGCACAACAATAGGAGAAACCCTCAAGGGAGACTAGAAAGGCCAGGCCACTGAGGGTCCGGCAAAGAGAGGAAAGACTCAACACCAGACAATAGGTTCCATCTACATCCGCTCAAAGGTTTTCCTTTTGAATAAATCCCTCTTACCAACAAGTCATTGACATTTAAGCTCAGCTGCACTGTGGGCAATTTAAGCATCAAGGCCGCCTCTAATTGATTAGTCTCTGTTGATATTTCAAGCTCTGACAATATTATTGCATCACGAACATCTACAGCTATCTTGCACTTAAGACTGATGCTCTTCTACACTTCAATTTCACAGCTCAATTCACAATAGAGCCTGAGCAGATTTGGTAGAGGAAGCCGTAACCATAAAGAAATAACCATAGAGGAAGTCTGTGTGCTATTGGCTGGGGACTCTTCATTTGTGTTTTCTCCTTGCCTCCATATGACACTCCATCCTGCCAGTCAGTCCTGGTAGCCTTGACTACAAGGTCAGAAGTCAGAGAACAGCAAGGACTTTGATCAGGGACACTTCCTCCGAGGGACAGGAAATGAACAGGGAAATGGAAGAGGAAGTGACAAATCTTCCCGCTGTTGGACATCTACACCTCACAGCTGGGCTTGACCTCAATTTTTCACCGATGTTGACACAAGCAAACCTCAGAGCTTTAGAAGAAAACTCCAAATTTAGAGCTAATGACCTGTGGGGCTTTTTACTCAGCCAGCTGTTTTGATTCCGAGCTTTATGAAGACACTTGACGAAAAGAGACGTCTGCAGCTCTGGACATCGCCTTCCCCTAGTGATCTCCAGCCAACTTGTGAAGGAGTCCATATACATCACGCTCTAATATTGTAGAAATGAGAAAGAGGGCAAGTGCCGGGAGCCATATATCTCCTGGACGTCTGTTTTAATGAGGGCGATGCTGAGACACACTTATCGCCTTGGCCAATTCAGATTTATTGATCTAACAGTGTGAGTCAACCACCAGAGATAAAGATAAACTACTGAGATGTAGAAACAATCCCCACTCTGATCAGAGGGCATCACACAACTAATCACTCACGCTCCTCTCTCCGGCCGTAGCTAAGTCATTTTCTTTGCTCTTCCTGCTAGGCGCTCTGGGGGTTACAGACTGGGTGAGAGTCTATTCAGTCATTTGAAGTACACAATTGCACCGGCTAAAAGACTCAAGACTGAACTCATTAAGCAGTCCTCTGTTTTCTCAGTGTTAATCGTTTTGGGCTAAATGGAAACCTCATAAGAATGCAGGCCTTGGATATGCGTTTAGAGGGTGCTATTTTGATGCTGATGAAAGCTGACACGGTGCCCACCTCTCTTTCTAAGACGGAGGGAAACATTACCCAGGCCTCCCTCTTTGTAACAGTTTCCTCTGGCAGCGGACCTGTACACTTCTCTGCAAGGATGCCCTCATCAAAGAAAGGGTGAGGGCTGTTTTGGCTCCACAGATCTCTCAAACATCTGTAACTTGCTTCTACAAGTACACAACACCAGCTTCACTCTAGTGACACCACGATGATGAACAGCCTCTTAACCACTTGTTGTTGTTTTCTTTAACCTCTGCCTGTCTTCTTCGACCGCCCTCCTTCACCACCACACTTTCACCCTACTTCCCAGGCCCCCAAGGCCAGCCCCGTGTCTCCGAGGAGCCGGGTGCCCGGGGGGCATCACAACACCGCTTTGAAGTGCAGCGATTAAAGAGGAAAGACCTGTCGAATTGGGATGACGGGGTAAGGTTGGAAGAGGGGGAGGATCACTGCGAGGGACAGGAAAGGCTGTGAGTACTGAGAGCTCGGGGCCCGTGGGACACAATTAAGAGCGAGGCTTTTTAGTGAGGGTTACAAAAACACAGCAAGGATACCAGCAGTGCAGCCTTCCAAGCCAAGGTAAGAGTTCATTACTACATACACAGAGGGGGCTGGGGCTGTTAAACTCTCGCCCACTTGTTCACTGGCTCCCCCACCCACAGCCCCGCGAACCGATGGTGAACAGCCGCATGATAACCATTTCCATCACAGCTAAATCCTAAAGCCCAATAAAGCCTGAGAATCACGCAGCTCACAGCTCACAGAGCCTCAAACTCAGAGAGGAATTGTCTTAGAGATGAAGATCCAGGCTGTCTGCAGCAGGAGGAAGTTTGTGTAGAGCTTTCCCTCAGGATTATTTGTTTTTCTCAGTTGAAATACCAATAGTGTGCACAGAAAACAACACATTAGATTTGTATTAAAGACAAAGTCAAGTCAGTAGAGGGAAACTAAATACTACAATGTTTGTATTGCTATGAAAACCCTGTTTATGGAAAAGTTAATTGCAATGACTAATTGTTACTCAACTTGCAGATGTAGACCTGGCCCCAACCGTACCTACAAAAGCCAAAACAAGACTCCAAGCACAGCGTACCAAAGACTGACAATTAGAAAACTTGTTGCTCAGTATCTTATGCAGTCTGTCTGACCTCACTATACATTGCTACACCTGCGACACCCAAGTCCATAGAGATTGCAGGAATATATACCACTAAAACATATGTGTCCTACATTATATTTTCCACCAAGTAGGTGAATGGAGGAATCTGTGGCCACTGCTATCCAAACCAACTACTTAAGCATGTGTTAAAAACACATCTGGTATTCATTCCAAGCCCTCATTTAAATCCTGCTAAAATACCAAAGACCAGTGGGTTTTGTATGTTGCTCTGCTGAATCAGATTCTGTAGCACCGGTCATCATAGCACTGGTCTTCGCAAAGCCCTTAGCAGAGACAACATCTCTTACCTGTTCTGTGAGTATTGAGCAAATCTGTCCTAGATGCCCTCACCTTGACCCTCCTGTCAGATTAAGACTCATGAAGCATTGTTTAGTGTACTGACAAACAATGTGGTAAACATCTCAAAGCAGAAGACACAGAAGAAGTGGAAACAGATCCCTTGCTCAATGGGACCATATGCAACTTATTTTCATAATTAAAACCAGGGGAAGGCATTTGAGTTTGGACTCTTCCACAAGCAAGCCTCCTTTTCTGAAAAAGCCATTTTGCTCATATGCATGACAAGCTATGCCAAAGCAATGATGTTTTACTGCTGTCCATCTGAATGTTACTCCATGGCCACCCTACAACTGACTATAGATTACTTGACAATAAAAACGACAAACAACAATCTTGACACAATTAGGATTAGTACAATATAAATCCTGACTAAGAAAATGAGAATATAACCAAAAATGGGCTGTGGGACACTTGGATAGCTGCCTGATAGTTTCTACATTATAGTCCAGCCCATAATGTGAGGCCCAGTGTGCCTGGTTCTCATCGTTCATGGTTTTCACTGCATACCTTACTGTGCGCACCCTGCAAAGCTTACTCTGTTCACACACCATCACAAAATTCAGATGAGTGTAACAGGCAGGCAGAGCACTGTTTAGATGTAAAGGGAAGAACAACAATGTGAGCAAGTCTTTAGACCATGAATCCCTGTCGTCTATTTGAAACACTCCGCAGCCTGCTGCACCAGCTGAATGTGTGTTTGATCATAAGTTAGGATGTAAAGTCTTCACAAAATGGTAAATTGAAAACAGACACTAAAGCTGCGTCTTTGTTTAGTTGCACCATGGAGACTTAAGATACAGCTTAACTGGCAGAGTGTAAAAGACCACTAACCAAAACACTGTCACAGACAATATTGTTTTCATCTTCAGTGGCCATTAACATGCATGCCAAAATCAATTTCTCATGCCCCAGTTAACAGCAGTCTTAACAGCAGCCCAGGTTAACATTAGCTAATTTACACAACAAGAGACAAAGAGGATAAACCTAACTAATTTAACATCACCAAATGTCAACCAATATGTACAGTATGTTTTTTACAGATTATGTTGGGGGCTAATAAAAAAAAACTAATAAAAAGTTGGTCATAAAAAAAAGATTATGTTGGGGGCTTTTTTGCCTTAATTTGTGATAATTTGTTTGTCTCCCATAACTACAACCATAGCTATAAATCTATGTATATATAACTAATACAGACAACTATAGTGACATCAAGTGGTGTAACCATTGCCTTCAACAGGCTAAAAGCAAGGTAAGTAGACCTAATGCAATTCCCCCTATCACTAATAGGGTGGAAAAACATTGTACTCTGGTTCTTCATCAGTTTGGTGATCTGATTTCATGTTGCATGTTTCCCCATCTATCAAATTTTATTTTACAGAAGCCTTTACATCTACTAGAGGGTAGGTTTAAGTCTTAAGTTGTAACTTGTGTCTACGTTGGAACTATTGCAGTTGGTCCTGAACTGTTAAATTTAGATTTAGTGAGAATTTATGTTCAAACTAGCCTATGTCTGAACTTAGCTGTAACTGGTGCAACAGACTGCTGGAGTGTGTTTGGTTCAGCAATGTTTGTGCTCTGTTCACAAGCACAAAACGGGGCTTCATTACAAGAATGAAAGAACATAGAAATATCCTACATGCTGCTATGGTAAAAAAACAAAAAACAAATAAAAAACCCATGATACTAGATCAAGAAACAAGCTGCATAGAAAGTGTGGCATTAGTATGCAGCAGTACTGTGTGGCATGGTTCTTCCATACAGAGAGATGGCAATCCTTGTCTCTGTGGATTTTGCAGGGGGCTGTACAGGAGCAGCAGGGCAGGTTTCCCACTGGGTTATGAGAGCCAGAAGCCTTGCATCTGGATCATTTCCTCAGCCCAGAGGGGCTCCACACTGGGACCTCCTCGTAAAGCAGCACATGTGCCAAAAAACCCTCCCCAAATCCCCCAGAACGCTTCATCTACGTCAGCCTGTATGCGGTGGCTGTGGTGATATAAGGTAACCAGTTGTGACATACTCACAATATCTGAGAGAGATCATTGAAAATGACCCATGCTTTTTGTCTCTCACACTGTCAAATTTGCTTGCGCTAGTGGCCAAATAGCTTGAAAATGTGTTCCTGAGGGGCAAAAAAATGTTTTTATCACCCATGTTCTCCAGCAGAACAGGGTGAGATTGATGGCACGAGGATTACCGGAGCAGTGGAAGATGAAACTGGGATAAAGTGGGACACTGAACCGTGTGAGTAAGAGTTCTACCCACTCCAAAACTCTTAAATTGCACTCCCTTCCATATCGGTTCACTCTAAGCTCAATACTCCCTGGACAAGGAGTTGAAAGATATCCTTGAGGAGATATCCTACCTCTAAGTGAGTCCCAGGAGGAAGCCAGGAGGGACTGAAATGTGGAAAAAGGGGTTGGACATTTTCCACAGGACAATCTCATGAAAATGCAGGAGTGCTTTAAGGAGCATTCCTTCGATAGGCTGAGGAAGCCACAAGCGGGGAGACGTCAGGAGAAATCACGCTTGGCTCAACACAAAGAGCACTCAGAGAAATGAGATTTAATCTGCTGAGCTGAGAGTGAACGAGCCAGATGTAAACAGTCAGTACCAGCTGTGAGAAAGTTAACTTCTCCAAACCTACTGCTAGGAAAAACAATGCATAAAACATCAAACATTATGAAGTAAGAAGGGACCGCTGCAAACACAGATATTTAAAAGGCAAAACTAAAACTTTCACCAGCCAGGGGACACCGGAGCGGTCTGGCGAACCCACACCAGAGGGGCTGTATGGGAACCAGGGGGTTAAGGTTAACTGGCCACTCTGAAACACTTTCTCTCTGAGAATGCTCTGCCTCCAGACCCAAGCTGTGGGAAAGGGAGTTTACACAATTACATCACATTGATTTATGGGAGAGAGAGGAAAGATGGGGAGAGGATGGAAACTGAGCCGTCTGGAGGCGGTCCAAGATTAAGTCCCTGAAGAAACACAAGTCAATAGGTTTCCACCACAAAACATGATGGATATGAAGCAATTGTATAGGGATGAATGTGGTCAGAGGAACACGGGCAACATGATCAGGTCAAACCTGCCTAAAATGGTTGGTTTGACCTAAATTTGAAAAAACAAAACTCACAAAACATAATTGTAATGCAGAGGCTTTGCAGTGAACCTGCTCATGGAGAGCATGTTGATATCAAGTTCAGAATAATAATGCCTCTGTTGAGCTTACTTTCAATTTCCTCGACTCTAGGGAACTGATGACAACTGTCTTGCTAGAGCAGATGCTGCTGATGCTGTCTTGAGTATTAATTGGGGATAGTGATGAAATTGAGAGTAATGCGCCCAAGCGTGCGCTGCAGCTTAAGCAGGGTAGCAATCTCCATCAGACCACCGCAGCGTAACAGTTATAAATAAACAGCCTATTTAGTGCTCTCCAGTACAGCCACCGTCTGTAACAGGACCACACATGCCTGCAGTGACCACAGCTGGGATATTTTGGTGAAACGCATATCTGTTGTTCAGCTAATTTATTTATTGAGTATGCATGTGACTTGAGATTTAAAAGGCAGAACGCAAAGAGCAGAACTATCCTTTGTGTGGTCCTGTGAGATGAAGCAGGGTGGCTGGGTGACTGCGGTGCTAATCACCTGTAGCGGTAACTAAAGCATTGTGTCGAGCCGCTCTGAGCAATAAGCAGACAGCCAGATGACAGCTCTTTATTGCAAGTCTATACAAAAAGCCAATATCCAGTCAGAGGCATTGTCACAAAGAGGGAAGGCTTTACCAAAAACCCAGACACAATCACAAAAGTATTATCGGCCGGAAAATGAAAAAAAATAAGCATTTTATCTCATTAATTTCACTGCATGAGACTTGAATGTTGATGCCAGGCGCCAAATGGTGAAGATAGGAACAAAACAGAGGGAGATTACAGAAAGCAGGGGATATATAATGAGCTGGGGAGGTACAGTAGAAGACGCTAAATGGTTTTCTTTTTCAACTTTTCAAAATCTCCTGCTCCAATCTCCAATGTCTCGGGTTGCTTAAAAGCATGACAGAACTTTGGGTCAGGCCGAAGGCAATAGAATAAATATCTAGACATGAAGAGGAGCCCAGCCGTTTGATGGGGGCGTTTTGAAAGCCTGGAGTATTGACTGGATTATCAAGGGTGTGTGTGGGGGGGTTGCTCTAGATGTGGCAATTGGATGGAAAGCTCACCCAGAGATGTTTTGAAAAGGTTAGACATCTGCTCCTTGTTAAAGTGAAAAAAGCAGATCGTCCAATTCCGAACTGCCTGCAGTGATAAGGAGAAAGTGGTTGTGGTAATTGCTCACAACATTGGCTTTCTCCTCATCGTTGTTTCTCTTGTGCATCATTTTCAAGTGGTGACATCATGAGGTTATAGACAAAGACTGCAACATTTTTATTAAAGTTTTAAATGAAGGAACCGGTTAATTTAATAGCTATTTTAACTATGTTTTATAATGTTTTGTTATCTGTTCAACCAAAGCACCAGTTTGGACATTTTTGGCATCCAGGTTTTGAGTGTGTGGCTGGCAGACAGATGGGTGAATGTTACTATATGGCTTGACAGATAAAGCCAAAAGAATCTGTGCACATCCAAGGGCTTCAGAGACACCCACAAAATTACTTTGGCTTCATCATTGGTGCTCAGGCATATCACACGGGATCTGTCTCCTGCCAAGCCTTATCGGGAAAGATGATCTGAGCCCGTTTCTCCAGGGTGCAAACTCTTGGAGAAATGCCTGAACTGTCTGGTTTTCCCTTATACACTTCACTCTTTGAGCATTCACGTCACACACAGGTGGTCAAGATTAGGTTGGACGACTTTGCTCTTGGCCTGTAGTCCTGAAACGGGACAGGTGACAAATCAATGGGAGCCCATCCAAGATCGCCTGACATTCCATTAAAAAAAAAAATCCCTCTGAGCTTTAGTACTCAGTATTTTTTCACTGCTTAAATCAATGAACACTGCAGCCAATTTAATTTCTCATACTGGAGACACCTGCACTGCCTCTGTTATCTCTGGCGAGCACATGTGATGGCGATCCCTGGATGCTGCTGTTGGAAACATCAGGACTGAAATGCATTTCCATGACAATATCAAACACCTTTTATATACTTCAAATGGTTAAACAGTGGCTAGCTTTCTTATGCAGCAGATTCTTTCTCTTCCATGCTTCAAAGAGAGGCAGATACGGTGAGGTAAGGATTAGGGGTGAAGGGGATTATGTTTCACAGTGTGCACGTGTTTCCCTAATAACTATTAGCAAAGAAATAGTACAGTGAAGATAGTGCCGCCTCTACTTAAAAGGATATATCTATCTTTGCTCTTCTCTTCTTAGACAAACTAGCTTCTCAAGAACCTAGCTGATTCAAAGAAGAACTTTTCCTGAACATCTCCACAGTAATGGTAACGCGGTTTTCTTGTGGCCGTAATACATAGGCTGGAATTGACCGTCTGTTTGCCCAAAGGACAGAGGCCGTGTTTTAGTGCAGTGACCCACGAATGCTGTCTAGAGTAGCGCGCTTTTAAAGTGGCGGTGGGCTAAAAATTTCATAAAGCGACATCAAAAAATCATGAGGCTGTGAGACTCTCGGTCTTTGCTCTCTAACTGTTTCTCCCTGTGAGGAGTAAAAATAACTGTCTACAACATGTACATTTGATCTGCTGCTAAACAGCAAGTCCATTAGTCAGTCAGACATGCCGAGGCTGTTCACATGAGTAAATCCATCAATGTCTAAAGCAAATAGTTGAGTTGTCCTCCAATGAGTTAAGAAACATCACTGCAATCTTCACACAAATTGGTCTGGTTCACTGAGAGATGCTAGGCTGCTTCAATGACTCCAGTTGGCTTAACGGCTCGTCTGTAAGTAATGGTTGAGCACCGTTTGGCTTTGAGCTTCAGCTTTCAACCATGTGTGGTCTAATGGTGTGATTGTGGGCTATAAACACTGAATCACCCTGAAGGAACACTAGCAGTGTTGAGCAGGTATCCTGCAAAAAAAAAAAAAAACACACCACTAACACCACAAGAATGTGTGTGCCTTGACCTCAGGTGAGATAACATTATCACACTACTAAAAACCTCCATAACCCCAAGCAATGCAAACCACCCAGGTGGCTCGACCAGCAAGCAGACATAGCAAGATGGCCTTCACCTGCACAGCTACTGGTTTATAAGTGTTACAGATTTTCAGTCCTGTTCTTTAACACGGTGAAGTGAAACAGTCGTATATCTTGGAGGCTTGTGATCCTAGCAGGAGAGAGATCATTAGCTGGCCCTTCCCCCAAGGTACCATAGGTAGAAGTTGGAACCATTGGGGGATTTTTTAATCAAACACTGATCTGTCCCCCTGACAGGTCTCTGATACTGAGGAGGCCGACAAGGAGCCCATATGTCTAATAGACCTGTGGTGAGACTCACCCTGTGGGAGGGACTGTAACATTGCTGTTATCCCACAGGATTTGCGGGGAATAGTGCTGTGGACAAGGTGTGTGGGCTTCAAAAGGAGCAAAGCAGCCAGCCTTGTGGAAAAAAAAATGCCTGGGCTTTTTAAAGGCGCTTACCTTCTTATCGGCATGTTATTTGAATACAAATGCACATTATCAGATTGAGGAAGTGAGAGTGAGAATCACATTAGCCCACTTACGTCTTCTGAAGTTTAGCACATTCACCTCCAAATCAAAGGAAAGAAATCTCTGCTTACCTAAGCTTTTTCTATGCCCGGCTCACTGTACACATGCACAGCATTTAACCTAGATTCAAAGAGATACGTGGGAACACATACAGTAAATATATAACAACCCCAATTCCAGTTGAGTTCTGCCAACAGTACCCAGAGTGCAGAGGTGTGTGTGTGTCTGCGTGTCTGTGTGTGTGTGTGTGCGAGTGTGCTCATGCAGATTTATGTTTGTGTATTTGGGGTTTGTATGGTTATCATTGACTGGAACGGCAGAGTGTTATTAGGAGACTTGGAGGCAGACCCAAATCACGCTCAAAATAAATCTCTTAGAGGTACTCTATAATTCAGCCAGGACTGGAAAAGCCGAGACAGCAAACAAGACTACGTCATACACACCAACCAACAGTTCTGTCCGTGTCCATAAATCTGATTTAACTGCTCCTTCTCAGCTTAATATCCTGACTTCTAATCATAATCCCCCAAAGAAGAGATCCTTAGTTAATGAGCTAACAGCCAGCTCAAACACCAGACATGTGTTTAATTTGTTCAAAATGATAGTAGGCTAATTAGTTGGGTCATCCTTAACGACCAACCGTCCATCCCTACAACAATTTGTGCACTCAAAATTACCAAATCAATTTGTGGCGTGAGCGAGCGTGTGTATTTGTATTTGCAAGTAACAATTATCATATCACATTATACTGTGTAGCCCTTGTCAGAGATTAAAAATAAACAAGATATTTACAGGGGCTAGGATCCCTTTCAGGCAAAGGAAATAAAAATGCAGAGTTGAAGATGTAATAACACAGGGTAGCGCCACGCATTAAATAGCCCCATACGACTAATGAGGGTATTCTTGCAAGGTTATTTTCTCTAGCTCTAAAACCTTGGATAGAAAGAGCAGGAGCGCTCAAGAAGGAGAACCTGGGAAGAGAGAAAGAGTGAAGAGAGGGAAGGAGTGGAAGAGGGAGAGAGTTGGGACACAGTTGCGGCTGGGGCAGCAGAGAAAGAGAAAGACCAGAAGCTGGGAGAGAGTCCCATTTCATCAGAAAAATGCCTGAGTCAGGAGACGAGAGAACCATTAGGCCCAGTGAGTCACAGGGAGAGGCTGTAAAAACAGATCTGGGTCGTGCTCAGCTCACAGTACCGGCCCTGAAAACAGCAAAAGCAGAGCAGAGCAGTGGTCTGTCTGACCCACAATGCACTGTAAAGGTCCAGTACTGTAAGCCCTCATCACTAAGACTGAGACAGGATTGTCTCTTTATAGTCAGCATTTTTTTACAGTGGTTACCCTGAAATCACAGACAATGGTGTTATTCTTTACACACTACACTACACATTTTCTCCTCTCGTTATTAATTCAGTGATCCATAATCAGTAGTACACAATCTTCCATCTATGTTGATAAATGAGTCCTTTGTAGATGCAGTTTTTATACAGATCCATAACAGGAACCAAGTCATTTAAGCAAAACGTAAGGCAAGGAAGACTGTCTCACAAAAGCTGCTTATCTAGAAATGTTTCAGATTGGCACAAAAGATCATCTAGTGAAAGGCTCCAGTGTTAAGCGGAGCGTGTGGAAAACAATCCGATATCACACATCCTTAAAATGAGCCCTTCCTCCCTGGTGATGCTTGATTAGCACTCAGCTTCCTCCCGCCCAGTGTGCCAACACTGAACCCAATGTGAGTCAGCCCGTTGCTGCCATTGTGTGAAGCTACCAAAGAACTGGTTGTGTATCTGGCAAACAAATGCCTCCATTTTATCCAGATAAAGCATAATGCTGTGTGGCACTGAGCCATCTTCCTTGTCCCTTGTTCTCCAGGCAGCAATGTGCTTAATCTTCAGCATCGCTCTGTGCGCAGGATCAGAGTTCTGCCTCCGTCTCCCCAAAGCCAGGTAGGTAATCTCCCCACACCTCAGCCTGTGTCACATGCCTATCAGACCCGACTCCCTGGCCAGCCTAAGCCCTTCTCTGAGCTTTGACTGAGTCTGGGGGATGAATAGAGCACAAGGTGATGAAGCCTCCCGGTGATAGCACAGGGATTTACTGAGTGTGCTTACTGTCTGTAATGACCAGCGGGTCCTCACCACCAGCCTTTAATGGACACCTGAGTGACACGGCTTATTAGCTCTGAAAAACATTGTGCGGGGAAAAAGATGGCTGAGGGGATTTCGGGAGAGAAGTGTTTTGAACATCCTGAGACGGGGCTGAATGTATCCTCAACTAAGCGTCTGGCAGCCCGTGAGCCTGTCGGGGAGGCTGCTATCTGCCAAGCCCAGCTTGTCAAATACATACCTTTTACCTCATTACCTGCTCAGCACGGCCATTATTGAGGGAAATTGGGTGAATGCAAGATAAGCACAAAGAATCCTTGGGCTGAACACAAACAAGCGGCCTGCTTCCTCCTGATAAAAAGGAAGTGTCAGCAGAGAGGCCCTTGGACTTCCCGCTCTCAATGAACTCTGGGGCTGCCAGCTGCCCCAGTCTTAGGTCACTCGCTACTTCCTGGCCCAGATGGAGACACGCAAGGGCTGAAGGAATGTATGTCTGTGTGAACATTATTATGCAGCGTTTTCTCCTGTGCTTATGCCGGAGCGCCAACAAAAAGCACACAGGGAATTTTAAGGCAGCAACCAAACCAGGCTGTTATTTTATTGAGTAGCAATGCAACGGTTTTTGATATGACATGACCTTCAGCTGAAAAAACCAGCCTTCAGCGGACTACATCGGACCAATGTGTCTTAGACCTTCAGCATAAACAAAACAACACAGTGCAGACATGTATAGAAACATACACCTATATGGCTTTTAAAAAGCTGATGAAAAATACACCTTTCCAAGAGTAAATTATTTCTGCCAGCTGAAAAGCAAATTTCATTTTCTCATGTCTCTTGACAACAAAGATACTGAACCCATTACTGGCTGAGGCTTCTACATCACACACATTAAATGAAGGGTCCTCTAGCAATCGAAAAAAGCAATTTTCTCATTGAGCCAATAGATACTCCATTTAGTTCCGGGCTCTCTACGGACCGCTGGTGCCGTAGCGGGGCTGATACAGGGAAACCGAGTGTAGAGTGATGACCCGGCCTCGTTTTCCTCTGCCTTGCCGTTCTAAACCCATCGATATGGATACAGACGTGCCCCGCAGGCTGGATGAGGGGGGAACGGCAGAGAGGAAGGAGAGGAATAGAGGGAAGCAGAAAAAAAAAAAGGATGGGGAAGAGAGGAAGAAAGAATAATAGATGAGATGATACAGAAGGAGAGGGACAGAGAAAGTGGAAGGAGGTTGAGGGAAGGCGATGGTGCAGAATGAATCGCCCGGTCCTTTCAGGGCTGTGAAACTAGGGCCAGTGATCAAATGACTGGCCAAATAGGCAGCAGCCTCATTTGCAGGCACATCACCAGATAGTAAGGAGAGAGAGAGAGAGAGAGAGAGAGAGAGAGAGAGAGAGAGAGAGAGAGAGAGAGAGAGAGAGAGAGAGACTGGAGCCACCCCACCATGTGGAACCACAGATTGATTAATTTCAGCCCTTTAATGAGTGGTATTCTGCCAGTTCGGGCAGCATCCAGTCAGCCACCCCCTCCCTCTCAGCAGGAACTGCCATATACTGCAATTCACACTATTATATCTCAGCCAAAGACTAGATAGCAGAGGAACAATGAGCTCGCCACACACACACACACTCACAGTTCCTTTCCTGCTCATTTGTTTTTCCTGTCCATTTTATCATCGTGGCACTGTGAATGCCTGATCAGGAGCAACACATTATCAAAGGCACTGTTAAAATGTGTGCACTGACAACCAATGGCAAGTCTCACACCAGGTGTTCCATGTCTGTAGGCGGAATAAATACCAGCTTGCTTGGCGGAGAATTGAATTCACTCAAACATACTCTCTCCTAATTGCCGTCTTCCGAGGTCCACCGAGGAAACCAAATACATTGTTGCTGCTAACCTTTATTCCCTGTGTAATTACGCCGTAGGTTTACAAACCCTGTTGTTTTTGTTTCTGCTTATCCTGCAGACATAACTTCTGTATCTCAGCAACAAAACTATTTCCTAACACTCATGTGAAGTTAAGAAAAGAAAGGCTTCAGGCGGGATTTAGTCATCCATGTTGGCAGCTGCTCCAAAAGCATCAATACTACTGTTTTTTTTTTTTGACAAGGCAAAAGCTCGCCCGAAACATGGTGAACAAATACGCCTCTGTTTCCAGTTTGTGTGCCTCTTTCTCTACAAATTGTTCACTCCCAATCATTTGGTTTCGGGAAAAAAAAAAAAAACGGGGAGAAAGAGAGGAGGAGAGAAAGAGAGGAGAGACAGAGACAGAGCACAAACCTACATCCGTACATGATGCAACAGTATTGCTCAGCCCATTAATCATGGTAGGAGTTGATTTGTCAGTGTGTCCAAGGTGGTCGGCCATGATATGAGTCTTTTTCTCCTCGTTCTCCTCACCCACTATCTGCCACACTGTGCCAGCCTCAGGGAGATGGAGAGGCTGAGTGAATGGTTGTGACTTTAACTTGAGGCAAGGCAAGCCAGCACAGCACACTCACCTGGCCAGCGGTTTATGTTAACGGATCCCTTGGAGCCAAACTCCTCTGGCATACGAACCAACCTGATTATAACCTGGTTTCCAGAGGTTTCTAAGCTCTACACAGCAGGTGTACTGTCTATGTGAGCAGCTTCAGACAAAAAAAAACAAAC
Source organism: Centroberyx gerrardi (assembly GCF_048128805.1). Taxonomy (NCBI): domain Eukaryota; kingdom Metazoa; phylum Chordata; class Actinopteri; order Beryciformes; family Berycidae; genus Centroberyx; species Centroberyx gerrardi. The sequence goes on along the minus strand of NC_136000.1, from coordinate 12,464,121 downwards.
CCACACTATTCTTCTGCAACTTTTTCAGCATACCAGAAAGCAGCTGGTATGCAAAACCTTAACCAACGTAACCAGCAAACTTTGGAGTGAAATGATGAAGAATTCCCCCTGAATTTCCAACTGGAGTCGCGTCACACCACAGGGACAACTGGAAAGTCACAGCCACCATAGATACTTACTCTACGTTAATAAAAGGCCTTCATTGTGTCTTCAAAAATCATTTAGTCAGGGAGAGTTCAGCCCCTTTTCAGAGCCATGACTACTGAATGTGTCATGCTTTCTAGCTCCAGCAGAAATCAAACGGAGAGAGGAGTTTTGTATGATCCATCCCTCCTGATTAATGCAAACTGACAGTGAACTTCTGCCCTACAGCAAAGGTGCCGCCGACGGAGACATCCATCTGCTGACCCCCATACATCTCTGGAGACAGACTCGGTTAGGACCGGACCCCCGTGGGAAGGATGCCAGCTTGGAGACTGACACACATCGCTCATGGACTCTCCCCGCTGTCGGCTTTCTCATAATATACGAGCGCCTATTTAATGACACTTCAGGGGTATGACTGTGAGACATTTGGTGATGAGTGGACATTTAGTGCTCCATTAGTCTACTTCATTCTTCACTAGAAAATGCCGAGCAAACTTGGCGATAACATGAATCTACACGCAGAACAGGATGCTTTCGCCTTTTTCCTTTATTTAGCCTACTCTCTCTCTCTCTCTCTCTCTCTCAAAATGTTTGTTGAAACCCTTAGAAAACATCTGGGCTCTGCAGGCTGTCTGATCAGAGCGTTTGATTTAACTTGCAGCAACAAAGTATGCAGAAAACAACATTACGCACAGCAATGCCTATCAGACACATGGGTCCGTTCAACAAGGCAATCAAAGTAAAATCGTGGAATAATGAAACTACGACAATTTAGCTTTATCCCAAACATTTTAACACTGAACATTTAAGTTGCAAACACTTTCTTGTGCAGCAGCGACGGCTTCATTCTTACCTCAAAGCGCAGCTCAGTGCCGAAACCTTTCGCTGTGATAAGCTGTTTCCCTACGAAGATGTCAGTAAATATTTGTGTAGCCTACGACAAATGGAAATAAGTATACAGATTTTAAAAAATGCCGACCGATTGGGATGTCCACGGGGGGGAAAATAAGCCCAGCAGAGTCCGACTAATAAATCCCACCGCTCCGAGATCTACGACCCCAATTTGGTCATGCAGTATTGAGGGAGATTGGTATGCAAACAGTTTTCTTACTAACTCACTGAGCGCTGGAAAGCTTTGCGCTCCATCCAGCCTGCTCGGCTCCGGAGGGCGGAGACTCTGCCGAGGTGCACGCCTCTTTTCTACCTTCCTTACTGGATAGTCGCTCATTCCTCATCAGTGTGTTTTTTTTTTATTATTAAATCACAAAACATAACAATGTCAAGCAATCATAGCCTACATCTGCCAAATGCAGACCGCAATACAAAGAAACTATCAATCTATGTACATGGCAATAGGCCTACATCAATAAGTTCATATGATTAAGGTCTAGTCGGGTAGAAATCCTTATCAGTGTTTGGGTGGTAACGCGTTACTTAATGACGCTGTAATGACATTAGCCTACTTTGTCCCCAGTAACGAGCAGCGCAACACATTTCCATTCCAGTTTCAGAAATATTACAGTTACCAGTCAAAAAGGGTGTCACTTTTGTTATCTCTCCATGTAAATAATAGATTGGTGTATTATCAAAAAAATATTTTTCCTCAATCGCCCTAGAAACAGCTGAAAAGTTACATTACGTTACATTACATTACGTCATTTAGCAGAAGCTTTTGTCCAAAGCGACTTACAATAAGTGCATTTTGTCAACAGTAGTGAAACCAACTGTATATCACAGTCTTCATCAGCTAAGACTTTCAGTAGGAATAAGTAGGCCTAGCATTTGTAGAATCAGAGTTTTTTTTTTTTTTTAAAGAGTAGAAGGGGAAGAAGACCGTTACATGATAGGTGTGATAGTATTCAAACTAGGCTACTTTTAATTTATGTGGCAAAATGAAGACAAAAACATTGGACATCTGTGATATTTATTCACCCTGGTTCTTCACACAGCGTTACTGCGTTAACCCGATGTTTTAATGTAAGACAAGATGCAATCGCCAGTTTGGGGAATGTAACGGGAAAGTAATGCAACAAGTAGTGTAACGAACGGTTTACTGCCCCCAGAGATTTGACGGGTATAGTCATAACATTGTAACGAGCAATTAGTAGGCTACTGCATTGTTTTTTTTGAGGAACGAGCCTGTTTTTGATGCCAACAACAGATACACGATGACCCTCAGCATATCAAGATATCAGTTAGGCTATTTATTGCTTGAATTGTTTGCCCCTTGTTAATTATTCATACTGGGACTCCCCCACCAGCCAGAAAACAAGGGGAGTGCTTTTGTTCCTTGTCGGGGGGGTGAAGGGTGACTCAAGTGTTTTCTTTCCCCTTGCGCTCCTCGTGTCACAAAATCTACTACAGATGGAGAGCAAGATAAGCGCTCCAGAGACTGATCTTTCTGCCTTCTCCTCTAAGGTCGTGACACTGACATTCCCAGTGGCATACGTGATACTTCCAACCCCGATCCTCTTGTGTGTTTCTCCTGATCCTTTTCTTATTGGCTCTTGGGCCATTCAGCAGTTTAAAGTGCATTTCTGAAGGCAAGTATAAACGACAACCAACGGCTTAAAGTGCAGCTTACAATAAGACACAGATCATCTAAAGGCTTATGGAAAGGTTGGATTCAAAGGGTTTTCAGGAGCTCAGTTCGGAGGTATATAGGGCTACGCCAGCGTAAGGAAAGTATCACAAGAATGGCTTGGCTGTTTGAAGCAACAGCTGTGAGGTATTTTCTTTTCGGCTCCTTGGGTATTTTCAGGGGGTAAAGAGAGGCTGAGGTGAAGTCACTGACTGAGGAGCCTCCTCCCCCCTTGGCTCGGTCACTTGGAGAGGTCACTGCTGCTGGGGAGAAAAGTCCACCGGGGGAAGCTCTGCTGGTTCTCTTCACACCATGCAGATCAGTGAAGCAGTGGACTGATCGTTTGTTTTGTTTAGCCAATCAGTGATTGATCAACAAATGCAGTGAACTTTGGCCCTTAAGCTGTACTACACTAGTCAATATGGAGCTTCAAAATCAGTTTACAGTTGGAAATATTTTAAAGTGACTCAGAGATCTTAAATTCATTCAAAGAAGAATTTTACCAAATCAGAGATTGAGACAGAAGAAAAGCTGAGATATAATTCATTCTCCAAGCTATAATTATTGACATTTGAGGTGGCTGTAATGAAGTCATGTTAGGTTTTGCTGCAGCAGGGAATGAGTAGAACAGATTGGCAATGTAAAAGTATTCACTTTAGTGAAGGCTTACAAGCAATGTGGAGGTTAAACCAAAAGTAAATCGTATTGCGTGCAGCGTTCACCGACTGTATAAAAATTCATTTGAAACCCGTTTTTTCTAGCATGATTTGGTGTAGCTACAGTCTACTTATTCCTCCTCCATCCAACCTGCTGGAAATGAAAATTACTCTTGTGTCCATGTTAATCACATAACAGACACAGTGATAGGCAGACTATCCTAGCTTGCGGGCCATTCCTCACATACGCATTCTTATCGCACACAAACCCATTTAATTCAATTTACACAGCCCACACTTCAATTTCACACGCATAGCATCATACCACATGCTATCTCATTAAACAGGCCATGGTCATGCTTCAAAAACTATCACAAAGTAAGCCTTCTTGTGACAAACACACAGGCGTGCACATGCACACACACACACACACACAAGCACACACTAGGGTGGTAATCTTGAGGAATTTACCCCCATGGAAGTAATGCAATATTAATGCTATATTGCATTTTGTACGAGATTGTTTTGTCTCATACGTGTTTGTTTTTTAAATGTAAATGTAGAGTCCCTGCATGCATGGGACGCAATTTCAATGTTCTGTGGTTGTTGCATAGAGGTAAGATTGCCTTCTCAATGTTGAAACCCGAATAAAATTCTTGGCTTTGTGCATGAAGGTATGTTGAGTTGGCATCAAAGCTCCTTTTCCATTGTAACTAAGCCTACAGCTTCTTTTCTATTGCCACTGCATGCAAGGTGTGTAGCCTACATCTGTTCAATGTAAAGTTATTGTAGCAATCAGAAAAAAGTCTGAGTAGCATAGTTATTCTATATGAAACAAAAGTCCAAGGCATTGTTCTTTGAAAAACTCATCTAGGGACAATTAAAAACACAACACTCCAATGAGTTTCAGCATTGGCCTTCACCAGGGAGCTTCAAACAATTCATATTCAAAATTGCTCAAAAATAGCTATTCTATAATTGAACATAGACAGTTTGGAATAGGCTTAATGAACTGATGAAGTGAAAAGATCCTGAATAGAGTACAGTAGGAAGAAAGATAACAATTGCTTATTATTTTTATGACTAATTTATTTCAGACTGCAAAATGAGTGACCTGCTTGCAATAAAAAATAAGGTAGCCTATTAAATACTAAGGAAAGAAAGAAAGAAACAAACAAACAAACAAAGAAAACGAAAGAGAAAGAAAGCAACAAACAAAGCCATGGTGCTATCGTACCCAACTGCGCAGTTTGCGTCCTATTACTGTGATACGTTACATTAAACGTAAAAGCCCTAACACACACACACACACACACACACACACACACACACACACACACACAGACACATAAACACAGACACAGATACACATGCAGATACATACATACACACACAGACGCTAAACACACCCTTACAGCCTCATTCTGTCAGGGGGCATCAGCCAGCGCCCAGGGGAGAAGTGCCATGCGTCACGGCTTCCTGCCCCCTCCATGACTCCAGGATCAGGAGCTCCACTGTGAGCCTGGGTGCAGCCCGGCCCTGTTGCACTGCAGCTGGGCCAGACTCATCTCCTGGATGCCCTGTAGGGGACAGACGTTCTCTAACACCGTCTCTGAAGAGGGCTTGCTGTCTTTAATCTTCTACTTTATTGTCTGAGTCATAATTCAGTTTTCCAGCATTTAACTTCAACGTGTATTTGTCGCTCCTGAGGCGAATCTCTGCACCTCATTTGGAAAGTAGTTTCCTTTAACCTAGATGTCTAACTAGGAATCTTCCTTACGAGGTACATTGTTTGACTGTAAAACTGCAAAAGGTTTTGTTTTTCAAGGAATTTGTTTGACACATCATTCAAAGTCAGTGTCAGTTTTCCAGAGTTATGCTTCCACATTAAATCATCTCTGAATACATGTACCTCCATCTGCCTTAGTGAGCCTGTCTGCATCTCTCACACGGAGAAGCGATAGGAAGGTGACAATAGAAGTAAAGTAAGTGTTCACAGATTCGCTCCTTGGCTCTCAGGTAATGAATCATCTCTATTTGGAAACACCTTCAGCTTAACAGTTCCTGTGGTAATGGTGTGTGTTACCTGGCTGTAACCTAGCAACAAGCCTTAACACTGTTTAGAGGAGTAATTGGACAAATCCATTAGAAGAGGCACAAAAAAGAAAATGTGAGCATTAACACACTAAATCTGCATCTGTGGAGCCGTTAGAACAGAAAGTGTTAGAGAAGTATCTTCATTGCTTTCTGTATTTAGTACAACTTCTTTGCAGTTTATTTTCGTTTTCGCTTTTTTCCTATTTCTGTGTGCGTTCCTCTCCGTTTTAAAAACACCTGTGGGCAATCTACTGTGAAGCTTTCCTCCTCCTTAATAATTACGGATGTCTACCTGCAGTTGCTCACTCAGTGACAGGAGCCTGAGGGTATGAGAGAGAGAGAGAAGAGAGCTAGAGCAAGACAGGAAGAGCGAGAGAGAGAGAGAGAGAGAGAGAGAGAGAGACAGAGAGCAGACACATCAATCTGCCCAGGTATTTTATTCACAAACCATTCTTTCAGAGAAATCACACAACAGAAACATCTGCTGTGGGTCTGGGCTTAACCAAGCAGCGAAACACGCGGAAATGCAGAGTGTAGAGACAGAAAGGAGGAATGACTGGACCTTTTTTTTTTTTTTTTGCCTATGCTCCCTCCCTATGTACAGTAAGTGTGCTGACTCTCTCCCCTCCCCCCCCCCGCCCCCGAAGTACAGCCATCTCTTTGGCGTCTTGCAGTGACAGGCCAAGCGTGGCTGAACTCCCTCCATATACCTCCAGTGTTCCCAGGAGGATGGGCTGGCTGGTGAATGGAGGAAAGTAGGCCAGGGGAGCCACCGCTCCATCCCCTCCTCCTCCTCCCCCTCCTCCTCCTCCTCCTGCTCTCCCTCTCCTCCACAAATCTGATTCACTTGGAGGGAACGATCCATTTGTCTGTCACACAGGATTTCGCTCCTCCTCCATTTCATTTGGGGGTTTTCATTTTCCTCAGAGAGAACATGTATTTTTAACTCTGTGCTATATTCACTCATGTATTGTATGTGCGCTATACTTTCAGTGGCTCTCTCTTACAGAATGTGTGTGTTTTGACAAGACATCACTCTTGAGCGTAATTCAAGCTTGAGCTCGGTCTGCTGTCAGAGGGCTGCGGTTGCGCGTACAGCAGAAGTATGGACCTCTATGATTGTTGGTCCAGCCCAGACGCATTTTCTGGTCTGGGAGTCTGGGAAGGTGGGACTGTGGGACATAAGAGATTTCGAAAGTGAATTATGATTTGTGGATGGAGGCTTTGTGACCCAGTGCTTTTTGCGGCAGGGCTGCTGAGGCGGGGTTTCTGGTTTTGAGAACCTCTGCTTGTGTTAAGCGGAGAGCAGCAGCCAGGTGAGGAAACAACAATGTCTTGGTGGTCACTGTTTTTTCCCCCCTCCGGCCTATTAGAGACCCTGCTGACTGAGGTTAATGTGAAAACCTGTTAATACAGTTTCAGCTGGGAGCTTTCAAGACCATAACTCTGGCCACTGTCTAATCCCACCATTACGCTGGCTCTAATGTCCACGAGCCTATAATGATGTTTGCAGAGTTTATTTTGGACCGGCTACAGTTTATGCTGTAGCCATTTCACAGATGCCTAGGTAATTTTCCTCTGTGCTGCTCACCTTCCCTTCAGAGAACTTGTATACATAAATGAAATATGGATGCAGCCTGAAATCAACTCCAGCGGCATCCAATCTCCTGAATCAACTTTGGGGATGTTTCCCTGCCAACTCCTGCTTGGATACCAGCACTTCCTTAGCAACTGCATGGCCAGCGGCTATATATGTGCATTTAATGCTGACAGGAGCTGCAGGGCTCAGCTGTTGATGGAACGCTGTTATCCCTTTTCTCATTACTGTCTGCTATATGTGAGATTCACCAGGTCTGAGGGAAGCCATCAGGGACCCCATACATGTGTGTGCACAGTATGGCCAATAAGGAGAACAGGCCTTTTTCCTTGGAAACACCTGTCCAATATTCTGAAACGAAATGTGAGCATACAGACAAAGGATTTTTCTCATTACATCCCAGCTGTCATCTGATGTGGATGTAAACACAGCTCAAGAGACAAAGAAAATTGCTCAAACAAGTTCCAAGTGCCGGAACTGAATGCATAATATTATTGGAGATCATAAAACAAAGTTAGAATGCATCATCAGGTGCTCTTTCCATGACAGCAGTGCTGGCAGAATGCAAACCTGTCTCTACATGCACAGGAACTGCAGCTGTGCTTGCACTGACACATAAGACAGGGAATACCCAAAAACCAGTGTCCAAAACAAAACATATTGCACAACCACAACCTGATGAATAGCTTATAGAATAGTTTGTTTTGGTCCTGTTTCCATGGATAAATGACTGTACACCTTGTGATGAAGAAATGGTGATGTCATGCTTAAAGGGACACCTGATTTTAAATTTTAGTTGGTTAAGTTTCTTCATCGGACAAATAACAAGTTTCTACATTTGTTCTGCGGTTTCCCTAAAATGGCTTGTTGGCATTGTTCTTTGAATCCAACAGACATAACTGGCTGGAAAAGCAAAAATGTCAGAGGACGGCTATAAAGTCAGTGGCTTTCTTGGAGGGACGAGTAATAAAAACACTGTGCTACTTTATTGATCCCCATAAGGAACTTCTCTTTTCGCCTGCCCCCTGCACAGGGAGGTCAGAGGTCAGCATGGAGCTGCAGAACAGCCCCTGGATCTGCTAGGGATTCAGTGTCTTGCCCAAGGACACTTCAGCAGGGTGGATTCTTGCCAACATGGGGGCGTGAACCAAGGTCTTCTGGTTGGAGGATTATATATAGTATTACAGATAAATAATAAATTACACAGAATTATGTATAACCATTGCAAGATTATTGATATTAATTCAACTAAAATGAAGAAAATAATAATTTTCTTTCCTGCTTTAGTTGGGAAGTTCATTTCACCGCCTGGTCTTGTCAAAGAAAGCAGAGAGATGGACAAGAAATGAACGATTACTTGTCCACCGGGGCACTGATGACACCCATTGTGTCTGAGTGATGTGACACATTCATTTACCAATGGATCTCAGTCTCATTATTTGAAGATGTGATAGGTATTCAAAGATAATCCACATGATTGATTGGAATAGTGTCCAGCAGCAATAGCCTGCTCCTATCATGAGAAATTGAGGCACAATGGTGTAATTATTTCTAGACAAGGACAAGACAAGGTGAAGGTGGGAGAGGCTGAAATGAACATTTAACCTTGGTTACGATCAATGGTAATTCAAAACCCAACCAATGAGCTCATAGACACACACTCAGACAAACATTGTCACATGAAGGACCTTCTTCAAGATCCATCTGTTCCCATCAAAGAATAAATGGCAAACATGTCACATACCATATGAGAGGCAGCCTTAATGAAAGAGAAAAGAAAAGAGGAAAACAAGCAGTGCAGGCTGTCTCTTATTCTTCCCTTCATGTCAAAACTCAGCAGGAGGTTTCAGGGGAATCACCTGACTGCCTAGTTTCACATAGAGGCTCATTTTTAAATCATAAAACCAGGAGCCAAAGCCCATCATCAAGTCACAGACAGAGAATTTCACAGAATTTGTCACTTGGCAGTGAACATATTCCTAATAAAAAGAATCCGGTGCTTTGATGTGATATTTAAATTCCCTTGGGATGAAGGTTCAGTTTGCTCTGATTCCCTGATACCACTCAGATCCTGACAGATAAATGAAACATTAACGTGAGATCTGGATACAGGGAAGAGCGCTCATGAAAAACAAACCCCCCTGAATCCTCTTTTGAGCTTTACAGGAAGACTTGTTGTAAATCTGCTCCAACCACTCACCTTGTGTCAAGAGCTTCCATTTCAGCTGCCTTTCTTTTTTATTTAACTGTTTATCCTGGAGGAAAGTGCATTGTTAATTACTGCTAGCGATACTGATGTTGGGTGCCGGAGGGCCTTGTTTAATAATGAAAACATTTTCCTCTCTCCTGGAGGGGATATGACAAAATGCATACTACTGGTAAACTGGAGCAAATTACTGCACGTTTTCTTTTACCCCAACAATGGTCAAAACATACCACCCAGGAGTCAAGTTAAGAGAGATACACTGACTGCCACATCTTTACTTATGCTCTCAAACACTCAGCTTTTCAGACCATTGTCTATCATTTACATTTTCCAAGAGCTTGAGGGTTTAAACTTCAGGATGACCGCAGCTCTGAAAGAAAGGGCAAAATCAGAGCTTTGTTGCGGAGCTCTTTTGTTTCACAAATGTTTTCACAAAAGCGAGATAGAAAAGGACATTTCAGCGGAGAGAGAGAGAGAGAGGGGAGAGGGGAGAGAAAGGGGACTCAGGCCACATCATTCATCCACCTCCCTCCCTATGAACCCAGTTTAATGGCTATTTAATTCATAGTACTAACGGATTATCAAAGCCATTTAAATTAGTCATTATGGAGAGGATAGATCATGAGGCAGCCATGGGAGGTGGGTCACGTTAACCAAAAGGCCTGGAGGAAAGAGGAGGAAAGCATGCAAATGAAAAATAAAAAGGCTGATTCTTCTTCTCTCCCTCTAGATTCCACAGGCTCTGCTTATGATTTAATCTGCCATAAAGCTGAGCCTACTGTGAGCAGCCTTCAGGGAGGAGCCTCTATCCTACACTTTTACCAGAAATAATGTAACAGATTCAAGAGAATCTTAAAAGAAAGAGGGGAGACAAAAGAGGATGTGTGTGCTAGAGAGGACAGAGAAAGAGAGAGAGAGTGAAATGAGGAAGCGAGCGAGAGAGTGGAAAGTACAGGCAGCACAGAAACAGTAAGAAGCCAATGAAATACAGAGCTTTCTTTGTGGCTGCAGGTAAATGGCCAATATAGAGGACTCGAAGGCTACAAGGTTAGACTTGTCATTTCAACTTGATTTTTGAGATTTGATTGTGGCTGTATTACTTTTCCCTCTCCATCTCGTCAGATTGTTTTGGTGGATTGCATGGTGGCTGTATTGTATCCAGACTACACAGAATTTCCATCACAATGCGAGTCTGACTGCTTCCCTATCTGGTTTTGAAGATCCAATAGTAATGTGAGCAAAGTCAGATTTTTATGCATCCAGACCTGTCACTATCTCAATGCATCCAGCTGTGATAAATGGCACATCGATGTTGCGTTAAATTGATACGTATAACCATACCCAAAATTTGGATTCTGTGTCAAAGCGTACTGTGAGCAAACTGTGCTATCAGGCCTCCTCAACGGAGATAAATGATCCAGATTTGGAGGAGTACTGGAGTAGAGATTGAGAAGTGAATGTATGTCAAACACCCTGAAGCCCTGTTTCTATCTTCCATTAAATTCCAGTATTAGTATCCTTATAGCTAGGTGCGATAAATATAAAATAGTAATTGGGAACCAAAGGCTTTGGAAGTGTGCTGAGAGATGTACTTGTGCATGCACACACAAATACACAAGCACACAGACACAAATGTATGACACAGACCACTTCATCAACTCATGTCTTGCCTCACCGCGGGCCATGGCACCTCTCCACCATGAAAATATCCTCCAAACCGTATAAATATTTATGTCCATTAATAGTAAAGAGGCAGGACAAGTAGATGCATAATGCTCTGCGCTGGTCTCCTTTTCGAAGCACTCCAAGTGCCACGACGTCTCTGTCACCATGACAACAGAGTTCAGCGAGCGAGCCAGGCAGGACTTGGCCCCGTCACTCTCCTCAGACAAAAGAAGTATGATTCTCAGAGAGGGAGAGAAACAACGTGCACATCAAGTGTGCTCCAGCAGCAATATGCATGTTAATGTTCACTTATAGCTGCCGTTATATCATGGCGACACGCGCAGCGGGAATAGAGACTAGGTACAACATGATGCAATATTACCTTTGTGAATACAGGCTACAGCACCACAGATGTCAAAATGGGGATATGTACAAGATTAAATCTCAAGCCATAACAAGACATTGTTACCAAGTGGCATGAGCCACAGAATACTTTGACCATATAAAGATGTGGATGCTTATGAGGAAAGCAGATGTGAGGAATTGCAAGCTATCACATTCACATTCCACAGACCAATGCCTGTCTGAGTCCAAGTCCAAAACATTGTCTTTACAAGGAGCGGGAGATTTATTGTCCTCCTGCTGTCACACATTAGATGGGGGAATTTTGACACAATCACAACCGATCACACATATAAACACACACACACACACACACACGCACGCACACACACACACACACACACACACACACACACACACCTACACTTGCATACATGTGTACACACCCACACACATAATACACACACACACGAACACAAGCACACACTCAAACAAACAATTTCACCTCCACTTCACTTCTCTCTCTCTCTCTCTCTCTCCCCCTACTGTCTTTCTCTCTCTCGCTCTCGCTCTCTCTCTCTCTCTCTCTCTCTCTCTCTCTCTCTCTCTCTCTCTCTCTATCTCTCACTCACACACTCAGGCAGCGCCTGGTGCTCTGGGCCTATCCTGTCAGTACATTGAAGTTTTGTGAACACGGACATGATTTCTTTTTGCGTTGACATCTCCTCAGGGAGCAGCGGGATGGAAGATGGATAGGGGAGGAGGGGGCCATTCCAGCTACACGGCGGGTGGATGAGAAACAAATGAAAGGCAGGAAACACAGATAAAGCTGAGGCGTATGTCAGAAAACACAAGCTGAGTGTTATTAGAGTGTGTGTTGAACAGAGCAGCTCCGTGAGGGATTAGGAGACCGAGCAGCAGGAGCGATCTGCTCCAGAGAGAACAGCTTACTGACGCTGCTTTCAAGGTAACACTGCTTTCACTCCCAAACTCAGCATGCACACACTGGCTCAAAGCACCTGCTGCAAGATTAACAAGGAAATTTCCTCTTTGTGTGCGGAGAAAGTCAGAAATCCTGCACCGCTAAAGGGAACTGGAAAAGTTGAGGTTCTGTGATGAAAAAGTTTGCGAGGTGAGGGTTTACATAATTCAGGGTTAGTCATTTTTCCAATGGTGATCTTCTCTAATGACAGTCACCTCTGTCCAAGCTCTCCTCCAACCCAATCACTTTTTCCATATATTTCTGGCTTTATTTCTAATCAATTCATTGGAAAAATTTTTGGAATGTCCCTGCATGAATTGTGTCATTCCACACGTTCCTGCTTTGTACTGTCTAGCCGCTAGAGGTGATGTAATTAGTCCAGACTGTGACCCCCAACATCCCCCACTCCTGTCTGCATGGGACGGCGACCCCATGGAGAGACGTAGACGAGGGTGTGGGCGAAGAGCGGCCAGCCTGCGGTGACAGCAGGACGTTCCCATGCACAACACCCCCCTCCCTCCCACACACACACACACACACACACACAGACACACACACACACACACACCCCACCTCTCAGTCCCCCTGATATCCCCAAAACAGCATGCACCCCAGGGAGTGTGAAGGGAGTGTGGAGAGCGGAGGGTCGGGTGTGTGTGTGTGTGTGGGGGGGGGGGGCTCAGCTGTGCCTGAGGATAGTGAGACAGCAAGATCCAGGACAGTACACACACACACACACACACACACACACATGCTCACACACATGCCACTCTCACTGATATTAATACAGGTCATCAATTAGGCCTGACCTAGAAAGCCTGTCTGCACGATGGCTGAAACAGACTGACGCACTCAAAACACGCCAAATCCCTCCGCTCATCTCATTGTCTAAAAGCCTGGATTAACACACACATACACACATACATTTATGAAAAATACATGCAGAAAGGCACAAGCATTATGAAAATGCCACCTTCAAAACTCATCAACCCTAAGACAGATGTACAGATGCAGTGACACACAAACATACAGATAGGCACATGAGCGCTTACACACACACACACACATTGTAAGACAAAAACAGAGATATGGGAAGAGTGCCGACACAGAAATTAGGCAACCAATTTCATGCCTTTGAAGCTGCTTTCTGTGCGATTGTCAGCAGAATGTGAGCCAACTTCGTGCGATTAGTTCCAGCATGTCTGTAACTTCTTTCTCTCTGAAAGCTGTGACCCTGCTGGCACCGAGCAGCGAGAGGAACCTGGCAAACCTTGAGTGGAAAAGAACGCAATACTAACCAGCGGCAGCGAGTGATGGAGCGGCGGTGGAAGTCTCGCATGCGGTCGTGGATGTCCTCAACTTTCTGCCTCTGTGTTTCTCTCTCCAGTTCTCCTCATTTGGAGTGCAGGGAGCTACTGTCGGGTGCCAGTGTCTCACCCCGCGTAACAGAGCGCGGGGGCCATGTTGAGTGCATTAGCAGAAGTGGTGGGGGGAAGAGGAGGAGTGGGGGAGGAGACGGAGGGATGTTCTGAAGGTGAGGAGGGCGAAAGTTGTCCTGCTGTGCCAGGCATGTGCGCTCAGTTAGCGGGCAAGGAGATGCCAGGGGCAAACGGTCACTTTTGGCTCTGTTCCCTGTGCCAGGCCCATTGCTATCATTCATGTTCTAATCTAAAGGGCTTTTTCTCCCTCCATTGTTACACAAGGCCTATCTAAAGGGTTTATGCCTCTGACTTCTGCTAAGCACTTGGGGTGACAGAGCCAGAGCTCATAACAAATCCTAAAACCCTCCGCAAATGCCTTTTCTCCTTCCTCTCTGCTCTCTGTCTATATTATTGTTTTTTTCCACCCCCACCCCCCCCCCCTTCTCCTCCCTCCCCCTGGTCCCCTTCCTCCTCGCTCGCTGCTCTCTCCATCTCTCAATGCCTCTATCTCCTCTCCAGTCTCAGTGTGACAGTGGAGTGCAGGCGGCTGCTAATCTAAGCCAGATGAGCTAGAAAAACACAGGCTTCCTCCGCCGGTTGCTTTCCCCATTAACCAAGAGGCCCATCATTTCTCTCTCCAATCACAGGGCGGCCCTCTGAGGTTTACCAGCACGTCTGCATATGCGCTAAAGCAGACGAGCCAGTAAAACTCCTCCATGAGTGATTTATAATGTCACCCAATGGCCTCACTGCTGCCATCTTCTATCTCCTCACTGCACATTATTGGGCAGTGGCTCTGAGCCAAACTCATGGCACCTGTTGAGAATACTGCAGTTTCAAAGCCCTCCTACATAACGTTCTTAGTTTATGGATGGATTTGGATGTCCAGTGTATTTAGGATATGTATTTCAGATCATAGGGTCCTTCAGAGTCCATTCGGGTGCAGTGTTACATGTAATCGTGGCTCCCGAGCAGACCGGGTGTCACATGTCCAGTGCATGTCCCCATCAGGGTGAGCCGAGGCTCCGTCCTCTCTGTCAGTGTGAGTTTGGGCTGAGGCTTTTATTTTGGACTGGCTGACTCTCGCTCACCACTGAGGCAGAAGGACATCACGTCCCTCTGGGGGACCGACGCCGTCCCGCCCTGTCACTTTCACTCTCATATCCACAGGCCACAAGGCACATGGCGTGGCATACAAGTCCAGACTGCAGAGAAGGAGAGGGGGAGAGAGAGAGAGAGAGAGAGAGAGAGAGAGAGATAAACTGGGCACTAAGCAGGGTTGAAGATAGTTAAGAGAAAATAAAGAAAAGATAGACCAACTATGTGTATTTTTAAGTCTGACTCAAGTACCACCATGCTTTAGCGATGTAGATGGTCACACATGCAACACATCTTGACAGTCATCGTGGCGTGCCAGGGCGTCTGCCATGCTGATTCATAATGATGCTGACAAATCAGAGACCCGATTTTTTCACCTGATTTTGTGTGAACACAGTTTTCACCACTCTCCAGGGTGGGTGAGAGAAACTGTGTTGCAGCCGAAGAACTAACATGAGCAAAGGCGAGAGGTGAAAAGGAGGCTGTTACATCCACAATCATGTACTGCTCACTGCTGTCATGTACTGCATGCCAAATCAAGCGCTTTTCAATACTCTCCCTCGTGCTTGCTCCCCCGCACTCTTTCTCCTTCCTCCTCTCTCTTGTCCCCCCTTCGTCCACCCACCTGCGACACACAGCAGTAGGAACATTGAAGACAGTGACATTTCAATCAGCAGCATGCAAATTTGGAAAAAGAAGAGAGAGAAAAAAAACCTTCCTCTCACATTATATAATTTTCCCAGTCCCCTCTGCGACTCCTCAGCTTTTACAGGGGCACATCTTAGATACTAAGTTAATAACATAGGGAGGAGAACATGGTGCAGGAGGAGAGCGGGGTGCAGGATCTCACAATAACACACTCACCAGCGGGCCCCGCATGAATCAAAATGACAAAGCCAATCTAGCGACAAATTCTCTCTTGCCGGCTGTAAACTGCTTGGCTCTCTGGATGGGTGGATACCGGAGTAGAGGCTGGGGAGATTGTCAGTTCATTTTAAAAGGTAAAAATTCAATTAGGTGTGCAGCCTATACGACCCCACCTCTTATTCCCTGTAGTGAGTTAATAGGAGCATTTTGCTTTATGGGACTAGTATTCTTCCCGATGATACAGGCTTGCCCTTTTGTGGGTGCACATGTGTCTTATAAAGGCCCGTCAGCAGAGATGGGGAAGGTCAGTAAAAGTCGAGTGTGTTCACTTATCCCTCCAGCTGCCTGTGGAGTATAAAACTAACCAGAACCACAAGCTAACCTCAAGAGGGTATAGTATACTGCATATATAGTGCACGCTTTCACTGTCGAATTCTGCTGCCTTTAAGAGAACCAACACAACCATCAAGGCAGCAGGTCATCAGTATGTGGACACAAAAGAGTAAAAGGTCCATTTTTCTGTGGTGTTTCATTATTTTCCGGGCCGAACACAGCAAAACCACAAAGTCCCAGATGAGACAGGGGCGGCTACTGCTGACTAAATCAGAGTTCCTAACCACAGGGAAAGGTTATAGGGGAAGAACAGTGAGGGATAGATGGGAGAGACGGGGTAAGGGAAGGATAGGGTTGAGGAGAGAAAGGGTTAAGCCTCTTCTCCCAGCCAGAGCCCAGGTACAACATGGCCCAGCCCGAGGCTGTGAGAGCCTGCCTGCTGAGGAGTCCTTTAATAGGCTTGAGATGGAAGCACACTATCCCCAATAGTCTATAAAAGACAGTGTGCCTCTGTCCCATTCCCCCTGTCTGTCTGGCATGGCCTCATAAAAGACTTAACTGGTCTCACATGACCCCCTGGTCCACCAGCGTGGTGATTGGACAGACTTTGAGAAGCAGCGTGTGTGATTGGATGGCTTTAGACTGTAAAGGACAAGGTGGTTCATTGCCTCAGATGAGCTCATCTGTCCTGCTGTCCAGTTCATCTGAGGAGGCCCCCTTCCTCTAACACACATCATCTGGGCCTGAGCCATAGAAGACATGGGCAGTGCTACACTAAGAAATGTTTTGACTGTCCTAAAAGATTTTATGGTACAAAGAAGAGGAAGGAATCAAGTGGTCTAGTGTGTTGGGTCATGGGATAGAATATTATAGCCCTGGCATGTTATGGATACTTTTTTGATGGTATGCCATTGCATGCAAAGGTGTTATTTAAACTTGCTATGAGGAACACATGGGTGGGGTTTACTGCATTAAGATCAAATAGATTCAGGTTAGCTGTCATTCACAGAAAAGTGCAATAAATTAACTTTCAGATACTTTCCTGCAATTGTCTAAATTTCCTTGTACTCATTGCATTTTCATGTGAGGCAAACTTGGAGTAAACAGGTTAAAATAAACACAAATAGTATATGACCCAGGTCTGATTATGTATTATGGAATGGTTTATATGATTTCATGTCATATAATTGCATATCACGTTATGGCACAGTATGCCAAAATGTGGCCAGTTCATCTGCATCACTGCAGTTTAGACAGCAGCAGTCTGCAGTCTGCTGAAGAGTCATGTGGGCGGACTTCTCCCTGGATGTTTGCTTGTGGTTTGGAGTTTTTTTGTTTTTCCTCTCCTGGGGGAAGTTGGGTGTTGTGACCAGAGCAAACACAGCTCTCCGGGGTCCGTCCCTCCACCTGACCTCTCCAGCTTTGTCACGACTCTGTGGCTGCAGCCGCTCAACCAATATGGCTAAGGAAGTGTGTGGCCTGGGGGAAGCCATTAGCACCGGCCCACTGAAACAGGATCGCCTACGTGCGCAGCCACACTTCTACTTAACAGGGGCCATGCAGTCTGGAGAAATATATCTCCAGCCCCCCTTCCTGCTGTCCACAATCCAATTCTCAACTATTTCCTTAAGAATCTCTCTGTTTCTCTCTCTCTCTCTCTCTCTCTCTCCCTCATTCTCTCTCACATACCAACACATTTGTTTCTGTTAGTGCATCTGTCCTGTTTTACCCTTCCATCCTTATTTCTAAGTACTGCTATGCCAAGAAAAGTAATTAGGTCACTGTTAACTGAACAACAGTATTAGCACAATAGTTGCATCTCCAACTTTTTTCTTGTGAGGAGGATATGTACGCGTGTGTCTTTAAACTAGCTGGATTAAGCGTTCCTTTCTGGGGGTCAATAGAGCTGAAAGCCTCAGATGTTCTCCCAATGAACTCATCCTTAAGCTTATTGAGCTAAAACATCTGGGCCCCCTACTTTCCCTACGCAGCCTTCCACTGAGCCTGGAGATGGATCCTCTAGGATTTGGCTGGTGGGCAGCACACCCACACACACACACACCCACACACACACACACACACACACACACACACAAACATCTAAACACACACAGACTGGAGCACTCTGTTGAATGACAGCACCTGAGAGGCTATGATGCACTGCTTAGCCGGAAAACCAACAGCAGTGGCCCGTTTGTCATTACTCCACTTAATGTGGCCCAGCTGCCTGCCTGTCACGTGGCGCCACCCGCACCCAAATCCCAGGGTGCCTTGTGTGTGCGCGCCTGTCTTGGCTGGCTGCTCCTCCTGCCGAGAGCCCCTCAGGAAGTGGAGACAGGAGGGCCGTGTGGAGCGCGTGATGTTAAAGGTAAGACTCCGCGGCTGTGATCATTACGGAGTACGGTGGCAAGGCCAGAACCCCCGCTGTCTTAGTCCAGTGTAAACATGGTTCCTTCTGTGAGGAAGAGAGAGAGAGAGAGAGAGAGAGAGAGAGAGAGAGAGAGAGAGAGAGAGAGAGAGAGAGAGAGAGAGAGAGAGAGAGAGAGAGAGAGAGACAAAAGAAAAAAACGAGACAGGAAGAAGGGGACCGAGAGCAGGGGACAGAACAGACAGCCACAGCAGGGGGTTTGCTGTTCTCCATATTAGATTGTGCCAATGAATCTCATTAACAGGGCTTCTCTAATCAACCTCTGAGAATATTCAACTGAAGGCCATCCGCTCTGCTCCGCACCTCCTTCCTCTCATTTTGATTATACTAACGCATAAATTTGGCATTTCTTTTTTATTATTAAGGGGCCTGATTAAAACTTTCCCCCAGAAAGTGGCTAATATGAGTGGCATCTGTTGTGTGCTCCTGTCATCATGTACAATGGCCTGTCTTCATCTGCAGAGTGAAGCACAGCAGGCCTCCATGTTAAGGATATTAAATCTGCCCTTGTCACATCAGGGGAGGCTTGTTTTCCACCATTTCAGCCTCACCGAATAAGCATTGGAAATAAATGGGCACTCATGCTCAAAGCAGTCTTTTCCGAATGACAGCTCACTAGATAAATACAGCCAAATTACTTCCAAACATTGCTCACGATGACACTTAAATTTGGGGTTGCTTGAAAATTTCTGAGATGCTGACAAAAGTCTAACTTCTTATGTTTTCAGATTTGACACCATTTAATGTTCTTGCCTCTTCCTGTGTGTGTGTGTGTGTATCTGTGTGTATGTGTGTGTGTCTGTGTGTATAGATGAAAAGCAAAGCATGGCAGGATGTTTACATTTTCAAGTTGGGGTGCATGTTTGGTCACCGACACAGCCTTCAAAGGCAGAGGGGGAACCCAGAGCATTCTCTTAAAACGTCTGGGGACAAAAGAGTGTCAATGGGTCTGTCAGTCAGATGTGTCACATGATAGGGCCCCATCAGGAAGCTGACTGGGTGTTAAACAGGAAAGCCTGACCCTATGAACGGGCAGTTCCTCTTCTTTATGTGCTCTGTGCATTTCCTTAATGAGGGCAGCTGGTACCCAACAACACATACGAGCCCAGGCCATTGTCAAGAAACATCAAAACGGGAATATTTGATTGTCCTCAGAGAGAACGGCAAAGGCATAAGATGAAATGGAGGGGATCGGAGGTTGGTGCCAAGGAGTCATGCCAGAGACATTCCCAACGCCACACATGCTCATTCTTTAATCATGATAAAGTTCTGCCAATATCTGAAATCTGAATTCCAAAGGCTGCTCAGCATCAAATGCGACCGATGCAGACCTCTCTATCTCTCTTACATCTGAGGGAGTGACTACTGGGAGAATATTTCACCCCCCAAACACCCTCAACACACAGACAGACACACACGGACATGTCTGAGTCTCTCCCCCTACATCTTATGAAGGAACCTCATCTCGTGCAACATGACATGTAACAGTTCTGACATGCATCTTTTGTCCCAAAGTGATGTCCTCTCTGTCCTATAAGTCCTCTCTCTCTCTCTCTCTCTCTCTCTCTCTCTCTCTCTACACTCCCCAACCGCTCACGGCAGCATTCCCATAGTCCTGTGAGCTCCCATGCAGGGTGTGTTCCTGGCACTGAATGCACGGATAGGATAAATAAATCACACAGGCCCTCTGGAGAGCAGAGAATCTGCCTGGAACAGGCTACAGGGAATAAAGAAGACATCTGGTGATGGAGCCGAGGCAGGAGCTTCCTCTCTGGTGGGGAGAAAATGAGAGAAAATGACTTATTATAGGCAGACATTACATTAGGACGCTGATTACTGCTGCAGTCTAGGAGTTTACGTTGAATGAAAGCTCAATATCAGTCAATAAGGCTCCTCTCAGTTTTCAGTGAAATGAACCACTGGCCAGAAGGAGCGATCACTTTTCTGTCAGCCAGCGACGAGTCAACTCAACTCAGAGGGCTTATGCAGTGTGATGCCACATACTGTAAGCCATTTTGGAAAGGTCCTGCCGCATTTGTAGTCCATACACAAACAGGGCCATGTAGGCTGGAACAGGATGCAGTTGGTCTGGTATCAACCCTGGTCCCACTGGGTTAGTGAACACAGATTCTATTAAATACTGTAGCTGCTGCTGCTTTCAGCAGAACAGGGGAGAGCACACACACACAAACCTCCATCTGCTATAGTCAGCTTTGGCACAGGGTCAGCAAGACTCCCCTCGCTGCTCCAAACCCCAAAGCTAACTTCTGGAGCCTGTATGTGTGTGTGTGTGTGTGTGTGTGTGTGTGTGTGTGTGTGTATCTTGGTGTACAGGAGTGCAGAAGAAATTGAGAGAGAAAGAGAGACAGAAGGAGATGGATGGAGCAGAGAGGGAAGCCGGGCGAAAAAAAAAAGAGTGAAGAAGCGAGGACAGCCATCCGCAACAAATGTGCTGTGAGGCTTTCGTATCGGGGTGACAGGTGCATTATCATAGGTTAATGAGAAGCCTAGTGCTGCCTGTAGCTGCAATCAGGGGAGCGCTGCCTCCACTCCCACCTCCATCAATCAGATCAGACATAAACTCCCACTCAAGCAAGCAGCACACACTCACACACACACTCACACACACACACATACACACACATATGTATCTATACAAATGCACACATGCACACATGTATATTATACACACACACAAACACACACACACAAACACCCTGAAGTCCTCAACGCAGAGATAGCTCATTATAGCTTGTGGGCTACACTGACACAACAATATTATGGGTATAATTTGGTACATAAGATTACGGTGTGATTATGAGATATTTATGAACACAAAGAGAGATAATTAGCGCCTCAAGCACAGTCCTCAGGTGCGATCATCAAACATGTTAACTAGCTAATACTGCAGTCCGTGTCCCTATCCAGAAATAGGCTTTCTTCTGCAAGCTGCTCCTTGTGTGGTGTCTTTATGGAATATGATCTTCTTCTGGTGACTTTGACTTGATGGAATATAGGGCTGATGACTTTAACTTTATGGAATATATAAGATAGGACTGATGACTTTGACTGGCGCCAGCTGTAGTTTCTTTCTCTCTCTCCACACACTTGGCGCCGGGTGTCTTTCTTAATGTCCCTCTCTTTCTCTCTCTCTTTCTCTTTCTCTTTCTCTTTCTCTCTCTCTCTCTCTCTCTCTTGCCCCCATCTCACCGGAGTGGAGCGGAAACAGCATGTTTTCACAGACTCATATTGCTGATGTTCCCTGATCTTTGGCAGGGCGGTGGAGCCGTGCCAGAGTGATTTCAGAGGTCTGCGCTCTCCACGGGCCAAAGAGGCCGCATGGAGAGGAGAGCTCGCCCTTATCACACTGGATTAGCCTGAGAGAGGAAGGAGAGAGAGGTATAGAGAGAGAGAGGGAGAGAGGGGGAAAGGGAGGTAGCTGTGAGTGTGTGTGTGTGTGTGTATCTTTGCACTGGATTCTACAAGCCGCTGGGCAGGAAATGAGGCGGAGGGCACCCGCTGACCTGCAGCCACTCACCGCCTCTCAGCCTATCACAGAAACAATTTAAACAGCTAATGGAACGAGCCTGATCCTCTCTCCTTCTCATACAGGGCCGCTGTGACTCATACATCTCATTTCTGATTGCAGCTCCTCTCCTCAGGCTTAAAGTAATCTGCACCAGACAGGGACCTAACTAGGTATATTATAGCGTATGTGTGTGTGTGTGTATGAAAATGAGTGCCCATTAGATGGATGTGTGTCAGTGTGTGCTTCGCTGCTTGTTTATGCACGTTTCCTCAGACAGACTCAAAACAGGAAGGGTCTGTGCTGGGTCCATGCAGTGTCCGGATGGGGAAGGGGCCAGGCAGCCAGGTCAGTGAGCAGGTGGAGGTGGGGTCCATTGCGGGGTGATCGAGGGGGGGGGGGGGGGGGGTGTCAGGGGTTACCGCCTGAATGTGCCCATGACACACTGTGAACAGGATGCTGCTGCGAGAGAGGAAGAGGACAGCGCTTAGTGGGCAAACCCCCAGAGAGCCCTCCGCCAGCATCCGCATTGGATGAGCACCAATAGAGCGGAAAGCTCACTGTAAAAACACACACACTGATAGTGAGCCAAATAGTTCTGGGACCACATCCTGATGGACACACACACACACACACACACACACACACACACACACACCTCATTTTCTGTTACATAAAGCTCTGTGCAGTAGAGATGTTGTAAGATGCATGCACGCCCAGCATTAAGACAAGATACTATTACAAAAGTAGTATCGCCTCGAGGTGCTATTACACACTCACAAGAGACCCACTTCTTCAATCAGCATATTATTTCGGACCGCTCCAGGTTACTCAGTGCTTACCGAACACGTGGACTTGAAGTCTTCATTATTCATCCCATTATTTCATACAGTCTCAGTGGGCTCATCAGGGGGAAGCCCCCTCTGTCCCACTTCCTCCATCTTGGACCTGGTGACATTTATGTGGAAAGAAACAGAGGAGGTTTTCCTTCCTTGCACTGTTTGGCCTGGGTGGGCAGTGTGTGTTTGTATGTGTGTGTGTATGTGTGTGTGTGTGTGTGTGTGTGTGTGTGTGTGTGTGTGTGTGTGTGTGTGTGTATGTGTGTGTGTGTGTGTGTGTGTGTGTGTGTGTGTGTATGTGGGTGTGTGTGTGTGTGTGTGGTAGTTATGATCTGATGAATCCAGCAGGAGCAGTCTGTCCTGGCCATAAGCCCACTTAAGCCCGCTTTTCAGAAGCACATACACATACACATGCACACACAAATGCACACACACTTTTTTGTTCCGGTGGATAAATGATGAAGCAACAGAGTTAGCTTATCCAGATCCTGGCTGTACTGCGCCTCACCCACATCACACCAAACGCTTCACTAGCCTATATGGAAAAACAACTGTAAAATGGGACATTCCCCAACCTTGATTATCCCCTCGTTTAGCCTAAGGGCTGTTGCTCTTAAGCACCATAGGATGTTTTAAAGGAGAGGTTGAGGTGTAGCGCTCTATGTACTCATGATGAATGGAGCTCCCTGATGAGATGCGGCCCTGTTGAGGTACTCGAAACAGCCTCCTGAGAGCGCTACGCTGCACTCATTATGCCTCACCAAGTGTTAAGGTTAAAGTGTCACAGTCAACAGTGGATTGGATTAGAGAAACATGGTCATCCATGCTGTGATTCTTTTGTTTTGCTTTATAGCAGTGCTGGTGAGTCAGTGGTGTGGTGAGGTATTGGTTTCTAGCATGACATGACGTCATAGGGCACCTTTCTCTTGATAAGAGTCATCGCCCTTAAATCTTATGAGAAGGGCCCTATTGTTTTTAATGCGGAGGAAAATCCCTTTCTGTTATCATAGGGAAATGAATGGCTGTGGAGCTCTTTGTTCTGTTCAGCCTCAGGTTAGACAGACCTAATTTCAAACAGAAAAATGTCTAGACTAAATAGGCAAATTATCAGAAAATAAATGAACTAGCCCAAAGGTGTAGAACTAGGGAGGCAAAGGTTATTAGTGTTCTACCTGAAAATAATCTGCATAAAGCAGATATATAATTAAATCTGCCACTTCCACAAATCAAAAATTCAGACATAATTAATCCTTTCATAAAGCATCTTTTGTTTTACACTAAAAACATCATAAGCTGCTGAATTCATGCTCTCCTTTGCCTGTCTCTAATGCCTTAGTCCCTGAGCCAGTGACATTGTAAGTATATACTGCCATCTTCTGGCTGCCTTCAGTATAAAACTGATAAATGACCACGTGTTAAGTTCTAAGGAAATAAAGGGACTTTCCTTTAGATAGAATCTGCTTAGCAAAATAACGGTCTGTATCTCAACCTAACCTCTGTTACTTTAAACAAATGTTTCAACTAATGACATGAAATAAGACATGAAATAAGACAAGTGTTCAACTGATTCTGGTAGGTTCAGTTTATTAATAATTCTTGATAAAGAAAAGAAATGCACATTTTTTTTTTAAAACATGGCTTCTAGGTCCAGGAACATTTTCTTCTACCTAACAAAATACAGTTCTTTTTCTGTAAAAGTGTAAAAACATTTTAAACACACAATAAAAAGCCTTCATCTATATTTAAGTTAAATTAATGTTTAAATTTGGCAGGTCATAAAGTAGAGGCTGATTGTAACACTCTGATAGACTCCATTGTTCTTTTTATAACAAATGGCCAGTTTCCTCCCTCTTGTGTAATTGCAGCATGAGGAACACAATTTAAAATGACTGTTGAATTAAACTAATGTGAGATGCATGACAAATTACATACCACAAAAAACAGCAATCTATCCACTAAATTAACCATTAAAGTCGCCCATAATAGTCTGTTTGAAATGAAGTGGAAGAACTGAGATGGTGAGATGGGACAAGAAAACTCAAAGCAATATTTAAACACTTTTGTAGAACATATTTTAGCACACACATGGCTTTAGCTGCCTCAGAAATATAGTCACTAAGCTTCCAACATTTTTCTCTACTCTTGTTACCAATGATATAGAGAAGAGAATTAGGGTTTATTAGGTTAGTTTACACTGCTGCAGTCTTCATGTGTTATCACTATGATTAAATAACCAAGGTTTTCAAAATGAAAGCAGGAGTGAATGACTTCAGTACAGATACCTGAGGCAGACACTATGGTTGGTTGTCTGTTCACAAACTCATGCTATGTTATACGTGCTAAAAAATGAAAATATCGCTTTAAGAGGAACCAACAGACTCACTCGACAAACTTAAAGTTGGACTCCAATTTCTCTGATTCGGACCGAAATAGTGCTGACGAGCCGCTCTGGCAGCCACACTCTGTACATCATAAACAATAGAGTGGAAACAAAGAACAATAGGACTCTTAAAACAAGAGCATGTGGGTGACCGCTTTCCCATATAAAACGCTGACCAAGCACAGAAGTGCAATAATCCCTTACCAAAGACATATATACAGTTGTAAAAAAACAGAGATGACATAAGAATATAATAAAAAAGAACAAAAAGAAATAAAATACTCACTCAACACATCATACACACACAAGTACTTCATGCAGAACTATTCATTTTGCAAGCCACTGGTTACCAGTCAGACGCACCCGGGAGGAAGACAGAGAGGTGGATTACAGAGGTGGACAGAGGATGGATGGATGGGAGGGAGGAGGAGGAGGTGGTGGGGGTAAAGGGAGGCTAATATTAGGGCTCCTCAGTGCAAGGAGCTGATGAAAGAAGCCAAAGCCTCAACCACAGCAACCCTGCCCTGGCTCAGCCCGGGGGCCTCTCCTCCACCCTCTGCACCAAAAATACCAGCTATGGGATTACAGAGTGGGATTAATCCCTCTTGTGAGCATCCACCATGCACCCACCCACACCCTCCCATCTCCCTCTCATCTCCCTGCCTCAAGTTAGAGAGGATGCTCCAGCTCTCCGCTCACCAAATGTCACTAAAGTGCTCTCTCTCTCACAAAGACGGGGCTAACTACTAGTAGGATAAGCGCTTCAGGGAGGACAGCCAAGGAAAACGATACCACACAAAGAGTTCATTCACACATGAACATTATCATACTGTAAAATTCTCTGGCTCCCACCAAAATCCATTACCTATAGCTACAAGCGTCTCCTTAAAAAATGTATCATTTCATTAAGGATAAGACAAGAATGTGCACGCACTTGTAGGTTGTGGCCCGTGGTAAGTTGAGAGCGTATGTCCGAAAAAGTCCACGAGTCCAACAAGTGTGCCAGGCTTGATTGAAAGGTGTGTGTGTTTGTGTGACACATATGGAGTGAGGGATTTGCACAGCTGTCTAGGCAGGAGAAGCTTAAACGGTGGAGACAGCTGCCTCAATTTGTGTGTGTACAAAAGAATGTGAGAGAAGGAGAGAGAGAGAGAGAGAGAGAGAGAGAGAGAGAGAGAGAGAGAGAGAGAGACCGTCCATCTGTGTGGTGTGGCGCTGGTTCTGTCTTCAGCTCAGTACTTGGGTACTTTGGTATAGTCCTCCTGGACGACACTCTTGCACAGACACATGGACAGGATCATTCCCAGGAGCTGCAGAAGACAGAGATGTCAACTCAGTTATCAGAGCTAAAACTGACTGGAACACACACAAACACGTCAGAATTCCCCTATACACAGGTATATATGCACAGGCACTCACACATACACATACGCGCAACAACAGGCTTCCTATAAATAGAGGTATGAGAGGCTGTCGGGTCATATGGACAGCTAACATGCGCATAGTCCGCATATTAGAGCTACTACGGGGGAGAGACAGATACCTCGATAACCGCCACTCCGACACAGATTCCAAGAATAACTCCACAGTTCTCCAGGAGCCATCCCTCCACGTTGCTGATACAGCCCTAGAGAGATGAGAGAGAGAGAGAGAAAGAGGTTAAGAAAGACTCAGAAAGACAGGGGGTGGGGGTGGGGGTGGGGGGGGCAGGCAGACGTGCAGAGAGAGAGAGATGAATGGCTGCATGATCCCAGCCGGACATGAACAGAGCCTTCTCCAAACACAACTGCTGTCTTTGGACTGAGCCGCTGAGGGGAAGAATAACAGGGCTTAGCTGAGCTGTGGAAAACGGTGGACTAAGGGAGAGAGAGAGGGAGACAGAGAGAGAGAGAGAGAGAAAGAGAGAGAGAGGATTCTGAAACACACAGACCAAACAACAGCACAGCACAGCCTTCCTGGTGTTTGAACAAATCACACAGCACAAACAACACGCCTCAACTGTCAGTGTTCACTGGGCTGATTAAGTACGACCATACAGTCACACTGAGTTGGCAGCAGGAGTTACACAACATGAGTCAAATCAGGTTACATAATGTGTAAAGGTGTGAAGTAGTCTCACAGAACAATGCCGGCATAGCTGTCTTGTGTTCCGCCCTGATGAAGTAAACCGAGCCGCGGTCTAGACCTGAGGCAATTAGCATTCGCAAATAATTTGGGCATTTGTTTTAACCCTCCTGGGGCACAGGCTGGGTGGAGTTTATTACAGTATAACAATTTAGATGGTGTAAGGTGTCAATCACAGAAGAGTATAAAAAAACAAATATACTGACTTTCACATACTTCCAGGGTCCAAAATTAACACTCGCCAGTCGCCAAATGCGGGTAAATTTAGTCTTTGGCGAGTAAATTATGGAGACCACCCGGCACTCTGGCCGGTAGAAAAAAATGAATTTCCTGCACGCGCTGGAGAAAGCTGCTGGTTTGCTGTCACTTCAATCTGCTAGATCTGCCGTGCTGCGTGTGTCGTGCGTAGTACGTAATTGCGTCAGTCATCAAACCGCGCGATTTTTTGTTACAGTTGAAACAAACCCAGCCATGTGGAGATTTATTGCGGGAGTGGAGCCCCCAGGAAAGAGAAAGAAAACAGGTGAACTTCAGGCCGAAGAGAGCACTGCTGCCACGGCCAATGCAAGCGCCCCCTCCTCGTCTCATCCGCCGAAACTATCGAGGAAGTTCTGTGAGAGGTGGCGATACAATGATTCAGGTGCTCCAAGAACACGGCTGGAGTTTAAGGAGGGGGTCATGTTGAATACCACTGAATTTATTAATTCAAATGTGTTACACTTTAGTGTTGAAACAGTTGAATTAATATTTCTGCATACAGTTGATGTTACTACTATTATTACTGCACACTACTATAATATTGATTGAGAATCGCATATGAGACCAAGACGACATGCTAAATAGTAATAATAGCAAATTGCAATAGTAAAAAGCAATTTATTATTTTTGGCTGGTGAAAAATCTGTCTGGCCGGTACATTTTTTCATCTACCAGCCACCTTGGCAGGTAAGCCAAAAAGTTAATTTTGGACCCTGCATACTTCCTCTGATTGACTAAAGTTTCTAGCACTCATTTTACTGTCCGATGTCTTGAACCCTACCAATTGCATATTCCAAGCAAAAATTATACTTCTCTAACGATAAAATTTATTTGCAAACTACTATTACTATACAACTATTATTTGATCCAGGTCTGCCATGCTGGCATTGATACTATTCACTTATTTAGACTGAGATGTGACAAATAACATAAACAGTGATCAGTGTAGGTGCACAACTGGATTTTAGACATTGATTTTTAACCTAAAATGGTATTGGAGATTTTGTGAGTATTACGTACCGTTTCATAAACAGGAAGGTCTGCGGACAGGTTCTCACACAGACCCGTCTCCTTGATGTCAGTGCCGGGCAGAGTTTCGTTACGACAGGAGCAGGAGTAGAGGATCTGGGAGCTGTTCTTAATCCAGATGTTCTCGGACCAGTTACCTGGACCAGTCCACCCACAGCACTTCATCTGGTCGGAGGGAAGGAGGCGAGAGAGAGAGAGAGAGAGAAAAGGAGGTAAAGAGAAAGAGGGAGATGGAGATGGAGAGAAGGTTGAGTTTTAATTTAAAAAAATTATAAAAACTCTATAAAGCAAAATATTGGCAGGGGCAAAAAAGTACAAGAAGAGGACAAAAGAAAGAAGAGAAAGCAATAGCAAGATTTATGGCACATCAAATGAGATTAATATAAAACTGTCAAATCCATTGCCACAGTGAAGGAGCATTCCAATTGTGTTGTTTGAGACCAATCCCTTCTTGGCTGCTGTTCCCAACAACACCACAGGGGAAAGAGGCTTGGCAGGAGAGAGAGAAAGAACGAGGGGGGAAAGAAACAGGGCAGAAAACACAGAAAACTTTGTCTAACAGTATCAGAGCATGGTGCTGTCTGACTTCAAGTTGTTATAGACTGTTAATTTTATTTGCTATTTGCTGTTATTTAGTAGTACTTTAGTGTTTTATAGTTCTGCATCGAAGTGTCGCGTTGCTACGCTGTAGGTGTCTACACCTACAGTCTATGGTAGTCTATGGCAGTGTCGTGTTTTGTTAGCATGGAAGTAATAACAACAGAAGTAGCAGTGTTTACATTCTCTGACACTCATGTTTTGGGATGTTTCTCACTATGAATTCAGTGACATCTGATACTCTTTATAACTTGAGGACAAGGTGTCGTACAAATGAACATATTTGCAAACCTCCTCAGCTAGTCTCTCTTCGATCTGCTCCATGTTGTCTTCTCTATCGGTGGATCAATATTAACCGGATAAATGTAGGAGGAAATATGAAGCGGGCCAATCTCAGTTCTCGTGAGTGAGTTTCCACCAAATGGCATATGTTAATGCAACCTGTTGTAGCATATTTTTTAAATGTTTCTTTATATTGTAATGATAATATTGGCATTACATGGTCTTGTGCTACTTCTTGCATGAAGAAGGTACTAATGGAGCAAGCAATGCAAGTCATCTCTTTACTATAGCTGACTTGTTTAATATGTTTATTTTGTTCCTTTTATATTACAGCACTAGCTTAAGAAAAGTGCTATATAGTTAGTTAGTTGCTTTAGTCTTATTCAATTACTATAGTACAATGGCTTCCACTCTATAGAGTCATGCGGCTGTTCCCCTCTGGGCCTTGGTCGAGCCAACTCACCGTCCTCTGGATGTAGTCCCATGTGTGTTCTGTGGTCCTGTTCTGCCCAGTGTAGTTGACCAGCATACCCTTAATGATGTTGGACATCTCGTATTTCAGCTGGGGAAAACCAATGAGGATAGGATATCAATAACCCATAGTGTACACATCACAGTAATTCATAATACACACAATACTGATGATCAGTTTACAGTGCACACAAATAATATGAATGGTTATGTTTATTTGTGTATTGGTTTGTGAGACACAGAAAACAGTGAGTACACATTCTAGATAGCAGTTAATCTCAGGTGCAGGGTAAAAACTAAAGACAGTGCTGAAGAAATGAAAACATCCACTCACGAAATCTTGCCCCCACTAAGATTTTCTGGTGCAACCTTTTAACCAAATGTTTCATCAGGCAATATGTGAGCTAGAATTGCTTGATGAAGTCCTGTGTTGGGCTGAAACATTGCACAAGTACAGCTTAGAGGGAGCATGATTCTGTGTTTATGTGTGTGTGGAGTCACAGTACAGTGGTAGGGAAGTATCTTCAGAGCCCTACAGGAGACGAGCGAGAGCCTCACCCTGTTCTGGGAAAGGGCACCACCCTGCCCTGTGGTAAACCTTAAACACAGGGAGCATGTCTAGGCTAGGGACACACACGTGCTCTCACAGACACACACACAAACACACACACACGTTCGTAAGCACATACACCCAACTGAAAGGCAAACAGCTGAAAAGGCGACGGCAGCCTCCACCTATCCCGAGTCCTGGAGGGGTGAGGCTGATCATGGGAATGGCTTTAGAAATGCTAGGAGACAATGGCCGAGTTCACGAAACATGAAACCGGTCAGAGGGGTTGGTGTGTTCAAACACAACACTCCCTTTATGCAAAGTGCAAACACGCAGGCTGCATAGTTTATTACAGTTTGGTATGGTTCTTCAGATCAAAACAGAATGACGTTGAGCTTGAATGCCCCTTTTCAACCCAGAGCAAAGACTAGAACATATTCGATCAACCCTGGTGAGTTGCTGATCCCACCTGTAGGGGGCACTGTGCCATCAGAGACTTCACTGGCAAGTGGTTTCTATCTCTGGGATGATAATTACCATCGTCCCAGATGTGGCAATATTAGACATACCAGTTAAATATGTCAGCAAATGACAGCAGCTTTAGCCCCGCTCACCCACTATGAACTTTTGGTTCTCTCTCTCTCTCTCTCTCTCACAAAACACAAACTCAGCGGGGGAACCAAGAGAACAATGGAAACATACAGTGCAGGAGCCTCAGTGCTACTTCCTCTAGAGATGTCACATATATTCCACAGCCCACCTGCTCTGTCTCACTTTCGACCAGTATCCAGTGACATCAATCACAAACCCACACCACTGTCACTTTCCATACGCGGAGCTAACTGTCCATTTCATCACGGGATGTCGGGGGGCTTCCTAACAGGCCTTAGTCAAGACTAAAATGCAGCCAGCCACAGCTGTGAAGGCGGGGGCGCGGGAATGCCCAGTCGGTCCCAGCTGTACTGAGGGAAGGAAGGATGGTGAGAGGGAGGGAGAGAGCATGGGAAGCAGGGGGAGGAGGGTGAAAGAGGACGTAAAATTAGGGCAGAGAATGAAGTGAGAGGAGCTAGGAAGACAGAGTAAGACATAAAGACAGAAGGACAAACGAAGAGGGAAAAGAGACAGTAGGAAAGAAGGGGAGGGAGAGATGCAAAGAGGGAGATACTATTATTATTAGAGCTAGGTAACAGTGACTCACCCGATCCCTTTGGAAGTAAATGAGCACTCCAGCAGTCACCTGGGCGATGAGGATGAGCAGGAGGCAGGTGAAGTACTGTGGCGGATAAAGGGACACAGCATTATAACAACATTCACAATCAAAGCCCACAAAACACTGGCATCACTGCGATTTGAGGAGAAAAATATTAATGTGCAGGCCATGTCTACAGAGAATATCAAGCAAGGATGTGATCAGCACACACACGAAACAAACAGGAAAAAGTAGGAAATGAGTAATCTCCCATTAGAGTTGGCGATAAAAAAATCCTAACAAAACCAGTGAAAAAAACAAAAATAAAAATCACTTCCCTGGGCAAGGCAGACATTGTTACCTTTCATTTTCGTTTGCCTTTAATCTGTGTTTAGAGATACAGCGTCTTAAACATAATCTCTGAAGCCTTAACAGAGGAACAGTGTAAGCCATTAAGGATCCTTCCACAGTAATGTCAGTATGTCTCACTTAAGAGTATAGGATTTCACATAGAGTAAGAGGTGGTGTGTGTGTGTGTGTGTGTGTGGGATGGGGGGTGGAGGGTCCCCCGTTGGAGTAGGCTATGGGCCGCCAGCTGGTCATTGTCACTGGGGGGAAGTAGGTCACCGTCGTTTCCCTGTTAACCCCTAGCAGGTTTAAACCTTTAGAGGTCATGCACCCATCCCCACTCTTCTCTGTACCCCCTAAGTCGTCCCCCCCCCCCCCCCCCCAGGCCACACATAAGCAGAAATGATGAAGGGCTTTAATGTCACGAGGAATCATGCATTCTTAGCTGTGCATGGGATTTCAAGCAGGTGCATTTACATAGAGGTTTCATATCTCGGTCTCAGAATAAAAATAACTGTATCTTTTGTGTATTTTCAATGGTTGCATAGCAATTGCAAATATACAGTGGGTAGGCCTGTGTGCTAATGAGTGCACTGTGGTTACATCTTAAATGAGTCACACAGTTTTAGGTTTAGTTGTTTGAATGGCTTATCTATTGTAGTGAAGGTGTTGTTCTCTATGAGTACGAAGCCAAGCTATAGCATGCCGGCATGAGAGCTGGAGGTGATTGTAACGCCTCACCAGGCCCAGCAGACAACGGATTTCATAGATGGCTCCTATGCAGCCGAAGAAGCCCATGGCCATGGACAGGGAACCCACGCCGATGAGGATGTAGGAAGCCACCTTCAACGTGTTTGACGACTCCTCTGGAGGAACACAAGCACAAACACACAGGATGGAGTCAACTATTTGGCACACCACAGAACCACACATGCAAAGTGCACACATACAGTACTACCAAGTGACAGTTTATTATGCTACAGCTTTACAGCTAATCTCATAGTGCATGTTTAACACAAACATACATACAACCCTATGGAGCACAGAATACACTGACACATATAATCTTGTCTAATAATGCAAGAGCACTGAGGACCTGATCTCTGCTCTTTTTATTCCACTGCAACCACAGTGCGTGTTTGCAAACAAATCTGGAGCTCAGAGGTTGGCCTACTGCACACACAAGACCATGTTGATACAGCGAGCCAAAAAAAGCTTCACAGAACAAAGCTTCCATGTTGAATTCGGAACATTCTAATGCTTCTCTCCCCTAAAGGATCATTTTAATAGTCCACCAGAAAGAGCTGGACCAAGACAAGGCAATGTGGGGAGAGATGAATTGATTTCCCTCTTTGGTATGTAGAGCGGGAGAGATCCAGGAGAAAGGGGGTGGGAACTGGAACGGAAGATTGGACGGTTGGAGAGGAGATAAACTGGAGCCATTATGTGGCTGTGTTTTATCTGGGCTGGAGAAGCTCCAGAGAGCAAGAGCTTGGTCTGCAGATGAAGCCTGGATCTGGGCTCTGTGATATGGCTCCAACTCCCAGAGATTCCTGGTTCAAGCAAACCAGCCAGCGCCATCGGATAACTCACCCCCGACCATTGGTGGAGAAGCTGACAGCCACAGCAGCTGATCCACCACTGCTCCACGAATACAATGCAATGTCGCTTCAAAGCCTTGGCTTGCTCACGACGACGCTGAATAGACGTAGTTATTCCAAATCCCTGTGTCATATTATCTGTTGATTCTCCATGCAGAAATCATGAGATAAACCCTGACAGATGGACAATATGAATGAATAATTCCACATGAAAACTTGTAGCCTTTCCAAGTAGAACTCCACTGTATAAGTTTGTATGACTGTATATGTACACCCAGCCAAGCAGCCGACATGAAGACACGTGTATGTACGCCCCTGCTTCTATATGGGTTACAAGAACGACACACTCCTATGTCATGGTGGTTTGAGAGTAATTGAAAGCTAAAAGGTTGATTGGGCCCTCCACCTTTTTTAAGTAGAGAGCAGGCACCATATAGAGTGTGTGTATGTGGCTGTAGGGTAGCATTTAAAGAGGGGCAGAGAAACATATGATCTATATTCAGCACTCCCTTGCAGCGCGTTACACCATTTCAGTCTGTCGCTCTGTCTTTTACACACACACACACACACGCACACACACACACACACACACACACACACAGAGAGACAGCCTGCGTCAGCAACAGCCACAGCAGAGAATATCCACTTGGTTCCTTAGAAATAGGCATCAGATAGAGACTTTGGGGACGTGTGCAATGCTTAGTGTACCAAACGTCTCACCACTAACAGAGATTCACTCTAGAGATAAAGAGCAGCAGCAACACAAGTCTTAGTTTTGCAAGACTTAAGACATGTGAGGGACTGCTGTGGCTCTAGTCACGGACAAAAAAAATCAATATCTGTGGCAGAGATAGAGCAGAGAAAACAGTGAAGCAAAAAGTTTAATTGTGGGAACTAAAACCGTGATAGATGTTTGTACACATTTCCCCTGCAGCCCTACGCTTAACTCAACACTTCCCAATAAAAATATACACCCTGGGGTTGGAGGAAACACTATGCAACACTGATGCAATCTCAAAACAAATTCTGAACATGGGCTAGGATAATGCCTAATAGGAATAGTTCCTTGCCAGGAACAGTAATATTCCTGGCAAGTTAATAGCAATGCATCCATTCTTTTTGATTGACATACATACATACTGAAGGGAAATCGGCAGCACTGACTTTTACATTTTAGCTCTTTTCAAAACTCAAACAAGCGTTTTTTTCTCAGACTCTCCACCAGGTGTATCCAAATTGCAGAGCAACAGATACTTACAAGCCCTCCTCTGTTGGGCTAGCATCTGTGTGTCTTCTGTGGTAATGCTAAAACATAGCTTTCTCCTGAAGTCAGCATGTGTTTGCCTGGTTACTGCGCTGCTCTGTCTTGTACTATGGCAAGTTTCCATCTAGGTCTCTGCTGGATATTCCAAAATAGTTCCTCGGGTGGTTTCCACGGAAATTTCCATTTAAAGAGGCAAGAATCATGGTGCCCTTTAAGAAAGTTGCTGAGGGAGGAGGGAGGACTGTTTGGTATTGCAGGTCCTTCTGTAAACACGGCCAGAGCCACACATTCATAGTCTGTGTACAGTGGGAGAAAATTAATGCCTGACATTATATACAGATTTAAGTTGTAAACATAACTAGATCAACGTTGAGCTGAATTTCTAAAGTTAAAGGTTCCGATGAAATATGATTTTCCAACCTGGTACTCTGTTTGGAACATTGGAAAAAGCTTCAGAATTGTTCTGCAGCATACCTCCACATTGTGCTTTGGCGCACTCCCCAGCTCATAGACCTCCTCTCCAAGGCCTAGTTTTGTTTAAACACAAGGCAAGCTGTGTTTTGGCAAGTGCCAGCATGATAAACCCAAGATGCCATGTCACATTGGTAAACTATTAACAGCGCTGCACTGATAGAGAGGAGAGTATATTGAGGGGAAGGTGACATTTTAACTGAAGAATAGGAGTGAAACCAAAACATTCCAAAAGTCCCCCTGAAGAGGTTGGGACAGCTGCAAAGGGCTCTATTAATATAACTCATAAAGAATGGAAACTGAAAACACTGAGATCCTGTTTTCAGTTATGCTATGGTACAACTTCTGAGGAGAACCCAGAGAGTCAATAAACAAAGCTGCCTGCTGCTTTGGTTTTTGTCTCTCTATGGAGAGTAGCAAGGGAGGCTGGGAATCCATGGACCCATGGAGGAGCTGAGGAGGACCCACCCTGGGTACAGGGAAGAGAAACAGGAGTATAGAAGGTCACCAGGCCCCCATATAGGAAGGGAAATCCTCAGAGTATCAGCGAAGCAGGATCTCAGCTATTTCTGGAGGAGCTGCTGGATTATCACAATAGGACTGGGGCTGGCAGGGATGGCAGAAAGATACTGTACTGCTTTCTATGCTCCAGACGCCCGACCAGCGATAAGCAGACCCGGCTCAGCAGTGACCCTGGAGCGATTCCACTGAGGGCAGTGGCCTTGAGTGCAAAAATATGAGCCAGAGGAAGATAGGACCCAGTATGACGGGTACAGGAAGCAAGGCCAGTTCTGGTCAGTCTTTTGTCAAAACTCCAGTCTTCTCGCAACTCATTAGTCAAAGCAGCATGAACGTTCAGACTAAATATAGACTTCTCCAGCTCTGCTCAGTCCTTAGAGAGGGCCTTGCTCTTCCAGAAACTTCACATACAGAAGGGCTAAACAAATTCAAAGTGTGAACTGGAATTAAAACCAGAGTTATGTGAAAAAAAACACTCCTGTTTAAGAGCAGTAAATCTCATATAGTCATTAAAAACTGCTGTGTTTGACTTCCAAGCATATTAACTTGCCAGATAAGAAATAGAAAGAATTCTTCTTTATAGACTGACGTTGGGAGAACAACTCCACTGCTGCTCTCGGCAACGCTCCATCTGGGCTGAGCATACTGAAAGCATTTATAACGAGATTTATGGTAGTTTGAGTTTCCATCCATGGTTCCCTGTTCTGTTCAGGCAAGGCTGAAACCGGGCTTCATTATACTTTCTGCAGTCTCTTCATTCTAGATAACCTGTGATTTAGTTCATCTGTGACAAAGCTAAAAAATTTGGTTTCTTTATCACACAGTTTCTCCACTGCCTCCTACTCACGCAAGAGGGGTCTAGAAATAGATGTGTAACAACATCTGTGAGGGTGTGAGAATGTGTTGGTGTACCTCTGCAATCTGGGGAGGTGAGAGGTTGTGAACAGGCAAGTTCAAAGTACATCTCAGTAACCCACTGCTGGGAAGTAAGCTGCTATTTTCAAACATAAGATGAAACACTTGAGATGCCTTGATACTCGTGTTTACAGTGAGAGCCTGTCACCTCCTGTCACTGACCCAATACCCTTTCACTGTGGATGTGTGTGTATGTCTAAACAGAATGCTACTTTCGAATGGTTGAGGAAGTCATCAGCTTTCGGTTCCGAGTCAGATTTTTGGTGCTTTTGCTGCGAACATCCCTCTGATTTTATTGCCTGCTTCCCTTGGGTCCGTGGGAATGAGGCCAACAAGATGAAATCCACATAAGCTGCACAGAGCAGGCCTGGGGTTTTAGGATTTGACAAGCACACTCGCCAATCTCTATTTTCACTTTGCTCTGTGCTCAGAACAGCTGAACTTACATGGGTCAAAAAATGCTGAATGTTTGCTGACGTGAGCGTTTCACTGTAGGACGTGGCAGAAGGACTCTGTAGGTGTGTGTGTGTGTGCATGTATGTGTGTGTGTGTGTCATATCACTTACGTAGAACAGCAATGAAACTCTGATTATCAAGGAGAACCCACAGCCCAAAGCCCATGATCAGTGCTCCAAAGATCTGTGGACAACAAATTGAAAAGAGTCAGATAACAGGCTTGAGGATGTAAGGCAGACATGCAAGAGATAAAACAAAGGGTTTGTGTTGGTGTGTCTTAAAGAGAAGGCTGTATGTTTGCTTCCCCACTCTTTCACATCTGGGACTAATCAGATCCTCTCCCTTCTCTCTGTCTCTCTGTCTCTCTCAATCTCTCACAGCTAATTGAGGGAGGAAAGAGGATGTGGATGAGGATCAAGAGATCCACTTTGCTGGCAATTAAACACATGCCATCAACAGTTATATTCACTGAAGATCTACCAGTCATACTCAGTCCACAATCACCCATTTAAAACAGCAAACTGAGCAGTGTAACTAAGGATCAAGGGGTCAAGATCAGCAGCAGCAGCAGAAACAAGAAGAATCATCACTTCTGGACCGGAACACTCTGGCAGTAGTTTTACCCCTAATACCCTTGTAATGAGGTTAAGAAGCTCCGAACTCCTGTGTAATTAAGAGGGTACTTGTTTAGGAGACGTGGGGCGCTGTAGTGGGGGCTAAATCCATAGATGAGAGGGTCTGTTGATTCACCAGCTTCCCCCTTGAACCCCCACTCCCCCACCCCACAGTGGTAATTAGAGCCCTGGTTAAGAGCTGTTCATTTGGAGGGACTGTTGAGCTCCTGGCAGCCATCATTAGCCCACCACTTCCTGGCTGCCCCTAGCCTCCACTAGTCTCCTCTATATCCACACACTGACACAGACACACACGCTTCCTATTAGACACCAGTCGAGTCAATGTTCACATCAAAAGGTCTGTGTCAGGTTTATAGCTGGAGACTCACTGGAAAGGTCCGGACATCCTTGGTGCAGAGTTTAAAGAGAGGAGCAGTTGAGTCAGTTTTAGGAGAGTCTGGGGTTTTATCAACCCCTGGACCTTATGTTGTGGCTGGTGTGAGACAGGAGGCAACAAATAGAAACCATCTGCTCTTTCTCAGACCTGGCTGTGCTGCGGTACACCGTAAAGCCTCTTCCCCAGGTAGAGCCACAGGTGACATTTCCCTATGTATCTCCGCTAATCTCTGGTTCTATTTGAATAAGGAGGCCTATTCAAATAACAGCCAACAGCTGAGAGGCACAAAGAACACATCTACATATTTCTATCTTAGATCAACAGTGCTGCAGAGTGAAAGTCCTGTGATGTGGGTCAGACGGTGCGAGCTGTGCCTCTCTAATTACTGCAGCATGGCTACTAAGTAGTGATGAAGGAATGTGGCCACTTACAAAGAAGAGGAGGTTGAAGAGGAAGAGGAAGTACTTGGTGGCTGTGATGCATCCCTTCCCCATGGTTGCTCTTCTGGAAGAGAGACATACACAAATGTTATTGGTTAAATTGAACAATAGATGGTGGTACAGTATATCACAATATAGTGTGGCAAACAGATAAAGTACAGCAGTCCAGAAAGATAGATAAATAGATAGACAGATAGATAGATAGATAGATAGATAGATAGATAGATAGATAGATAGATAGATAGAGAACAGGGAGAGAGAAAGAGAAAATAAGAGATGCCTTCAGATATTTAAACTACGCAATAGGGGTATTGATTAAACAGAGCTTTAATCTTCAAAGCAGCAACAACATCGGCCTAATTCATTTTCAACAGGCATGTTTCTCCAGTCACAAACATCCCAACATACACTAATCCCCACTTTTGCATGACAACAACTGGCTTGTTTTCTTAGGATATTATGTTATATGCCAGTATTCCATGCGTATGAGAACCAGCTTGTTAACAAAGCCAGTTTGGTCCTGACAAACAAGAGGAACCACCCTGGTGAGACAAATTGGAAAGAAGACCACTTCAAAGAGAACAACGGAGAAGTCATGATGACTGTGTGGTCAGCATTAGAGACCATGTGGTCAAGTATGCAATTGTCATCACAAGCAGAAGGAAACCAGCCCTATTACAACTGCGTTTACTGACAACACCAGGCCTGTAGCAATGAAACAAAGTGTTTAACAGCCAACTTTATGAAGCATGTCAAGCCTATAAATGAGAGCATATACGCCAAAATCAACAGGTCTGGCTGATGTCATACGACCACATAACACAATAATGTTGTGAATCAGACACTCGTGACAAGTTGAGAACAGTAGCCGTCAGTTTTTACTTGGGGCGTGTTACAGCAACAGATGCCAGTCACACCAACAGATGTCAACATTGTTTTGCTATGATCAGTTTACCTCTCAAACTCATCCACAGGTGTGATGCACACAAAACGCCTATGCACCCACATACGCACCTACAGGAGTACACAAACACACGCCTACAAACATGGCTAGGTGCCATGAACAGACGTAACAGTGAGAAACAATTTCCTGTGAGAACCACCTGCATAGGCCCGCTGCACACACAGGAACTCGGGTTCTGAAGCTCTCCGGCAACATGATTCAGCCTGTGCTCCAGAAAACCCAAGAAAATATTTACCACCACCAGACCTTTTCCTACAGTGAAAGCACTGAAAATATAACCAGCCATTGTGGTTATTTGAAGAGTCTGAAAATATCCTATGAGGACAACTCCCCATGTATCAGATGACAAGCTGTTCTCCAAGCCTCCTTTCCACATCCAAACTGTAAGTTCTTCCTGAATGCACATTGTGATATCCTAGGCTTGTAACGATGTGCATTTGAACAGTTCTATTCCAAAATGCATAAATATATTGATTTTGGAAAATAAATTATTACCTGAAGTTCATCATTTAATTTCTCTAAAATATAGAGGATCCAGTCTGTAGTGTTAAATTTGATCAACCAAGGATTTAAAATACCTACTATCATTTAAAAAGGTCCCATAACTTTCACTGTTTTGTGCTATGATTGTAAGAGTAGGTGTCAATTTTTTCTAGTGATGAATATCTCATTTTGGAACAAAACTGTACACATGCTCATGGCACAGCATATGAGTGTTGCGCAAGGCATTGTAGGTGTGCAAGAACTTTTTATCTTTTTGTACAGTGTTGGGAAATTTACTTGAACTATTTCATGACGGCCAAAGTGGATAAGTCAGAATATCAACTTCTCTGCAGAGTAATGTCTTGTATTACCCGTTATATTACTTTTAAGTTACTTTCAAAGTAAGTTGTATATCTGTGTATTCACCAAAGCGAAAAGTTAAGCAGAATGATGTCACAGATGCTATCTCTCTTCAATGCTTCTTGACAGGAACAGGAAATTGTTGAAGTTACACCATAATTACAAGACATGAGTTAACAGCTCTGCTGTACAACACTCTTCTGAATGTGATAACATGCCATTTACTTGCCAGTTTTTTAAAACAATGTGTTATATTACCAGGTTACTCAATAGAGTGTACTGTAACACACTGTTACAGTAATAAGGTCTCCACAACACTGGTTATAAAGACATTCAGTTTTCTATCTTCCCAGTTAGATTAATTAGTCAGTAAGCAGCAGGATGAATAAAGCACAAAAAGCTGAGGACAGACCAAGTAATAGCAGTGGCATTGCTGGGAACATCAATTAGACAGTACTCCCTGATGCACATTAATTAACTGTAGTTAACATATGACCTGTGCCCATCCCTTCCACTGTTCCCTGTCCTCACTCCCAAATACTATGATCAATTCTGCATCTACCAAGATGATCGACTTACAAATCTCAAACAGAGATCAGACACATGGACAAACATGAATGATACTGTAGTACCTTACATGCCTGGCTAGGTTTACGCTACATGTGGACCACACGTTCTGTAGTCTAGGTCTATCAAATGAGGGCTGACTCTTAGTATCAGTGTTACTAACCAACTTAATTAGGCTATTAATGGTACCAGATAACCTAAACACCAATACAATGCCATGTTTACAACATTTAACCCAGTAAAAAGCCTAAACCACATAGCAAATACCCCTACAAAGTAGATAATCTTTAAAGGAGATTGTTGGTCTTTATGTGTAGATGGTGAGCAGCAGTGCAGATTTAAGCAGGCTTAGTTATGAGTACCATTGTTTGTTGACTGAGCCCAGTTCATCTGAAAACAATTCCTAACAATGCCCCAATGCTATTTGGTATATTTTTCAAACAGTAACTTAAATAGGTTAACAGGCCTGTGTTCTGAAGAGAAGTGGCCAGTTGACCATATGCTACTGCTTGAGGTTCACAGCAATGCCAAGCCAAACCATGAATTCACTCAGATTTAGTCTAGAACTTCCATGCAAGCAGACAGACTGAGCAGACAAATAGTGGGGCCATTTCATAGCATTGTCTTTGTTGTCAGCCTGCCTGAGCAAGCCTAATCCCACTGTACTCACTGAAAGTGAATGACAAATCTGTTCCTAAGTTAAAAAAAAAATAAGGCTGGAAACTGCAATGGAAATTGTAAACAGTGCCAAACAGCAATTGCAAGGAACTGTACTGTTATGACCCTGTTCAACGGGTAGTATCCATAATCCTGCCATAACCAAAATCAAAAGAGAATGTGGTTTATCTGACGTCTGAAATGGGATAGGAGAAAAACGCTAGACCAAGCTAAAGTCCTCTAGCTTAGGATGCAATGAACACGTTCATAAAAGAACTGACTTGCCCTTAGAAAACTGCAAATGAGTCACCTGGACCAAATTCCATTACCTCATACGACATTTTTTTTCCTTCCTTGCCCCATTTCCCTCCCCATGGTTTGTCATGAGGTGCATTAACTATCACATGGTGTTCAGTGGGTACTCAGATGGGTGGTCCAATGAAATCAGTGTTGGTTTATTATACAAAGAGCCAGTTTAGATGTATGGGGTAAAGACAGGATTATGAGGACAGCATGTGGTGGGTGGCATCAACTGTGCCAGTAATGCATCCAGGACGGATCAACCACAGACCTATTGTACCCAAAAAGGCAGGCAATGTGCCAAACTCCATCTACCACCTCCTTCATTCTGATACGATATGACCCATTTACACATCTGTGAGTCCATTACGCTAAGTTACACCATCCTGGTACTAAAGCCCTTAATAGCATGATAAATTCCTGCTTAAGCATCTGCAACAATGCAGCTTGACCTTATAGAGACATGTAGCTCAGGGGCTATGGTGGCAATTCCATGACAAAACTCACAAGAATAAGTGTGAACTTGCGAGCAAGCAAGAGGACTGCCCACGCAAGGAAATGGCCCCACTCTACACGCATGAACCTCCAGTGGGAACTTTGTCTTTGTGAACAATACTGCAGCTTGCAATCAGAAATCCATATTTGAGCACACGCACAACCTGAAGGTGCAAGCAAAGTTCATTCCCCCCACACACAATTACTCTGCTCTCCAAAGCCTTTCTTTCTGTGCTCAAGTACAAGAGGACGAACTGTCACAACTTTGCAAGAACTGGAACCCTGATGAAGGCACGATGCCGAAACGTGTTGGTTTTCACTGCATCAATTACAGTTTTTTTGAAGAGCATCCATCGGCCTCCAAGAGTAGCTGATTTTTTTTCCATTTTTTCTGTGCTCCAGTTACATTTAGTTTGGACAGTCAGGGGCAGGCTCAGGCCTGGGCCTATAAAATCCACCACCATTGTCCGAAACTGTTGTGATTGGCAGTCTGTTACCCTCTGAGGCAGAAAAAATGGCAGCGCCCTTCTAGAACAGAGGTTATGAAAGCCCTGAGAGACAATTGAAAAAAAAAAAACTGGGATTCTCTTGGGGGATCCAATAATCTAAGTTACGTCTAATTTTGTTTCTCCTGTGTGATAACTGGATCCCCAAAGAAAATCTCCTTTTTTTTCTTCTGTTGCCTCTCAGGGCTTCCATACATGAGCCACTGCTTACAACAAAAAAACACCTGCCTGCTTCTACCCCTCCATTCTTTATCTTCATTTTAATCTGCATTGAAGGTGTTGGCCAATGAACCAACCAATGAAATTTATGGATACAATGACCCAGCACTACGTGATCCTATAAAAAACAAGGCTTGGAGGGCAGATAAAAGTAATTGTGTGTGGGGAATGAACTTTTCTTGCTCCTTCGGGTTGTGTGTGTGTGTGCTCAGATATGGATTTCTCAACTATCTTATTCTTGGGAGTAAATGCCACCATAGAAGAAGCTTACAGACATTTTCCTGTCAAGATACATAGATCATTTTGTCCCAAAGAAGCTCCTATTGATATGTTTGTTATCAGATGATTTTGTAGATTAATTACATCACGGTCTGTACTGTAGGAGTGGGCAGTGAACCCATTGATGAAAGCAGTCATGCTCATACATTCTCCATTTAACTATTTCTCATTTTGCTGCTGCGGGACCCCCTGAAACCCTTCAAGAACCCCTGGAGGTCCCCAGATCTCACTTTGGGAACCACTGACAGACATATCCTACTTGAAGATTTTCATCACAACAGTTAGTTTTAGTTTAGTTTTTGCTTTGGAGTTTCTTTGATGACCACAAACAGAAAT
Source organism: Centroberyx gerrardi (assembly GCF_048128805.1). Taxonomy (NCBI): domain Eukaryota; kingdom Metazoa; phylum Chordata; class Actinopteri; order Beryciformes; family Berycidae; genus Centroberyx; species Centroberyx gerrardi. The sequence continues at coordinate 12,420,265 of NC_136000.1, read as the reverse complement.
AGCTAGTTCAGCCACATAGTCTGTAAAAAAAAAACCCACCAACCCTTTAACGTTACATGAATACACAACACAGCGGCGTTAACAGATAATTCACACAAAACGTTAAGACATGTGACCAGACAGCTTGCTACAAACTGAACACTTTTCTATTAAATTATCCCCCTTGAACATACATGGTGACAGTTGACTAGTGACCGTTAACGTTAATGTAACTGAGCTTTAGCTGGCTCATTCAAATGTCTACTGTACAAAACGCACTGCTAGTAACTAAGGGCAACACACTTCGAATAATCATTAGCTAGGTTACCTGTAAAGTGCCTTCCCTTCAACAGCCTGCACAGTAACCGTTGGTGTATTTAAGGTTAACTTGGGAGAAAATTTAACCAGAACGAGTGGTTTTAGGCTAGCTAGAAAGTTTTCCAAAGCCAGGAGACGGCGGCTACCACAGCAAGTTGACATCCACGCGTAATCTTTCGGTTATTACTAACTAGGTACAAGTGAAAAATGATCAATACTCACGTTTTTTTTCCTCCAAAAAGTATGTTGTGAGAACAGTTGGCTTAAGGGGGGACTGACCGTCTTCTGTCTTGTTGTGCGTCTGACTGAGCCGCTGTCTGCCTCCGCTAGTGAGAAACAAGATGTGTGTGTGTGCGCAGTGTGTGTGTGTGGTGGGTGAGTGAATGAGTGAGTGTGTGTGTGCCTGGGAAAGTGTTCACACCCCCACCGTGCGGCAGACAGGGGTTACTTCATTAACTCTTTCCTGTCCACTCCAAAAAAATAAATAAATAAATAAATAAAAAAACACAGAATTGCACTCATTTGTGTTTTTGTGCAATTTAAGACAACCGGTTTCGCTTACGTCTATGTCAAAGCAGTTCAGGAAATATATATATGTTACTGGGTCAATAGGGCAAAATGCATTACACCCCATCCTGCAAGATGCATTGAAAGTTGTTCGAAAAAAAATATTGTTCCCACCATGACTACAAAAACAAACCACGATTCAATATATTAAGCGGGAAGTACGGGAAGAATGCATACAGGGCCACATGGGAGCTTTTTGCCCATAAACAACCCTAACCACACACATTTCCTGCCTAATCTCCCTTTTCACCATTTGCCCAGTGTGTGTGTGTGTGTGTGTGTGTGTGTGTGTGTGTGTGTGTGTCAGAGAGCGATATGGGATGGGACAAGTCTTTCAGGTAGAGTGATTGGAAGTGAACCTTTGCATGCAGCAGACCTAAAGGTGATCATGTCATGACACCCAAACAGAAAACAGTAAACAATGGGTGAGATAGATTACATAACAGCTCTCTAGTTTCTATCTGTTGAGATTTGTCAGGGAGTAAATATCAGTTGTAGGTGCTGTGCTGTGGAGTGATATGTGGTTTGTTGCATTCATCTATAAGTTTAGCTGAAGGCTCTCTACTTTCAAAGTTACTTAAGGTAGGTTGAGGGCATCCTGTTCTGGGCTGCTCTAGGCTAGGGCTGTCAGCTACCACGTGTATGAGTGTTTGCATGCATGTGTTCACCGGTGTATGCCTGGGCCTAAGAGTGAAAATCTCAAAATACTCATAGAGAGGACTACAGTGGATTGATATATGTTTGGATCTAGTGGAGAGCTCTTCTCATCCTTATGCTTATTATGTTATCATTGTGTGAACATTTTTGGTTTCATGTTAGAAGCATTAGATGAATACATTATTACCCTAGTGGAAATTTGAGGTTGATACAACTTACAACAGAACTCATGACTGTACTTTAAAACATCTTTTCCAGGTGAAATTATGAAGGGGACAGCAGCTTATTGTCCAGAATTACGAATTCATCACCCCTTGTCATTAATTGAAAATGCATGTTGTGCATCTTGCATGTGTAGTGTGTGTGCCTCTGTGTGTTACGCTTGATAAACCCCTTTGATAAACCTCATATGAAGTATCCTTACATTGCCATTACACTTGGCATGATTTCAGGCATGTGCTGCAGTTTCTGGCATGGCGCTGTTGGCAGGAAGAGCGTATATTTCTAGCAGAAAGCACAACAAATAAATAATTCATTGCATCACTTTTGGAGTCTCCAAAATAAACAATAGTATTCTTTATTTCAAACTAAATGATGGAAATCCATAACAATTCCTTTTTGAGGTACAATATAGCACATATATACATAAAAACACTTTGATGCTACAGCTTGAAACAAATTGACCTGGTATGTTATTCACAACAGTACAATATAGGTTGGATCCTAATGAGAGGGAATGAATAGCTTAACCTACCATTCCTCTAATTTTTTAACGAGACATGACTTACTAGTGTAATATCGTACTAATTTGGTCAACTCCTAGTATTACTCCTTTTCATCAATGCTAAACCAGAAATGTGCAAAAGATCAAAGTACGGCAGAGAACTGGGAGGATGCTAGAGTCATTTCTTTGCCTCCCTTCTTCTGCCTGTCCCCCATAGCAGAACTGCCCATCTCTCCTAAAATAACCTGCTCCTCAGTCCTTTGAACATTTCACGAGGCTGATGATTTGAGGCCTCACGTATCGACGGAAATGGAATGATATTTTTCTTGAACTCCATAATTACCATGCTGCTGAGGGCAGAGCAGTAGGTTGGGGCACACAATGTCAGTCAGGAAAGCTGCGTCTAATTAAACACTGCAAAAAGGATAATTACTACTTTACCGGAGCATGGGAGACCTCACCCATGTTTCGCATTCCCTATCTGCATTGAACGCTCACCCGGGCAACAGGCACATGTGCCTTCAGCGCTGGACTAACTGAACCACAAACCCACAACTACTCTGAGCACAGGACTACTCCCTTCTAGGGCAGGACTCAACATGGTCATTTGCAACAATATGGACCACCTTTGTAGGAGACCTGTGTTCTCTGTCCAACTCGTAATGACGTTTCAAGTTAAGTAACAACATGAGCGAACTGTCTGTAGAATGCCTTTTTGACTGGCCTTGTACTAAAGGATTTGAGTTGCAGAGAGCAAAGTTGGCAAAATGGCATTTGTTGGCAAGGATCTAAAACACGGAGCTGGAACGTCAGGTACCTGAGAACGTGTCCGGGCATTGGGAGGTAGAGAGAACGTATTAATACAGAGGAAAGGACTGGTGCCGACAGTGGATGAACACTGTCACTGTCAGGTTTTGGGTAAAGTCTGTTTTTAACCACATATACTTTCACTCTGTGATACACAAATAACTTTTTCCTTTTTAAGCTCAGCTATGTCTGCTTCCATTTTTGGCTAAAACATCCATTCACCACCGTTACATTTAGATGTTTATCAACATTGCATACTAATTACAGTGTTGTGAGGGGGTTTGCTACTAAGTTCTCTATATTTCGGTTTACAGCAGATTATATTGCATGCAGAATGTGATGTCAAAACACAAATGTCACTTCAATAAGTACAAATAAGAGACTCCAGACACAATCAATTAATAAAAGAATTTCCAAGAGAAAGATTAACCTTTGAAAACCATTTAACTAATAATAAACAAGTTCCCTGTTCTGTTCACGAGAACACCGAATGGTGGTAAATACTTTTATTTACATATGTACAAGAAATAGGATGCAGTGTTAATGACTGTTCTTTTAAGTAGTTTTAAGGCAAGACTAAGGATATGTTGTATGTAAAAAACTGTGCTACATCACTAATGAGGAACCAGCTTAAGTTCACACTCACATGCTCGGCTTTTGTGACATTAGCTTACAGTTAAGGTCAGAATTAACAACTTTCTGTAAGATCACGCAGGCAACAGTCTCGCCTGCCAGTGCACACACAGCTTCATATAAGGAGAGAGCAATTTGCCTCTTTTGTATGAGTCGGTGCACACACCTATCTATCAAAATTACATATAATCATCTCTTCAGTGTAAATAATCTGTACAAAATAATTCTTATTCACTTTGGTAGAACCTCTTGACTGATACTCCGAGAATATAAAAGTCAGTTGTCCCTGAAAAAGGTTTAGATTCTGTGCTGCTTACTGGGTAGTTTAGATCTGAATTTGATTGATGCGGGTGGTTGAGAATAAAAACTGACCTTCAGGAGTTCCCTCAGTGTGCTGACTAAGGAAGCTGTCAGCAGTATAAGACAAAATATTGTCACTCATCCACATTTTAGCTTATCTGATCGCACCTGAATCCTCCTCCCTCTTGTCTAAATTTCAGATACACCAAGCATGGTCGATGCTTTTCCATTCAGTGTGTTCACTGCAGCGCTGGAAGAGAAGCATGCGAGAGCACAGATATTCAGGCTTCACTTTAGCACACATAGTATGAATTAACATCAACAGCGTCAAAGAGGAAACTATTTAAAGCACAAACTCTTGGTCCTTGAGTGTGATGTAAGAAGCCGTGTTAAGATGGAACTTTTTATCAGACAGATCACACTAAATACTGAATCTGGAAAAAAATACTCCTGTAGCTGTACATGAACAACACAGTCTAGTGTTTCAAATTACTCTGTACATATCGAATCACATGACTAGGAGCTACAAGGACACACTGTACTACAGACTGCTATCCCCTTCTTTACAATAACAGCACTCAGAACTGCACATAGAAGTAGTGTGTCTCGAGAGGGGCTTGATCTCACAGCCCACCGAAAAAGTAATTTCACTACGAGGTCATTTCTCATTCTTGTAGAGTCTGGGTTGTGAGACTGTGCCCATCTGTTGAATACATGGAAGGGGGCAGGGTGCACCCAGTGGAAAAGCAATGCTCCAAGCCCCCATAAAACAAGATTCCAAACCTTCTGACCCCACACTTTGCGACCTGTGCTCAACTGTCCCCTCCCTGGCAATAGCATGCAGGCAGCTCAGATCTTCTTCGGCCTGCGGCCCAGGTGGTAGTAGTAGACCAGGGTGACGACCAGGAAGAGCACTCGACTCAGGAGCAGCAGGACGGCAGCGTTCGGCATGGTGCCGATCTCCACCAGGGTGATGGATGTCACTGAAACCACAGAGCAACACATATTACAATTCACTGTCTCTGTAAATGGTAAAATGTCCAGGGTTTTCCTTCAGTTATTAACCTTTGGAGAATGGTTTAAAATACAGGGTTCCCACACCTTTTCACTGATGTAATTCCAAAACGTTTCCATGACTCCTTTTCAAATTTCCATGACCAAATTTTAATGAGACTGAACTAAAAAGAAACAATCAGCCACACTAACTTTAAGCATTAGCTTGCTTTTCCACATTAAAAATCATATTATTTTAACTCAACAATATTTTCCTCCAACAGGGAGGTCTAGACTGTTTCGGAGCCAGCCACAGTATTCAAGAAAAACAATCACTAAGTTTTATAGTTTTTATAGTTTTATAGTTTGTCATAACTTCTCCAGGCCCTGAAAAAAACAATTTTAAAATGTCATGACTTTTCCAGGTTTTCCAGGAGTGTGCAAACCCAAATATAATGCAGGGCTGTGGTTCCACATACTGACCACAAGATGGCAGTATTAACACATGAATTAGTAACATTCTCTGGTTAGAGACTGGGAAGGATCGGATATAACTGGAGTATATAAATCAACACAAAGGAAATATAAATTGTCTCCATTGTTTAGTGCCATCTCTCTGATTGTTTAAGGTAAAAACAGGGATCTCTGAAGCTCCGATTGTAATAGGGATAGAGGGGCAACCGAGCCTAGAACTGGTAGAGAATCAAGATTTAGTCACCTAGAAACTGGACAGCAAAGTAGCAGGCTTCACTGAGCAGAGTCCACTGGATGATGACCTTCTCGGCTGTGTAGAGACCATTCCACATGATGAGGGCCAGGCCTGGAAACCGTCGGGGTTGAGGGAAATGAAAGGTTCAGGGGCATGGGAAGGAAAATAGAGAGAAAAAGATGAAGCTCAGGAAAGAAGACTCCTACATGCCCAAGAACATTTCCCTCATCAGAACCAATGTGAGAGCAATTATTCTCGTAGCTGCACTCACACTGTGATCTGTGTGCTGCCATGTACACAGTAATAATTGGAATATTGATTTTGTTAATTGCTCTGAGTCATTGATTCTGATAAGAGGTTGTGCTCAATGATTTTTTTCCCCCATCATCCTTCTAGGTTGATTTTCCTGTGTTTTGCTCCCACCCACACACACATAACCTATCTAGGCTATGGGAACGGGTGGGGGTGGGCTGAAGGGTGGGAGGGCTGAGGGACTGTATCCTCTCCCTGCCAGGTTCCATCTGTGTGGGAGATGAGACCCCATCCTCCTCCCTCTTTACCTTTTCCTGTCTTGTAAGACATCACCCTATCCTCTTGCTAATCCCCATAGTCCTGCTGACATTTACAATAAAGGGGCCCATCTCTTGTCAGCCACACGAGATTGGAAGCTGGTTTTGCTAGATTCATGCGCCTTACTCCACAGTGCCATGCTATTAAGGGTTTATCTCTCCTTTGGCATTACAGTATTCCCTGTATCATACAGGGGGCCGTAAAGATTTGTTCAGATTTATAAGGATTTTATGCATATTATGTATTAGAATGTGTGGGTTCGCCTCAGTTCTTCCCAAAAACCTCTGGTGAAGCCAGAGGAGAAAAAGGCATGACATGTGCATGACATATTTTGTGCTAACAATGGGGCCGCCCCCTTTCCTCCTCCAGACCCCCTCTACATGCCAGGCCTATGTAAATTTAGCAACGTGGAGGGAGGCGCTGACAGTAACAGTTCTGTTGTGCTCTAACTATGCTGAAAGTGAGAACCTGGCAAACTTTCCTGAATGCATGATGGGCCTTTGCACTCTCCCTTTTTTCTTTCCCTAGCCAACACTTATTTTCCCATCAGCGAGGAACCTGAGTGCTGCCTGCCTCGCTGTACACAGTCACCTCGTCCCTCTTCACAGGCCCATCACAAACCCCGTAACTACTGACTGATTGACTGACTCACTGACTTGCCTGACTGCCTTGTCTCAGACTAAGGCCATTAAAATAATCACTTACATCTCCAATATAATTTCTCCGTGAGAGGGAGCAGAGCACTGGGGCAATAATTACCGAGTTCATTTATGAGCATCTATTGTCTGCTGCCGATGGCATGGCAGTGGAGAGGAAAAAAGCTCAGTTTAATGTGTGATTAAGTGAGTTAGCAGCGAAATTTTAATGTAGAGTAATATATTGCCTCCTCTCAGAGTTCCAGGCCAACCCACACACACTGGTCTGCCATCCCCCACTGCGTTCCCATAGGACTTAGAAGTGATATACAGTATGGGGGCACAGCAACAGTGGCTACTGGAATTACTGCTGTCAAACACTCTGGAGGATTGGTCTCTGTGCCCCTGTGGTGCTCTCATACTGAACTCTAGATACGTAAAACTGATTCAGATTGAATTGAATTCTTTATGGAGCCTTCAGGCGTACAGCTAGAGCAAAGAGACAGCTTTCTGTACATTTTCTGAGTACTTATGTGCGAATTATAACGAATACATTTGATTGCATGACTGGGAGAGAGCGTGTGCAGTACCAGAGCATATATTTTTAGCATGCATATAAATAAATACTGTATATTGCAAGTGTGTATGTCAGCAGAGACAGAGTAGCTGTACTGCAGCTTTGCATGAGGGAGCATGAATTGCGGCATGCATTTATGTGCCTGTCTTTGTTGTTATGCGTCTTAGCGCTGGAAGACTCACTGAGCAGTGCTCCTCCATAAAGGCGGATGGAGATGCTCGTTGTGGAGAGCTCCTCCTCAAAAACGACCTCATAGAGCTGGTTGGGAAACACCAGGGCCTGTGTAGGAAGACAAAAGCACAACACAACTCTGTCATATCAGCACAGCGGCATTCTGTTCTCCCCAAATGCCCAGAAAACTGTTGTTGTGCCTCCAAAATACAGCAGCATTGACGGAGGACAACGTCTTCCTGTTTGCCAGTTGGCATGGCTGTGTGTGCCGCTCTACACTGAGGATATTGAGCCTCAAGGTGGTCAGGCAGACAAAGACTGAGCTGTTCCTCCAGATGTCCTTCACTGATAAGTTAGAAAGAGTCTATAGTGACACAGTGCTTGGCCTACATAACATAATTTCCATATATAGAGAGGATGCCCTTTCCTGAACTTCCTAAAAGGAGTGCTTTTTGTCCTTCATAATTGTACCAAATCTTATACGGACAGTGATTTTGTAAAATGGATGAAAGACTTTTGTGATGAAAAATTCATAGAGGCCACTAAGGTTTGGATCATGAATGTGAAACTAATTCGTTTTGGTGTGTCGATAACTTAAGTAACACTTACCATCAGGGCCATAACTGTGAAAGCCACCGCTGAGATGAGGATCCATACCCTAGAGAGAGAGAGAGAAAACCAATGCTGATGTTCAGAAGTTTAGAAGATGTATAATTCCACTGGAGGTGATAGACAGACGACCTGATGGTCTCTGCTGTGAGCTGTTCTAACTGATATTGAGTGATTGAGCAGCCTGAAATCTTACCTCAGCCCGATAGGCTCACGCACTGAAAACTTGATCTCATTTCCCAGCATCTGACTGATCTGTGAGTGAAAGAGGCAAAGAGAAGAAAGAGAGGGGCAGAGAGAGAATGGGTTATGAGAAATAAAGAGACATTTAATAAAGATCATGTCATTTTCACAGATATTCGTATTTATTTATGACAACCTTTGACTAAACGCCACCTCAATAGACAAACAACACATCACCAAGCGTAAAGCACCCTCCATGGAGGTGTATCTAATGTTTATGACACATCTGTAGCAAGCTATTGGAATGAAAGGCATTAAACATAGCAATAGAGAGAAAGAAAGGGAGGGAGAGTGGCAGAGAAACAGAGTCATTAAAATGTTAATTAGAGACTGTAAATGTGCGCATCTTAATCACCTCCTCTCATTAAGAGGACATGTTAATAACAAGGTCTTCCAGTGTCTTCTGAATTAATAACTACCTACCAACTACTTGGCAGAAAAAAAAAATCTTATTTACCACAAATTAGCTTAATCCTTGCAACACCCACACCAAGTAATACTCAATGTGTCATCCTGAAAGCCTGAAGTAGTTAGAGGGAGAATCTTGACAATTTTAACAATTTGAAAGCCTAGTGTGTCATACAGTGTCATAGTGTCGTTGTTCACTCTAGCTGAGTGCAATAACAGAGTACAGTTACTATTTCATGACATTTTCATAACCACTGTCACACAACAAAAAATCATCATACACCAATATTGACACACATACCAAAGCATTTTCCCTGGTAACATCTGTTGGGCTCAGCATCACTTATCACAGATGATTGAGCAATGGAATGCAAACGACTGGCCACCGGATTTTCTAAAACTGTTCCATGGTGCAGTGACATATTCACATGATCCTCTCACAAACATATAAATATAGCTCTGTTTACAGACCACCCAAACCCACCCTGTGGCTCCACTTCCTTGCTGTGTGATCTTACCAGCGGGGCAGAGATTCATCTAAGACTCTAGTGGTTGGCATGCCTGCAGTGATGCCAGGTCTACATGGCCATGACACAGTGGGAGAGCAAATAAAGCAAGGCCTCTGTACATGGCCAAAGTTAGAGGGCAAAAGCATTTTGGCCTTTTGAACATTTCCGACTCAAAAGCGGGAGGATATGCTTTCATTATAAATTAAACAAGGTTTTCTTCTCCTGTTCCAATCCAATCACATGGGTGATGTAGTTGAATACATGCTACTGTTGCCAGTAGATTCCCTTCAGCCTTGTTCAGTGCAATATCAGCCACTCTGTGCCAACTGGTTATTGAGTTCTGAGCCCGCTATAAATGTAACAGTGAGATCAAACAATCTTGTGCCATAATGAAAATAGATTAAAGTACAAGATTTACAAAAGGTAATCTGTTGTTTTGAGCGTGAAGAGTAGTGTAGTCAGTGTGCTTTTGAGAATGATGGGTCCTTTAAACTTTGATGCTCCCCATAGCTAAGAAGTTCCAAGTGCACAAGGTGATAGCTCGGGAGTTATCTAAAATGGAAAGAGAGAATGTACACTGAATGTATGCATCTTCCTGATATTGAGTTGCAGCCCCTTTTGAACAATCCAATCCAATCTCAATTGTCTCAACTGGCTTCTCTTCATCTTCATTGCCTCCTTTGTGACTTAATATGGCAAATCAATAAGCGATAATAGCTTTTTATCTGGATGCAACTCATCAGTGTACTTCATGAAGAGTTAGTGTCCCTAATATTTTGCACATTCAGTGTATATTTCAGTTATGGGAGAAAAAAGACAAAGAATGAGGAAGGCAACATCAGAACCACTGATGTTGCCTTCTTGGTTGCATGCGAGGGATCTAACTTCAGACCCCTTGGTAAAATTTCAGATTCTGGCTTGGGGACAAACAGGACACATGGGGCAAGGAGGAAAACAAATAAACTGCCCCGGAGAAACCACACATAGGGCAAGTGGAATAAACAAGCCCAGTTTTCTGCATGAACAGATAGTAACGCACAGAGCTGTGAGGTTGAACTCCTTCATGCCAAGCCTTCAGTTCTCATCAACCCCATAACATCAACAATCTCTCTTCATCATTAAACACCTCCTCCCTCAAGAACGCTTCTTGTGTTGCAGACCCGGAATCACTGAAACTAAGACATTGAAGCATGAAAACCACTAAGGCAGGGAGACAGATTCATTTTCTGGCTGGCAGTGTTTGGAGGGAAGTCACTATCAATTTCAAAGTAGTTTCCTGCATGAGGAGCCCGTGAAATGTCACAGTGAATGAAATGGAATGATTCACATGATAGACTAGAACGATTAAGACAGCGGTTTTGCCTTTTACCATTTTCCACCATGTAAATACTATTAAGCACAACATTTGGAACCTTTTCAATAACAATGACATTCCAGATTTCAGATCATGTCATGACAACAATCCTCATGGATTAAACAGAGGTTAAAGTCTGAGTTATTATAAATTCTGACTATAATGATGGGACCCAGTAACACTTAAAAAGGCAAAACGACTGGCTCTTTGCCATTATTCATTTTTTGTTTATGCTATAAGTGTCTCTTATAGCATAAACAGAGCGGCTGGAAAGGAAAGCGTGCATTAGGGCTTTTCATTTGTCATTTGTCACAAGATATCCTCAAACAATCTCACAATTATTTAAGTCTTGGCTGTAAACAGTCAGACTCTGAATAATCGTAACTTATTGTACCTCCAATTACCTCAGGGACATATTGATTCCCAGAGGGCCGAAAGGTCTCATTTGCTCCCTTTCATAGTTCTTTACGAAATATAGTCTACCAGACTCAAGGCAGGGGGTATCATAAAAGATAGGTCAAGACACACTGACTTTTTCCAGCACTAATGAAAGTGACTGGGCTGGACTTGGCCCATGTGCTGTGAGCGGTCGAGGCTGTGAGAGCACCAGGTGGCCAGACTCTCCTGCTGGGTTGGACTGGCATGATTGCTCCTTTCTCTCCAGGAGGCAGCAAGGGCTGTAGCCCTAAACTCCAAGCCTGTTACCACACTGGACTATACATTTACACATGAATATGTGAAGGTGCTGATGCACATGTATGCGCTTGCACATTGCAGCAGCATACACACACACACACACCAATGGACAAGAAGCACATTTAGCACAAGTAGCTTTGTAGCACTCATTTTACAATGTCAAGAAATGGAGGAGGGAAAGATATGGAAAAAACTGCAGTCTTGTTTCAGACCTCTGAATATTTAACTGATGTTTTTTGAGATTCTTAAACATTTCCTCTTGCCCATGGCTGCTGCTAGCTTTGATCTCACAGCAGAACCCTTCAGAAAAGACTCCCTTTGGCCTGAACTCCTAAAAGCTTTAAGATTGAGTGTTACAGACTAGCCCCATTAAATTCCCTGCTAGCACTGGGGCTGATGTGCTTGTACATGAATCTGTCTTGGTTTGTGCATGTCCTGTCTGTGCCAGTTGCGATCATGTGACCAGGTGAATCAGCCTTCCAATGCCATGGTTTCAGGGGTCTGTTTTTGACAGGAACACATAAACATTCATGACTGGCATGAGAAAGCCAAGCCTTAACTGATGGCACAGGGCTGGCTTGGGGAGGAATGGAGGGGAGGGGAGTTGGGAGAGAGGGAGAAACAGGAAAAGGAAGAAATACACAATGCTGTTTGTGGAAAGCTGCTCAATCACAGCTGTTACTGCCTTGCTTTGCCATCAATCACTCAGTCAGCCACGCTCAGCAAACAAAAGGCAACTTTCAGACAGATAGTGTAAATAATGTCCAGGAGAAATATACTCCATTTTCCACAGACCTCAAATTGTTTTCAGCATTTGACTATTTTTCCCATCTACTGGTTGTTATCAGTTGGTGCAGTCAGATTAAATAGATAGTGATCACAATTTCATTGTATATGTCTCCTTGTCTAAACTGGTATGTAATCCTCAGGGAGACAAAACAGCATGGCATCTTATTTCTGAAGGTATGATCACATGCTGTCAGGTGTTGCTTGTTGCTGCATGACCTTCACCAGCGGGTTAGTTAGTGAGGGTGGCACAAGAGGCAAGAGTGGCAATATCCCTGGTACAGTTCCACTCACATAACACCAGGGCAAACACAAAACCTATTCTCTCTCTCACTAAAGTAACAGAAACAGGAACAGTCTTCTTGTCTCTAAGCAGTGAGAGCGGCAGGAAGACAGACAGTCAGCAGGCTGGAAGAGCACTTCCCTCCTTTGTTTACAGCGACCACAGGGATCAAGTCAACCGTTTCCCCTCCAAACCAACTCCTGCTATGCAGCTAACCTTATTGTGAGATCCCATGGGCCTTTTCACCACAAACACTTGTGGCAAGGATAACTTAAACAACTCAAGAATAACAACACATTGTAGGAGAACAAAAGAACAAGAGCAACAATTTAATGTAATTTCTCAAATACGTCAGTATCACAATTAAATAGGGAAACACGCTCTGTTCATATCAGCACGTACAATAGATTCATAGATTACCTTGTGCTACCTTTCGTGGACCTGTAATGGATCACTACGCAATCATTTACTATTTATAGTCGGTATCTAACCTCAAGTATCTCCCGGCTAAAGACAGGATATATATACAGTATATATATCATGCACAGTAGGCCTATATGTATCTCTCGTGTCTCCATCAGTAAGCTCTAACGTCAAGGGGACTAAATGCAGGGATCTGAGCAGCAGATGTCTGGGTTGGCCATCTTGCAAAAACCTTGAGAGAGAAAACAAACACTCAGGAGGGCTGAGGAAAGGGGGCTGACTTCTCATCACGAGCAAGCAGCCGCCACCGTATGCCTGCTCCCTTCTGTTCTGTTGCCTTCTCCCACTTGCCTGATGAATATTTTAGTTAGAAACAGCCTGCTTTGCCTATGCTCATTCTAATGCAGTCTAATGCATAAAAATAAATATACAAAAATCACTGGAATCTTGTTATTTTATGAGTTCTGTGATAGAGGCCAAGAAATATTTGTCTGTTTGCAACTGTGCGTCTCAGCATGCATGAATGTGACAAGTGTTTTTGTGTCGGCGGGGCAATGAGCGAGCAACTAGCATGGGTACTATTGTATCGGTACACAAAAACCACTGTACACTGTCCATGTGAGTTTGTATCTGCATGTAAGGCAGGGATAGAATATGACAGATGCAAGAAGCGAGGACTCTCCCAGGGGAGCCAGTCATATCCCAGTGGAGCTGCCGGAGCTCATGTGATTATGTGATCTAGATTCACTGAAGCATTGCAACAAATGCACACAATGAGACACCATGAGAGTAATGAGTCAATTAGCCGCCTATTGTGACTTTTAAAAAGGAATCTATAGCTCTTCTCGTGGTTAATGAATGCATCTGTGGTTGAGTTCCATTTTTGCCCATGCATTGTTGCCATTGTATTCATGTGATTGATGACGTTTTCACATAAATACATACATATACACTAAAGTTTAGACACACCTGATGTATGTTTTTCATTATCTTAAAGCCATTTTGATCTAAATGCTTATGCTGAAATGCTTGAAATTTGTTTCGTAGACGAATATAAATAGTGAGAAGTTGGTATTGGTTGGTATTGCTCATCGCACCGGTCCTGCTGCCAAAGACGGGAGCCGCTGCATGATAACCCGGCTGCACAGTTTCGAGGTGAGACGCACCATCCAGCGCCTGGTCGGAGCAATGGGAGGTAAACTGTATTTCCGAGGACAAAGAATCAGCATCTACCCCGATACGACCATCGAGTTGCGGAAACAGCAGGCCGAATTCAATGAGATTAAAGCACTCCTACGTAAAGCTAATCTGAGATACGGCATTGTTCACCCTGCTAAAATGCTGGTCACTTTCAACAACAAAACTTTTTCCTTCACTCGCGCAGCGGAGGCTATGGAATTCTATGAGAAGCAAGTGAGGCCGTCCCTCACTAACTCCAGCTCCGCGACGGAATCAACATCAGCAGGCCAGTAGGCTGTCTGCAAAGAAGTGGACAAGACTGTTTATCTTCCCAGCTTTAAACAAGTTACTTCTAGTTGAATACTGATTTATGGCAGGCGACCAGGTATGAGAAATACCCACAAATGATTAGTCTATGATTAAATATGAGAGACAATTAAGTGACTCTATACAGCTGACCAGTTGGTCGTTAGCTGATTGTACAGTTGATTATATAATATGGGTTCTCACTTTTTCGATGGTTTACAAGGTTGGGTTGGAATGTAAATAGGCCTACTATTACCCTGATTATCACTATTGTCATTATTGTAATTGTTATTATTGGTACTATTATTATTATTATTATTATTATTATTAATAATATATTCCATAATTAATAAGGGTTAGTGTATTCGGTTGAGGGGAGTTAAGAATGGGGAACCGTGTGAAGGGGATTGTTCTAGTCTGTCACAGCTCCGCAAGTGATGTGGAGTAAAAGGAGTCAACAAGATGGGGTAACTAATGATTCTGAATACATAAATTCTGACTTGGATTACCTCAGTATTTTTCCCCGTTCTTGTGTTAGGGTTATGGTAGGAAGGGGGGTGGGGTCAAGGGGGAAGGTTTGGGGTTCAGGGGGATGCAACTGGCTGGAGGAGAGGGAGGGCAGGGGAGGTTGGGTGTTTGCTGGTATTAGGTTGGGTTGTGCTTCATGCATTTATTTATTTATTTTCTTTCCTTCTTTCTTTTTTTTACTATGTTACATACTACTATCTACTCCTTTATATCAAAGTAGTTTAATGGTGGCAGGTTTATCTATTCTTTCTTGGAATGTACAGGGCATTAATGAAGCAAAGAAGCGCTGCAGCTGTTTAGATGTTTTAAATAAAAAAAAGGTAGATATTGCATTACTACAAGAAACTCATTTAATGCAACAAGATGTAACTAAAGTTGAGAACAGTATCTTTAAAGTAGTATCATTCTCATCAGCTAGTAATAAAACAAAGGGAGCAATTATATTATTTCGCTCCAATCTTAAAATTAATATTGTAGGAAAAGGCAGTGATCAGGAGGGAAGGATTGCTTATGTGAAAACCATTATTGAAGGGGTAAAAATTGCTTTTCTTTCAATATATGCACCCAATATATATGACAATTCTTTTTTTTCATCTCTATATCAAATTCTTCATAAAATGAATCAGTTTAAAGTTTTTTTAGGAGGTGATTACAATACAGTTATGGATCCCTTAATGGATAAAACAACTAAGACTAGCAATGTATCCTCAAATACTCTTGCCCTGCGGAATTTAGTTTCGGATTATGCCCTTTCGGATATATGGAGAACGCACAATCCTACTACAAGAGAGTATACATTCTATTCTGGTAGACATTGTTCCTTCTCGAGGATAGACTATATTCTAATTTCTTCTCAATTGGTACATCGAGTTCATAAAGCAGAAATAGTACATATGTCACTGTCTGACCACCATGCTAATTTGTGTGTTTTATTGCTAAGTGCATTTCCTAGTCGTGCAACACGCTGGCGGTTTAATATTGGTCTTCTGCAAAACATTGACTTTGGTAATCAATTTAGAAAAGGGTTAAGGGAATTCTTATCCATTAATAAAGGCTCTGTTTCTGATGCTAGAATCCTGTGGGATGCCACAAAAGGTTTTATACGGAACAATTCAATTGCGTTTGCTTCTGGTCAAAATAGAAAGCAACTTGAGGAGATTAACAACTTGGAACATTGTCATTCTTCATTAATTCGTCAGCAGCACAATAGCTTTTCTGCTGAAAGGGAGAAAGAGCTATCTATGACTAAATTAAAACTAAACTCTCTCCTCAGACAGAGGTCTGAATTTTTAATACATAGAGTTAGGCAATCCCACTATCTTGATGGCAGCAAACCTAGTTTTTTACTGGCCAGTAAACTCCGCAATAACGATCGTCTGTCTGTTATATCTTCAGTACAAGCCGAGGATGGCTCTCTTCTGCATGACCCTCAATTGATTAACCAACAATTTAAAATTTTTTACCAAAAATTATACCTAAGTGAGACAGATGACTCATCCGAACTCATGAATTCTTTTTTTGAAGATTTGAATTTACCTCAGCTCTCAACAGATGAGGCTAACTCCTTAGATACAAAAATAACACAAAATGAATTAATTGAATCACTGAAACAAATGAAAAGAGGCAAATCGCCTGGATTAGATGGCATTCCGCCAGAATTCTATCTTGAGTTCTGGTCGGATCTAGGACCAATTATGCTTGATATGATCGATACATCTCTCCAGAAGGGTTTTTTCAATAGAGACGTCAATACAGCTATCATATCACTTTTATGCAAGGTAGATAAAGACCCTACAGTTTGCACGAGCTATAGACCAGTATCATTATTAAATTCTGATGTGAAATTGTTCGCCAAAACCCTAGCTAATAGATTAGACCCAATAATATCTAAGCTCATTCATCTTGATCAAACAGGTTTTGTTAAAAACAGATTAGCATCAGACAATGTAAGAAGATTACTCCATATTATACATGCTGCACCTAAGATGTCTTCTCTGCCTGCGATATTATCGATTGACGCGGAAAAGGCGTTTGATCGTCTTGAGTGGAGTTTTCTGTGGTTTACATTGGAACATATGGGTTTTGGTGGACAATTTATACATATGTTAAAAGTGCTGTATAGTAACCCCTCAGCTATAGTGTTGACTGGAAACCATTGCTCCTCTCCGTTTCCTGTAGGCAGAGGGTCACGTCAAGGCTGCCCCCTCTCCCCGCTCTTATTCGCCATATCATTGGAACCCCTGGCTCAAAAAATTCGCCAATCTCAAAATGTAGGTCCTATAGTCGTGGGGAATACACGCCATGTTATCTCATTATATGCGGATGATATTTTATTATATTTCAATAATGTAGTACATGATTTGCCATATAGTAATGGAATATTTTCATTGTTTAGTAGGTTTTCAGGCTACAAAGTAAATCTGAACAAATCCGCACTTTTACTTTTGAATAATGCTTTAGGTTATTCAGGTTTGCATACAGAAATACCAATAGTTTCTCAATTCAAGTATCTTGGTATAGATATTTTCCCTACTCTTGATAAAATTGTCAGCAAGAATTACAATCGTTTACACGACTCTATCGCAAAGGATCTGGAGAGATGGTTCAAGCATAAATCATTATCATTATGTAGTCGAATATCAGTTATTAATATGAATGTCTTACCTAAGATTAATTTCCTATCCAGTATGCTTTCTTTACCCTCACCTCCTCGATACTGGGACAGGATTCAGAGCCTTGTATCTAAGTTTCTCTGGAGAGGGAAACGACCAAGACTTAAAAACACAATACTCCAACAGGGCAAACATTTGGGGGGATTTGGCTTACCCAATTTTAGTTCTTATTATCTATTATTTATGCTCCGCCCTCTTAAAAATTGGTTTTCTCAAGATGCGAACATGCCTTGGCTCCAGATTGAACGCAGTGTGGTTACCCCTTATAAATTGGAAGAACTAGCATTTTGTGGCTTATCCCCCAAATATTGTCAAACAAAATTTGGCCCTATTATTGCCCACTCCATACAGATTTGGCAACAAGTGGGGAAATTAGGTAACTGGGAGATGCAGTGGCACACTCAGACGCCAATATTTCAAAATAAATTCCTTTGTTTAGGTGGGAAACCTATTGTTTTCCCTACATGGTCGAGATCTGGTATCCGCACTCTCTCTCAGGTTATGGATGATGGAGGCTTAAGATCATTTGAAGATCTTAAAAGCGCATATAATTTACCCAGAACATCTTTTTATTTTTATTTACAATTGAGAGCTGCTTTTCGAAGCTATGGAGTCCCATGCAATAATTCTCTTTCTATACACCCGCTTCTTAAGCTTTTATGTATTAAACCTAAATGTGGGGGTTTTGTATCTAATCTGTATAAAAAGTTACAGGAAGCTACAAGTCTTATAATGGGGGTGACCAAAGTCTGGAATGTTGACTTAAAGGATTGGGAGCAAGTTATTAATTGGAAGAGAGTATGGGGAAATATCAAAGCTTCATCACGAAATTTTAACCATCAAATGATTCACTACAAATTTATTCATAGACTGTACTTCACTCCCAGGAAACGTTGTCAACTTCAACTTTGTTCTACACCCATTTGCCCTCTGTGTAATAATAGAGAAATAGGAACCTACTTGCATACAATGTGGCAATGCCCAGATGTGGAGTTTTTCTGGTCTCAAGTGGCATCCCTGATGGGAGGTATAATTGGAACCAACGTGCCTTGTACTCCGACTATTTTACTTTTAAATGATGATTTTTCATTATCTCTTAATTTTTCTCAGACAAGATTGTTGCTTCTAGGTATGACAGCTGCAAAGAAAATGTTAATACAGAGGTGGAAGCCCCCACATACACTTCATATTACCCATTGGATTGCCCTGTTTTATGACATAATCTCGCTAGAGCTCTCTATTGCCCGGTCAAATGGGGCCATGGCAAATAAAGTTGAGGTTCTGTCTAAGGCAATGGAGAAGGTTAAATTTATCTATATGAATCAGGTTGGCCAATAATGTTTGGTTCGCTATGCTGAATGTAATTTTTTTTTAAAATTTATTTATTTATTTTTGTGGAGAGTTATGTGTGTACGTATGTATAAATGTATTTGTATGTATATGGGTATGTGTAGGCATGTGTATGTACATAGTATGTGTGCACGTACAGTACATGTGTGTATATATTTATTAGTAGTAGTCTTATTAGTAGTATTATTATCATTATTATTTGATTAGATTATTATTTATTTATTTATTTTTTCTTTTTTTTGTTATTTATTTTTTTTATTTTTTCATCTTTTTTTTATGCCAGCCGGGGGAGGGGAGGGGAGTAGGCTGGGGTGGGGAGGGGAGGGTGGGATAAAATGTTGTTTCCAAATAAAAATCTGATCACAAAAAAAAAAAATAGTGAGAAGTTGATGCCTATGTATGAATTTCTTTCCAAAGCCTTTGCCTTTCTATGAAGACAAAGGGTGGCTCCTTTAAAGATAGTTTTGATTTGTTTAACACTTTTTGTTCACTGAATAACTCCACTTGTGTTTTTGATGTCTTTACTATTATTCTAAAATGTGGAAAATAGTAAAAATAAAGAAAAACGAGGTGTGTACAAACTTTTGACTGGTAGTGTATATAACTTTAACTACAGTCACCCAGGAATGCTAAGTTACTAGTTGTATGCCTTTGTTGTCTGTACTGCCCATAATGAATTAAAATGACTGGAATATATTCATGTGAAGGAATCTGACCTTTGAGCGGTGCACTTCGCCATCATCATCCTCGCCCCCGACTCCCAGGATCTTCCGGGTCTTCAGGCGGCTTACCAGGTCCGTCTGGCTGTGCTTCTTCATCAGGGGAGGGTGAGGTTTAGACGCCATGGTACACACACCTGAGAGAGAGGTGGAAAGAGAGTTATACATGTGCATGTGTGTGCATGTAAGAGAGAAGGCGGGGCAGGCAGGAAGTGTGTGTGCGTGGTGATGATGGTGAAGGGAGGGCGTGGGGTGTAAGTGAATGAGTAAGAGAGGGAAGAAATAAGAAAGAAGACAAAAGACGAGAGAGCGAGAAAGTTTGACTTTCCAGACGACATCTTAAAAGAAACAGCAGTAGGTTGACTCTGTTTTACCACTCTCTCTGAGGCAGACACCTCCCTACAGCACAGTGAGAGGTATCTACGAATCTACCAATAACCCCCCCTAGAGGACTTGACTTATGCAACATAATTATATAACATGGTTCTAGCTAATACATGGCACGGCAACCAATAAAAACCTTCCTCTTCAGTCAGTCTGGAGGCTGGAGCCAGATGTCCTCTAGGTCTGCTGAGAGGCCAATAGACGCAGGTGCCTGCTCAAAGAGTCAATGGATTTGATAGTGACACAGGCTATTGCATTACATACACACACACACACACACACACACACACACACACGTGTAAATGGAGCTGGGCTCTTTGAAGACAGAGGGTCTCACTGTCCATATCGATCAGGTTCCTCTGTCAAGATGAGACGTGCAGACTCAGTAACTTGAAGGTGGTTTTCAAGTGAGCCAGTGTATTCTATCCTAACCGTGGCTACAGAGACATTTATGCTTTGTCTTTTTTTTCTTTCCATTTTTGACATTTTTTTCTGCAGTTCTTCCTGCCAACAATGCTTTCATCATCTAATTTCTTTCATTTTCTTGTAATTTCTTGTAATTTTCTTGTGATTTACAAAGACAACAAGACTCACAAAAACAGTATGCTATAAGTCAGTAATTGTGAAACTTCAATAGGCTTGCAAGCCTTAGCAATCAAGATAAGATTGTTGTCTCCCAGTATCTATCAGTGACTTTTATTATTGAGGCTTTCTTTTGTTAAAATCACAGCTCGTTATCAACCCTTGTCGTTCGTGAGTCACTCAATCATTCAGTCAATCAACCGGTCAATAAATCAAACTAGCAATGATTGTACATGACGAACCCTTACATGTAGTAGAGATGTACTTGTCTGACTACGTGGGCTATTGACAGTGATAGTAGGACACGCTGTGGTGGTCCTATTGATCAGGGTTAATGAATAGAGCCTGTGGACGCAATGGGAACAAGCAACAGTCGAATCAAGGGAGATCAGCATCGACTCAATGATGTGACCTCCACCCAATGGCCCAGCTGGAGGCAACAGGCGCACACACACACACACACACACACCACACACACAATGGGCCTGTCTAAAAATTGATGGTTACTCCACAGGGCAGTTCTCTAGAGGAGTAAAACAAGAGCAATTATTGAACTACTCTCCCAAGTATGAGGACATCACTTCCTAACACCAAGCTTTGTCCACAGGAGAAGAAAAAAAGATCTGTGCTACTGGGGAAAAAAACAAAAAACGAAGTGCTCAATTCTCTACCAAGGCAATTAAATGGAAAGTGCATCAACCCAGTTAGAGGAAAGGTAAGCATCAAGGAGAGATAAGAGAATAATACTCTTGGTTTTCTTATGGAGGCCAAATTGCTCAGCTGGGCTGCATTAGAGAGCTGAAAGCAAACAAATATAGATAGAAAAGGGAGAGGGAGACATCCATAAAAGAGAGTTATCTATCTGTGCACACACATGCACGCGCGCGCGCGCACACACACACACACACACACACACACACACACACACACACACAGAAGCAACTGTGTTAATACTCTTGTCTAGCCTGGAGTCCCTAAATGTACCATTTGGAGAACAATAACTACTCCAATTGGAGACAGGTGGGGACCAGAAAGTGTGCTGAATTGAGTGCATTTCTGCCTAAGACATATGGTAAGGGCTTATGAACATTCTTCTGCAAATATGTCTTACATACATAGTATTAGCAGAGTTCGCTGAAGGTCACATAGCATGTGTTCGGGCCTCTGTTGCCAAATATGCCACTTAGACTCCCACACAGCCAGTGAGGCACCAGGCTTTCCCTCTTCCTCAACTATCAGAAGTAAGAGAGACGCCAAAGAAGGAAAGCATAGGGGAGAAGGGAAACCCTGTTGGGCGATGAGCCTCAACGATGCCTCTCTACCCTCAATCCCTTCCTCATTCCATGGAGAAAAGTGACTAATCTTAATCTACAACCCCTCCGTTCACAGAAAAAAACATGGGGCAAATCATCAAACATGCACTGGAGAGATACAAAAAGCTTCCTTGGAAATTATGCAAAATTCCAGTAATGACATTGTGGGTTGTTGACCCTCTCCTACAGCATGCATGGTTAAATATGGGTCCGCTCCAGCACCATGACCCCATCAAAATGGAGATGGAGCGGCAAATGAGATGTGCCTCACTATGCGTCTTGTCTCTCCCCTAGAATCTCCCTACCAGTGCTCCTTGACTTGCCAGAGTAATGCCGATGCAGTTGCCTAGCAACTGCCAATGGAGCAGTGGTTTCTTCATTATTGAAACCACGCTTGATGATGAGGTCTTTTCTGAGAGCCACCGGTGGCTCCTTTGCTGCTCCCCTTGCAGTCAGAAGTGACGTTTTAAGTTAAATCAAAAGACGCTGATCTGTAATGAGTCTGCTGTCAAGACATGTGCTACAAATAAGTGGCTTCTTCTCAGAACATAAAAGGCTTAGAGAGGAACTGACCTATTCTCTCAAGGTGAAAAGTAGACAGGATTGGTAAAGTCGCCTCCTGAACAATACACAGAACAATGGCAACTCATGACAGTGATCTCACTCCTTCAGCATGGCAGCATAAATATTTACTTGAGTCGTGAAGCAAACAACATTTCACCTGGATATTGTGAGTGGGGTGGGAAGTGAAGATGTGAACAAGGTAGAGGCTGTGTGAAACAATGAATTATTGAGATGGCTGGAGGCGATGAATAGAGAGAAGACCTGATAGAGGGAACTTAAAAACAGAGACAGTGGCCCCTTCACTGTACACCCGAGATTAAAATTGCAACACATACAAAAGACGTACCTAGATGCTGTCTAGATAGAGTAGATAAGCGAGCATAAGACAAGGTGCTGTCTACAAGGGTAGTTTGGAGAAATAAGATTATAATACTCACTTTAAATGGCTTGGAGCCCTATTGACTCAATCTTGATACCTCTAGCTACGCTGGGAATTTGGTTCATTCTTCGGACCAATAATAAAGTCCAATAATGCTAATTTTACCATGTCTGCCTCTGTGGAAGGTTAGCCTGAGATGAGATAAATTAAAGATATCTACATGTATGAGTATGAAGCTAACTTGATTTACTGACGAGAACAGAGGAATGGGAATTTGAAGACAGGCTTTGAAGACATAGTGAGGAGTGAGCATAGTGAGCTGAGGACTTGTGAAATCTTTGCCAGGATCCAAAAATACCTCCAGGAATATTTCTCAATTCAGCAGGATGAGAACAGAACAGACAACTCAAACAATCAATATGCAAGACTGTGTTCCTGTGAGAACTGTTTGCTCATGAAATGCTATTCCAATCTGGGAAATCCTATTTCCCATTTCAAACATATATTACTTGAAAGATATGGAAAATTCAATTTAAAACACCCTGACTAAAATAGAAAGGACACCCACTCAACAGATTTCAGCAATATGTGAGGGCGTTCATTGCCCCAATATGGAAAGCTCTCGTGCAGCATCAACAAATACCATTCCATCTGAGAAAGGCACATCCCCAGAGCCTTACATGTATGATGATGACAGACTGATGCATGTTATCGCCTCAAGGCTTTGAGGCAAATGATAAGCGCCGGGTGTATCAGCCACAGGCCTTAAAACAGCCAACTGATGCAGCCTGAAAAGCCTGCTATTGATGCAGTCTGAAAAGATGGAGTTCTTTTCACCTCCTGTGATAGAGCATGTCTTGGCAGGATGTCAATGCATTTACCTCCCTGTGGGCTAAACAAACAAAGGGAACAGACTCATATCACAGCAGAACATATGAATATGAATTAATGAGTGGGAGGGGAGGAGGCCAGGTTTGTCCACCTAGAGTGAAGAATAAATCAAAAGCTGGGAGCTGCGGTAGGCTACCAGCAATAATGTCATTATGTGTAGAAACAATCCTCTCTCTTTGTTCTTTCCCATGGGTTTTGAGAGAGAGCATGTGCTCTTGAAATCAAAAGCTGCTAAATATACTGCGGAAAAGGTGTGAACTCCCTCAGAGATCTCTAGTTAGTAAGTGGCAAGATATAGAGTAAAAAAAATAATTGTGTCATATTAACAAAGCACTATGTGTGGGCATGGAGGAGTAAGTGTGAGAAAATGTGCTACTGAAAACAAGAAAGCAGACTCCGGATTTGTCTCCTCCTCCTTTCCACAAATAACCTGAGACCCAATTCCCTATTACCCCCTCAATCCCCTTCCCACCTTGTTTGGGATATCTGGAAGCACCACACAGTACCAGCAGTAGATTAGGAACAAAACGACACAACCGCTCATCAGACTCTACACACCAGCACAGGGAGTTTATCCTCATCGAAATGTCTGCCTCCAGTGCCCACTCTGAATGATTTGCTGACCTTAATAAATGCATTGCTTCTCATGGTTAGTGCTAACAGCATGGATTTCTCACTGCCCAAAGGAATATTAGGGCTTTCCACCGCAGTACAAGTTAAAGCTGAGGACAGGAAGATCCAGTCTCTCGTGTTCTGATGGAATTAGAGCAGGCATCCTAGACCCTTATTGGATTCCAGATGTCCTAACAGTGTTAGGACTTGTCTGCTTGTGTTCCTGGAGCACCAGACCAAGCCACCCCCTCTGGCTGTGGGTTGAGAGCTGTGGGCTGGGAAGAGGATCTGGAGAGCTAATTTTTATAGCCGTCAGGCTCTACAGTCGACATTTTTGCACACAAGCACACACTGGCACAGTCAATTACTGCTGGTGTGATCAAAATTTTAAATCAGTTCCTAATAAATCATTCATCCCTTTCATATTTTGCCCAGTTCAATAACTACCAAAAATTCCAAGTCTCATCCAAGCTTAAAACATTGGTCAAAACTTATTATTATTATTTATTTATTTCCTGAGCTTATCCTTTGGATGCTGCAGTAAAGAGGCAAGTCAAACTGATGACCACTCCCTATTGAGTTATCCTTAATTATATGTGACCACATCCAAATGCCAAGGAAGAGTGTGGCAGAATTTTTCAGTGACTCAGTCACTGGCCTAACATGACTTTCTAGCACCCCTGGGCCAGTGGGCCTGGGTTATTGTTGGACCCTGCTTTGAAGTCTGTGAGTGCTCAGCATTTCACTCACAACGCCTCAGATTCCTACTGAATGGTGATAAATGGATTCACTCCCACTAGGCACAGGAAACCCTGTGGGCCCTGTAAATGTACCGAGCTACCTGGGGGTGTAAAAAATTCTGTTCTTCTTCATATCTCCTACAGTAGCGGCTTCCTACTCTACTGGCTCTGACGCAGTGGAAATTGCCAATGAGGCTCAACGGTGGAATAAGGGCAGAGAAATAGAAGAAAACACAAAGCAGTGCTTATGACAGCTGGTTATAAACAAAGGACAATAGGGAAGGCAGTGAATTCCCATCTTGAGTCAGAACAGGCCACTGCATCCCCTGGAAACTGCAGTCTATACAACAACACAGAGAAGATCTGTGCACACAGTTCGTCTGTGGAGAACTGGTCCTTAGTTGCCATCATTGGGTTATTGTGCAGAGTAGAATAGATTATTACTGTTAAATCATCTGGGGCCAGTTACCATTGAATGAACCAGACCTAATGATTTCTGGGATTAGGGGTTTCCCTGTCTAATATTCAGTTATTACATCACACTGCAGCAAGGGAATTCTCCTTGTTGTTGGCTGATTTACTCCAACATGATTATGTAAGAGTGTTTCTGCAGCGGTTGTACTGTAGATCATTGGGGAGTCCATCCCAATTACATAAAAAGGCTGATATCCCAGCAGTCATAGTATTGTAGACAAAAATTCCATGCAGTAATGAAATGTTACCTACAGTTGGGGTACCGTTTGCTACTATATGCTTTCGAAGATATACATCAGTTGCAAAATGCTAAAATAATACCTGAAAATGACAGTTTTAAGTGCTGTTGCTACCTGATTACTCTGGTCATGAACTGAGATATTACAGTTTTTCTCAGTCGCTTTGGTACATTTCTCAGATCAGAATTGAAATTCTCAAAACTACTTGTTCAACCTCCACATCATCTAGTCACTTGTACACATCATAAAAGCAATTTCTCATTCTTTTGAACAAATTGCAAATGCTTTGGCACATTCATGCAAATGATTATGTACAATTGTCTGCTGTTTCATACATTATCAATTGCTTATGTCATGTTGATCAAAATGTATTATACTGGTTCTCTGTTGAATAGTCTTACCCCCCAAAACATCTAGGCATTAGTTCATTGCATAAGTCATTACATGCAAAATGGTTGAACCAGTTGTCATAATCTGTCAAGCATATTTTCTATACATTTCTATTAGACTTTTTTTGTAAATGTGTCCTGAATTGATGAATTGCTCTCAGGTGAATCTTTCACTAATGAAGGGGAATGTGTGAAGCGTTAGATCAACCAATGATCAACCAGTTCTCTAAAATAGCAGACAGGCAGGATCGTCAGGAGGCGTAGAAAGACCGCACTGTAATTCCCCATACAGCGCTGCATGTACAGTTCTGCCTAAGGGGTGTTTCCTATGTTTACATTTCTAATTTTGTATTTTTTTCCTTTGTGCTATGCAGTGCTGTAAAACAGTCTTGTCTTTTTCTTTTCTGTATCGCAATGACATGGTCTGTCAACAAATTACAGTACAAACAGTAAAAACGTAAATGTGAATCCTGTCCAATCTCTTGCAATCAATCTCCCACATGCAGTAATGTGTAACTTTGTACTGTTGAAATTGAAATATGCCATACAGAAAAAGTGCAGCCTTGTGCATTTTCAATCATTGTCATCAAAACCATAGCCATAGTTTACATCAGAAAATACTTACAGAGTACACTGTTATATTGACAACATGGCTAAGCATTTTGACTATCTTGTTTGTAAACAATGACACAAGGACTTGTCATTCTGATGGCACTGAGATGTTCATTGACATAAATATTTACTTTTGAGAGATAGACTAAGGATTTTGAGCAAGTTACGGGCTTTTGCAGGTAATCCATTGTGTGGTGCAGTTTGTACGAATTGTTTCGAGAAATGCACTTACTGTTTTACAAATGTTAAGGATGATTCGAGAAATGTACCAAAGCGACTGAGAAAAACTGTAAATTACTCCAATGTGGTTTAATAGCACCTGTTGGCAAGAAGAGGAATGTCCATTTCTGCTGTCCATCTCTTAACAACAGTTTCATGGGCTGTCACATGATGTTAGCTGCAGCCATGGTGGATGATGACAGTTCATAGTACAGAAGACCAGCTGGGTCTCCCTCTGCCTGTCCCTCATGTCAGTGGAGGAAACCCTCCCTCTCTCCCTCCCCCCTACTTCCACTACTACCACTGCCTCATCAATCAAGCACAAGAGGAGGAAAATAACTGGAATAGATTTTTTTCCAGCAATGCTGATTTGAACATTTAAAAAGTCTGGGCTTTTGTGTTTACTTTTATTTTAATTTAAAGTGAGGTGCCACAGAAAAAATGAAAATGGCAATTCTAGCTGGGGTGGTCAATTCTGAGATATAATATTTTGTTTCTGTAAGTACTATAGCTACATAACATATACAAAACAATCATCATCAAAAATAATCCTCAAAAAGAACAACATACTTTATCTTTTCATGCCAGCACAACATTTGAAAAAAACTCAAAATGAAAACGTTTCCTGTATGTTAAACACCTTTTTTTCAGCTCAACTTGTTGATATCCAAACTTGCCATGTTGCTTCTTAACAAAACATACTGGTAATTTACAGAGGCCTGTTTTGCTATCTTTTGTCATCATTTCTATTTTATAGAGCATTTTACAAGAAAAAATAGCAAAAGATTTGCAAATTCCCACATTTTTTCATGACATACTGTATGTTACTAACAAAGAAAATGACTATATTATGTTTTTTTTTTTTTCCTTATTCATCTGCGGTGCCTCGCCTACATTTTATTTTTACATTTTGCTATTACATTTACAGTCCAACAGAGAAAATACTTCCCTTGCCTTGTATCATTAATTGTATTATCAGCAAAAAATAGCATACACCAGGTGTATGACAGACTGAATTATTTGTGAGAGCCACACTTTCTAAACAGTTATCTATTCATTTCCTGGAGACAGTTTAGCGACATGAGCAAAACCTTTACTTTCACAGAAAAAAACTCTTGACACTCACAGACTGAACACTGTTGTAGTCTTCGTCCACAATGCAAGGACACAATGTCCCATTTAAGGTTGGGTAAGAAGGACTGGTAGTTAATTTGTCCATCTGTTACAATAGGCCCATGTGGGGCACTGGGTGGGGGGTGCCTCTACTAGTGTGGGGTCACTGAGGCCTGTCAGTGATTGTTTGGCGTTTCTATCTCTGGAGCCGGCTTGCCAAGGCAGGCTCACTGTGAAGCCAGTGCAGGAGCAGCAGGGATGTGATGAGGTAAAGCAGAGCTGACACTTTCTGCACACACGCAGCTGGGAGGTGAATCATCTCCTCCGAGGAGCAAACCCATCTGAGCTCAGCGGGGATCCGGCACACACTGAGGAGAGGAGAGGAGAAACGGCTCCCCACCTAAAAACATACACACCAACAACTCTGATGGAGCAAAAAACTTCAAGGCTCCGTCTCTCCTGTACAGTAAGCCAGAGACGAGCAGTGAGCCTTTCTGTTACATGCAATGTGCTATCAATCAGGTTGGTTGGGAAGATAGAATTATAGCAAGAGAGAAAGAGAGAGGCCTGCCACAGTGCCACCCATAAATTATTACTATCGGCACTTATATAATTATTATTATTGCTGTTATGCAGTGACTAACACTTAGGGTTATAGCTGATTTGCTCATCTCTGCAGCTGCCATGTTATTACATTGTCACTATGATTTTAAGATAAAGGGTAATTATAATTGCAAAGGAGGATAGGGTGGAATGTGGAAACAGAGGTTCTGTTCCATTATTATAATACCACCTCAACTAGGGTTGTAAAACTTTGACCAAGGATTACAAATATTACCAAAGTTGAAGAAAGCTAAGATGTCCATTGAAAAATATGAGAAAATACAGATACAGTGTTGCTGCAGTATGTTGCTGCAGTATGTAATACAGTATGTGCATGCCCCTGCCCAGCACCTCAACAGAGAAATGGAGGGCCCCGGTGATGTAGTGGAGCCACAGGTAGCTGGAAATACCAGATGTCAACTGCTCGTTGCCCACGGTAACTGTTAGCCAAGTCTAATTAATTGATCTAATGAGGCAGGCTTAAATGACGCATAACAAATGGTTATTCCTGGATAAAACTTTGTACATCCAATTACTTTCCACTCCAGACTGCCAGACTGTTGGCATTTAGCAGATACGAGATTTTTAAACACCTTAAAAGGTAACCATTGACCCTACACCATGCAAAAGATCATCACAGTACCAAGACCAAGTAACTGCATTGGTACTGTGGTACCACTGTGTACAGGTATGAAGACCATATCTACAACACAACATAAGGGTATCTATAAAGACGTATAAAACGTATAATACACGCATAATATAATAATATATAATAATAATGATAGCGTTTTAGGAATGCTTGTAGACACGGTCTCTCGTATTCTCTTACATATTACTAAGTGTTATGTCTTATACTCTTGCATGCTCCAAAACTATCACTACAAACACTACTTTGAGCTCTGCTAGAAAGCTTTATAAATGGTACGGCAGCTGTGCTGTAAATGTTTGTCATAGACGGTGAACAGTCATCAGACACAAATTAAAATAACCTACAGCTATAAAACACTGAAAGCCTATGTCAGATAATAAAAAAGTTCCTTATCAGCTTATATCCTCTTTTCACATGTGCTTCTGTGTAAACAGTTCATGTGAATACTGTCTGTAAACATAATAGTGGTGTCGTATTAGAGAGATGTTCCACTGCAACATGTGAAATAAGGTGCAGCAATACTGTAAGTGCGTGGGAAACCGTGCAGTGAGAGTTAACACACTCGTGCCCTTAAAATACACACAGTAACAGATACAGTGGTGCCTCTGAAAGTGCTTTGAAATGGATTTTGCTTTGGAACATAAGAGAAGTGGAGAATTATTATAGTGAAAGAGTTGTAACTACAATCACATCTAGGTAAGAGCTGAGAGAAACATGAGTAGCTGTAAAGTAAGTACAGATTTCTACAGGTAATGAGTATTCATGCAGACAACGATGGATAAAACCAGCAGTTTGAAGCTGGAGTTTTATAAATGGTAGTAAGTTAAGACTGTTGTGTTACCTGTTCTCCCACAGTGGAGGACACAAGATCAAAAGTGCACACATTAGGTGGTTCTGAACTCTTTTCTGTCACTGTTAAGTTTGACTAGTCTACATGTCACATTAGCACATAACCAAGAATCATTTGGAGGTCTTACTCTATTCCAAAATGCCATTTGGCTGGTAAATTTTTGGATTTACCAGCCACTGTGGCCTGCAGAAAAAAACCCCATTAATGTCCTGTCCTATTCAGGAGTGATAAACAGCATCACATTATAGAAAGGACTGGGCAGAAATGCTGGGGCTGCATGTGTGGGTTTGGTTTGAGAGATAGACCTGACACAGGGTCTACGTTTTTGCCCCCAAGATTTGGGCCTCTGGCTCAGGTTCTGGGTATCCCATTACTGCTTTTCTACATAACATCACATGACTCAAAGTAGGCCCTACTACACATCCTTTTTAAAGCTGCAGATCTAGGCAAAACAATACATTAACATGAATGTATGCTGTTTTTTATCTGGACCGTTTCTCCATCTATTCCACCCTTCCTTTCTTCTTTCCTTTCTTCCATCCTTCCCTTCAACATTGTTTAATCTTAGAATGCATGTTTTAAATTATGCAAATGCCATTATGCACTCGGTGTTACAAAGATGCTTTAACATTAGAAATATATTTTTCACTTGAGCTAGATTTACTTTAATGCATCCAGCCTTTAAAGAAAAATGTAAAGGAAAAATCCATTCCAGATACACTTACGCTTTATGTTTCATCAGTCTGTGTTGTTCTGTGCATTCCAGCAGTTATTTTGTGATGAAGTGTTGTAATCATTTTTCTGGTGCACCCACTTTCCCTCAACCTTCCTCGATCTGCCTTCTCCTTCAGTTAGTGATTTCCTACACTAACCAGAATGCCTTTATACAACCTCCAGAGAACGTGTTAGAACTTGCTGCTTTCAGTACGTATAGGTGGAGAGAGCAGATAGTGATATCAGTAGTTAGTTAGTTAGTTAGTTTATTATCCTTTCGGAAATTCTCTTTGTGTCTGTGGCAGCTGTCAGACAAATACAACCACAACAGAAAGGACATTACAATTAAAGACAGACATTTAACAACAAAGTGCTCCACATCAACATCACCAACAATCAAGATACAACAAAATGCAAGTGACACACACCTCATATCATCAGGATTTGTTTAACAGAGCTATACTGGAAGGTATAAAGGATCTCTGGGCACGGGAAGTCCGCAAAGGCGGTACCCTGTACCTCCGTCCTGATGGTAACAACAGTAGCATAGTAAGAGCAAGAGAGCAAGTTTTTCCAGTTGAGAAAAAGTGAGAGTCGTGCTCCTTACGCAAAACGCATTGCGTTCTGGTTGATTGAGGCTACTGTCAGTGGAGAATTTGGTATCTCTGCCTCTTCTATGATGGATTTCTGTCTGTATGATTTTTGAACGTTGATGCAAAATGATGATAGAAAGAAGCCTTTGCTCTTTGATTTCTGCCATTAAACTCCATTGTAGCTGAGCTGCAAATATTTCAATGTGACATCACGTCATCTACATTTGGCCAGTTATTTAATGCATTAATCATTCAATCCCCTACTTTGCTACCATATACAATATATGCATTAGTGTAGTCATATTTCTATAGTTATCTCTGATTGCACAGAATCTGTAGTTGTTAGTCTTCAACTGGTTTAAAACCTCAGTATCTCCAAATGACAGACGATGAGCCCCTTCTAGGAACTAAAACGTTTTCATGTTAAGACTCGGGAGAAGGAGAAGGACCTTCCTCTCTAACGCTGGGTCAATCCATTCTTTTCCACTTTGCTACATTTTTCCAGAGATGGTCTATGTAAGGTTTCTCTCTTTCTTTCCCACCGGAGCTGCCTGCTTCTCCATCTTAACTTGTGTTTTGATCACATGGGTGCATGTCGCACATTCAAAAGTTGTGACTGGTCACACGTAAGCACCTGATGTACCACACCAGGACTTTCAGAAGAACTGACAAACAATATAGCTGAATTACAGACTTATTAATTGTGGAAACAAAATGGCAATATATAATTATCTATGATTAATTGTGCAGCCCTCCAGGGCATGCAAACACACTAGGCTTGTTCACAGACTGCAGTGCCAAACAGCAGTGTGGCCTTACACCACTCCATAGTTTGCTTCTCTGAACGTATTGACTCTGCTAAATAACTTGGGTTTACAAAGTGAGGGGGAGAAATTTGTAATTTCCAGAATGTCCCATGTCCCTGGTGAAACCTGCGGGGCTGAGACATTCTCCAAGCCTTGTCTTCCATATCAATGAGTAAGTAATAAAGCAGTTTGGAGGGGCTCCTGGCCTCTGGAGAGCAGTGTGTGGCGGCAGCTCGTCCACAGCCGACTGAGTTTCTGTTCCTCCTGGTGCCCCCAAAGTGTGAACAGCAAACACATCAAAGCATCTTGTCTCCCACTATGGAAGGCTGATCTTTTACGTCACGTCACACTTAACCTGTGAAAAACTATCAAGCAGGCCTATTCTGAGGCATTTCTCATCACCATGTATTCTGGTCTATCCATTAGAAACTGAACAAAAGCGGTTGAGGTACTGAAGAATAACAATGAAGTTCAATTAGTGCTACCAAGCACATTAATTGCTGTCATGTTTTTGATTGCAGATATCATCGGAACAAACCACTTAGAGTCAATTTTCTTTCATCATAAATTAAACAGCGCTAGTAGTAAAGAAGAATGATCCCTGAGGTGCCACATTTTTACTATTTCAAGCCTTTGACTTGGTGCCTCCTTGCTCAGTCAGTCTTGTTTGCTGAAGCGCTACCTGGTTGCTAGGCAGCCCAGTTGGATGACGGAGAGTATTCATTTGAGGGCTCAGTCTGCGTCACTAAGGATCTCTTCATTCGGCATTAATTGCTTGGTAAAGGTCAGAAACACAGACTGAAAATATCCATGATGTTTTCATCCGTTCTGGTGTCGAGCAACATATGACATTCCATTAAATGTTTGCAATTTTAGCAGCGCTGTCATCTGACTTTTTTTCTCCTGAATACGCATCATGAAAGAGGTTCGTCATATAATCCTGCGCTCATCACTCCAAGGCTTCATCTGGCCCATCATGTATGTCGTGTGACGCAAAACAAACAGTGCATGCACACACACGTACACAGCTTCACACACTACAATAACCGCGCCTCTGCTGCCTGAAGCTGCTCAAATGAGTAACCAAGATTGTCTCAACCACAGTAACGGCCAATAAAATCAACGTTAGTGTTTGCGGATGTTGGTTTAGTGAGCTTTAATGGCCAGCATTAATGGCTCTAGAGACCGAGGGGTCCAGAATGACGGAGTATTAGGTTTCTCAGGTCACTATCTTCCACCTCTCGCTGTACAAAAAAGTGGTTTTCTACCTCTGAAATGAAATAGCTCTCTCTGGCCATCAATTTGCCACAAAACACAGCCCCTTATTTCAACATTTCATCACACTGTCATTGTTTCCGTGTTGCCCTGCCCCAATGCAATGATAGGCGGAATTGATTGAACTGTTCAGTTTCTCTCAGTAGGCAGCCACCTACCACAAAAACACAACACACACAGCTGCAGGTTCACACCAACACAGGTACACACCAGCCTTGTTACTATTCAGCCTCTGTGATTGGTTTGTCCATCACTGTCCCACTCTATAGACACAGCGCAAATAATAAAGGTTCTTGGTGACACAAAATCAATAGTGGGGACATTGCATGTTATTATCTCTCACAAAGCACAACCTCTCCCTTGTCTGTCAGCAGATAATACACAACAATCTTTAGATGCAATATATACCTCTAAACAGCACCTCAAACGTCACCATGTTTTTTTTCACACAAATAACAGCAGTTTTGAAGCCTTAGCTTGTTAGTGGCGCTATTGACTTGTGCAAATAATCAGATGAGAGCCAAAAGAATTCCTGACATTTCCTGAGGGGTCATTACAGCTTTTCACGGAAATGTTATGTCCTTATAGAGGAAGTGGAACATGGCCTGCAGCTCGCTAACAGTAGTGGAGACAGCCTCACTTTTCAGATAAACAAAGCTTAAACAAAGGATACCACTTTCTTCTGGACCGAGGCTTATAGCAGAAAAGCTTTCCATCTCAAATAACAGCTCCAACTCTATGTGTGTGTGTGTGTGTGTGTGTGTGTATGCATGTGTGTGTGTGTGTGTGTGTGTGTGCATGCGTGTGTCATTTGATGTAGGGAAAATCACACCATTGCCCACATGCATTCAAGCCACATTAGGCTGCCAGGACTAGCTCAGACAGCCTGTTACTTAAATGGGGGACAAATTTCGTTCAATAGCCCATTGCAGCAGCAATCAGTGGAGACCTATTGAAATACTGAACCGGTAAGACCAAGGCTGGTGAATAAAGATGTGACTGCACAATGTGTTTCTGTTCATGTGTCTATGTGTTTAAGTGTCTTAAAGTTAGTGATTTTTTACTTCTTTAAAGAAATATTTCTATGCTTTAAACTATGATTATTCCCCACTGCTTTATGCCTAGGAAAAGGTTCCTAATGGTTGGGTCATTGCTGCTAAAATATGTCACAGTCTATAGGATTAACTCACATTCACTTATGTCACAGCTACCTCTCAGAGGATGTGAGTACACCCACGCAGCTCGCTAATCAGGTTTTTACCGAGCACCACAAATGCCATGAGGGCTCAGGTGAGTTTACACAGAAACAAATGAGGGAATCAACCCTAGCCAGTGGCCAATCAATGCCTGCACAGCATGGTTGATGTTAAAGCATGATGAGGTAGAGATCTAATCAGGGAAAAGGTTGCCGTTGTCTCCTGGTCCTAATAGAGAATCTGCCCAAGTTCAGCTTGTTCCCTCGGCACGGGCCTGCTTCTGATTGCATGATTGCATTCTATTTAGAAGAAAATTAAACTTCTGATTGGACAAGAAGCTATTCACTGCCTCATTCTTGTCAAAAAGCCTGTCAGGGCCACTAAATTTCCACGCTCAACAATGAATGAGCTATGTAAGAGACTGGTTACATTTTTAGACTGTCTGCTGCTTGGCTTGCCATAAAATTGCATTTGGAACAGACATCCAAGTAAACCTCCAGATGCCACGCTCAACATTTAATTAGAGATTCCAACAGATTCTATTGGAAAAAGTACAGAAAAAGTACAAACAATATACAAACAAATATACAAAAAAAAAACAACAAAATATTCCTTACAATAAAATATTGCTAGACTGTAAGCACTGACAGGCTATTCTTTGAAGCCGTACTATTCAATTGCTTTGACAAATATAATGGATATGCTCTCAAAGAGGCACAAAATAAGCACCACAACTTATCAAAGTTAATGTGTCATAATGACAGAAATGAGCACAGTCTGGGGATTACTGTGTGGTGTTATTAGGCAAAATGTGTTTCAGACAGTATTTCACTCAGTGGGACATATGAGTCAATGAGCATTAAAACTGTATGACGCTTTGACAATAAAGCTCTGTCTTAACAAAGCCAGTCTTGTAGTAGAGCCTCTGTGTTACAGGGCTTGACAGCTCTAGCATTAGAAAGAAGTTGAGGATCAAACCTGCTACTGTTACTAAAGGCATCAGCTGCTATCAGGGCAGGAGGAGGGATTTTTCTCAGCGCTGTCACGGCAAAGCATGTGCGTACTAGCAACACAAATACACACACACAAAAACAACTGTTGATATGCAGGATCTGGCATGTGCAAGGTGTTTCTCAATACGTGTTCTTGTGCGTTCTTGTGTCCGTGATGCGTTTTACGTAATATCCAACCATCAAAGCACGATTCCAAAACAAAACCACATGAGGACGGAGGACGGATAAACATCCCGGAAGTTTACTTTCCAGTCGGATGGATGCATCGGACGGTGACTTGCCTGACGAGAACGAAAGGGAAGCCCCGACATTTAGTGCAAGGACAACGAATCATGTCCGAGCAGCGCTATAATGTACAGTTCAGAGTCATTTGAAACAAAATTAACAGCTCTGTGTCTTAATTGATTGCGCACATCAAGCACAAAGCCCATCTCAGACTGTAAGGAAGCATCTCTGCGCTTCCTTACAGTTCTCTCCAAGACAAGATCGTTCTCTCCAAGACAACTTGGGAAGAACGTTCTCCACAAGGTCACAAGTGTCGACTTGGCATTCTTGGATTTGATAATCAGCTTTGGTTGGCTTCAAAGATGAATTATATAATACCTTGGGTTTCAATCAATCTGCATGACAGGGGGCTAGGTTGTTAGCATGCATTTGCATACATCTGCATTAAATATGCTTCATCCTTCAAAAATTTGCAGAATAATAGAGAGTACTTCGGGTTAGGGTTAGACCTTAGGAAAAAAAACATATAATCTGGTAAATTAACTTGCTTTGATCAACAGAAATATATGTGAAAGTCCAAAGACTAGGTGGCTGTGTTTGTACAGACGGTATGTGACTGAGGCGTGGGTGACATTTCGCATAGGGATTGTGTCACCAGCATGT
Source organism: Centroberyx gerrardi (assembly GCF_048128805.1). Classification (NCBI taxonomy): domain Eukaryota; kingdom Metazoa; phylum Chordata; class Actinopteri; order Beryciformes; family Berycidae; genus Centroberyx; species Centroberyx gerrardi. Next base: position 12,383,459 of record NC_136000.1, on the reverse strand, counting down.
GTCACTCATCACTGCATGCCAGGGGTGAAATGTTTATAAAGGGAGCTCCTGCAGTTGAGATTGTTGCCATGTCTGAATTTTGTTAAACACACACACACACACACACACACACACACACACAATCCTAATAGTATACTAACCATACTGTGGGATTTATTTTGTTTTAACTAATATTTTTCTCACATCTACTCAGTCAATCCTGGACAAAAGGTTTAAATGTTTTTTAAATCCTGGCATTTTCAGTATACTGATATTAAACCATTTTAAATTCAGTATAGTTAAAAAAGCGCAATGCACATGATAAACACAGTTTGGACGGGTCATGTGTCCCTTTCTGCTTACTGCAACTAATCAGTGAATTCAGCCGCTGCGGTGTTTGCTTGGAACAGAAACCTGCATACACCGGGCACCGCTGACTTAAGAGGGAACATTGGTCACCAGCTGGGCCAGTGATATTAATACTGCTCCTCCAGTCTGGCCCGGATGGTCCGAGAACATGATCATAACAGACTTATAATAAAAATAAATACTCAAATCAAAACTATTTGGGAGCTGCGTCATACGAGTGAGATTACCCTCCGTATCTAAACCACTACAACAGGAAACAGGCTTCAATGGCACATTCTTGGACAAAGGTCTGCCATGGACTGGACCCATCTACTCTGTGACCCAAGCCGACCCACACAAATACCTAAAGAAGAAATAAATCATACATTTGAATTTCTACATTTATTTACCTATATTTAACCGGATGATTCAATTAACTTGAACCAGATGATTGGTTTGCCCGCACCACAATGGATTAAATACACAGCTGTGAATCTTTTTGTACAGTGGATGTGGTATAGGTTAAAATCTGAAGTGCTGGCATTCCAGCTCTCTCCAGAGGCTGGTACAAGCATTGCTGAAGCTGAGAGGAAAAAAAAAACATGGGTTGTATATATTCTGCTCATTACTCCATAAGACTGGCGCAGACTAAAACACTTTCCGGGAGTAAAATAAATAAATAAATAAATAAATAAAAGCATATTGATCAAAATATAAATCCTAAGCCTAATTAGCATTAGAGAATCCATCTGCCCTATATTTAATGCAGCAGTTGGTGTATTTGACAATGAATTAAGGCCAATTGATTTTCATTCAAGTTTGCACGGCCAAAAAATTCTTATTCTTATACTCTGTGGTATACAAGTTTTGTCTGATCTCTGCTACTTTGCAAGACTTTTCTTTTGACTGCTTCTTGGAGTCGCTACAGAAACCATCTTAAAGTGGTAATCTGGTGATAGAGAGTAGCAGACAATTATCTATGTGAAAGTATCAAGATTATTTCTTCAAAGAATAATATTTTTCTCACTAGGACAAAATATTACCAAAATCAGTAGTTTCCATTTCCTACCAAAAAAACAAAACTCCTTTACTGAAGCAACCCCTAAATGAACCCGGCACATGAAGCGATCCATAAGGCAGTGAACTGGTAACAGTCGTCAGATCAGTGGTGGCCGATTGTGAATGATGATCTACTGCTGAGCTCCCACCTCTTAATGAAATCAATGAGTAAATGAAAAAGACTGAGTGACTGTAGGAGAGGGATTACTTTGGCAACCTCCATGGGGACGGCTCCGCGGCGATAGGGAGCGTCCATGGAGAGATAAAGCTGCCGCCTCAAGTCTTAACATTTAGAGACATTTCCATTTCTTTCATCCTTTTGTAAGAGCTGAGTCCTTCCGGTAAAAGGTTGCCCAGGGGTCGACCGACCAGATATACCATTGTACTGGTGCTGAAACTGTTTGACCTGATGCATTAATGCACGAGTGCTGCTGGGGAGAAGTGAAAGGTGACTTTGTCCAAATGCCGAGGGGGAAATGTGACACCACATCATAAAAAAATTTTGCATTCACACACAGACAACCAGCCCAAACAATCACAATGCCCCACTGTGAGCATGAATACATACAGGCTCCAAGCAACTAGTCTGCAGTAAAAAACTCTCTCTGAACAGCTGACCAGCACAACCCTACACATGCCTCATTTCAGAGCGACTGTGAATAAAGACTCATTGACGATGGCCTTTTACCACAGACACGCTAAGTACTATACAACGATAATAAAACTATGACTTACTGAATAGAGATTCTCTGAAATATGGGGTTCACGCCTTGCTCCTAACCCCTGGTTGAAGATGATATATGATGCTGCCGATGCTGTTCTTACACCAAATGTCCTGCAGGATGCTCTTAAAGATTACCTGTTGGTTAGAAATCACAGGTTTTTTAGATGGAAAAACACATTTACTATAGCAAGTCAATTAAATGCCCTTGGCAAACTACAAACAACATGTGTACTTCCCAAAAAAGCCACAGGAATATTTTTCCTAAACAAATGAAAAAGGGTGCAACAGCTAGGATTGTTGCAGAATAAGAACTATGAGATTACTGCTATGCACATTCATCACAATATTATAAAACAACCCAAACCAAAAGATAACATGACATCTTCTATAAAACATTACAATAGGACCTAAATGGATTATAAAAGATAATGACTCCAAAATGAGATCTTTCTGGTTTTCTGTGGACACCTGGAGCTGCCTGGGGGAAATGCCTTGCCAAATACACACAGCAACTGTCCACAGCTTTTTGCCACCACTCAACAATGGAATTGCTTTCTGTTTTCCCAAGATATCATCGATGAGTTGGGCAGCCTATCAGCGCCATAAAAAGGCATCGTCTGAAAAGCAACATAGGGACTTGGCTTCTCTAATCTTGTCCACTGGAAATAAACACAAGCACATCTGCTGTAGGGTCATTATTAAAGCCTATGGCTAACCCGCTGACACACCAGAGAGTAAGGAAATTAAAAAGGGAGGATTCCAGGAATAAAGCCTTCCTCTATGATTGACCAATATTGTTGCTATAGATAGTCCCCAGAGAGAGGTACCAGAGGGCAGAAAGATGAAACTAAATATAGCTTACCACCATTTTGCTGAGGTAAATCTTATTTTTTGCCATTTTAATAATAAACCTGAAGCAATAGTGTAACTGAAGCAAAGCTTCTCTCCATTGATACCTACAGGCTTGTGTGCCAAAGCCCAAAGTCAGCTGTGATTAAAAATGAATGACTTCCTATGCATTCTCAGAGTATAAGAAAATCCAGTGATAAAATACAAGGTCTTGAGGCAAAGATCCTCAACAGCTCTCTCTAGAGAAACCACTTTGCACCACTGTGATCTGCCAGGGACGAGCGCTTCAGGCAGAATCAAGACTAACCTTAAACAAGATGCCAAGCTCTCAAGATCTAAATTTACACATGTAACTAACCTCAGTAACCACTAAATTCATAATGCTTACAATGGGTAGTGCCTTTGGTTTTGAGCAATTGGAGGTGGACAGCGTTATGAACTGGACTATCAATTAATCACTGAAGGGTTAAAACTGAAAAAGGGTCACCATCTGCTTTGGCTACCCAGCATGCAGTATGCCAACAGCGTGCAAAGGACCTAAGGGATGGCCCAGGGCTGCACTCGGTGCCGCTGCCTGCCTCAGTGCCCCATCACAAAGTCTACAGAGAGAAGCTCAGCTATCTACATATGCTGCTGCTAAACTCTCTAAGGCTCATTTCAGCTTCACAGCCCGGCTCCGCTGAGACCAGATTATCTCTCTTTCCTTGCCTGGTGGACTGCAATCGAAACATTAATATTACAGAGAGAGAAAAAAAATTCTTGTTCTTCTCCAAGTTTTCTAGGAATATAATAATATTCTGATACTCTATTGGTGCCTGTAGGGAAATTCTATTTTAATTTGCCCCCCCCTGCGATAAGGAGGTCAGACGGGTCAACAGCACCCCTGGAACTGGAAGGGAATCAGTGTCTTGCTTAAGGACACTTAAGCAGGGTGGATACTTGCCAACATGAGGGCTTGAACACAGGTTCTCCAGTTGAAGGGCAGCTTTTCTATTCACTATGGTAAACAGCTGCCCAAATATGATGTCAGTGTTTTCACCTGACATCCCAACAATCATCTTGAGACCACTGTCCTCAGAACATCAATAATAGCATTTCTCACACACCTGAAGTGCTGAATTGGATGCCCAATGAAAAGTATAGCTGTGCCGCTTCTGTGTGATAAAGAGCTGTGCTAGTCATGCTTTTATCCTGTATGAGAGCCATTAGGAGGATGAGCTTGTGATCATTTGAAAGAGTCTTTGAAAGCAGGGTTGGCTGAGGTGACAATATCCTGCTGTCAGAGGCATTCAATGAAAAAGACACTCCAAAAGGTCATCATTAGGCCAGATCTGACCCATTTACCAGAGCCACTTCTCCAGTCGCCGAATAGAGAGCTGAGTTGGTGAGAGCAGAAAATATCCTATGGTGTGGTGACACTTGCTTTGTTTCAATCCAGATAAAGGATGTTTGTCAAACCTATACCTCCGCCGGTACAATGCTGATGACTAAACACAGACATCCAACACTCTACTGCCCACTCCTTATCTATTTTATTCATTTTCCACAATGCAACTTTGTCACCATGGGCACAAAGAACAGGGAAGGAAGCCCCTTATCCATCCTTCCTACTTCCTTGGCCGATTAGGATCCCCCGCCCGCCCACAGACTCTGGATGACGTGTTGATTCATTGATCATTAGATGATTAGAGCAGAGCGGTACTACCGCTGCCATGGTAATAAGGCCTGATACATGGAAAAGACAAAGCAAATAAGCTATTTACAAGGTGTCTTGCTGAGGGATAAAATCCTTTCATGTGTCTCCTCATTTTTCTTCATGGTTCTTCACTTTGAAAGAATAGAAGAGCCACCATGTTATTGGTTGCTGTTTTTACCCAAGCCAGCACCTTGGGTTAGCTTTTGTTCTGCGTGTTGAATACTTGTAGTATTACAATTGTTATCATGATGTCTTTGTGCAATTATAAACTAAGCAACTAAGGTAATTTGAGGGATAAATCAAACTGTTCATTAGTCTGCTCTACCATGCATTCAGTAACTGAAGGTTCAAATAGAGGAAAGTTTACATTGCAGGTATGAGATGGGATGAGATGAACTTAAATGATCCCCATGGGGAAACTGCATCAAGACATTCAAGAGTTTAAAAATGGCAATGGAATATAACTTGTAATATAAATACTAAAGTATATAAATAATATATAAATAATAAAATGATTCTTCTGCAGACCTCTAAACAAGACTCTCCAGCTCAGTCCATAAGTGCTGAGAATACTGTACATTCTGTGCTGCAACAGAGCTAAACTGCATGTGGGACAAGTCTTGACATACCAAGTACAAACCTTAACTGCTGTGTGTCAAGCAGACTCTCACAGTGAATGATCTACGGCTCCCAAGAATGAACAGCAGCATACCCCCATTGCCTCTGCATTGTCTCGTTTGATTATCGGCACTTTACTTCACCAACAAAGCTTCTGGAAAAAGTAGCCCAGTGCATCTGCGCTGTTCAGATGAATATACACCGAGACAGCCTCCTTTCTTTCATTCTTTCATCCACTCTCTCTGTTACAGCACACCGCTGTCAGTGCCTCCCCTCTCCCTTCTGCAGGAGAGATGATAACATAGTTGGCACATTGGTCTGTTTCTCATGAAATATCTTGGAGTGCTGCCTTAATTGGGCAATGTCTACCCCTTAGACAGACACAAAGACTATTATTTTGGCTCCTACTGTCTTATTCAACCAGTCAATCAACTTTCACATCCAATTCTGACTTCCCTCAATAAAAAATTTAAAAAATATTCTAGACGTCCAGCTCTCAAACAGACTACAGCGCTCAAAGCCCTGTTGTACTTCGGGCTGGTCAAACCAAAGAGCTTTTACTGTGGATTAAGACCACAACTATAAATGTTCGCCTCTGTGTTGGGATCAGAATAGCTTACGTTGGATATTGACAACACGTTTTTCGGGGGTCTCTTGATTTTATTATCAAGTAATCATTAGAGGACTTCACCTTAACATAGCCTACTACTAACGCTGGAAAATAACTTCACAGTAACTGGGTGGGGTGTATGAGCAACCGGCGGGCAACTGCCCAACAACACAATCTTTAACCGGTTTGATCATCTGATAAAGATGAACGCTTTCTTTGCGTGATACTTTTACGCGTCAAAAGTAACTTACTGCCTTTCTTCAATAAGGTTTATTTGACTGAGCTGCCCGTCAGCAACTCTGAATGCCACGCTCAACTTTGCCTCTCTAGCCTACCAAGAGAAATCACATAATGTCACGATACAATTTCACCAGCTTGCTAATAAAAGCGCCTTGTGAAGAAATAGTTGTTTTTTTTATTGAACGATCTTATAATATCACGCAGCTACGTGGAAAGAATCATAACTCCCCAATACCTTGACGGATAAAAGCAAAACCACACACGCATCTCCAAGTAAAATTCTAGTTCTTGGGAAAAACAAACGCAAAAACATGAAGCACTACTAGAGCACTTCATAGAAATCTAACAATACTTACACGGTGAAGCTGAACAGTGTCTCGGGGAGTTTTGCTCCGAAGTGAAGCCGCCGTGTTGCAACGAGTGCGCACAGTGTGTGGTGTGTGGTGTGGTGTGTGTGGTGTGTGTGTGTGGATTCACATCGCAGTATTCAGTTTCACAAACCCTGGAGAAGCAAACAATCCGACAGAGCGGCCACTTACCGTAAAGTCAAGTGCGCACGCGAAACCGCACATAGGGCTGCCTCTACCGTAACACTCAGACTACTACTCGCCTTAAAATGTGGTCTGTGTGTCATTCATTGAGTAATTTGTTTGTACCCTGTCTGATACAGTATAGAGACGCACAAAACAAAGCACACGCTGCGGTAATGTGCGGTAATTTGTGTTATTGTGCGGTAGTTTGACTAGCTCCACTCTCCCCTCCCTCCACCAATAGGCGCGCAGCTGATTGACAACTGGAGTGAGGCCCTCGTGCTCAGAATATTCTGCAATATTTTACTCATTTCTGTTCAGCCAACACGGGGATTACTTCTGCTGACTTCAAACAAAATGCCAACTCAGAAAACCTTTGTACAGGGGCTTTTACTGACCACCACCATCGTCACCAACAACAATAATGTTGCACTAAACACAGATCAAAAGATCAAAAGTAACATAAAATCAACAGCAAAAGCATTAAAACCAAGGTAACTAATATAAAGACATGCAAGAACCATAAGAGGGAGGTCAGAACAATTAAAGAAGGTCATTATGTAAAAGCAAGTTTATAAAAGTGAGTTTTTAAAAAAGTAATTTAAAAGATGACACTGATTTAGCCAGCTCCTTAAGCATGTCATACCAAAGTCTAGGAGCCCTGATGGCAAAGGCCCGGCCGCCTCTCGTTTTTAATCTACACTTTGGAACAGCCAGTAGGTGCCTGCCTGCGGACCTCAGCCTGAGATCCACCTCATATGGAGCTGAAAAGGTCTGTGATACAGCTTGGTGCCAGACCCATCTGTGCCTATTAAAATGACAATCCTGGGTGATGTGATCTTTTCTTTTTGTTTCTTTTTTAACCCTGGCTGCTGCATTTTGGAGACAAGAGAGACCTTTGGCTGAGGCAGAAATACAGAGAGCTGCAGTAAGTGAGAAGAGATAAAAGCATGGATGACTTTCTCCAGATCACTGGAGGATAAAAACTGCTTAATTTTGGAAATATTCTCTAGTTGAAAGGAACAGCAATGAACAACTCTCTTTAACCGCTTGTCTACACTAAAATAAAATAAAGAAATACACCAAAGTTTCTTGCTACTGGCTTTATAAAGGCAGACAGAGTGCCTTAATTTATGGTGAATCAGTTTAGTGGAGTTGGTGGGCAGAAAAGGACTTTTTCTGGTTTGGTTTCAGTCGTAGAACATTCTGCATCCTGCGTGAAACAGTTTATGAGATTGACTATAGAGTGTTAGTGTCATTAGGTTTTACAGGCAGATATGTCATTGGCATTTCAGTGAACATTTGTATTGTGTTTGCGAATAACATGTCCAAGTAGAAGAATGTAATTGGAGAATGAAATGGGGCCCAAAATTGAACCCTGCGTGACCCCACATGTAATGCCTGCGGAAGATGAGGATGAGTCGCCTCTGTTGACTGAAAACATTCTACTGGAGAGATAGGAGTTAAACCAGTGAAGAGCTACTGTATGTCCCAGAGACCAACCCAAGCATCTAATAAAAGGTCATAGTCTATTAGCCTTGCAACTCGCAAGACTCGTCTGGCTTGTGAGGCTAATAGTCTACAGTATCAAAGGTTGCACTGAAATCTAAAAGAATTCTAATGGAACATTGCCCCTATAAGGAGGTCACTGGTCACTCTGAGGAGAGCCGTCTCTGATATAAAGTGCTATAAACCAGATTGGGTTTTCTCAAATATATTAATTTGACACATCAGTGATAATAGTTGAGTTGAAATAACGTTTTCTAACACCTTGGATTAAAAGGGCAGTTTGGAGATTGGCCTGTAGTTTGCAAGAGACAAGACTAGTTTTTTTTACAGAGGCTGAATCATGGCATGTTTAAACTAGAAGGGAAGAATACAAGTGGCCAGAGAGCTATTGATAATATATAAAATGCTTGCACAGACTGATTTAAATCCTTCTTTAACAAACGCTGTGGGAACAATATAGAGGAGACAGATGGATGACTTCAGGCAAGATATTGTCTGCAGTATACCAGGGGAGGAATATGGCTTCAAAACAGCTCAGTAAAGCCAAATTACTGCAGTAGGTCCCTGTCAGAGGACGAGATCCGGAGTCTTATTTCCTTTACCTTTTTGGTTAAGAATATTTAAAATTCTTCACACTTTTCAGCGGAGGCTGAGGTGCAGTCAGTAGAAGAGAGGTTAACAACTAAATCAAAAATATTGAAAAGCTCCCTGGAGTTAAGATAGTCCTTTGAAATAAGGGCTGAGAAATAAGCTGCTCCTGCTCTCGCATCCTTAACAACGTTCTGATATTTCAGCATGACGCCCTTGATAATATTGTATACTAGCAGTTTATCAGCCTTCCATTTATGTTTGGCTTTTCTACATTTTCTCTCCATGACCCGAGTGTTATCATCTGGCCAAGGCAGGGATATTTTTCTTGATTTTATTTTTTTTATCTTAATTCGAGCAACAGTATTAGGAATATTCAAGTAGGTGCTATTAAAATGACCAACAAGCTCCTCAGTATTGAGCAGAGGCACTGGATTAGTATTGGACATAGCAGTCAAAAAGGCCTGGTAGCAGAATTAAAGATGTGGGAGCGGAACGGTGCACAGAAGGTGGGAGCAGTGCAAGACAGCACACATTAAAAACAATGGCCTTACGGTCAGATACACACATTTCTCTGAAAGCAACATCAGTTGGTGTGAATCGAAGTGACAAGTCAAGGATATATCTCTTTGAAAGAATAGGTCCACTAACACAACGAACAAAATTAAAAAACTTACAAAGATGCCCACTGAACAAGCAACAGACAAGAATGTTAAAATCCCTAGAGTATTAAAATATTATCAAATTTTGGCATAATCAAGGCCAGTAGTTCAGAGAAATCATAAATGTTTTCACAATTTATACTTGGAGGGTCGTACTGTTAATTAGGAAGTTATGATGAGGGATAAAGGATGTAGTAGAACATCTGAAATTGTAACTGCTGCACTGCCTCCACAACCAGAGAGCCAAGGTTGGTGACAGAAGAGTCTGACATGCACAGACTCTGAAAGTGGCAGAGTGGAAAAATCCTCTAAAAGGGCAACGGTCTTGAGAAAGGGCTAAGGTTTTGAGAATCAATTTATTGATAGTTTTGCATGCTATTTCAAAAATGTGGCCCATATTCAGACTGAATGTAATTATATAGTTAATGGACTGAAAATTGGATGAGTGAAATAGATGTTGGCCCAGCCCTAATGTTCCTCAAAACAGTTTGCATTGAGAAGATGAAACAAAAAACAAGATTGAGAGATACCAAACCGTCATTTCATATTTTCTCTCAATTTTGGCTTTTTTTTTTCTGCAATTTCTTCATCCAAAGTAGCAGCGGGCATTTTTATTTCTGCACAGATTGGACGAGAGAGGGAGGCAAGTGTCTTATCATTTTATGGAATGGATGAAATCATTCATGCAGCCTTAACTGCTCACTGCTGACCAATATAAGCCATTGAAGAGAGGCAAGGCATGTAGCCTATACATAAAGTGGAAATACTGTGGTATAAATGGTTGCCCATTTTATTTTGTAGCTCCTCAGGTGATCAGTGTTAGTAATGCCTGTTGCCTTTGTGTCGGTGTTTCAATCTTTAAAGGACAAAAGGGTAGGGAGCCCCTCGAACCCATGTACCAGGGACACACTGAACCTTGGAAGGGCGCAGATGATGGGGGTTAGGTGTATGTTGCGGATGAATGGCAAGGAGGGGCATAATGAGAGGGGCAAGGGGTTGCAGACTGGTGTGAGGCCATGAAATTGTGTGGGCTGAGTTGGTGCAGAGGGCATGGACCGAGTGGGAGGAGGTGAGGGGATGAGACAGTTACGCTTTCACCCTCATTTGCTTTACTATCACACTTATCAATATGTACTATCTATAGCCTGCAGGCAGAAGAATGTGGACATGTGCTATAGGGGGTTTGAGTAATGCACTAGAAATATGGGCTTTAGGGATGGGGGTGGGACGAGTGAGAGGCATGTGTGTTTTATCTTCACCCACACTCAGACCTGTCAACCAAAAACACAGTTCATCCACCCCCAGCCTGCAGCAGCCAATCAGGTTTCAGAATCACAACACTCACATCACCAACTACAAAGGTCTATGTCATCCATATTGTCAACTGATTGCTGTCTTGTTTGCCATGGTGTTTGTTACCCTTTTTCCATTTGGTGTAGAAATCACTGGTAAAGGGTAAACCTACAGAATTCAGAGGTGATGGGTCCTTAGACAGTAGTATGTACAGAAGTGTCAGATTAGCTCTATACAGTAAAACCTGTGATGACACCAAGGTCTTGTTATCAGCTCACTTCCAGCCATCATACCTGTTGAACTAATCCTGTGAGACAGCCTCCCAGGCATTAGTCTCAAACTGTCCGGCTACGCCAACATCTCACTTCATGTCCCAGGATTTTGATGAAGAGCAGCATGAGAGATACTCCTCTCTTTATTCCTCTCATATGGTACTCTAGCATTAAATGGATTTGCATTGCTTAAACGTGGGGCATGGCTCTCCTGAGAGGCTTGGTTCATTTTGGAGCCTTAATATATCTTAATGCTCCAAAAATCTGATCCTGTGAATCCTCCATTGTCTTGAGAAAGCAGTATATGCCATATTAGAGCAAGATTGTGATATTTGGATAATTTTATGGAATGGATTATTTAGGTGTGTTGCCAGTGGGCTGCGGAAACTGAAACCAGTCATCACAACAGGAAGACAGTGGGAATTCGCCGGGGATAGTGACTTCCTGTGAGAGAGCAAGAACCAGTGCAACCACTAATGCCAGGTGATAGGATGTGGTGAATCAGACATTGCAAAACAGCAAACATTACTGTAAGAGAGGTGATTCCTGGGAAAGAGTGAACATTTGAGCAAATGGAGTGGTAGGTGAGAGGAGATCCGCCCTTTGTGCTTTATGCAGCACATTGATCCCTGAGCTTATATCCTGCAGGGAGGACAGACCTTTGCTTTCTGTACAGAAAATATTGTCTGGTATAAAGTTCATAACATACAGTAGCAAGAGTAAAACTGCCCTGGTGGTAGCCAGTGCTGTCATAAGTAAACAGAAGCATGGGGGGGGGGGGGTGACCTGAGGGCCAGCAGTCAGCTGCTGACTGGGTTTGGCTGTTTATTTCCCTGAGAGGGTCTCCTGTGAGGCTTCGCTTCTCCCCAACAGTTGCTCCAAAGTTGAAGGAAGCAAAGGTCAAGTATTAGTTTAAATGCAGCCTCTGGCTAGCCGCTCTCTGCACTCCACTCTGTCAGCGTGCCATGCTTATTGGACTGGGCTTCACCAGACTAGACAAATGCACAGCCAGTTAATCATTTCCCTGACTCATCCTTTACTTTGTGATTAATCATTATTTTCTCCACCCGATCCTGGAGAGAATTAGAGAACCCACTGATTTAATAATAATCAGAGCACAAAATTAATTACCTTTCCGCTGAATAACTTCCACAAAAGAATGACTGATAAAGAAACCTTGAGCATAGTAATGACTTTGTGACACACAAGAGAGCAGTTGTCTGTTATTTCGAAAAGCACTTTGGAAATCTTCATCCAACAATGCTATATATGGATTGCATAATTTTGTATACAAAAAAAAAGATTAAGCAAATGGAAATAGCCATTTGGTTTGAAGGGGCTCTCTGAGGCTTTGGCACATTGTGTCGCTACGTGGGATCAAACTAAATATTTAGCACCTAATCTGCCGTCCTTATGGAAACAATGGTGTCTTTCTTTCAAGTATAATTAAATTTCCTCTTTGCCTCAGCCAAGAGCTATTTTAAGAACCTGGCTCTTATTTGTTCCTCGCAGGAGAAAATTATTTACCCAAACATAGGCTTAATTCATATTTGAGGGCGTTTTGCGTACCTCCCAGCCTTGACAGCAGAGGCTGAGTAGGTGACTCAGAAGGGGCCTAATCAGATTTTATATGATGTATGAAACATGAATTTTTCACAAGCTGAATGATATCCCTGGGGTGTTATACATATCTAAAATAAAAGGGATCAAAAAATAACATGGAGGGAGAATGGAGGCTTTTGTACAAGGTGTCAGTGGGTCTCAGAAACGCTAACAACTACTTCATTGAAAACAGATGGCTCATTAATTCTATCTTGTGTCTGGTTGGAAATTAAAGGACATGTTGAAGGTGGTAGTTATTATTCAACTGACTGGATGCACACACCAGACTCTACCCCTGGAACACAGCAATAGCCTTTGAACCTTATGTACCAATACAGTAGGTGCAAGTGTTATTGATCAAAACCATACCATTTGACACCCACACCTGCTCGGTGGTCTGCAGATGGTATCAATTCATGTCTTGTTACTGTACAGCGTGTCCCTTGGGATCAACACACACCTCAGCCTGCTGCATGAATATATGACTTCCTGCACACTGGGTTCAATGTGTTGTTTACATGATGTTTCTGTCATTGCGGAGGAAATGGCTCAGTGTAGAGGTGACTAATTTCACAGCTGATGTGGGCTAGCTTCTCCCCTCCATCCATGGGCACTGCACATAGAAAAGACAACAGACTTCAGCATGCTCAGAACAATATTCAGAAACTGATTATTGTTCAGGTTGATATCATTTTGTGTTGCTGGTACAACACAGACTGGGTAGAAAGTTTACTGTGCTATCTATAGTGTGCGGCAGTAGAAAATATCACTACCATTGAGACAACCGAAGCCCCCCCACAAATTATGTTTTTCCATCTTAAATCTAGGCCAAGAAGGATTTGTAGTCTCTGTTATCATAAATCAGGGAGATTCTCTGTGGTGCAGGGTGAAGTTATATAAGACGATTCATCCATTCAGAAACAACTTGAGCTGGGGCACACAGGGAGTCTTTAGTGGGCAGTAGAATGAGAGAAATAGATTAGAATGGAGTCCAGCCTGGTGCCAATGATAAAGGAGGAGGATTTAAAGTTCTTGGGCCGAATCTCAAGCAAGTTGATAGACTAGAGCTGAGGCTGTGCGGTGGTGATCTCAGCCTGGGTTATCTGTGTCAGAGTTCACACCTCAGCAAACATCCCACAGCCCTGGCACAGAAAAACAGGAAAAGGAAAATAAATCAATGAAGGAGTGAATTTTCTTTGCATCACCAATAGATTTGCCCAATTTATCTCACCTGTCACACATTCATAATGATGGACCTGCAAAGCGGCATTTTGGCTCTCTGGCCAGAGAAGCATTTGCCCTTTTGATGCGTGACTTGACTAAAAGTTTGAACTGCTTCAGCTCCAAAACTATTTTGTCAACTTCACAGAATAAATTCTGGCTGCTTCAAGAGGAGTCTAAGTTTACATCAGGGCCTGTGTGAGTGAGAGGTTAGAAACTCATGCCTTGATATCTAGCTGAGTCGGGGGGTTTAGACAACCTCAGCTCATCAAAGATGTTCTCATGTAAAGGCAGACATTGATTTGTCCTGTATCCTGCTGACAGGCGGGTCGTTACATTGACGAGAGGAGAGAGGACTGCAAGTATCTTTCCTCCCCAACAGGAGGTGAAATGAGTCCCAAGCTGACACTCCTCTGAAGCTTCTGTGCTGCGGTGAAAATTTGACCGCTCTCCGGGGATCTAGAAGGACAGGCGACTTCTCTTACACGTTACGCCGCTCCCTGCTGCCCTTTCTCTGTGGATCAGGGTGTCTATTCATTTGGAGCACACCAATGCTTAGGGCAAAATCAATCTGATCAGCTCCTATTAGTGCAGTAGTGAGAGGCCAATTCCATTCCCACATGCATTGCAAAGTGCTCTACGGGTCAAACCGTATTTAAAAATAATCCTTAGAATAATCCTCGGAATAATCCTTAGAAACCTGTAAATCTTGTAAACCTGCACAGAGCGCCAGATGGGTGTGGTTTCCCACATCAGGACAGTTTAGATGATGTAAGTTGTCATTCAGAGAAAAGTATACTAAATTGATTTTTAAATACTTTTTCTGTGATTATCTTAAAGCTGCACTAGTAAACTGCACACAGCACGCTCATGTTTACCCAGTCTGTGATTGTTTGAACCGAAAGATACCAAAAGGATTACAGAGGCAAAATATAACATCTCAATTAGTGGGGATGGGACGCTCTTATCGACTACAGCCCCACTTTGTGATTTAGATTGATAAGACAGGTGTATTTTTACATAAAATATCTTGCCTAGTGCAGCACTCAACAAACTTTAAAGCACTATCCTATGTGGCAAACAACACCCACCCAGCAACTAAGTAGGCAAAAACAAATTTGACCCAGGTTTGATTGAAAAACTAAATTTGAATTGAATTTTGGAAACAGCGCTGGTGTGGAGTTTGTTGTTGATAACCATTGGTTATGGTTTATTTATTTTCTGTAGAGCATCCAGCAAGGTAGTCTTTAGCCATGCGTAAGTATAATAAGTATGGAAATGGGTAGATAGGGATGAGGAGGGATGTGGATTGAGAAAGTAGTCAGGTGTGACCAGCCTGCTGCCTCAGGGACACAGACATTATTCACATTTCACTGGGAGACAGAATTTGAGATATGAATGACTCAGTCAGCAAAGCTTGGAGGAGACAAATGACACAGAGAGAGAGAGAGAGAGAGAGAGAGAGAGAGAGAGAGAGAGAGAGAGAGAGAGAGAGAGGGGAGGAGAGGGGAGGAGGAGACAGATAACTTTCTCTGGGAATTTATAATGGGCCAAAAGAACAACAAAAGCAAAAAGGAGAGAAATAGAGAGAGCAATGGAGATGTAAATTTGAATGAACGTGCTTCATTAAACTGTGTGGGATTCATCAGAAGAGACAAGAACAGAGCACATTTCAATGTTTTGCTCACACTCAAATAATAAGACTTGCACTGCCTGCTCATTACAAAGACAATTGAGAGCCCCCATACAATTATATGATTAGGTAGCTTTTGAATCACCTGGATAGAAGATGCCCCGAGTGCAATGTGGGAATTTATATTATCAGTGTTCATAAAAACAGCAATAACCCCATGATTCATACTGAATATTTCCACCCGTGTGGCTCAGACAGCATCATACCAATTACCCTGAAAACCGTAAAGCCCCCATCTCCATCAGTGAAAGAAAAACATCTCACACAGCCAAGAGTAGGCCCAAGAGGAAAGCAGGGGAAAATGAAAATGGTGGGCGATTACATTGGGGATGCAATCCTTTTTCACCAAAGAAGCCTGATTCTGCCAGGCAGATTTGCTGGTCTCAGGTCTGGTCGGTCGCCCTTCGTCTCTCAGTCACAATCCTCTTGTGTATAACTAACTGTATCTGTAACTAACTGTAACTGTGGAGGGCTTTCCACATATACAATAGCCCAGTGCCTGTGTATCTGCATGGGGTCAAAGGCTGGTGGGAAATGCGAAGGACCTTTCCTATTTTGATGCTGCAGGGGGAAGATAAACGTGTTGACACATCTCCCAAAGTCACTATAAAGACTTATAACAGTTAACGTTAGAGTTAAAGTTGTCATATCCTAGGGGAATGTTAATAATCTTGATTGTTTGATTGATTTCATTTACCACAAACAATAAAATACACTGAACCGTGGGGTAGGTAGTTGCACTGATCAACATGCTGCAAAATGGTTCATAACTCTCATAACTGTGCTGTTCCCTGTGGCAGTCTGAAACATAATTAAGCAAAATGCAAAATACCTCGAGTGATTGACTGCAGATAGCAGGACTGTCAGGATACCACAGTCTGGACTGCAGATTACTTCCTATTTTCTGTCTCATCAGAGAACTCTTTCAGGGACTGCTACTGTAAAAAAAAAAATACATGAAAATAAAAATTCTGCTTGGCTATTAGCTGGCACTTCTCAAATATTGCTGATGATGTTTACGGAAACCAGAATGTTTTTACTACCTTTTGTTGCTGTTATTTTGACCCTTATTTTGACCCTCTATAATTGGCTGCTTGTAATGTTGGTGTTAACATGATTTAAGCTTATTCTACTGCACTTGTGAATTGCTCTGGATATGAGCATCTGCCAAATAGCTAAGATGTAAATACATAAAGGTCTGCTGTTTTGATTATCAGTCATTCCTCTGGAGATGGCCGTTGGCTTGTTGATTCTCACAGGAGATGGCTCTCCTCACATTAGCCAGTAGTTTCATTTTCACCCATTATCACTTTCAGATTTGATTATTTTTAAACCTGTGCATTTTTTTCCTTCAATCATCTGCTTTGTGTCCTTCTGCGACACGATTTCAGGACTGCAGTTAAACAACTGGTAAATACAATAACCGTTTCATTTGTTTAATCTATTTCTTCCATGTGTGCATATGTGTATCGGTGTGTGCATGCGTATGTATCTGTGTGTGTGTGTGTGTGTGTGTGTCTGTGTGTGTGTGTGTGTGTGTGGTTCAAAGTATTTGTGTGAGTGAAGCTGCATGTGAGAATGGTCACAAGAGTCCGTGGCTTTGACAGAACTAATGAACTCTCCAGTTCTGAGCCGTCTGATTTATAGCCACAACAGAACCAGTGAGACACGGGGACAAAGCACACCCACGCAAACACGTTTAAGCTCATGTAATACATGCACACACAGCACCACTGTGTCCTTGGTTACCAAGTTAATGGCTTATCAATAGTTTTTCAGCTGAGACATATTTATTTGCCCATCCACAAGTATCTTGGGCAAGCTATGCAATTCTGCTCCAAGCTACATATCAGCACAATAGAGAAAAACAAAGGAATCAACCATCGTTCCACCGTTCCCCTCGAGTGACAATAAAGATCTGAACTGAACTGAACTGAACTGAATCATGACAGTACAATCAAAATAAATGGAAGCGTGAAATTACAAGACACAACGTTCTGGCTCTTGGTGATTCAGCGTGCAATGATCAGGCCTGGTGAAGGAGCAGCCTACAGTTTTGGCCAGGACAAGTGGCAGAGGAGAGACCAGAGAGACCAAGAGACCTGACTGTCTCAAATATAAAGTTGTAGGATGACTAGGGCCCAGACCTGATTTAATCAGTTTTAGTTTTTGCAAATACTGTCTGATTAAATCCTACTTAAATGCCATATGGGTTGAGTTTGTCCCATGGGACAACACAATGGAGCCAAAAAGTTTACAAAAACACAAGGGTATGAAAGTCAGTTTGAAAGTCAATCTGGTATTCTCTTCTGTGACTGACAATTTACCTGATTCTATCTGAATTATCCTCATGCAGTAAACCCCACACATCTGACACTCACCAAACAGGTTAAAACAAAGGGCAACAATGTTTTGTGAAATACTATGTGACCCAGATCTGTTTAGCATAATAAAGAGAATATTCAAAAACATAAAGGCAAGGAGGGAGGGAAGGGGAATGAGAAAGAGAGAAAGAACACACAGGATCAGAGACAACTAGATGTTGAGGCTGTATGAGCAGCAGGTTGGGGTTTCCTTCCTGCCGACATGTACATGAACAAGATACTGAATCCCAAGCAGCTCCGGGGGCTCTTCTGTCTTTGACCTTGCACTCTGACCTCGCTGTGGAGGGGGCAAGTGGATAGAGCACCATGACAGACAAATAAATAGAGTCTATGGTCAAGACACTGCAGGTATTCTGAGAGACAACAGATAGGGAGTTACAGTATGTGGGATGGAGGCAGAGGCAGAGACAGATAGGCACCATCGCTGATAACAGTGTGGGTGAAATAGATGCTGCTGCTAATGCCCCCTGATCTTTATGTGTTGACGTGTTAATGGTTGGTTGGACCACTATGAAGGGCAACAGCATTAAATAACAGCCATACGGTGCATACGGTGACGGAGGCATACAGTGCATGCAAATATACAGTATGTAAGACATAATAGCCTGTCACTCAAATATATGGTCATATGAGAGTGAATAACCACTAAGACAGTTTTGAGAGTTGGTTTTCTTTAAATTGTATTTTATCCATTCAACCCTAGGTGATGGACAGATACAGAGATGGACTTGCTCATGAAAGTCATAAGGCTTTTTTTCTTTGGAACAGCGCAGACTAAACTGATTTGCCTGGGGAAAGGTGAAGGAAAAGAATAGGCACATCAGTCAACAATAGGTCCATCACTTCTTTTCTTTCAGATTTCCATGAACAGTGCCAAGCCTAGCAGGTGACTGGGTCAGACACTTGAGACTCCCCACTCACCTGAGCTCACCAACCGTTGCCATGCCAACAGAAGATATGGCCACAAGGCATGACAGATGTGAGTATGGTTCTTGCCAACCGGGGGTAATACTTGTATATACTAAAGATATCTATCCTACGGTGTTTCATATAGAATATTTATTACCATAAAAAAAGAAACGTTTAATTAAATTAAAGGCCAATTTCTCAACTGGAAATAACCAGCAGATAACCAGCAATCCACTAAAAAAGTCTGTGACAAAGGAAAAAGCAAGGGGCAAAGGAGAGAGGGCCCACCTTTGCTCTGCTAGGATTCTCCAAGATATCTGATTCTCATTTCAGAGGGGTGAGCGGAAAACCAGAATAAAAGAATAAACACTTTCATTAGGTTGTTAAAATGTAAAAAAGTTAGCAGCTATATCTCAAAGAAGGTATGAGTGTATGGGCAGCTGGGCAGCCATTATGGTCCTTGACAAGCTGGCAGAGCGGAGGTCCTGCCCTCTGTGGAGGAAGACGTCCTGCTGCTAATGGTGTATTCCTTCTAATGAGCACACATCCAAATGACCACACATCCAATCACGCAGAGCCGAGCTTCCAGGCATTATTCAGCAGCGAGCATGTTGGGGGAAGCAATTGAAATGATTTAAATGGCAATAAAAGAATGAATTAAACAGTGCTTGGTTGCATGCTGATAATCTTAGTGTGACTGGAGAAGATAAGCAAACACTTTCTTTATGGTCAATTAGATCCGTATTTTGCGTAATGTAATGTCATTGTCTCTCTCAAATGAAGACAACTGAATATGTCTTGTTGGTTGGTTCTAAATTTCATTTCACATTTTATATCCTTAGTGGGCTCTTTTTATCTTAAATCCATAGGTTTGCTTCCATTTCTTTGGCATGAAATCAAAATCAACCCCAGATTGATCCTGACCCAGGAGGCACCGGATGCCTTAGGGCAGATTTTCCCATACAAGAATGCAAATTGAATCAGCTACCACTCCCAGCCCAAGAGCAATAGATATCTGTGCTGAGCAGGCGCTGTTATTTCCACAAAAGACAGAAAGAGGCTTTAATGTGAAAGAGCCTGCATCCAGTGGTGCCACATATCAAAGTCTGAAAGTGAACTTGAAATTGCTTAACCCCTCTGAACAATGGAGCAGAAAATGACCAACACATCAAAAAAGCAAGAACTGAAGAGGAGTGACATTTTGCGGCATCAAGAATAGACTGCTTAAATGGAAGACTTGCTGCCTACCATCTGTTTGAAAATCTCTCTGACCTTAGTCATTTCATGCCATTCCACTTTCCTCCTCACAACAAAGAGGAAAAGTAAAAGCATAAAATTTAAAGTGCACTAAGAAGGCTCATTCCACTTTCCTCCTGACAACAATGAAGAGAAGTAAAAGCATACAATTTAAAAAAGTGCACTGACTAAGAAAGCTTTGCAAATGCAACCCACCTTGACCTAGCTTATAGGGTTTCAATATGAGTAGACTTGAGAAGAAAGGAATTTCCAGCAGGAACAATATAATGAGTAATGTGAAAGAGGGGAAAAAGTTCTATTAGTTTGGGGAGGTAGCTTGAATATGAGCCTTGAGTCCTTTTAATTAAGCATTGATCGGAAGAGCAAATAACAGTCTATTATCTGGGTATCTACTCCAAATCTGTACTTGATGATTGTCTATTTTATTTACCTTTGAAAAGACTGGAGTGGAGAAGTACAGTGGAAATCAACTGATTAATTTTCCAGCAGCTTACTGTCTCCATCATCCAAAGGCTTCTCATCTGCAAGACAAGTCCACATCCACCCAGGAATTCATGGCTCTCAAGTTGTCATACCACACACACTGTAATTATGTTGTTTTTGTTTGTTGGCATATTCCTCTGAGACACAAATACATGTGTGCATTTCACCAGAGCAGCCAGAAGCAGGTTTGGGTTTCCTCTTGCTGAAGGACACTTTGACAGAAGTGGACACATCAACAGTCACATCACCAGTTGCAGGGATCAAGCCTGTAGCCTTCAGGCTATAGGACAGTCTCTCTAAAGACCTGACACCCTGTCGCTTGAAGTAGTGATGCTGCAGCTTCAGTCCTCTAGTCCCTCTAGTAGCCAACAAGGCTGTCGAAAGCTGTCTACATTCCATCGCACATTTCTTTCCTTAATAATACCTGACTGACTGACACACTGTTCTCGGCCAACGTAAGCGTTCTCCTTCCACTTAATGGTAACTGGTTTGAAAAAGCTTGGAAGAGCCTGGCGGAGGCTGAGGGGCCAGCGGATGGACAGGGAGAGGAGAATTTAATTATCCTGACGGTTAAAGCCCCCACCTCTCTCTTTCTCTCAGAAATGTCTGGCATCTGGGCTTCATGTGGCAGCTGGAGACGAGAGAGGAAGAAAGAAAAACCCAGAGAGCGTTTCTGACTGCCTTTGGATCACATGGCTGTGAAATTGTTGCCATGGCTGAATGGTACACCTGCCTGGATTCAAGTTTCTCAAGTGTTCATCATGCCGACTTGATGCCTTTCAGAGGGAGAAACCGGCTTTGCGGGGAAGGAGCTATTAACCTATAAAAGATGTGCGGAAAAACATCTTCGAACCGCTCTCTTGTGCTTCTCTACTACTTCAGTTAGGAATCTCATCCAATCCTATTAATTTAGAGAACATTTACTAAATACTGAGGAGTCTTACAGCTAGTTAATTAGCCACTGAGTTTAGATGAAGCCAGATTCATGGCCAACGTGCAAGCTGTCCCTGAACCGCTGGCATGCTGGAGTTCTCCCAATCACCCAGAAGGAATTCATGTAAACAGCACTTTGATCCCTCTCAATGACGTCAACCACACAGACCCCCATTCAGAATGAATGAGCCTCACAATTTGCAAGCAGGAGGGTAATTTAGAAACAGTGGCGATTTGTGACGCTATAAGGAGTTTGTGCCGACTGCAGTGTTTGTTGTCAGTAAAGCTCACATGCTGCGGGGGCAGTGAGAGTTCAACGTTAACGACATGCCACCTGTCACCTGTTGTCGGGAAATCATGGCACAGGTGTCCGCCACCCGATAACACACTAGTGTTTCTACACAAATGTAAATAGCAAGAGTCAACGCAATAAATAATTCAGATTTTATTTTGTTCTTGAGATGTTGTCACTGTATTTCTTGAGGAAGACATAGGATACAATTTAAGACATGAAGTATCTGTAGTACAAGTATCTGAAAAACTTCTAACCAAAATGAGATGCTTTCCTATTACATGTATTATTGACACTGCCCCCTAGACTCCAAGATATATCTGACCTGAATTTAAACATGTATAAAAGGTAAAATTGGACCCTGGTAAAAAAAATCCTGATATGCAATCCAGGTCTGGAATGTTGAATGTGTAAATTAAAAAAAATTCTGGCATATATGGTACAATTCTCATATTATGAAACAATATAAAATCACACTGGAGGATCTCTGCAAAGGTGCGACATTATTTACATGATATAACTATCACCCCAGGACATTTTTACAAATTGGCACATTAATGAGTAAATGATTTTAAAATATAAAAAGGCACAGAGCTGCTTTGTATTCTCTTAAATCTCAGCAGAATTGACATTATAGGCATCGTCCATTATTCTATGGATGATGGCTGGAACAGATCACAGATGCTCAGTTGTGTTTTAGACACAGAAAAGGCTGGGTACAGAGGCTCGGTGAACCTGTGCTTGAAAGAATGCAGTAAGGCTAGACTGCCCCCTGGTGTCACATTAAAGAATGATAAAATGCCCTCATCAAAGTCCAGTAAGAGGCCCACCCTCTGCAGCCCGTCTGCAGCCACAGGAACCGCCACCTTGTCATGCAGAGCTTCCACCTTCCTCTTCTCGCTCCCCAGGCACCAGGAGTACGGGTTGAAGCCCAGACGACAGCTGTCCTTCTGGCCCTTCCTCCCCATCTGACCCTCGCACAGCCCCACCTTCCAGCGGCCGTCATCCAAAGACACCTCCACCTCCCAGTACCAGCGGCCCTCCTCCAGGGCGCGGGCGGCCAGGACCTGGGGGAAGGAGCTGAATCGGGCCCCCTGCTCTGTGTAGGCCTGCTGGGCCTCGCTGTAGGTCACCCTCCTGTTGTTCTCAGACAGCAGCAGCTTGGGGTGGGCTGTGTCTGCGTCCAGGGAGGGGATGGTCCCATCTGTACACAATAAACAAATTAGACTCATAAGCAAGAAGAAGATTAAGACTAATTGGATATGCCACATAGGGGTCTAGAGAATGTCTTTAGTGATTTAGCTCAATTAGTTGCGATCCATCAGTGAGCCGAAAGTAAACAAGCGTTAGTCTCTCACAGATCAGTCTGTAGGGGTCTCTGTCCGGCAGAGAGATGACCACCGTGTCCAGCCGCTTCTCTGTCCACCTCTGCAGGAATGTCAGCCGGGCGCGGTCCACTTCTTCTGGAGCTTCCAACTCCTCAACAGAACTCCCCATGTCACCGACCCTGGCAGCGAGGAGCAGAGGAGGGGAAGGACATGAGACTTCCCCCGAGACAAGGACTCACACAGACCACGTCCATTATATTATACTACAATAGGCTGCCACTGATATTAATAATATGCCGGTCAGCATAACATTTCCATTGACCATAACTGCTTTTGTCCATATGTATATGTATGTATATGTATATATGTACAGTATATGTATATGTATTTATATACATGTATATGTTGGCTGGTCAACAAAAAGATGTAACATGTTTTTCTCTAGAGGTAAAAAAGTTACCCAAAGAAGCAGATGTAAGAACTTAGAATTTCTATACAGGCTGCCTACTCAAGGCTATTCAGGCTGGCTGCTTTGTTGGCACCTTCAGCTATTGAAATGTTCAACAAAGCACTGTCTTCCATGCAAGGTAGACGTTTAAAGGAATATGATTACTAAAATCACTTACATTTGGATGATCTTGCTGTATTCCTATCATGAGAAAAAGAAGAAAAAGATGAAAAAACATTTGAATAATAACCTTGTGTTAGCTTCAAGTAGCCCACATCTTATGTTTTAGCAACAAATGAACAAGCTCTGCTTCTATTATCCATACTCACCATAATGAAGGCCTGCTCTTGGACACGTTTGTCCCCCTTAGCATCAGCCAACCCCTCCAGAGTATGGAGGCCTTGCTGGATGGAGATCAGGGAGCTCTGGAGATGACTGAGCCGGCCCTCCAGGCCCCCCAGAGCCCTGGTCTCCTCCTGCATCACACACTGAAGAGCTGACTGCTCCTCCTGTTCCAGGGCCTCCCTGATGGCCCCGTACTGCTGCTGCACCCCCGCTCGTGCCTCACTTAAAACCACCTGGGGAGGAAGGACAAATATTTCCACAGAGACACAATGTAATGTAATGTCATGTAATGTGATACTTTGTTGATCCCTATAGGGACAGTTCTCTTTTCACTTGCCCTCCTCCAGGAAGGACAGAGTGCAGGGCCAGCAACAGAGCAACAGCCCTGGAGCTGGACTCACTGGCCCAATCCCAATGTCCTCCCTATGCCCTACGCACTGAACCCTCACAGACTTTAACTGACATCACCTGCGTGCTCAGCGAAAATGTGTAAACCCAAGGGCTCAAAATGGTATATGAAGAATGCTGTTTGATGCCAGAAAGCAGTTTCTGGCATCACGTTTGTATATAAACTACAAACTTAATCAGTTTGTAGTTTATATACTGTGCTAATGGCTATAGAAAATACTCTTCATTCTACTAGAGGATAGCCTGCACTACTTCATTACACTATGTTGTACCATGTAGCTTAATATAACCTTCTTAAACCTTTAGGAAAACTTTTAATATGAGTTTTCTTTTTTCCTCACATGATCTATTTATTCTGTCTTAATGTTGCAATGTTTTCTCTTTTAACTGTATCTTGAATGTAGTTAGACCCTATTATGTCTGTTTCTCTCCAAGTTCTTGTTAATTGTTTATTTTTCCATAATTATGTTTTTTTGCTTGATATTTTCCACATACATCAATATTAACATCACAAATGCTTTGAACTGTGGGTAATTTCCAAGCAAACTCAAGCAAAGTCTGCAGAATTGCGGACTTGCTGAAAGTCTGTATCAAAGGCTCAAAAAGCCCACTAGGGAGCCCACATGCGCTTGGCAGTTTTACAGCGGGACGACCCTGAACCCTCGCGGACTTATCGGGAACACGCCTCAAAGTCTGTGAGTCAGTGACTGTGGACACTGGGATTCGGCCAAAGTCTTGCTCAAGGACACTGAAGCAGGGTGGATATTTGCTGACATGGGGGTTTGAACCTGGGTCCTCCGGTTGAAGGACTGCCTCTCTAACCACTAGTCCACCATGCAACAAACAGAAAATGTATTGTTAAAGCTTCTTGGATACTGACTAAGGATCATGTTTTCTTCAAACCAGCAGCTTTGAAATCAGCCCTTCTATTTTAGGATATTTTTATGATTCTGGTCCTGGGAATGTGTAAGCCATATCTCAGCTAACAATACAATTCAAGATATAATATGGGGTTCACAATATGACATTATCACAATTAAATTCAAATTAAAACACAGAATTTGGGCTAGGATAAATGTAGCTCTCCCTTAATACGTTGATTTAAATGTATAATGAGGACAAACTCATGCTAGTTTTGCATGAAATGATCCTGATTGACTGTTGGCAGGACTTCATCTGACTGGTGACTGGCTTTGTTACCCATTTGTAGTTTGCATATATAGGGTTAGGGATAAAAGTGAAATCACTGAATACATGCTTCAGCTCCATGATGCTTCATAATATATGTTATGGCTACACAGATTAGCTTACATATCTATAATGACATGCAAGTGCGTCTGGGTCAGAACAGAGCTATTAAACCAAGATACATGCTTGGATTAGTGATCACTGTATAGTCAAGCCTCTTACTTGGAAGTCCTTTTTCTTCTGCGTGAGTTCAGCCACTGTGTTCTTCAGTCCTTGTTCAGTTTCCTGCAGCTGTTTAATCTCCTCCTTCAGGTTTCCCTGGAGACAATCATGCACAGAACTCATTAAAACCACCGTTTGTCTCTCCTTGGCTTCTCTGCACTGTTAATAGTGCCAGGCTATATTTACATCTATCTCAAACTTTGACCGCAATTACTTTGTATGCCTAATACAAAAAAAACAGACCTGTGTAATTACTTTGCTGCTAAAAGCTCTTGTAATATTGCTGTAATGTAACCAACTGTCAATATCATATCTTCTCACCCTAAGCTCTCTCTCCGCCTCCCTGATGCTGATGCAGGTGTGATCGCGGTGGGAGCCGATGACGGTACACACGGTGCACACACACACCGCACACTGCCGGCAGTAGATACGGTTCATCTCCTGGTGCTCCTGGCACCTCCAGGGCGAGATGTCCTCCATGGGAGCGACCAGGGTGTGGTTCTGGAACACAGGGGAGTCCAGGTGGGGACGCAGGTGCTCCGCACACATGGAGGCCCCGCACACCAGGCAGGTCTTCACTGCGGACTGCTGCCCAGCACTGGGGCAGTAATGGCAGGGCACAGGGCCGGTGTTGGTGCTCTCAGGCCTGGGAAAGATACTGACACGCTTAGGGGAGGCCGAGGTGGCTATGGGACGTTTGGTGAGCATAGGAGGCGGCCAGCTGATACGGTGCAAAGAAGATTTTTCTTTTCCTGGAGTTGAAACCCCAGGAGAGAGATTTGAGCAGGCGGGGGAGGCAGGTTTCTTCGATGATACATGGGTTTCTGTCACTTGTGTGTCTTTCCTGGGGGGTGCAGGTGCATCACATATATCTACTTCGTTGGAGCCGTCCGAGTCATCCAATGTGATGACTTGTTCTGATTCGGGCTTGATCTGCTGGATGGAGACGTCTTGAGGCACATCACTTATCAGTATTACACTGCTGCCAGAGGACGAGTCCCTGGATGAGATGCCCTCACCACCCACAGACTGTGCAGATTCTTGTTTCTCTGCTTTCTTGGACGGCTCCACATCAGTTGACTGGCTAGGTTTATCTGACAAGGAGGTGGTGGGACGCTCAGTATCGCTGGACAGCACATGGGGAGCAGGAGAGTCCACTGTTGGTCGTTTTGTGTCAGGTTGCTCTGGTGCAGGTGTGCTGGCCTTTCTCTTCCCAAGGAGGCGGCTGGTGAGGGAGGGCCTGCCCAATGTCCCTTCATAATTACTGGATGTGCCTTTAAGTAATAAAATATATGAAAAGCAAAACTGATCAGCCTGCTTCACATTAACACACATTCACACACTGGAGCAGTTAGAGGTTTTGTGCCTTGCTCATAGGCACCTTGACAGTAGTTACTGACAGAGGGGATGGCATTACTCATTCAATTTCCTCACACATTTTTTACCCAGCTGGTCTGGGGATTCAAACCAGACCATGTAGTCACATTCCCACTTCTCTAACCTTTAAGCTATGACTACAGCTAATTCTTTATTTTACTTTAGATTTTTTTTTTTTTTAAATACTTGTCTTGTTACTGATTGCTATAATTGTTGAACCACACAGGCCTAAAAATCACTGGCCATTACAATCCATTTACTGTAAGCCAGTGGTTCTCAAAGTGGGTACCTTTAGCGGCTCCCCAGAAAGATAGGGAATAGTTATATTTGATTATAAACTAATGCATAAGAAATTCCTCCAATTAGTGGATGTATAAGAGTACTCTAATAGGTTTCAACCTCGTCAAGTACAGTGTAGACAGTTATTTAAATTTAACACTGAGTCAGCAACACCACAAATCTTCAACATAGGGTATCTCCTAGGCAAAATCCTATCAAATGGGTATGTGTGGGTGGCCTAGTGTGTGTCTATATAGGGGTCCGTGACAGGAAACCGCGCGTGAACCTCTTAATATCTGCTGCAGGCTAAATTTACTACACTACTGTACCTGCGCTGCTGCGAGGGTGCGCTCGTTGACTGGAGGCGGACGGCCGTGTCACGATGCCGTCAAACGGCAGTGTCTTGTACACCGTTTTACACCTCCACTCCGGACAACGGTACGGCCCGTTTGGAGAAATGCTCCACAAGTCTCCTATACAGCGTTGGCAGAAACGGTGGTTACACTTCAGGGTGACAGGCTCCCGAGTCTGCTCGTTGCACAAAGGACACACCGCCGGGGTGTCCAAAGAGGCACCCATTTTGTTTATTATTTTGTCTGTTTTTCTGTTTCCGCAGTGGTTAAGAAACGAAAGTCAGGGGCGGAGCCAAATGTTTGAATTACGCTCCACCTCCTACTGGTGCATGTCCTTAAAGGTACAGTGACTTTGTTTTTCTGGGGGATTCAAACAAAGTACTGCAATCCAGGGGTTTCTCCAGAGTTTTTCCAGTCAAGTACTACCAAGTAGATACGCATTAGACCACGGATCCGCAGTTTTTAAGATTTTATCCTTAGGGGCCAAATTTTCTTTGAGTTAGTTATGATTTTGCATAGAATTACATAACTGTCTCTGCCATATTTTTCACAAGGGACCCCCTGGAACCCCCCTCAAGGACCCCTGAAGGGCCCCAGACCCCACTTTGGGAACCACTGCTGCAGTGCTGACTTCGAAAGACTGACTGCACTGAATCAGATAATACATGCTTCTAAATATTAATATTTTTACCAGCGGAAAAAGCCGTCTCTGTAAAGAGTTTGGTTGTTGTTATGCACTATAGCAGCAGATGAGAGACTACTAGACTATTTTCTTTTCTTGGTTCACTTTTCTCTCCTTGGCATTCCTTTCTCTATTGTGGTCTGGACATGTGACTTGGATAACAGACCTATTGTGAATTGTGAGTAGGAGGTTAATCTCATAATCTCATAGGTTTATCTCTGAGAGGAACTGCACTGTCTGAATTGTGTTGCCTAGAATTATGGGGAGAGATTTGTGCCACCAGACCACTGAATTTGAATTATGTGTTCTGAATTTGTATGTGTGAAGGTTGGCATTTGAATATGAATTTTTAAAAATTTTACTTGTATTTGCTTGTTTTAAATTTCGTTCTTCAATATTCAGTTTAAATTGAATTGAAAATCAGTTTAGAAATTTCTGTTAAATACTCACAACACAAACTGTATTCAGCAATTCAAAGCCATTAATTCATATTTGATAGTTGATATTTGATAGATTTCAGATTGAGGCAACCTCATCAACCATTAGGTCAAGATGTTTAAAATGATGTTTGTATGCAAAATCTAAATACTCCTTTCAC
Source organism: Centroberyx gerrardi (assembly GCF_048128805.1). Taxonomy (NCBI): domain Eukaryota; kingdom Metazoa; phylum Chordata; class Actinopteri; order Beryciformes; family Berycidae; genus Centroberyx; species Centroberyx gerrardi. Next base: position 12,354,480 of record NC_136000.1, on the reverse strand, counting down.
TTCAAACATGGTTTGAGTAATCCATGGAGTAATGCACCAATTTGTCAAGGCATCTATAATCTGATGATCTGTTTTTTTCAATAACTGTAGCAGAATTCAGTTGTCTCTTTCAGGTTTTGCAATGATCGTAATCCAATTACATCCTAAACCCACCACTACTGTCAGAGAATTGCAAAATCATTGGGGTTCATAAATGGCGATAGCTGGTGTATGCTGTCTGTAAAGATGGCCTCTGAACTCTTCAGAGAAACTTTACTGCTAATTAGCTGCTGCTCCTGCATGTCCAACTCATCATTAAGGGAAAATGACTTTGTACAATGTGACTGGTTATTCTAAATGACTTGTGTTATTTTGTATTTCGCTGTATGCCTTATAAAATATAGGACAGAGTAAACTACTCTTTGACTGTGGCTTTTGCACATCATGTATCTCTCGCTTTAGTGATGCAACTTCCTTCCCCACAGAATGTGTTGTAAAGATATCCATCTTATGAGTGAACAAAGTGTCAAAAGTGCTATCCCACAAGCAAAATGAACAAAAACAAAGCACAACCGTGTTTTACAGTGAAAACCTTTATTAAGTATTCATATATTCTTAAAGGAATCTCTTTCATTGCTGTTTGTTATCCTCCTTCTTCATATTTGCTAACTGTTTGGTATCTATAGGATATCTATTTACACAGGTACATATCCACAGGTGAGGCTGGGACAGGCCTTCCGAAATTATTACCACCATAGTTCACTCCTCCTTCACCCTGCACTCCTTCATTTTAGGAAGGAGGGATGAGATGACAGTGACTATACTCCAACGCCATACTTATTACCCTGTATGTCCCAACGAAAGAGAGAGAGAGAGAGAGAGAAAGAGAGAGAGAGAGAGTGTAAGAGGTGAAGACAGAGACGGAAAGAGATTTAGCTACACAACAGGACAATTGTGTGTGAGGCTGACATATTGGTTCACTAGCCTAACAAACTATTGCACGCAGATAGACACACACATGCACACTAACACACTCACACTAACACTCATGTATGCACACACACGCACACACACACACACACACACACACACACTCATACAGCAGCTACAAGTTCTGGAGCAGACAGTCCTAATAGCCCCCATCACAGTGTAGATACCACAGACTAAAAAATATTAAGATTCTTCTCAAACTGAAGCGCTGTGCAAAGTTAGCTAGCAGGGCATTGAATGGATTTAGTTAAAATTCCTAGAACATCTTTAATATTCACTGTACATATTTCAGTCAACTTTGTAATACAAGTATTTTTTTTTTTTTTAATCATATTCATATTCATTATCCTCGGAAAACAGTCTTAAATATCTGTTCTAGTAAATTAAGAGGAACAAAGGGGAATGTGAGCAAAAGAAGAAGAAAGAAAACTTTCATTTCATTGTCATAGCTTACATATGAAACACAACAGAGTTACATCAACCCAATATTATCTGAAAATGAGCAGTTTCTTCTTTTCACAAATAAAACATGACACACATTCAGGCGGTGGTACACATATCTAAGTGTTAACATAGTTGAATACTTGTAATTACAGAGTTTGTTGATGTATGGTGTGTGTGTGTGTGTGTGTGTGTGTGTGCACACCCACAGGTGCATCTTTACATGTATATGTATGTGTGTGTAATTACAGAGTTTGTGGGTGCATTTTTTTGTGTTTGTGGATGTGAGTGAGCTGGCATATGAGTGTGTGTATGTGTGTGTGTGTGTGTGTGTGTCTGTGCATGTGTGTGTGTGTGTATGTCTATTTCTTCGTCTGTGCTCGTAGGTGTACAATTTCAACCCTGTGCCTTTCCAGGTAGGTAGTGGGTAGTCCATACTTCTCAACGGGACAATAACAGTCTCTGCCCCGGCCATGGTCTATGCAATGTTGTGCAAGGGTTAGCTCTGTAGACACATGGGGTTATAAGTGCACCGGGCTCTGTCTAAGTGCCGGGGGAGAAGCCTAGAGACGACGTAGGGACCGTGAGCAGGATGGATGACATCAAGGGCAGGTTACACTGGGTTTGTGGTAGGTAGGTGTGAACGGCAGGCTGGCTGGCTGCCTGGCTCCCTAGAATGACTGTATTCCTCTCTTCCACTGCCCCGGACTGCCTCCCTCCTTTAAGTTGGTGTTGAGGGTCTGGTACATTATGAAAACAGACACATGGAAATTCAGGGACCTGAGAGAGAGAGAGAGAGAGAGAGAGAGAGAGAGAGATAGAAAGATGAGGGGTGTTGCAGGAGGCACGGTGTAAATCAAATTTACATTCCAATTACCCTGCAGTATAGTCCGTGGGGACACAAATGACATTTTCATGCCTATCAAACCTTACAACGCTATTACATTGTGCATGATGGTTTACATAATGAGGGGGTGCACTACAAGAAATACAACAGCAATGTCTGTGTAAGACTATTAGTGGATGTATATTTTGTGGTATTGCTTTTTTTTTATGTTTTTTCATGACTTACCTATGGGTTACTTTAGGCATTCCCTCCCTCTGTGAGAACGGAAGGGAGAAAGGGAGAAAAAATTTGAAAGAGCTACAACTCAAGGTCATACTATTTATAGACTGCCACGTTCACACAATGCCAACAACGGAGCAAGCCAGCGTGCTCCGTTCAGACTGACTGGGTGAAGAGCAGATGAAGGCCAGCAGATGGCGCCAGGGATGAGCTAATTTGGTAAAAGACAATTGAGCTGTAATGAACTATTCAAGAACGAAGGATTCCCCAGAGCCCTAAAGGAACCGGTACATAATGAGGCCACACAATAAGGCTATTTATTGACTAGTAATGCTACTCATAATCCCTTTCAAGTTTTCTCTTCTGTAACATTGTTCCAAGCTCTTTCATATCGTCTCTCTATCCCGTCTTTCTCAATTGAAGGTCACCGGGGAGGGTGTGAGAAAACGCAGTTTGCATGTAACTATTTTGAGAGAGCAGCATCATCACTGAGGCTTAGTAACTAACAGCCGTTATATTGCTGTGTATGGAGGGTGATGCCAGCCCTTTCTAAAGCTGCAGACAATTACATGCGGCACCACAGCAATGTTACAATAACATAAGTCGCGTGTATAGCTCCCTCATAAGAACAGGGTGACAGCAAACTAAGGAAACATCTGTTGGTAATTAACCACGCCACTCCAAAAGCCCTCAGCTGCATTTAACGTTTCTGCTCTCTCTCCTTTTCTCTATCTCCTGTTTCCTTTCCATCCCTCTTTTCCTGTTCCCTCTCCCCACCTCCCTTTAAGGGAATGTTGGTTGTCCATGCCTGTCTGGTTCCATTACAGCCTACAGGGCGCGGACATACTAATCCCATTCCCCACCGGGACACACTGAGGCGACATGGCAGGACCTGCGCCTTTTCACAGCATCTCACCGCATAACCCCTGTGATAGTGATGCAGAATTATGCATGGACACCGGTGCAGGCTCGGCCATTTCCATGACTAAATCATCATGTCCCCTGACTGAACGGTTGATCTTTGGTGGGGGAGTGAGGTCTGGTGGTGGCAGGGGGTCTGCGGGATTGTCCTGATATCTTTGAAGGATCATCATACAGTCATGGTACAGTAAGTGGATATGTGGTTTGCGAGGTAGCATAGCTAATGTCGGAAATGTGATTTGATGGTTCACGTCTATGTGAAAATGAGCACACATGGTAGCTCAGTTATTAAAATGTCCTTTGATTTCTTTTTTTCCAGGAGTCCGTCATAGAATCATTCCAAAAAATGGCAAAAAAAAACCCCAATGAAACTGATGTATATAGGATTCATACCTTTTTCATGTTATTATTTTTGTGATATGCCATATCATACTCATTACCCAGAAATAGGCTCATGCAGTGCCATAGGTATTGCTCAGATTTATCATTATTTAGAGGCAGCATCAATTCCTCATGAAATCAAAGCTTTAATTTGTCATACGTACAAATAGAAGTATGAGATCCTTTTATGAATTGAGCCCAATTTGTCTATTTGCCAGCATATGTGCTGTCACTATCTTTGGGTGTGTAAACTTTCCATTTAATGTGTTGTGCAATGTCACATGGGTTGTGATGAATCAGTTGTCTACTCTATTGGTTGAAATTTAAATCTCATTTACTTTAAGTGTCTTCTTTTGCCAGCTGACTATTACAATACAGCCAGCTGCCTAATACAAATTGTGTTGGGAGTGCACTTTTGGGACAATCCAATTGGTACCATTGAGCTAAGTAAGATTGATCAATTCCACATCAGTGACTCTGAGATTGATTACCCAATATACAAGATTAAAAATTATTGTAGTTCAGCGAAATCACTTTCCAATCCTTCCAATACTAGATGCATTTACACAATCCATATTTTAAGAGAAATGTTCACAAGGTCAACTAATCAATTCCAGAAATAGTTCTGCAAACCTTTGGGGGCGACCAGGTGGTCAATGAAACCATCCTTCACCCAAGAATCTGGGTTCAAGCCCCATGTTGGCAGGCAGAAGTTTTCTTAAACAAGGCGCTAAATCCCTACCTGCTCCTGCTGTTCTGAAGCTCGACCTGCACTCTGACCTCGCTGGTGGGGGGGCGAAAAGCAAATTCCCCTATGGAGATCAGTAAAGTATCACATTACATCAGATTTCATAACATTCTCACCCTTGCTCTCAGCCAGCAGCTCTTCGGTCATGAGTCCGTCCTGCCGGTTCCCCAGGACGAAGGCCAGGAAGGAGAGGATGAGGGCGTCCAGGATGCCCATGATAGCCAGGATGTAGGCCCAGCGCACCGAGCACGCCCCCAGGCTGTACTTGTCTGTCTGCTCTCCACACATCCGTCGGACCTCATCGCTGTCCCAGCCATCAGGATAGATCATGCAGCCCAGCACCAGACAGACACCTTGTGGGAGGGGAGAGAAGGATGGAATGAGGAGGGTGGAGGACAAGGAAGGTGCAAACAACGAGTGGATGGAAGGGAAGGAGGAGGTGAGGCAGGAGGAAGGGAGGAGAAGGGAAGGCAGGAGAGGGGAAAGAGGGAAGTGGGACAAAAAAGAGGTGGGGAAGAAGTGCAGTGTAATAAATGAGGTAAGGGATAATGAGATTTTGGGGGGAAATGAGAGATAAAGAGGAAGAATGATCATTTAAAGTGCTTTAAAAGTCTCTACCCTTTTACCCTCCTCTCTTTGAAGATTTCACCATGTTTTTATTGCATTTATCAAATTGATTTTCATTCCCTCCCTTAGGCTGGAAGTGTCTAGACGAGATGTGTGCCAGCAGTAGAACAGAGTAAATAACAACAGCAGTAAACAACAACAGTGATAGTCACAGACAGAGACAAGAGCAGCGAGAGTTTTAGTCCACTAATTGGGCTGATTATATGAATGGTCCTCCAAAACTGCCAGGCATTTTCTGTTAACTCGCATTTTAATTGATGGGCAGTGATTTGACAGCCAGCACTGCTCAATGCAGTTTGTTTGTTTTGTTACATGACTCCATTGCCCCTTTCAGAAACATGATGAGAGACCATGCACAGTCTTGCAGCATGGAATTTGCCTTTCGCCTCCACCCCCATCTTTTCTCTCCCTCTTCAATATTAACTAGCAGCTCCTCATTCTCAGTTTCTGCCCAAGGGGTAAAATCTCTCTCATCTTCAATTTGGAAGAGATTCTTCTCTGAGGTGACGCTGCGGCAGAACAGCACAAGGCCTGGAAAAGGAGCTGACTGCACAATTACCCAGAGTGCATTGCACATTAATAATAAAACAGACTCCCCACTTCTTTATCCCCCAAACTTTTGCTCACATTTTTTTCCTCCCCAGATGGTGTTTGTGTATTAGGGTTTATGGATAAACGAGGGTGTGTCTACTTATGAATATTGCCTGAGTTTGTTGCCCATGGGTTCTGCATCTCTTAAGAGCCTGCTCACTGCCTTTATTTGTACACCCTTCAAACAGAAATCTCACTCATTTGTATGCTCTCCCCTTCCTGTACATTTATGCCACTTCCCTTCCTCCCTAATTCCTTCCTCTACTCCTCCTCCTCGTCCTCCTTTCTAGCTCCTCTCTGCCTTATCCACTGTCTTAAAACCAAGAGTGAGAACGATCCTGCTCTATTCCCACATGCATACGCGAGCTGCCCACACGTACGCATTAAAGCACACACACTGCGGCTTGTTACGGTAATGCTGCGGTCTTTAATAGTCTTGAAAGACATCACAGGGTGGAGAGAGAGGGAGAGAGAGATTCAGTAACAGAGAGAGAGTGAGAAAGAGAGAAATTACAGAGCGGTATGCTGCAGACAAACTGCATACCTAACAGAGCAGAGCATCCCCTAGACTCCTCTCCTGCCTCTCCCTCTGGCTCTGCCTGTCAAAACAAATTCGTACGCACACAGTGGTTCACAGAGCAAGGGCTCAGGTAGGTGTTCTGACTCAAATGGATGGCCAAGAGTGCTGAAAACTCACTGTATTTCACTCAGCTGTATGAACAATTCTACGTCAGACATTTCTATGGCGGTTGTTACCAGAGAAAATTTGTAGTATTCCTTTACATCACCTCACAGCCATCTAAGCAGACAACAGGTGATTAAACAAGAGCAACCAGTGATCAGCGTTACGTAATAACATAATATTACTATGAATGTGACTTGCTGAGAGGGCTGATTTTGGTATCCGCTGTGTTTTGAGGGGAGCTGTCCAACCCGGAGACGGTGCTGAAAGCTGAAACATCTGCCTTTAGGCTGTCATGTTATCAGCTGATCTGCAGGGGGAGCTGTCCATGTGTTTTGTGGGTGCTGCTGACTGGGGGTGTGGCTCCATGGGAAATCATACACTGTGGTGCACTGGTGGAAATATAACTTTTGGCCAGCACACCAGGAAAACATTTTCCTTAGAACAAGAATAAATTACTACCATCTCTATTTCTCTTAGATTTATAAATGCTATGATATGAGTGTATGTAACAATGTTCATTGAAGGGAGCGCCATGGAAGACTGAACATTAGATCGTCTGAATAACATTAGATCTTCTGTGAGTTAATAACTACAATAGAATACACAATATTACTATTCCCTCTGTCTCATAAATGCATTTATTGCAAAGGTACGAAAAGCTTTTCCAGATCCTCCTGGGTGTCTGCTCCACGCCGCTGGCTTGAATCGACATCGACATGAATTTTACATTGAGGCACAGGAGGAGAGAGGAGAGGCACGCAGAGCTCTGGAGCAGGTGAGACAGAAAGAAAGAACGACCGAGGCAGGACGAAAAAGAGAAATAAAGGAGGTGTACACCTACAGTAGTGACAAATGCTGATGACGCCAGGGGAGACAGACCGAAAGAGAGCAAGAGAGACACAAGAGCAGAAAAATACCTGTCACAGTCGCAAACAGAATATTATAAAACATCTGCTACAAAGCCTGCCTCTGCAGGTGAACATCTCAGAGGGATGCACTGGCCAAGTTTACACCAGCAGAGGGTGCCACATATGCCACTCCTGTTCCCAGAAACAGCATGTGGTAAGAGAAGCACATGTCCCCTCCACACACTGTAACAGCAAGCCTAGAGTCAACTAATCCACAGCCACACACACAACACAACACAACTCAGCACCTGCCAGCAGCCCCATTCCAGCACAGCGCTACATCCACTTACATAATCAGGGGCTTAATCAAATTCACTGAGAAAAAAACAAAAAACAAAACAAAAGAAACAACTGCTATACCACCAATAGGAAGCTACACCCATGACAGCAGCGAAGGAAGAAAAGAGGGTTCACTTAAGGTTTTTACGCAGAATTAACAGTATTCTGGACAAAGGGACATGACATTTATGTGTTAGCCAGTTTATAAATCAACTATCTTCTCTGTACTATTTAGTTTGCTGCCTTGTAAGAGATTCCAAATACATTAAAATGTTAAATATGTCATGGTGCACAAATTCAATGAGAACTCAGGGATGTAGGTTTTTCATCAGGGATCTAGTGCACCCAAAATGTCTGGGGGTGGCAGGCTCATACACATATGTCTACCATGCAAATCAATAGAGAACAGAGATATTAAAGTTTAAACTGTTGGCAATATACCTTGCATTTCTGGGCCAATTTCATTGTCTGGTGGTGTGTAAACGAAGATGACGTTACGTCATGCTGAGATATTTCCAGTGCAGCTACAATGGAGTCTGATAACAGACCGTGTAAGAATATCTGAGATTGGATATTACTATAGTTATTACCAGCTTGGCAACTGTTGCATTTTCGAATGCAGCTATCTCTGGTGGTGCCGACTCATTTATGGAAGGAACTAAAACCATTGGGGGGGGGGGGGGGGGGGATGGATTATTCAAGTATGATCTACTATATATTTGGAATAATTATGACTAAATAGCACAAATGAAATGTTGTATTTGAGAGAAGTTAGATATTACATTTCTGAGGGGCAGGTGGACCACAAGGAAGCATGGGAAGGTTTTATGTTGGGGACTAAGGGGCCAAACAACTGGCACTGCCCAATTCAAAATATTTTTTTTCTGAAGTTAAGATATAAACGATGATATAATGGCATATAAATATAGAATAATATTTTTCTTATCATAAGAGCATATTTACATATTCACCTGAAGTAGATATATGTAATTCACAGCATTTCAACACAACAACAACTTCATGCTGCAGTAATAAATGATATGCTCCAAATCCTAGCAACAGAAATAGCAGCACACCTGACAGAATGCAGCTGTCAGTCGAAGCGGAGACATGATATTAACTGACGGCATTATCCTACCCTTTCAGCTTTGCCCTTCTCTCTGCCTCTTTTCTGTTCTCAAGAGAGTAGAGGAGAGCAGAAGCCAGGCATAGAGACAGGAGAGACTGAGGAAGAGGCAGGGAGAGGTAGAGTTAGAGAGAGGAGGAGGAGAGAGAGGCTGACGAAGACAGAGGGAGAGAGAGAGAGAGAGAGAGAGAGAGAGGAGGAGGAGGAGGTGGTGAGAGACAGAGCCCATGTGCCATGCCGCGGCCCTGTGTGTGGCCTCCAGCAAGTACCCAGCACCATACTAACGTCATGAGCACTGGCTACCATATGCTGGAGCCCCTTGGCGGAGCTATTCTCAGCGCTTTCTCACTCTCTCTCCTCCACACACACACATACTGCAGATACACACACCTCTCTCTACTCTCTCTCTCTCTCCCTGGGAACACTGGGATCATGCAAGTGGAAAGCTGGAATGAGAAATGCGTGTTGGCAAACAGCAGCTTATGTAAGAGACCATAGGTAGGGCAGATTAGGTGTGAACGGCACTATGGGGACGTCTGAGGGCCGACCGGCAGATGGCCAGGTTGGGATACGGTACAGAACTCTGTGATAGCGATGGATGTGCCAGTAGCACATTGGCTCATTTTCCTGAAAAGACTAGTTAATCTCATTGATACCGAATGAATCCCATTGACTCCTATAATCTCGATGTGTCATTTGCAAGTAGTGTAGATGCCAAGGGTCAGTGGAGCTCCAATGTGACCTCCAAAGCAGCTGCTTGATTGGATTTGGCAGGATTCAGAGCTTCTGTTTAGCATACAAAGAAATAAATCTGATATATTTGTCACTAAACACACTGCAACAGATTCAGGTTTATGATGCAGAGGTTGTAATTCAACCCCCCGTACTATCTGATGCTCATGCTCAGCAGAGACAGTCGAGACCGTTGCAAATCTGAGTGTATTTTTAGTGTTCCGGCATTGCACGGGTGACTATGTAAATGTATGCAAATATGCAGTTGTGCATGCGCGCGTGTTTGTGTGTGATTCTTTCTCTGCATGTTCAATATTCCTGCTCTCCGCATCTCTCACACATCTGCAGCACATCTAAGTAGCCATGAAATGGGATTCACATTTTTCAACTCCCACAGTCCTTTGTGGATCCCATTTTCTCCAGCTCTTTGTTTAAATAGCTGTGACAAACTGAATTATGCATACACACATTCCAAACTGTTCTATCTCAGACTGCATATGGATCTAGTTGTACCACACACACACACACACACACACACACACACACACACACACACACACACAAACACACGCAGAGACATACACAAACATCTCCGTCTTTGTGCAAAATAGATGCAGTGGTTTATGTGCTGAACATCATTTGTCACTTCTCACAGTGACACATCTTGGTGCTGATGAATAAATGAGCGTGTTTACCGAACAGACAGCCTCTCTGGTGTATGAGCCCATGGCTGGCAGAGTGGCATTTAAGGTAAAAACTAAAAAAAATCATTTCAACACAGAAAATCAGCACAGAAGTTCTGGGAACAGCTTTGAGTGTTTATCCCAGTGGGGCTTCCTATGAATATGCATAGGTAAGTCTGCTTAAAGCACAGCTAATGTTAGGCTCCCACAGGTGAAACAGTGACCTGAATGTAGCTAAATCTCAAGTTCACATGAGTGCAATGGGTTCAGTTCAGTCTTCCTTTTAGTCCCTTTCTTATAGAAGGCAATTGATTTGCAGCAGGGAAACCCAGAAGACACAAGTGTAATGACATACAAAAAGACAGTAACATTATTACACACATCCAAACATAACCATATAACAGCTTGTGATTGTTCTTCATTGGCTAGTAATGTGATCTACTGCCCCTTGAGACACGGTTCATCCCTGATGCTTGTTGTCTACATTGCTGTTCTCAGCATAAGCTCTAGGCTGAGTGAGACTCCTGCCGGTAGTAAGGCAGTGTGTGACAGTGTGGCTGGGTGGTCGGATGACTCACGTCTCTGAGACTGGAGACAAGCAGCCCAAGGCCTAATGCCAGATTGTGGAGGAGAGGTGGCAGTGGTGGCAGTAGCCTAATGTCTAAAGAAGCCATCATGTCACTGGAAGGTTACTGGTTTGAATCCCCTGACTGACTCTGGGCAGGGTAAGTGAACAAGACATGCTGTCCCCTCTCTCTGTAAACAACTACTGCTGAGCCTCCAGCTACTCCTGCAGAGCTTCTCAGTGTTAGTCCTGCCGGATGTGAGTGTTAATATGCATAACTCGCCACCTCTTGCACTACTCCCAGAGGCCGCTGGTCTGGTTAAATAAGGGTTAATAAAAGAGTGGGAGCTAGGTGCTGCCTCTCACTGAATGACTGACTGTCAATGCCAAAACACAGACAGACAGCAGAGAGGAGGAGGAGAGCTGGCACCATCTACAGTGGTAGTGTGTTTCTGCTTGTGTGCCACTAAATGAGGCTGCGAGGCAGAGGTGGGAGGCTTGGGAATAAAGGAGCGTCCTACACCAATAGAGATAGAGGAGGAAAGGTTTTGTTAGAGCAGAATGAAGAGCATAATTAGTAGGAGCACTGCTATGGTCCTCTTCAAGGACTGTGTGTGTGTGTGTGTGTGTGTGTGTGAGGCTTGATGACTCCCAGTGTAGTTTCCGATATTAGAAGCAGACTTATGGTTGTATACATTATCAAGCTACACCATCTGGACTGGAACTCTACTATCCAAAACTAGCCCACACACGCATGTAAGTGCAAGGCAATCTGTTCATTCTTTTACAGTGTTAGTGGGTAAAATATGCCACTGCAGCCGACCTGGGTCAAATCTTACACCTGCTTGGAATACTAGGTGGGTGGGGTTTACCACATCAGGACAAATTCATATTGCGCCAGGCATTATCATCACAGAAAACTATGGTGGATTGATTTCCAAACACTTTTTTTGTGATTGTATTGTCCAATGTGAGCAAATACACATAACACCCAGTGGTATATATTCTGGGATTGATTGAAATTGCCTGGCACATTGTTTGCTCAAGGATTTCAATTAATAATTTGGAGTTAAGCCAGTGAAGGTCTGGCTTGTTGCAAAAAGGGAGTCATTCAGTTTTAGGTTGCTATGGTTGCTTCCCATGTAGTTATGAGATGTCAGTCTCATAACTACAATAACACTTAAGAAAATATGAGCCCAGCTGTACCTGTAGAGCCACTTCTGGGAGCTCTGTGTAGTCAAATGATGATGATGATGATGATGAGGGTGTAGAATGAGACAAATTAATCCAATCTTCCCCACTGCCAGTCCAGATTGGCTCTGATGAATTGTGGGCAGCATCAGCCCTCTGTTCACTCTGGACAATTATAATTCATCTCTGGCTCCAAAGATGAGCCAACGAGTCCACAAGAATGATGGCCTCAGACTATGACAATGATATACCATAATTGCATCCAGATAAATGGGGCAATTAGGAGTGTATGATGTATATAGTGTGGCTAAATGGAGTGTGAAAATGTGTCACCCCCATAAGTCTGAGTAAAAGCTTTCATAGTCCAGGTATATGGGGTGTGGAGAGAACAATGGAAGGAGAGTATGAGTGCTGTGGAAGTGCTATTATAGAAAGGATAACAATGTAATTTGTTACTGTGACAATGTCATAATCTGTCTCTCTCAGTTTATGCGGCAATAAGTCAAAAAAAGTTTTCGAAATGTCATATAGGACTGACAGTTTCACACTTCTACACAGCAGAGACAGAAGATGAAGATTCTTTTAGACAGTTGGCTGGACACAAACTCAAGACTGTTCTTTAAAAAAACATGTCCTAAGTGTCAAGGATGCAGTGGAAAGTGGAGCAAGAGAAACTTTTCAAACTGACTCCAACTATCTCCCCAGGAAGATGAGGTACATGCTTCTTGAGATGAGCTGTCTTCAGTCCAAATCTATTTCTGCTCCAGTTGTTGGCAAAACTTGTGGTTGCTGGAGGGGAGCAAGGAGCTTCCAGGCATCCTCTTTAGCTCTCTCTGTCAACATCATCAGTTATTTTCTGCACAGCGAGCACATAATGCCCACAGCCTACCTATCAAATCAATTCAAGGATTAGAAGGAGCAAGGAATGGCTTATTTCATCAAATCATCTGTTTTGTGCCAGGACAAGTCTTACGCAAACTTTTTCACCATCTTGCAATCCTGAAAATAATCTTCCCACACATGTCCCTGCGGCTACTGTACAGTATACTGTACCTGTAGGCTGTGGGAAGCACTCTGACTTATACAACAGGGAATACAATTTAACTAGAGGGAGACTCATCTTTAGAAATATAATTTTGACAACAGCTTTAGAGCTAGCCTTAGGTATGATGCCATCAGGCTGAAAAGAGACATCTCTTCCAAAAAGGATTTTCTGTCATGCAGTGACAATGGATCAGCGTTGTGGTTCAACACACCATCAATTTCTTCCATTTACTGTGACCTCTATCTATATATATATATACAGTATATTACCATAGGGCATTATGTGGGCATGATGTGTGAAAGCATGTACTGTAAGATTGCCAATCATCTGTAATATTTCTTACTCAAAGGCATTAGGCGACACACCGCATAAACAGTGGCTCATTGTCTCCTTGGAGTTGATGCTCAGTGACGTTGCGTCATCTTTAGAAGCTTTTCTTCTCCCGCCTGCTTTGGCCAAATATATTCAGAGAGGGTATGTGCTCTGACTGCCAATGTCCACAGACCATGCTGTGAGAGGGCTCCTCATTATTACATATTGATTAAAGTTGGTATTAGAAAAGAGAGAGGCCTGTGATAGTCTACAGGTGAAGCAGGACAAAGGAGGGCCACACCGTGCCCTCTGAAATTATACAAGGGCTACACTCAAGTGATCTCTATCAGGATGGTAGAGGTGTGCGCCCTGTGCCTCTGGCAGATGTAGCACTTCAGGTTGAAGCAGAGGTACGGATGCGGAGGTGGATGGAGGGAGGGGGAGAGGAATTGAGGGAGGAGCGCAGCGTAAACCGCAGTGAGCAGAGCGGGAGGCAGCCGGGGTGGAGGGCTTATGTAACAGGTCCAGATGCGGCCTGTACCTCCACAGAGGATCAGCATTGGCCAGGGCAGTGGGGATCAAAAGAGGCCTTTGATTTCTCCATGAAAACATTGACCGGGCCGCCAGCTCATGAGGGAAGCGGCCATGGCTGAAGCAGAATTGTGCTCTCTCGGGCAGCGATCAAACATTAGGAGTATTCACCCGGGACAGACTGAGGGGCTGCGGCAGAGGACCAACCTCCGCAACGAGGTCATTGAATAATGATGTAGTTACAGCTGCATTTGCTGTCGAAATGGCAAAACACTCAGAAATTAGAAATATAAAATTTGGTTGCATTAACAGAATGCTCCCTCCAGCCTTATTGCTTAAGGCCTGGAATAACTTAAAGGATAATGCTGGTGTTTTTTAATGCATTTCTTACCGTCAACAAATCCTATGAAAATAACCAAATCAGCAATGATTTTGTTTTGCCAACAAGTCTCGTCCATGTAGCCGGTGCCCAATGAAGCCATAGAAATTCATTGTATTAAAAAAACGATTAAAAACACATCAGAGAGCCATGCCGTTGCTCAGGGCAGCATATTTCATCATCACGATGCACTGGGCCGGCCGACTTTTTCCTCAAACAACTTAATAAGCCAGCTGTAAACACTTTGCGATATCAGGAAAGTAGTTCCGTAGCACCGAAAATAGTCCCCAGCGTAATGAAGAATTTGTTCCCATTTGAATTTGATTTGGTAATAACTACAACAGCCTGACTTTTCGTGGTAACAGTTAGCGATTTTTAAAATTGAAACTATGTCTTTGTGAGCTGTATTTAAGGGTTTTTAGCTTACAATTGGAGCCAATGACTTCCGGGTTGACGGCTAAAAACGGTACGTGGGAAGTCAGAAAGTAACGGGAGTAGAGCAAACGCATTGTTGATTTTGTTATTTTCATAGGATTTGTTGACGGTAAGAAATGCATTAAAAAACACCGGCCTTATCCTTTAAGCACACACAAACCACTGTAACTGACGGAAATTAATGTATTTGTATGTGTGTCGCATATGTGTGCTTGTATGTGCATGCATACACACACACACACACACTCATACATAAACACATACACACATGCAAGCATGTGCACTGCTACCACTGCTGTCACTACAGCATAGTAAGTTTTTTTATGGGTCACAGTGTCCTTGTTGTCCCACCTCATACCTCCTCCAGTGGAATAAATCAGCAGCCTCCCCGGCCTGAGCTCCCGCCTGAGCCAGGCTACTTCTGAGATCACAGGGATTAACTCCGGCAAATCTATAGTCCACACCCAGCAGGGCTGCAGGGACACCAGAGGACTCAGGGGAGTCATGATGACTTGGCTGGCATTTAGAGTTTGTATTTCAGTGTGCTACACCCAAACTCATAAAGAGTGGGCTAATTAATCACCATTGATCTGTTTGGGTTTACGTCCAAAAACCTGATCTTGGGGGTCTTTAAATTAAACCAACTGTTCTGCATTCACAAATAAGCACTAAATGAACAATTCCTGCATTACACAACACCACATGGCCATCCCTCTAAAGCCATCTGTATGAATCTCTCATGAACATAATAAATTGGTAGGAATACAGTATTTCTGAACTCTTACTATATAAATTATTAGGTTTGTGTGTGCTGTTTTTGTGTTGGGGGCGTGCACATCCACCCCCCCATCCATCCTCCGTTCCTCCTGCCCACTGTCAGCAGGACTGTGAGCTGCATGGCGGATGGTTCCCCTATGCCCCCCAGCTATAATTAGATGGTGTTCAACTGGCTGTGTGTGTTTCTTAATTAAAAAAATGCAGTAGTGGAAGGTGTTAATGCAGAGGTGGTTTTAAAGCAGATCAACTTGTTAGAGAGGGAAGAGGGGAGGAAGAAATATAAGAAGGGGAGAGAGAGAAAGAGAGTGTGTATGCATGAGACAGAAAGAGAGAGAGCGATAGATAGGGGAGAGAGAGCGAGAGAGAGAGAGAGAGAGAGAGAGAGCTGGGGAGAGGCACAGCGATGAGTTTGTACTCTAGAGATCATCTCTATCTCACCTTAGAGCGTTGAGCCGCCTGCCGCGAAGGTGCCATGTGTGGATTAGTGCGGGAGGCAGTGTTGTGCATCCAGTTGATTTGATTGAAAAAGGTTGTGGGTCAGCACATTCAGTTTCAGCGCCGCTCTGAGAAGACCCAGTGAGAATACAGATAGGCTCCGCAATTATCCCAAACCGCTACTCCTCACCCCTCTGCTACCACCTGACTGGCACTGTCAAGTCCTCCAGACAGCCAGTGTGGGTTTCAGCCAAAGACTTCTGAAGCCTATTTAAGCTTTGTGCGCTACTCTGCGGGGGTTTCATGTTTCTGTTGCTTCAAAATCTTGTATTATCTTGTCTTGTTTGTTATTTTGCTTTTCTAATGCCACAATATGAGTCTAGTCTCTCTCTCTCCCACTCACGCACACATGTACACACGTACACACACAGAGGCACACAGGCACACAAATACACACTCTTTTCTCTTTCTCAGTTCCTTTTTCACTGGTGTATCAGTTGAAAGGGCTAATGCACCATAAAAGCAGCAGACAGCACTCTCCCATGTTGTTTCACTGTCTACATTACACAAATCTGCCCCACTGGGGGTCTGACTTGATGTACTGAAGAGAGGCATCACTCCTTCCACTGTAAGACGCTACAGCAGTGCGAGTGGCTGAATAAAGATTTCTGACTTTGCCTGGAATACACCAGAACAAATTCTAACATGGTAAGTCAAGCTGGCATCCCCCAAACACTGACTCTAAGACATGACAAGACTTTTTAGGTAAAAACAGCCACCAAACACGCACACTGCAGATTGGATGTGCCTATATAATATTTGTGAAAGTTATTCATACAATTGGACCAGACTACATGGTTCTGACTGTACAGTGTGGAGGCGCACAAGATTATGAAGTTAATTTGAGGGAACAAGCCATGGGTAATTTATTCAACAGCTAGGGGGAGTAATCTGGGAGTTGGAAGGCCTCAAATAGTAAATCTCCCTGATTATTTATCCATTGACTGGAAATGAGAAATGCCAATTACCTGTGTTTATCACTTACTGGTTCATTTCCCCCATTGTCCCTCCATTTAATATAATTTATCTGCTGTTTCCCATTACATACTTTGTTCTAATAATATTGGGCAAAGTATCTCTTTGATAAAAGGTAACTTTGTCACATGAGTTTCTACACACCTTGCAAAAATCCAGCAAATATTATCAGAGTGGTGTAGCAAATCACACCATTGCCAATGCAAGCTCTATTATTCCTGCTGTGCGCTTTTATTCAATTGCGTTCTCTTTTGAGAACCTGCTGTCAGTTATTGAAATTACTGCCTGAAATGAAAGCTGCTCGGCAGCAATCAAATGCCACTGAATTCCCAAAGATGGATTATGGCTTCATGTTGACGAGGATGTCTGTCAGCAAGATGTTTGATGGAGTTTCCAACTAAATGGGATCCTATGAACAGCAGAAGGCAAACCAACTCTGAATTACATAATCTTTTGCACTCACTAACACTCTATATGGGGAAAAAGTAGTAGTAGTAATGTACCTGCTTGGTCTCTCCTGGTAAAGTATTTCCACAATGTCAAACCAAATTGAAGTGAACTGAAGTATGGCTGGATAACAATTCACTACAGTTGATGGAACTGTACGAAGTTAACATGAATTTTCTGGGTAAGCACAGTGCTGGTACAGATTAGCCCTGCTGTGTGAAAATAGCCAGGTTCACTCACTTGAACACGATGTGACATGCTGTTAAGATTCAGGAGGTCATTCAAGGATGAGTGATAAAAAAAGCTGCAAGATAAAAAAATAAGCAACCTCTAATCTGCTGTAAAGGTTAATATATACAATGTTTTTTTTCCTGTGTTGGCAAAATTTTGGTTTGTTTACTACTAAGGGGTCAAGTCAATTATAGACAAAGCTTGGCTGCACTCAAATTACAGTCAAGCTTTGTTCATTTGTGCCTATTTAACACAATTTAGTTGGTTTATATGCTAATCCTTGCTAAAAACAGAATAATATTGTGGCGACTTTAGAAAGTTGTTTTTCCACATAGAGTAGTGTGCCGGAAAAAGACTCTTCACCGAGCCCTGGGCAGCGCAGGGTCATGCATGAGCCGACAGATATAGGATGTGCTTCTACATTCTCCACCTAAGGGACCGGATGGTACACACACACACACACACACACACACACAAACACACACCCTGTGGCAAAAGCAACAGAATCAGCCTTTTCCTCCATCAAGCACTAATCTGCTTATAAAGGCAGATAAGGTATGCAGACAAAAGCGCTCCCTTTCAGCATTAACACTAGAAAGACAGAGTGCACAGGTCTAGTTCTACTGCAGTGAAAAGTGCAGCTCTAGGATGGCTGTTCTCACGCCGAGCTCCACCACTATCCATCTCTGCATTCAACTAGGCTTTAATGCTTCTTTCAGAACAAGCCTCTCAGTGGAACTAATGGACCATGGGAGTGAGAGAGCCAGCCAGAGAGAAAGGCAGATAATGATACATACAGAGAGAGAGACAGGGAGAGAGAGAGAGAGAGAGAGAGAGAGAGAGAGAGAGAGAGAGAGAGAGAGAGAGAGATCTTAAAGGGTTGGGCATGTCTTCCCTTAGCTCTATGGCGCTGATTTGTTGTCTGTCTGCCTGTCCACCTTCAGACATCATACGGCTCTTCCCCTCTCAGACATGTTTTCTCCCATTTCTTTTGCTCTCTTTGTTTCTGTCTCTCTGTCTCTCCTTTGTCTTCTACTCATCCTTTCTCACCACAGTCAGGCTGCAGACTTCAAAGTTTTGGCATGTTGATCCCTATTAGGCCAATTAGAGGTGTTGAATGTATCTGTGGTGATGGTTTAATTTTAAAAGGACAGATACAACCACAAGAACATATTGGATTGCATTACTGTATTTTTAGCTAAATATTTTCCAATATCCACCCTTGCAGCATACTATGCATGCATATACTGTATATGGAGTTATGGTACCTTTCTTCAGGGGCATGCCATTAATACTGAACACTGTTTTTACTGGTGATTGAACCAGAAACATTTCGACAACGAGGCTGCCTCCTTAATCAACTTGCCAACCTGCTGATCAACCTAATGAATCTTATATGTAATAAAATTAAACATGAAATCTTACACCCATATAAACATCCATATAGGTGTGTCTAATTAACAACATCTGAGATGCAGCACAAGCACAGAAACAAAAGTCCTTTAGGATCAATGGGCCAGAAAATGGACCCCATTAAACAAAGGTTCATGCATTTAAATTTATTTCAGCGCATCATCAGAGCAAGCCTTGCAAATGCTGCAGGAAGCACAGGCTGGTGCACAATCTAAAAAGCTATCCCCTAAGTATTCGCTACCAAAGACATCAAACACTAAGCAGAGGATGTTGCCGAATGCAATTTTGTCATCCGGCTTGACTTTGAATTCTAAAGCAAATCTTTTTTTCCTTTTCTTAATTATTCCAAGAAAAACAACATCCATACATGAGACAGAAAGGATGGGCAGTCTAACAGAACAGTCCAAAGAATAGAAAAAAAAGACGAAAAGAAAATAGAAAAACAGACTCCTGAGTAAACAGCCACCACTGAAAACAGCCCAGTCTGTAGCAAATCTTTGCACATGCGACACTCTGCACATGTGTTGTGCTGACTTGTCCTAGATTATGTCCTGCTCATTCACAGGTATGACTCATTTCATTGTGTTTTGGGGAGGAAACAACAGTATGAAATAGAGAGAAGGCTGGCAAAAAAGCACAGTCTCCCAACATGACAGGGAATTTGTAGAGAGGGTATGAAACGGTGAAGTAATTATCATTGACCTCACAGTCTGGTTGCCTCTGAGGGCACTGCCAGCTTTGTTTTGCGTTTCTCAGTTAATTGGTGTACAGACTGACGAAGAACTGCAGTTACAGGAGAGAGAGAGAGAGAGAGAGAGAGAGAGAGAGAAAGAGAGAGAGAGGTAGAAATGGAGAGCACGTACTGTACTCACTGAAACAAGGTTGTGAACAGAAGGAGAGGGAGGGGAAAGAGGAGATGAAGTGAAAAAAGGAATGAAAGGAGAGTGGAACCGGAGATACTATAAGGTCAAAATGAGCAGGTGAAGAGAGTTGGCGGAGAGATGCACAGAAGGGTGAAATTGTGTGAAGGTAACGGAAAGATATAAGGTAGAGTGGCTTGTGCGTCATGTAGGTTGCCATGCTCAGCTCAGTGGAAAAAAAAAAAAACCCACGTGGTTACATCTGCATGCCATGGACCTGAGCAGATGCACGGACAGAAATAGCTCTAGTGAAGAGAGTAAAAGAAGGATACGAGTTCATCTAGGGCGGGATGGACGCAGGAGCACTTCTGCACTCTACTTCTTTTTGCTCTGGTAGACATTTTGAGAGCCGCCTCGCCTCGCCGATGCTCCTCTAATGTGTCCTGGTGGCTCGCTCTCTCATCAAACATTCAGCCTTTTTCCCTGGGTTTCACCGAGAAGAACCCCCTCCCTGGAGATGGCTGGAGATGTGGGCTTGTTCGCGGTAACTGACCCGCCGGAGTGGGGCTCTGTTTAACCATGTGAATTTGTTATATGTTGTTAAATATATGTCCACAACCTTCTGGCCTCAGCCCAAAGGGATTTGTGAAAGCTGCTGCACGGACGGTATACATCGCTTAAGCCATGTACAGTTGGCCAACACATATGACCTTGATATTGAGTTGATATTAAGGCTAACTCACTGAGCCATGGTACTGTGCTATGAGCTGTGTTGTGATACACTATCCTACAGTAATGAACACAATATGAGTTTTCAAACACCAAACACAAGAAAGAATGCTATATCTACAATGCAGTGATGGAAAAACAAAAAAGCTCTATTATGGTAATTGCTGAAGCAGAGAGAGAGATTGGAGCCAGCGAGTAGAGAGTAAATGGTATGAGACTCGTGCGCTGGGAGCAGCGCTGTGAATACTGAGCATGTGTCACTCATGTCCTTGGACCAGTCCAGGAGCAGGCATGGGTGACAACAAGTTGGCTGACCCTCTGTGTTCTCTCTTTCTCCTTCTGTCTCTCTTTCTCTCTCACACACACACAAACACACATTCTGGCAGCCATTGTATCTCTATCATAGCAATTATTTGTACCACCCCATCAAAACATCAGATGACGGTAAGGGGCCCATTACAGATGCCAGTGGGCCACCTGTCCTCCGCAGGGCCAGACTTGCTAGTAAGTGATGGCAGCATGAGTTTAACCTTGAGCTAAGTGTAATGAAGTTTGACAGTGCTAAGCAGCCAGGCTTGCTCATTAGGCTTCCCTGTGCCAGCTTGCTGTGGTCAGGGTCTCCTCTTGGCTTCCTCTTTCATCTCGTAGCTGCAGAGCCACAAAGCCCAGCGGTGCCCTCATTAGACAGGCTTATTGCGTTAATTCAGCCCAAGATAACGCACCGAGCTGGAGTTGTTCCAAATAATCCCCTCATTTGTGTTTGCTGTGAGCAGGAAGCAGGAAGCAGGCTGATTCGACCACTGGAACAGCGGAGCAGAGCCGGGCGCTTGGCAATGTTTAGATTGCTTTCAGATGATGGAGGCCTCTACTTGGATTGGATGACATTAGCCTACAGTTTCAGTGAGAAAATACTTCACAGCCAGCAGTGGAACCACTGATCTCTATGATACTGTGGACACCCCCCCTCCCACACACACACACACATAAAGACATGCACACACACACACGCACACACACACACCTGTTGTCTGATGATAGACTGTGGTGTTCTCTTGATCTTGAACAAGGCCGAAATGTTATCCAATAAGTATTTTCTATGGAGCTGGAGTGTGCGACACACCTTTTCTTGTTTTCTATTGTGGTGGTTCTACCATGATAACATGGGAAAACAGTTCACATTCAGACTAACATTGCTACACTGTATCTATAACTATTATGTGCTATCGTACCAGTATGACTGTGGACGTTTGTGCAATATAATTGAAAATACAGTGTACAATTACTCTCATGACATTCAGTTAAGTTACATTTGTAAATTCTGTATCTCTTTTGAAATGTGTTTTTATGATCTGAACACTGGTCTGACAGTACATGGCAACCCTCCTATATTATCCTATCACTCCTATCACTATCTATCACGTACCACCATTGTTGACATTTGGGTTAGGGTTGAAAAGCAGCAGGAGGTACTGTAGCCTATATGCACTACTGTGGTAGTGATGTATCAGGAGAAAAGTTTAACAATGGAATAACATACAGAAGCATGGTGTGATGAATTAACATCAAGGTAACACTGACCATCTGTCAAAAACAGTGATATCGCCCAGTAAAGCTGAGATTGGTCTAACTTTGAATAACCACCTACTGGTAGTTTCTTGATAACAGTCTAGTATCAACCCCCCCTTTCATGGAAGGGGCAACATGTTTGGTACTCTCTCAGCAACACTTCAGCACCATGGACAGCACTGCCTTGACTCCCTTCAGCTGTGTTGGCTTGAGGTTCCTGTAAAGATCCTTGACAGTGTCACATGTCCTCTGAGGACACTGAGAACCAACTACTCTAATAAAATACAAATCCATTCCAGTGTAGCCCATTCCAAGGGTTACAAAAAGGTTTTCATGTCAAGGACCCCCAAATAGACACCTATATTGCCCCAAGGGCACCCATTTGATCAGATGTTATCCCTGGGACCCCACATCTGATTTTTGTTGTTAGATGCTGTAGGAAAGAATTACATGGGCCCAACTGTTTTTATTATAGCTGGGGAGATAACAGCGGAGAGAGTGAAGCCTATGATCAACGTTGACATTCTTTCATGTCATTCATTCATTCTAAATCTTTCATTTTGCTGAGACCCTGGAAGACCCTTTCAAGGACCCCTCGAGGGCCGCGGAACCCACTGGAATAGCCTATGTATTCCCACTGGAAAAAACAAGTGCACGTACCTGATGCTGCTTGCATCCAGCCACAAATCTTGTACACGGTGGAAGTGCTGAGGAGAAAGAAGAGACTGAAACAGCCGATACAGGTGACAACCAGCATCATGGACATCCCAATGAAGAAGGAGGCGGCCTTGAACGCACCGGAGGGAATAGCAGCGAACTCAGTGAAGCTGCCCTGGCAGGCCAGCTCTCTGGATATTCCGTCTCCGATGCAATAGTGGAAAAGGCCGAAGTATCCGGCCTGTGGCGTATCCACGCCATCGCCAATCCAATAGGGCTGTGAGAAGATGGTCACGTTAACGATACCGAACAGGATAGTAAAGATGGCCCATAAAAGTCCGATGACACGAGAGTTGCGGACGTAATTGGTCTGGTACAATTTCGCAGCTTCCGCAGATGGTAGCATTGATGCGGCAGTTCCAGGTATCATTTTAATCCCGAAGACTAAATGAATGTTGCAATATGGCCGAGCGCAACGCGAGGACTAATCATTAACCTACTTCAGAAACAGTGTTAAAATAATCATCCCCAAAAACAGCGAGATACACGCGGAGAATCTATGCCTTTGCAACTGAAGCACGGCAACATCTGTCAAGCACAATCAACTCATGACGTCGCATCCTCAAGCCAGGCGGTGAACCGAGTGAGTAGCTAAAGCAGAGTGCTTGAACCCTGGATTTCACCGATAACTCTGGAAACTCAGCTCATTGACTATGAGAAACAGGCTCCCTCCCACTTGCTCCGTCTAGCCGTCAGACGTGCACATCGCTGCTGCACGTGCCGCTCACTGACGTCCTTGGAGAACCTCGAAAAACCTCAGTTTGGCAACAAAAAAAAAATATGATTCACATAGACCTATTCAACATATGCGCACATATCCCGACCAGTCCAAACAGAAAGAGCTACCGCTCGGTTACTAACAGCCTAACGAGCAGGTTGCATAATGCCTCTGAAGGGGGTCGCATCCAAAAACACATCACAGGCCTGTACTCACAAATCAATATACCGTGATATCCATTCAGAAATATGACAGCCCCCCTTAGGATCGTTAAACGGAAATTTATTCCCGGTTTATGACAGCTTCGCCAGTCCGCCGGTGATGCTGCGAGACAGAGAGGGAGGGGAGGAAACGATAGACGCATTAGATGAGGCAGCCCGTGATGTGCGTGTCTGTGCAAACGGTGTCACGGAGCCTCTTCCCTGGCCATAGGCTAACGCTGCGTCAACATCCAATGAATTGTTGTTAAGAAGAAAAAAAAAAGAAAAAAGACCAGTGCTATTTTAAACACCCCCCTAAAGAGAATAAGAGGTGATCATCGTCAACGTTTTGCTTTTTTAATCTCACAATATACTGCGGGTCGGATTGTAGCAGGATAACAATCCGCCCAAATCCCTGCAGTTTGCAACTCGTCCTGATCGTAGGTTACAGCTGTATAATCTACACTATTCAAAGGGGCTTTTGTAAATGGCCATGTCAATTTGATAAGCAGTGGTACGCTTGTGCACACGCCCCTTCCCCAGTCTCCCTATGTCAATATGTTAGGCTACCTGCAGCCAACACCGCTTGGCTTCGTAAAGTGTGCTGCTTTGCTGCAAGGAGTGATGCAGGGAGGTTATGTAAAATAATGAAGCTGTACTAGGCTATACAGGATGCCCTGATTAAAGAAGACCTCATAGGTTAAAAACGCTATATATAAGCATGGAATAGACATTCCAGTTTAAACAAAAAAATGCAAGAGAAGTGAATAAACGGGGAGTAGACTAAAGCTTTACCCAAATATAGGGTCCACTCCAGCATCATTACTCTCATCTCCCCAGAGAAGACAGGAAAACAAAATAGCCTATTAAGCAAATTATGCATAGAATGAGTCCAATGTATGATTTATGAGGTACAGCCTTACATCTGGCGTGGTGTACAGGTACAAAACTATTTTAATGTGTCCACATGAATGATGACACATCAAAATAGTCTGAATCTGCCACTTGTGCAGCAGTGTCCTTAAACCTCTGGTTACATCACTTTGATGACTCATCATACAGGGTTTAGAGGGATTATTACCCATTATTCCTTGCCACATTGCCAGGGCCACCATAACTGTTCCCAGGGCCAAGGGCAAAGCGTGTTGCTGCGGGCTCTTATTAGGATTTATAATGATTCTTCTGTTTTGGCCCCTTTGGGTCTGTCTGTGCCCAGGGCCTGTGATACTCTGTCCTGCTTTGCTCCCTTGATGGCTGCTCTGCATATCACCAGTCAGAATTGTCCATGTATTAATGGACGGTCTGTGTTTGGAGGATTTAGGAGTTCAATACTGATTTTTGAAACCACAGATGGAGATGAGTCCAGCTTGCAGTGGGAGGAGGGAGGCGGTGGGCATATGACTCCAGAAGACTCATTAAGTTGCAATAGATCTTTCTCATATTTGGTTCAAGTGAAAATCTCTAAAAAGGCAAAATGTATTCAAACTACTCAATGTGTAGGCTATATATTATTCAGCAATTCTGAAATCACACTTATACTGAGAGTCTGAGAATCTGGCAGTGCTGGCAGAATCTGGCAGTGCTGCAACAACACTGCAAAAGCAGCAACATGCACAAATGCATGCAAGCATGGTGTGCATGTGTGCATACACACACCACATGCACACACACACACACACACACACATCATCCTTCACACCACACACATGTATGAACCTAATCCAGACCTTTGTATGGATGTCAGAGCCATTTAATCAAAATGTCATCATTTCGATGGAGCAATGTTTTGGTTAATATCAGATAGATTAATAATCTCAGAAGTAGTCCAGGGTTTTATTGCATCTGTTTCAATGATAGAGATGACAACATATGGAGGCTTTGATGTATCTATTTGAAGATTAATTTTACCATATCTATTTGGAGACATAATGAAAACTTTAGCATTAACTCATTAATATTAACACAATAGGCCTATAATTATACACCCTTCTCGAGGATGCATATCATTTTCACCACATCTGGGTGTCTTGTATGTAAATATTTTTTAGTGTTTTAACCTGCTAGATGGGTAGATGGGTGTTGTTTGATTAATAGCAGAATACAGCAAGTGCCACAGCCCCACCTGTCTGGTACTCTAGGTAGTTAAAAGAAAACAAACAAAAATCAAAATAAATATTTGAAAATACTATTTGAGTTGGATCTGCTTTCAACACAGTATATGTCAATGATAAGTTAAAAGTAACACAATATGTATTCAATCTAGACAGACATGTTGAAAAAGAAACAATTTTTAAGGGTGTAAGTAATTTATATCCTCCTTCTCCTGCTCTGCAGTAATTCATATGCAGCAACACTGACACAATCTATTCGCATGTTGCAATTTTCCATTGATAGCAATATTTCTATTGATATCAACATTGTCTTGCAGGATCATTAATTGCTTGTTTTGTGGGATCCTGTCAGACTTGGCTAAAAAACCTGTGCAGTCCTGTTTTTTCCTTTTTCTGTGTGGGGCAACATCCTCTAGAAAGTGAGAATGTATTGAGTTTTGTTTCTTGGTATGTGATACACACACAAGTGAATATCTTTTTAAATGTAGAGTGGTTTTATCAGACTCAGAGGAGACTTGTTATGAAATTATATTTCCTCTTTTAAAAAAGGTAATAACTCAGCAGCACCCTCTGATGTCTCTCCACTGCACTCCTCTGCTACCAGCTCCGTGGGCTGAACAAAAAAAAGAGTAAAATTCTGTGATGTTGCTGTGAAAATGTTGTTATGCTGCTGTTGCTATGCTTTAGCAGCTATGTCTATTTCATTGCAAAAGACCCTGGCAGCATAAAGAGGCTCTCTTTCTTAAAACGGGACCTTCCGAAGCTGTGCGGGGGTCAAGGACCATGGATGCTTCTTGTTTTGAGTCGTGCTTTTCTTCAGCGGTTGCTGCTCTGACAGGCAACACATTGGCTGCTGCCTCCCCTCTCAGTATACTGTCAATGTCTTTATCACCCTGAGATGGAAGATATTTCAGTTCCTCAGCAACAACCTCAGATAAAGCATCTCCACAACTCTCTCACGAACAATCTGGTCAGGAGATTTGTGTACTTTAGCCAGGAGAGGTCACACAGTCAACCTTTCTGAAGGGGCTTTGAGTCATCCATGTTGGTTTGCTAAGCCACAATACTGACTCCACAGATTATGTCCATAATGTGTTTATAGGGCAGCTGATACAAGGTTATGAGCTGTTCCCTTTTTGTTGTGTTCATACCCACTAGGAGGACATCTGCAGATGGGGTCTGCAGTCAGGAATTCAATTCATCTTGCACTTGCCACAGGATTCTAACTCTTAATAGCGATAGTATTGTACATTTCCCCTATTCATGGTGAAATAAGATAGTTTGCATGTAAATTGCCTCATCAAGAAGGTTTACATTGTATTGAAAGTATTATAAATATTAGCTTATATTTTTAGGGATTTACATGGTACAGTGTACAAAATCCCCAATGTGTGAATATGAAAAAAAGAGAAGAGAGGTTATCTATATTTATCATTTAGGCTATGTTTTTTTCTCATGTGACATACAGAGGATTTCCTGGGGGCTCCAAACACAATTGCAGTTTCTATTAAGATCAAATATGAAATGTATTATAATTACATTGTAAAGACAGTATCAAACTATTCATACAGTGACAATGAATGAACAGGCCGTTTAGAGCTTTTACCTTCCCTAGATGATCTCCTTGCCCTTTTCAGTCCATTAAAATAATGACAAGGGCTTCTGATATGTTATGAATGCAGCCATGACTAGGTTGTATAAACTGGATCATATTAGCCTATCAAAATAACAATTCATTTTCTGCCAAATTTACCAAATTAAATCAATGTTAATTCTGCTGAATTAAATAACTTTGGCCCTTAACTAACTGCAAATTGATTAAAAAAACAAACAAACATAAATACATAAATAAAAAAAATATTAAAAATAATAATAACAATAAATGTCCGATATAATCATGTAAATCTTGAAGAGTGTGGCTTGTTATTATAAATTCTTCAGACTCTTCTCAACCCATGCTAACTCAAAATACAGATGTATTTTTCCCACGGCGCAGCCAAGGGCATCACGAGCCAAATTTCTTGAAACTTTTATGTTGGCGTGGACATGATACTAAGCCCAAGGACACTCAATGTAAGTTTGAGCCACCAAGGACACGGAGCTTTTGACGTTTAAAATCCACATCAACCGGTGAGTATCTGAGTGGCCAGTTGCATGAAAAACCTTATGTGTCAAACTTAGGTTTGTCTTTTAAGGCAAATAATTCCCTGAGGCCAGGGTTTTCTTTAGCAGCGTTGCATGAAGCCCCTAAAATGATCTCCTCAGCCAGTGCTTGTAATTTAGCTAACGTTAGTATTTACAGTAGTTTCAGCTGTAACAACGCAGTTGAGTCCCTCGTTACCGTGGCAACCGCTATAGATCGCTATTATTTTGAAACATCTACAAAACTCACAACTCCCCTTGCAATCTCATCAAAGTTTACATTTTTGTGATACCAAACCATGTCATAGATACTTATTTCATGCAGACTATGTATCATTTTTGTGTACTAGAAACAGACTGGCTGCAAGCTAGCTAATGGGAAATGCATTTGGTAGCTTGGTGGATTTCAATCTTAATTCCTGAGTTTAAGGTGAACCTTAAAGTATAAAACTTAACTAAGAGTTTTTGTGCAACCGGGTAAACTTAAACTAACTTCAACGCGGTGAGGAACCGGCGTTTAGAAGGCGTCGCTAAATGAAGTTCTCGTTAACGGTGAGTTGGATAAAGATCTTTGGGACGCTAGTAAAGACATAAGCTAGCCATCTAGCGGCCCTTTGGGGCTAACCGAGCCCCGCTCTGCTGTTAATTTACACACATCCACGTCTTTTGTTGCCCTATAAACTTTGATGTTAGGCAACGTTGTTACCTGTGGTATCTAAGTGACATTAGTGGACTTATTTAACCGATAACCGGGTGATGCTTCAGTGCACTGAACTGAATTGAAGACGTGTGGGTCTGTACAGGATCTATGCTTGTTTTCCATGTGTTTACAATTATAAATACATCTTTTATAGCTTCAAACGTAAAGCTGTCACATGCTCTCAGTCTTTACATAAAACGGTAAGCAAAGCCAATGGTGATGTTGACATGTTTTTTTTAGCAGGATGCCATGCTGCAGTCACAGATGCAGATGTGGTTTTAAATCTCCCACAAGTAGAGTATAGGTTACTGCTACCATTTGACTAAAGGTATAGGGGTTGTGGCCGCTGGGTCCATGACAAAGTACATTTGTGTATAGAGTATCATTTATGTATTGGACAAAGAGGAAGAAGAAGAGCAAATAGCTGCTTATTTAATATTGATTTAATTGGTAAATCATGTGAGAAAAATAAACTACTGTTCTTAATTTTTAGAAACAGTTTGTCTGTCATTTGCAATAGTTATTAGTTTCTATTTTTGCCTGGAGATGGTGCTGTTCCACCATTTTATAGAGACCTAGGTTCCGTGTTTTGTTTGACCTCTAATCAACCTACATCAGATTTACAAAGGGATCCACAACTGGTATGAAATTGTACCTCCCTTTGTATGTAGTCTGCTACATCATCTATATAGCACTCCATTTTAATTTTGAAATGGCAGATTTTAGGGTTTATAATCTTTATGTGTTTAATAATTTAGTAAACTGATTTTAATTAATTGACTCAATTAGGCTACTATGCTACTTGCAGTATCAATATTTTCATGTGAACAATAATATATAACATCCTACTATACATTTCCTACATTTGACATAATTGCAGTACTTCATCTGACCAGCAAGGACCAGTATAGGCTAACATTAGACTGTGGAACAGGCAGATGGGGCTCAGGACTGAGGAGGACACACAATCTTCCAAGAAATCTATATAAGTTACAGTTACATTAATGCACCAGAGATGTCCAAAAATATTTATCACAACCATAGCTATAGTACACCAGAGATGCTCAATAGTCTCAGCGTAATGCAATAATGTTGTCTTAATGGGAAGTCTGGCTTGCCGCTGTGCAAAAAAAAGGGCCAAAATGTGCTGGAAGACAATTTATGATGTCACTAATCTCTTGTAATCTATAGTCTGATCCCTGTGAGAGTCGTGGCCCAGATACAAAGGCCAAGCTTCTCATGCTCTGTGCCCTCTGGACCGTCGCCCTCACTAAGCCTGGTGCTGTGTGGAAAGATAGCAGAATGGAATAAAGAAAATATTTGGGAAATGGCACCAGTAGTCTTATGGCAGTCCTGTATGGAAGTTCTGTTAAACTGCATAATGCTGGCCAACGAGGCGAGGCAAGGGAAGGCGAGGCAAACATTTCATACACAAGAAGAACTCAATGTGCGTCACATGAAACACAAAACATACATACTTTATCAGGGAAAATGACATGGTAAGAAGAAAGAAAGAAAGGAAGATAAGATAGGCAGGCCAGTTAATGTTAGTGTAACCTATTTTTAAAGGTGAAATGTTATTCGGGGTCCTTCCCACCACATCTAAGTTCTGAGTCTGACTCTAAAAACCTTTGCCACAGGATGCCAACAAGAAGGCACAAATGGCATGGGACCCAAACAAGGCCGGAGAAAAGGAAGGATGGAGAGTGTGGCATGACAGTGAATTGGTCAGTGTTTGCCAGCAGAAGAGGGAGATTTTAGAGGGAGTTCTGGGACAAAAGGGGGGAATGGTGCCTGCGAGAGTTGAAGAGGAAGAATGGCTGGTAGAGGATGAGAGAGATTTGCCTCTACAAATTTTGGGATGAAAGATAACAGTTAACATCCGCTTGGCTGGAGAGGAAGTATAGGCTATTGCTGGGCTTGTGTGTGTGTGTGTGTGCGCACGCTGTGTGTGTGTGTGTGTGCGCGTGTGTTTGAGAAAGAGAAAGCGAGAGAATGCCAAAGAGAGAATGCCTGGGTGTGTTGAGATAAGCATGGGTCGCTGGGAGGTTGTTCTTTTCTGTGCACTGTATGTGTGTACGCGCCTGTATGTGTGTGTGTGTGTGTGTGTGTGTGTGTGTGTGTGCTTCTATAAATGATTGTCTTTATATGCGCACATAATGGTCATGACTCGTTTGTTGATTGGTGATTTGGGACTCCAGTCCTTTTTAAAACGTCAACCCTCAATGGCGCCACTCTCGATAAGCGTCTCCCCTCTCTCTCTCTCTCTCTCTCTCTCTCTCTCGCTCTCCTCTCACCCTCCCTCCCTCCCTCAGTCTGTCTCTCTTTCTCTCTCTATTTCCCAGATGCCTTTTCTTCTCTCGGAATTGAGCGATTATGTGTTTCGAAGTTTTTCTCCTGTTGTTTACTTGTTACTTTTTTTTAATGTGGCCCAAAGTGTCTCTTATCTTCTTCATGCTGGGAATAGTGCTTGTTTGTGATCTGTCGCTGCCACGCTTTAATCGCTCCTCCGAGAGGCCTGCTCCACTGTTGTATAAACTATAAACACTGCTCTGAAACTGACTTTGCGCTCTGTGATGGTGGAGGGCAAAACTATGTGGGTTTGGCCATTTGTTGATTAGCGTTTAATTCGCTGGGAGTTCTGCACGTCAAATCTACTTAACTATGCCGCACAAGCACGCGCAATTAAAAGCTATTCATTGTGACTGACAGATCCACAGACAATAAATGGTGGAATCATGCAAACAAGCCTAAGGTATAAGGGTCAGATTTAAGGAGCGGGCAGAGGCATCTTTACTTTTCTTTTAGTTTATGGTAGACAGATGAGCTTTGTTTGCATGTGCTGTATGAGTATGAGCATTCATTGAAAATCTTTTGCAAATCCTTGTCCTCCGTGCTTTGTGTTGTTGTTTTTTTCCTGAACATCAGAATTGTCTTGTGGTGTCGCTGATGCTAAATCTTCTCCAGCCTGCTGAGCTGCAGCTCACAGCTCCAGCGACAGACTGACTGGTTGGATTGTGAGGAAAGTTTTTGGGCTGTTTTTTCACAGTTGAAACTCAGGCTGGCCTATTGTAGAGGTGACCCCCACTGTGTCACACAAACACTCCCTCGCAGACTGTTTACCATCACAATGCTGACACTGGCACTTTCCCTCGCTGTCAGGAGGACTCATATTTATGTATTTTCATTGTAATTACATGGCACTGTTTTTATATTTCCAAAATGCCCTTGTTTCCCCCCACTGGCTCTTTTCATCCACGACTGCAGATCAAACTGAGCTGCTGCCAACGCTTTGCTTTCCCGAGCCACTGAGAATAAAAACCCACCAGTAAACAAAAGATAAAACACCCAAATGAAAGCTGGAGAGGGGGGCAAAATCAACACAATGAGAGGGGTTGTTGAATAGTGGCTGAGTACTGTGTTGTCTGATGCTGGCTGGTGTCGGAATTTGTTGATTATAGAGGCGGAATGTGTGTGTGTGTGTGTGTGTGTGTGTGTGCATGTCGGCATGTGTCTCTCCATGTTTGTAAAAGTGTTGGGGTCATCCGTGCTTCAGTCGAATTATCTGCAGTGTTTTGCAAGCCTGAATTGACAAATACTCTAGTCATTAGATAAATAGTTCCTGGCAAAGCCTTGTCGTTTGTTGACGCAGTTGCCAATCCAGTGTCGTTGATTTAGAAACTTATCGAATAAGAGAAATATGTGGTAAATTAGCTCTCAATTTGCCCTACGTGATATTGGCAGGCTGTAGATTTACCTGAATGATGTGTGGAGCCTCTACAGAATGTGCTCATATCATGACATGTACCAGTGTAGTATGTGTTGATGTGTCTGCTATCTTCTCCACTGCCTTCTGGGAGTTTTTTTGGGAGGATGGGGAGTCTGTTCTGTCTCTGGTTTCTTAGCTCTGACCCTTGACTGTCTCTCTCTGATCAACATGTTTACACCACTCTCATTAGACTGATAACACTGTGCACCATACTAATGAGGCTTGTAGTGTTTGCGTGTGTGTGCGTGTGAGTATGCATGAGATTGTGCATGAATATGTTTGTGCACGTGTTTGAATAAGTGTGCATGTGTGTGTCTTGGAAGAGGATTAGGCCACATTAGTGTTGAGGTAAAGGCCTCTTCCCTTGTCCTGGTTGATCAATGTAAATCCCACCACTGTTATACCAAGACATGTCGCGCACACTGACCTGATTTTCACATTCTCTACCCTGAGGAGTGTGCTGCCATTTCAGACAGGGTGAGAACTTTTAAATGGCACAGAAAAAGTAATCAGCATCATAAATCTAATGTGACAGATTATGTATATGCTTGGTCCGGAATTAAAATGATTTCATCTTGGAGAGGGGCCTGCATTTCTTTGACAGCCTTGCTGCTGGTGAGCAGCCGTGAAATACAAGGAGTGTATATCCTGTGATGCACCACTAGATGGCAGACTGAGAGAGGCCTTGGTCAACCCAGTGGTGCTATTATGTAGGCAGAATACAAGAGGGCCATTGTAGAATGATGCGCATTTCCATAGGCATACATTTTATATATGCAAACTGTCTTGATTTATTTGATGTACTGTAGGCCTTTTTGTGACAATTTAATGTATGACTCTAATATAGTCTCTCTGTTGCGTTGCCTCTTGCGCAGCATTTTTCTTATCTTTCTTAGCATGAAATGATTGGCAGCTCTTCCTCTGCTGTATATGCAGACAATGAATGTGAAAGTCTCTTGCACAACATTTGGTGGTCCAAATGCCTGGCAATGAAGCCTACATGTACATTTACTTTGTGAGAGCAAGATAAAGGATGTGAATTGGAGATCGTACCTGAGACAATTAGATGTTTATGTTAGTGTACAGAGGAACCATATTTTACTTGATGTGAAAGAGTGTTGGTCACTGCCAATGAAATCCTACGAAATAGCTTCTAGGGTTGGTCAGTCTTCTACTTATCTGGCATGGTACAGTGAAACACCTCCATCCCCAACACCTTAACACTGTCTAGCCAGGCTCTCAAATAGTAGAGTGTTGAGCCTTCAGGAATGTTGAAAATGGGAAAATCCAATGGGTTTCACATTTTCCTGTGACAAACAGGCTCTTGAACAATTAATGTTCTTTTACGGTGACAAATATATGCCCTGTGCCAGCGAGGTGGTGAAAGCTGTTTGTGTGTGTGTGTGTGTGTGTGTGTAATAAGGGTCTGGCATTGCGACTGAGACAGGCCAGGCTGCGTTTGCTGTGCGTGACTGAATAAGAGCAGAGCACCAGGAGCAGCCAGCTGTGTATACCCATGGACAAAGGCTGCATCTGGGGGAGAAATGTTCCACCACACC
Organism: Centroberyx gerrardi; assembly: GCF_048128805.1. Lineage (NCBI taxonomy): Eukaryota > Metazoa > Chordata > Actinopteri > Beryciformes > Berycidae > Centroberyx > Centroberyx gerrardi. The sequence continues at coordinate 12,320,456 of NC_136000.1, read as the reverse complement.
AGGTCAGATCACCTTCAACGTACTCACACATATGGACAGAGACCTGCTCACTCCCTCCCTCCCTCTCTCTTTCTTTCTCTTCCTCTCCCTATCTATCAACCCACCGGTCAGCAACTCTTCTTTTCCCTCAATCTGTCTCCCTCTCTCCCAGTATGTCCATCCATCCATCTTCCTCTCCATCCCCCTGCTCTCTCTTCCTCTCTCCCCCTCAGCTCAATCGCACCGCACTAGCTCTCTTTTCTTAGCAAACCTTTCTCTCATCCATTATTGAGGCTTGTTTTTTTTCCTTGAGTCTCAGAATAAAGAAGGGGAACGGATCTTTTGAATTTTTAATGCTGCGCATGAAAAATGTATCATCAGTCATTTCTCAACGATACGAACTGGTAAACTTTTAGCAGGACACAACACTGACGCAAGACGGGGGGAGAGAAAAGGGGGAGCGAAGCCCTGTGGCTTCTGATATGGAGAGAGGTGGAGAGGGGGATGGGTGGAGGACAAAGGAGACGGAGATAGATGGAGTGAGACGCTAGAGGAAGCGGACGAGGAGTTGCACTCATTAAAAGCATCGTTGACCACAACTGTCTCAAACATACACATGCTCCAACCCTCTGAAGAAACCGGTAGATCGGCACCAGAGTAGGAGAGAGACAGAAAAGGGAGCAGAGAGAACGAGAGAGTCAGCTTGATATGGATATTTATTGGAGAGGACACAGTTTCAGCCCCGGCACGGGGAGATAATCATATTCAGTGAATACCTGGAATGATTTGAATTCCAAAGGTTCGGGCGTACATTGTCTCTAGGCTGGTGGGAGTTTGTTATGCATCAGGCAAACCTGTTAGAGCTCGGTGCTGCATCTCCCCCTCCGACCCTCCAATCCCCCTCCCCTCTCACCTGAGCCACAGAGCGCGCTCCACAACCTGTCAGCACTTCAAACAGCTGCCAGGTCAAGGTCAGCGCTGTGAAATGGTAACGACCCTCGTCAAGCACGACTCGCTGCCACACATCGGGTCTGGTTCACACACAGACCTGCGTGCGATGGGGGGTTAGGAGGGCCCCGGCAAACCAGCAAGTTATATACTGTTACAGGAGGGAGGCAAAAACAGGTGGAGAGTTGGTGGGTGCATATTACGTAGTGTGAAACAGGGTGAAAAGAGGAGGCTGTGTACGTATGCGTTCAGATGTACACGTGTGCATGTCTGTGTTCTCTCTCTCTCTCTCTCTCTCTCTCTCTCTCTCTCTCCCTCACGCTCTCTCTTTGATGTTTTATATCTCCAGCTACCGAAGGTGATTTATGGCCTGGTGAGGCGCCGAAAATTATGGAACATATATTCATGATAACTGCATGCCATGCATCAGCTCGGGCGGTATTGTGTGTCAGACAAGAGACGAGCTACATGAGGCAAGGAGAGTAGAATGCAGGTGATGCATTTTACAGCTGTGGTACAGTAAGATTGAAACCGAGCTTTCTGAGGATACGCCTCTGTGGATGCGACGGGCCGATCTGCCCTCATCTGGTTATCCTGATCATAAATCTGACTCCTAGAAAAGCTCCAGTGCCTTCAGCCTCCATTTCTGTTCCATACATATATGCGTCTCAGAGGGTGGGGGGAGAGGCAGAGAGGGACCAGCAGCCTGAGGGGGTCGTATATCCCTGCCATGAGCCTGGAGCATGTCATCTATATTTATACACTCATTTAGTTGTTTGTGTCTGCAGATTGGCCTTAGCTGCTAGTAGCTCATAAATACTCCTTGGCCAAATTGATTTAATGCATGTAGTGCTCTGATGCCCCTCCTTTACGACCTTGCATAATCCCAAATGGGAGGTTAATGCCAACATATGCATACATGTAATAATGAATGAATGAATGTATGTTCAGTCACTCTTTCCACGGTGATATTTTGCATATTACTGCAGTGATATGATATAAGTGTGATATGATACACATTCATTATACATTTCCATGTACTACTGCTATAGAGCAAGGTTTTTTTAATATTTTTTTTTACGCACCTAATCACTGTCAGGCACATTGGCCACAGAGTGATAGATACATAAGTTAGCCAAGATAATAAAGTTGTGTAATTTTCACTATCATCTCCTCTGTATTTTTGATGCATATTAAATTGAGGGTTGGTGGCAGTTAATAGAGGGTTTTATACTGTGGTTATTTGGCTCTCTAATCTAATGTTGGTTGCTTTTATTGCATGTGTGCGGTCTCTAGTAGCCTTGGCCTGCTTATCGCTGACTGCCAGCCATCCGTCAGGGGGAGAGAGGTAGGCTAGAGGACAGGGACAGGGAGGGGCCCGCTGCTCTAGTTTCAGGAGTCAAACTGAAGGCGGTAGGATGTTTTCTGCCACAGGCCTTGGCTGGTTATGACAGTCAGGAGGATCCATTAAGGGACCTGCCTCCATCTATAACACCCCCTCTCCGTGAACCCCATCTAGGCAGGGCCACTGTTCTCACAAGCAGCAGCAGCGTTGGAGGACAGCAGGAATGTGGTTTACACTGTGGTTTACAAGGCACCTGTCATGAGAACCGGGTGGACAAACAATAATCCATCAAGAGAGTGCAGAGCACACAGCACAGCAGCGAAGCTAACAATCACTGGTGTCTTTGAGCTACTGGGGCAAGTAGCTCTAACTCTTCTCAATAATCCAGCAGGCTATAGAAGTGATTACTGGAGTACATAGCCAGGACACTATATATACATAGGAAATTGATGTGGAAAAAAAACCCTCATCTTAAACTTAATATGGTCAACGCTGTAAAGCATGAGTAGAAAGCAGGTGTTTCATATGTGGGCTTCATCTGTACATGTACAATATGCAGAATGTATAGCCTGCGGCAATGGACAGAAATAGAACTAACAGCCTGGCAATGAACTGTCAAGAGACAGGGAGCAGGAGGTTCAAATGAGGAGGAGGAACAGCACTAGCCAAGCTAATGAAAGAGTGGCTGAACCGTTGAAATACCTCCATAACAACAGGAGGGAAACCAGAGAGAACATCCATAATCATATCTGACAAAGGTTACTGTCTTCTGTCTTCATTTCAATGCTATTCCATTCCCTCTCTGATCGGGATGAAGTTCTAATAAGAAATTGATTTTTTTTAGAGAGAGGGAAAGCAGTTAAGGGTGTGACCTTCTGACCCCATAGCTCATCGTAGGTGTGGCAGGAGATGGTCCTCATCCCTGAGAATCGATGCAGCAGACCTCATAACCACCCATGGCCGATTTCAGAGGCCCAAATGTGTCATCAATGTGTCAACGAGCGCACGTCTTGGCCAGAGGCGACAGGACGTTCCCCACCCACCCCCCCTGTCGGATGAGAGGGCGGAGAGTGACATTTCCCCCAATTCTGTGAAATGGTGCAGAAAACGAGGGAAAGAGAGACACGCCCCACTGTGTCTATCAATCCTGAGTCTGCGGCGGTGACCTCCTGTGAAACTTCATCTCGATGCCCTCATCTATCTGTCAGTGAATGGGAGAGGAGGTGAAGGAGGAGGGGGTGGTATTGGAGGCAGCAGCCACTCTCCCCTTCCTCCTCAGATGCATAATTCAGTGTTTCTCTCACAACAGCCTGCGCTACGAAGGGCTCAGCTCCCCCAGCCATGCGGCCGGCAGTCTGCTGAAATGAAAGAAGCTCAGATCCCACTCTGTGGTTCCTCCAGGCTTTCTGGCTCTACACACACTCAGTCATACTTGTATGATTTATTCAACTTGTTCAGGGCCAGGCCTTGCATCCATGGGGTGAGACTCGGACCCCAATGGACGAGTTGGGAAACATTTTTGTCCTTGTCAGGATTCAGCCGCAGAACTTGGCAGAGGAAGTGTGTCGGCATCTCTGTGGGTTGTCAGAGTGACACTGGAGTAGCTTAGCCTCCCACTGGTGGTTAGTTTTACTGCTTCTTCTAAGAGGCCCGCCGCTGAGCCGCTGTACAGCAACCCTGCCTTGGCCTCAATAAGCAACCGAGGAAGGAAGCATAGAGGACAAGAGCACAGGATGACTCTTCCTGTGCCGCCAAATACGGCCCATTCACTTCAGTCATTGAAAGTTCACTGAAAAAGGGATATATACAGTAGTTTCTGTTTCTTTGTCATTTCTCTGTCATTCTTGGCACAGCTTACTCTATAGTCAGATGAGTACCATAGAAATAATCAGAATTTTTGTTCTATAGATTCCTCCCACAAACATTTCCCCTATATGAGGAAAACATGAATTGAGGAGGGAGTCTGGTGGTTCATCTATTGTAGGAAGGAGGCCAGCCCTGTTTGTAGATATAGTGCTCCAGTAGGGGTGCAGTGTTGGCTGGGACCCAGAACTCGACATAGAGAACCTCCTCACAGAGCCACTGGGCTACTGTTTATCTCCTTGATGGGGGATGTATCAGTGAAACCTGGCACCCCCACAGCCAAGACACTGAAACTATGTGGATGAGTTAGGCCTTTCTCCTACCGCAAAGAAGTGAATAGGAGGAAAGGTTGCTGTGGTTTTATAGGGCCTGGATTGACCTTTGGCCTCTCATTATATGGTTGTTTCCCTTGTGCATGTGATGTTTTATTTCGGGTTGTGAAGGGCACGTTACTGGGGCCTTGCTAATGAAAATGTGAACATATTATTTCACTTATTTATCTCTCCTAAAATGAAATGCTCTCTCTCCCCACTTTTCCCTCAAGTGCTTTTATAATCTGTTTATGTTTTGCTTCAGAGGCAGAAGATGATGGTGGTTCTTTAATTACCACTGGGCTCTGCCTGACCTCACTGCCCATGGCCTGCTCCGGGTCAAATATCCTACTGTGACGTCAAATGTAATGAGACGGCATAATGGCTTGTTAAATAGCTTGGCGTAAATGATGGAGAGCAGAGAGGGGTGGTGGGGATGAATGAGCCTAGTCTGGCCCAGTGACAGCACCACTCTCATGACCATAAACCATCAGCTTGTGCTGATGATGAGATCCTCTTTCCCAGTTCATGATTGGAATTGCCATCTAATTGCATGGAAAGTTTCCACCCTGGCCCAAGCAAATGGGTTTGATCTCACACACTGTTGTGCACATTTCACATCCCACCCTTATCTCTCTGTATCTCGCTCTCTCTTGATCTTCTCTCTAATAGAGAAGAGCTTAGCTTGGGGAGTAGGTTAATTATGGAGGAGCTCATTACTCATGTTTAATTATTGCAGCTAGATTTTTAGCTGATCAAAATGTTTCCTCCTCTCCTCATTGTGCAGACTGAGATTCTTCCATTGTGTTTCACCTCTTCGATTATGTTATTGATTTCTCTTTAGCTGAATATTATTTTCTTTCACAAAGTCTCTTCTCATTAATCCCCAAGGACTAGTTGAGCACTTATATGTTTCAAGTAAATATTTTGCTCAAATTATCTACTGGAAGAAACCGTAGAGCAGACAGACATTTAAGAATTATTCCTAACAATAGTGATAATTCACAGATGGTTGCTCAGACTTGGGAATGCATACACTAGCTAACTAGATTGTAACTAGTTCATACAAAGGCTTTGCTCTCCATATACTGTCACTGAGCTGCCTGTGTGGGACTTGGTCATTAGCTGGCAGTCATTAGCAACTTGTCTAATTAAACTCATTTACAGGCTGTGCTAATCTGCCGAGGTGACCTTGATTCTGCGTCTGGGTAATGTTTATGCCTGTGCAGCAGAGTGTGTCTGTCTGTGTGCCATTATGGGCACAAAATGGAGTTAGGCCCATGTTTGGCCATAAAAGTCTGCACTTCATTAGTCATAATTACCTTTGCTGTTGCCCAGAGAGGTGATGAGTTTCCGTACTCCTACTAGACCGATGCCAGGAGAGCAAAACTCATCAGCGGAGTGGAGGTGCTAAGGGAATAGAGTGCTGAAATCTCAGTGCTCATCTCTTCCTCTTTTTCTTTCGTCTCTCTCTCTTCTCTGTGTTTCACTGCTCACCGTATATCAACCTAACCTCTGCCGGTGTGGAGAGAGGTAGTAAATCTGGGGCACTCGTGCAGGACAAGTAGCAAATGCATGGTGGGGGAGAGGAAGGGGGGTGAGAGGTGTGGCGCTTGTTGGAGTGATGGATTAATGAGGCATGGCCTTGTCTGTGTGGGGTGTGTGGTTGTGTGTGTCTGTATGGGGTATATATATGTATATATATATATATACATATATATATATACATATATATATATCCTCCCTGTGGCTCCCGTGGCTCCCTGTTTCTGTGTTCTCAGTACTAATTGTTAGCTGCACTGAGGGGATTTTGTGATGATGACATTGACTATTGACTATTTATTCTTTCTTATCCTAAGTCAGATTTACCAGTATATTAGAAAGGATTTTGTGCAAGTTAAAGTATACTCTGCTTTGCACTATATCCAGCACAATGAACAACACAAGTGAACAACCAACAAACACTACAGTGAAGGCCAATAATATTACCATGCATTGCACTACAAAGCCAGCCATATGTTGACACAGTGACACAGTAACACAGTGACTGCCACACACAGGATCGACTACCCCAGCTCGCTACCAGAAAAAAGAAAAAACAAAAAAAAACAATGCAATGACACAGAGGGAGGAATAGATTTTTCTTCTTTCCAGGTCCACTGAGTTGAAAGGGAGAGCCTCCCTCAGGGCAAGAGCTGTGAGACTTACCATGTGATGGAGAGAGAGAAAAAGAAAAGAAAAAAGCAGAGAGTAGGAGAGAGACAGAATGAGTAACAGTGGATGAGCGTAGGAGAGAAAGCTCAGGGAGAGGGCAATGATTGAGAATAGAGCAGCAACAGAGAAAATAGATTGGTTGAAAAACTACAGCAACAACAACAACACTTGCAACAAGATGTACAGTATATGGAATGCAAGAAGAGAAGAGCGAATTAATGGAAAGCGGTTTTAGATGAGAAGATAGCACACTAGTCCTTCAGTGTAACAGAAGTAGACTTGGGGATTTGTCTTAGATATAGGGTAGGTCAGAGCAGGGTGGCGGATACACAAAGAATACAAGCCAGTGATTGGCAGACACATTTGTGATGGAGACAGACAAAGAAGGAAAGCTCTGTGAGCACAGTCAATAGGCGTTCAGAGGAGACGAAGTGAGAGATGACAGCTGAGCAGAGGGGTGTGAAGAGAGGAGGATGAATGAATGAGGGAGACTCTGGGAGGATTGGGGGAGGTGAGCGGGGGAGGCCCAAGCCTATATTGTGGTAGGATGGGACTGTCTTGTGACCTCTGACCTGTAATTAGATCAATGAGTGTGTGGAGCGCTGGGCTGAAGGACCTACAGTGAAGGATTCAGCGGGCCATTTCACTATCGGGACCCTGTCTGTGTATGAGTGTGGCTGGGTGCCTGTGTGTGTGTGTATGTGTTGATGGTAATGTGTATCTGCACCTCGCTGTTAATTACTATCTCTAGCCATCATGATGATGGTGGAGCAGGTGTGCACAAGGCTCTGTTCCCTTTGTCATTGGTACAGTCTAGTGGAACAGCTATTGTCCTTGGTCTTTATGATTGAGCACACAAGTGCACAGTGGCCCTTTATTGAAAGCTAAATACAATGTCAGTAAACAAATTACACTGAGATGTTCTCTTTCTCTCTGTCATCCCTTTCTCTCGCTCAGTCTTTTGCTCTTGACTGCTAAGGGTAGAGTGCTCATGATTCCGTTATTGTTGTCATGAGAGGAATTGCATGGATATAACCATCTGTGTGTGTGTGTGTGTGTGTGTTGTGTATGTTCCCTATGTCTATTTGTCAGTGGATGTATTTGCATTTTGGTGTGTGGCTTTTATTTAATGAAGCAAAGGCCTCATCTTTGATTGACTCCCATTTAAATCAACTAGCCGTGTGTGTAGGTGTTTGTGTGTTAGTGTGTGTGAGTGTGTGTTTGAGCTTGTTGAGCCCCTCCATGTGGGACCACCAGCTCCTGGCCCGCTGACCCATGTAATTAAGGCCAAAGGTCTCCCTCCATCCATCCCTGGCTATAGAGATGAAGGGCACATCATCATGTGTATCATCTGTCTCTCTTCGTCCCCACTAACCCCCCCCCCCACCTCAACTTCCTCTGTTGTCGGGGTGATTTGATTGTTGGTCAGAGTGTGCGCTCTGTCTAACGAATGCGTGTCATGTCCAACCAAATCCGTTCGGTTTACCCTGCTCAGGGCAGGATGTTCATCCATCTGTGTGGGGTTTACATGCCAAAACAGCCATGATCCGTTGCCTCTCTCCGGCATCCACACCCGCAAAATCCACAAGCCCACAGCCACCACTTATCTCTGCTTATTTACACAGTGCAGGCCAATACGGATTTGGCTACAACTCGACTGTAAGGGAGGTGGTGGGTTGCGGCATTTAGTCTGCGTGGCTATAGCTGGCTGAACCTAGACGGTAAATGAGGAGGTTGTGAGCTCGTGTGCCTCCCCCTGGTCTTGAAAATCCGTAAGCCCCCATGACATCCAGACCTTCCTCTAATTGGCATCATTGTACCAGCCTCAAAGTCCAATATAGTAAACTATGAATATGAAATAGGGCCAATTGAATTAGTTACAGTAAGTTCACACACACATACACACACACACACACAGACAGTGGTCTGACAGCCCTGCCCCCTCTCCTGGCTGACTGACAGGTGTCAGGGTCTGGTGTGGTCTGGTAATGGCAGAATTCATCCTGGAGTAGGAAAAGAGGAAAAGAAAAGATGTCAGAACAGCGCTCTCTTCCATGTCTCTGGAGGCCCAGAAAGGTGGGATGGATGGAAGAGAGTTGAAGACAGGGATGCTGGGCAGCCAGTCTTTGTGCTTCTCCAGAACGAAGCCTTGATCAGGGACATGGGGAGAGGAGGAGGTGGAGGAGGAGAGCGGGGAGGAGGAGTGGGCTCCAAGAGGGGGGTGTGAAGCTACTGGTTTAAAATGAGATTTCACTTATTTATTTATTTAGCTGAGCTCATAGCTCAAGGCTATCTGCTTGCTTTTTGTTGTATGTTCTGTGGCCTCAGTGCCCCCTTCCCCCTCCCTCCTCCCTCTATGTGTTTTTAATGTGAGCGTATCTGTGCAAGCGCAAAAGTGTGTGAGTGTGTGTGCACGCACATTTGCACCTCTGCTTATACTGACTGTGTTGTGTGTGTAATAGCACTGTGTGAGTGAGAGAGTGTGTGTATTTCAATGGTGTTTATGAGCATTTTGTCGCTGCAGTCACTGAATGTGTGTTTATGCACCCTCCGTCTTGCATGAAGTGAGAGCCTGGGCTGGTGCCTAGGGATGAATGGCATCTTTTGGGATAGATCTGTTTTATTATGTGTGTGCCAGACATGCTGTACATCTATCTGCACAACACAAGAAAAGCAACCTCTCCCAGTCTGTTGCTGAGCACAATGCCTGAAAACAGCTCAGATTATGGAGAACACAACGGAGAGAGAACAAGAGCTCTTTTGTCTTTGTCCTTTTTTTTTTTGCAAGTTCACAGACACTTGCACCAGCCACACTAAAATCAATATTGTATCTATTAGACTATGAGAAATGATATCAAGGCAGAAAGGTTTTTGTTTGATTTGCATGTGTAGGATGTAGGAACATTTCTGTACTATTTGTCTCATTCATTTTCAGCCGCTGACTTAGCTTATGTCCTGTTGAATGCAGAGAGAGTACTGGAGGGGTCTAGCAGCGAGAATGCTGAAAACGTTAGGCCAGAGGGCCAGATCATTGATCCCTTTTACACAGGAAACTAGCTCCATGTCGGGACCAGCTGAGGAAATGATACTCCAGGGCCAAAAATACACGGTCATGGATACACCCCTGAACACTAAAACACATGTTTTCAGGGGTTACTTCCACTCGCTCCGCTCTCGAATTCCACTCAAACACTGGCATTCTTGTCTCTCTTGACTCTGCTGTGTCCCAGATTAACTGCTGCCTCTTGCCCTTCCTCAGTTGTTTGCATGGTGGATGGTAGGATGGGGAAGTGGCTGTCTGTGGTGTCAAACCACTCAACACTGACTCCGTCTGTCTCAGTCACAATGTGGCCATGTGTCTGTCATCTCCCATGTCTCATATTCCTCAGCTTGTTCACTCACAGCTCTGTTACCATGACTGCAGGATGGAGGGGGGCTGAAATGACAGTGAACTGAGAGCTGAACTGAAAATTTGGAGTTTGGAGAACAGATTTCTTGTCTAGCAAATGAAAGAAAAGTACTAGGCCAACACTCTGTGGACGCAGGCGGCCCAGAGCGACGCACTTTGCCACGCTCAGAACTCAATAAGAACTATGACTCACAGCTATTGAAAAATGTATTATTCTTAAATGGTGCCAGACCATGTGCCTCCACCATTTAAGCACACACACACACACACTTACACACACACACACACACACACACACACACACACACACTCACACACACACAAAAACACACACACACCCCTACTGCAGCCACTGCAGAGAGAATGATGCCTGTCTTAGAGCCACAGTATATACTTTCCAGTATTTTCTGAAGTATATTCATGGATTCAACAGTGTGGCAGGTGGGGTGGGGATTAAGCATGGGTCGAGACGAGAGCCAGACAGAGCCAGGAGCGGTCCATCAGGACAACGAGGTGCACCTGCGCCCATTTACTTCTCCTAATTTCAGTGTGTGTTTCAGGAGAAAGGAGCCCCTGGATATATAGAATACAGAAAAATGCACTTCCCTCTGTCTGACAAGGATTTGTACATGAACTGTTGAGCCGTGTACTTAACATACTGAGTGTGATGGAAAATGAATATGTAGTGCGTTTCCACTGAATAATATGTTGATTTATGTGTGTGAAAAGTGTCCGGATGTACACTACTGCCCGATGTAGCTACACATACTGAGATGCCCCATAATGCACTGCTGCTGCAAAACCTCCATGGCCATGTGCCACATTCAGAGAAAGTGATTCCTGCAATGCAATTTCACAGGACTACAAATGTAAGTAGACAATATTTATTTCACTAACATTGCTCATGGCACCTGAATTTCCCCAAGGGGATTAATAAAGTGCCATCTTATCTTATGTGTCATCAAATATGTTTGAGAATGAGTATTTCGTTGTTGAAAATGCACTTACAGCTACATGGACTTGCTAGCTTTTTAGCCCGCTTGTGGTAGTTTACCATAGACATTAGCGATTAGTTAGCTTGCCTTGCTTTTCTTATAGTAGGCTAGCTCATATTAGTGCTAACATCAAGGATGCAAACAACTAATTCAGAATAAATATAGATGTATGGTTAGCTGTATAACATGAATCTAGTGTAGCCAGACCTCCAGCTCAAACCACGGAGGTCTGGAGAAATTTAAACTAGTGATGGGTCGATTCACAAATACATTTTTCATTTGAATGATACTTTAAAGTTTATACTGAATCATCACTTGAGTACACAGTATGCAGTACATACGGGTGAGTATGCAGTGCATACGGGTGAGTATGCAGTATGCAGTAGGTAGGTATCCGGTTTCGAACATAGGCTTGGGCTTCCCAAAGGGGGGGGCATTGGTCTGTAGAGACTGTGGACTCTTCCCCGAAAGGAGGAACTACAGATTTCAGCACTGGTGCATTTGGTGCTGAATAAACATGCATGGGCAACAACCAGAGCAACCTCTCCAGTGTCCTGCCTGATAATAAACAATTATCACAACTAATTATTCAATTATGCATATATTCTTGAGGAGATGATTGATTTGGAAAAAAAATAAAACAAAAACAAAAGTCAAGTGAATAACATCCATCTCAACAGGAATGTCCATTTTACTCGAATGTTTGCTTCCCCTGAAATATAGTGTGAAGAAACCTTTACAATTTCAAAATGCACTTAGACATCTTGTTTAGTTCTGACATATTCTCTGTCCTTTAACTGAAAACATTGCCAGTGAATCTGAGGATGAAATAACATCTCCAGTCTCATGTTTTTTGTTTTCTGTAGCAGGGCTTCACTTAGTTTACATTTGGATAAGGACTGGGGCTTTTAAAAGGTGGTCAACAGCTTTATGTGGCCTTAAACTGGAAAGCCAACACAACTGATTCACCCATTCTCTTACCAAGATTAGCTCTGTCTTGCCAAATTCTCAGACACAGAGTCACACATATATCATCGTTTTCCAATTGTTTTGAATTTTTTCAACAAGACAAGCGCCTACCCATCCACTTAGTGGTCAGCGGTTCATGCAAGAGAAGTGGGCTACAGTATGTTGGGAATGTTGATCCTAGTGGTGTTAACTGGCCTCTGGAGGATGATGCTCCACTCGGTCTACAGGGCAGCTTCATTTGTCAGGGTGTCAGTCTGGCCTCTTCCAGAGGCTCTCAGCCTAATCCTGGAGGCAGCGGAGACAGGACAGGGCTCCTGGAGGGGCTCATGTGGCAGCTCCACGTTTCAACCAAGAAGACCACCATCAGGAAGAGATTGCAGGTGGAAAGGAGTTGAAAATTGCGTACATTAAAACCTCATTCATCTGAACTCGACACTTCTGAACTGGCCGGTCTACCAGATGGGCACAATGAAACCTATACAGCAATATATGTTCTAAAACATGTGTAGTCGTATTTGAGTGTTTTCAGTCATGTAAACATTTCACTGGTTTGAGGGACCTTCACCCCAGAGGGAATTTGATTAGAAGAGTTTTATATATCAGGTAGCGGCCACTCGACAAGTGAGATGTTGAATGCCTTATCTCACCTTGCACTGTGAAAAAGCACCACCGTCTGTTAAATAGTTCCAGAATAAATGACAAACAGAAACTAAAATGCTTCTGTTTTTTCAAGTATAACAAGACTGCTTGTTCTAATTACAATGTGCAATTTTAATTGCAATCATAAATCAGTCACTCAATTATTGCACAATTATAATAATAATAAGCAATAATTATAATACGCATATAATACGCATAATTAACTATAATTATTACTTCAGCTGGTACATCAAAGAACAATGAACTTGAATGAATACGAAAATGAAGTCGAATATTTTCCAAACTGTTGATGGTAAGCAAAAAAACACCGGCCTTATCCTTTAAGATGGTGTGGACTGTATAAGTACTGTATATGTTAGCAAGTTTGGTGTCATTAACTAAACCAACACTTAAAAACCAGGTCTGGGTCATCTCTGGTCTCCAGACACTCTGCGGCTTTGCGTGAGAGTTTGCATTGTGTGTGTCCAGAGCCGACTACCAGCAGAGCCGTTCCTTGTGTGCTGGCACAGCGAGAGCCACGATGTGTGTGACTGCAGCCCTCCCTCTGTGAGAAGGCATTGAGTTTTTTGGGTGATCCTGGCTGGTTTTATTTACACATCAAGCAATGCGCCCCTCCTTTCACTCCTTTTAGGGGGGACAAGCTTTTCATGGGACTAATTGGAGTGTGCAAGCCATCACAGCTGAAGTGCTCCCGCAGGGCCTCTCTTTCTCTCTTTCTCTCTTTCTCTCCCTCCCTTTTCCCCTCCTCCAACACCCCGGCTTTTATTATCATTCGCCGTATCGAGTAAACAACCTGTTAGTGTAAATTAGGGTCCAGTGAGTGATGAAGCGACAGATCCAACCCCTCCTGCCTCCTCTGCCTCTGCTTTCCCTTCTCTCTCTTGCCCTCACACTCTCTCCATCCCTTTGAGCTCTTTCCTCTTTTGTGTGTCCCCCCTCTGTTCTGCCTGGTTTGGCACACAGCCTTTTGAAAGACAGTGGTAGTGTTTGTGGTGTTGGTGATAGTGGTGGTGTGTGCGGATGCACATGCATGTGCGGTGCAGCCAGGATAGCGGGGGGTGGGGGGTGGGGGGGTCTAAAATGAAGATTGAAACGGACAAAAAAGCCCTGGCGCAACCTTGAGGTGGAAATTAATAATGATAAAAATAATTACTGCCCCACTCCCCTAGCCCACTCCTCCCCGACCTAGTTTCCATAATGGAGAGCGATAGCCCCCAGTCTCATTCTGTGTGCGTGTGTGTGTGTGTGTTTGCATGCAAGCGTGTGTGTGTGTGTGTGTGTGTGTGTGTGTGTGTGTGTGTGTGTGTGTATGCAGTGGGGAGGGGGCTGCAGAATGGCCATGGTGTAATAGGGATGGATGAAGGACAGGACCTACATGGAGAAAACACAAAGGCCATCAGGTACATGGATGTGTGTTGCTGTTAATAAAGACTGCTACAGGTAAAACAGATGGCTCTCCTGGCACACACACTACCCACCTCTCTCTCTCTCTTTCTGTTTCTCTCGAGCATCAAAACACTGTTGCTGGTGCTCATTTTCTCTAGATGCACTGGGATGTTGTTCACCATGTCAAGGTTCCTCATTTTGGGCAAGTGTGTGTGTGTGTGTGAGCAGTGTGAGCATGTGTATTCAGCAGGGGGAGAGTGTGGAACAGACGGTGAGCGCTGTGCTGTGACCGATCTCTGCCAGCCGCTCAGAGAAGGCTGCGGAGGGTCACACACACACACACTCACACAGACACACGCGGGCACACTCACACATTTTAAAATCATGAACTATGACACAATTACCCCCTTTGGTAACCTATGGACAGCACATATGTCCCATCTGAAGACCATTCACACACAACCCTCATTCTTTCTAATGTGACACTATAAGCGGCATGGGCAATGCACTACAGCTTTGCACTGCCTTCCATAGTGTGAACCTCTGTGCTCCAGTTACAGGCTGTTGCTCAGTTCTCATCAGTACACAATACGCTATCCCACAGTGGAAACATTTAGTATTCACTGTGCTTGTGTTCATGTTGTGGAAATAGCTCAGAACTAATGAACTGTAGCTATGATTTTCATTTTTCGTGAAGTACCTAATGGGACATGTACAGCAAAACATATTAATTTGAAAAATTGACTTAATCTTATATTCAGTCTTTTTAAAAAATTGTTTTCTTAAAATGAAAAACATATGCCAGTGGGGTGAGATAATTTCACTTGTTTTGAAAATTGAAATAAGTAACATCACCTGGGAGTAAGGCAGATCGACCCGCTTGTTTCAAGATGCTGCCACTTCTCGAAAACCCCTGAAGCAAGGTGACTTGCTTGCAACTAAATAAAGTCTCCTCACGGGCAGACTTTTCCACTTATTTCAATAAAAACACTAAGACTGAATGCAAGATGAAACATCTAGCTTAAAAGTTAAGATGGATATTTTTTTTTTTTTTTGCAGTGTGAGCTCAGGGCTGCAACTGTGGCCACAGTTACGGAGCAGAGTGCTATCGAAGCCGCACATATGGACTTCCAGCTTAAGCCCTTCAAGAAGTCTCACCGGCGAGTTAAAGCAGTGAGATTAATTAAAAGTGCTTAATTAAGCCAATGAGGAGCTGGAGGGTGGCTGTGGGCTGGTTGTGAGGAACAGCAGAGGAGGACTGAGATAACCTCTGACCCCTCTCTCCAATCTCAGCAGACTGGCCCACCTAGCTGACCTGGTAGAGCAGCTGGGGAGGACACACACTGCTTCTGGAAAGTTACTGCCTTCAGTTGGACCATACACTCTTTCTTACTGTACTTTCTTTTCTTTTTCATTGCTGTTCTCCCAGTAGCGACATACACACGCACACACAGATGTTGTGATATACTGAAACATACCTTGCAATGTTTTGCAATAACACACCTGTTCCTTATGGACCCGCTTTCATGCTTTCCACATCATTTTTTTTGCCTTCTAACGTTGTGCTGACTCATGGGCAATAGAAGCAGCAGGGAGTTTGGTCACAGAAATAAGAATGTACTGTATGTGATAAAGAATTGCTTTCTCTGTTGAGCAACTGTGATGTAGACCTCTCCAGAGACAAGATTAAACGGCCTCCTCTAGCCCGTACTATCAAATTTTAAGGGGGAACTTCACTAAAGACCACAATTTCGAGTCTTAGTTCTTTAGGCTTTCTTAGACTTTGGGGGAGAGTTGTTCATTCCTATATGTAATGCCCGTAGTCTAGAAGACTCCAGTCAATATCTGAAAATGAACAACTCTCTCCCAAAGCCAGAAACTGGGAAGTAAGACACAAACATATGATGTCATCAGGCATAAAGTCTGGAGCTGCTCCGTGGAGAATGAATTGTGAAACACTGTAAAGGTGATTTTAGTGGATTTTAAGGGGATTTTCTTGGTGTAGGGGTGCATTTTTTGCAGAACCAACACAACTACTATAGAACAAAGCTCATTTTGGTATAAAAACTAATTCTTTGGGTCCACAGAATCAGCCTGTCATTGATTGTATATGAAGCAGCTCCAGGCTGTATAGTTTAGTCTTACTTCTCTGTTTCCTGCGTTATTAATAAGAGTTCTGAGAGTTATTTGTGTTCACAAACATTGATTGGACTGCCCAGAGCAATAGAAATTCTCAAAATGAGTGGTGCTCCCCTTTAAAGTTGCATAATATTTGTCTTTTGTCGAGGCATTTGGACGTCAAGATGGCTGATGAGAATAAACATGCTGACTGGAGCTGGCTAGGGATCAGCAGCTGGCCTGGCAGGTGAAATACATCATTTGAGCCTAAAATAAATCACTCTTCAGACTAAAGTGGAGACAAACAAGAAATAATGAAATGGGTAGAAATATATATATATATATATATATATATATATATATATATATATATGTGTGTGTGTGTGTGTGTGTGAATAAGAGTGCACATGCATGTCCTTGCTTGTTTGCTAGCATGTGCGACTGTGTATCTGCAGGTGTATGTGCGTATGTACACATCTGTGTGGGCATGTCTGTTTGCATGTATGTATGTGTGGTGTGTGTGACCCAGGGTTAAGACTGTGAAAGCATCTGGCCATAGCGGCCTGGCTGTGTGCTCCTGCTGTGTGTTAGTCGGGTGTTTGGACATGAACTGGCCCTGTGTGTGTGCAGCTAGCTGGCTGGGGAGTGTTTATGTCTGTAACAGGCGCTTAACCACACAAACCCAGCAGGCAGCTAAGGAGAAACGCCAGAGGAAGTGTTCAACGGTGTTAACAGCAAGTTCTTTACATTCCCCTTTTACCGTAATAATGCATTTAATACGCTTTTTCGCTTTGGACTTTTAGCATAGAAGGGATTGTATAGCCACTGGGAAAATGTGTGTGTTTGTGATGCACTGGGAAAATGAAAAAGAATCTGTTTGTGTCCACAAGGTCTGTAGAGAGAATAGGATGGGGGGCCATACTGTATCACTTACACACACAGTGAGAGATGGAGGAGGAGAGAGAGAGAGAGAGAGAGAGAGAGAGAGTGTGTGTGTGAGAGAGAGAAAGGGAGAGAGAGAAACACAGACAGACAGACAGACAGATGGAGGGAGTATGTGGCTGAGATGTGGGAGGGGTGCAGCTTCATGTTGTTTGTGTTTATTCCAGGAAGAAAAAGAGAGAGAGAGATGGAGGGGAGAGAGGGGGGGGGGTGTACAGGGTGTTAGAGAGATACTTAGCCATCATTTGGTGAGCTGGGGTAGAGGCAGATGGGGCAGAGACAGCGGCATTATGGCCGGTGTCTGCACTGTAGTGGCGGGTTAATCTAGAACAGAGAGAGGCGGCGCACACAGCTTTGACAGTCAGGGGAAAAAAGTTGGAGAATCCTGTGGAAAAGGAGATTCTGATGGAAAACCCATGAAAAAAAGCAACAGTGGAGAAGAAGAAAAACAAATTTGAGAGCTAAAGACGAGGGAGAGAGAGAGAGAGAGAGAGAGAGAGGTGCAGGGTTGGAAAAAGAGGGAGAGGGTTATGGAGATCGGAAGGGGGGGGGGCTAAGTGGGAGAGCAGCAGAGAGAGACAGAGGGGAGGAGAGGGAGGTGAAGAGAGGGGAAGGGGAGGGAGAAGGGAGGTGTGATAGTGGGTGGGAGAGGAGGAGACAGCCTGGTGGATGGGCAGAAAGACAAAGGAAAGAGAGGGGAGAGTGAGAGGGATCTGTCAGAGGGCTGGTTGGGGATGAAGAAACTAACAGATGCATAGAGATAAGACAGCCAAGGTCTCGGGAGAGGGATACAAGAGTGCAACGTGGAGTAATACAGTGGTTTAGTGAGAGATAAGGAGAAAGAGAGACAGAGTCAGAGAGAGGGAGAGCGAGAGAGAGGGAGAGATTAAGGAAAAAGGCAGAGTGATAGACTGACAGAAAAGAGGGAGGAGAGAAGAGCTGGATGAGAGAGAGGAGGGAGGCCGTCTCGTAGAGCGCATACAGCACGCGTGGAGCTGGTGTTAGAGAGAAAGAGAGAGAGAGAGAGAGAGAGAGAGGGAGGGAGGGAGGGTGGGAGGAGAGAGGGAAACAGAGGGAGGGGGTGAGGTATTTAAACGCCGGAGCAGGACAGCACAGGCGAAGCTCTGAACTCCCCGAGAGTGAAGGGAGGAGAGAGAGAGAGGAAGCAGAAGAACAGAGCTCTACAGTTTTCCTGACGGCCAAACCCTCACACTCATACGCACAATATTACACATACACACACACGCGCGCACACACACACACACACACTCACGCACACTTTTGGACTTTCTCCAACTCGACCGACCTGTGGACTCCAAAAGCGATCCTCTGGAACTCTACCTGTGTCTCGCTTACTCCCACTCATCACTCTCACTCCTCACCTCTTCTTCGCCCGCCACCACTCCCTCGCTTTGTGAGGGCGGATGGCCATGGCGTGGGCCTCTCTCGGGGGTGCCCTAGGCTGTGCCCTGCTGGCCCTGGTCTTGGGGAGCAGCAGCGTGGATTTTGGGGCCCCCCCTGCGAGCTTCTACCCCCGCTTCAACCCCTTCTTCTTCCTGTGCACCCACCACGGGGAGCTGGAGGGAGTCGGGGTGACAGAAGGCGGGGGAGAGGTGCTCCTCACCCTCCAGATCACCGGCAGCCCCACCGCCTACACCCCCGGACAGGAGTACCAAGGTGAGCACACCCCCCCTACAGCGTCCACATCTTTCCCATGCATGCTGAGTGAGGAGATTGGGATCTATTGTCTCAGCAAGTCTGTTAATATCAGTGTTGTATGATAGGAAAAAAAATGTCATTCCTTCATTCCTTTTTTATTTCAATTTTGAAGCCAAAATGGATGAAAATTTATACATTTTACAATGTTTTGGTTATTTCAAGATGGATTTTTGATTTTGTCATGAACAAAAACAGGCGAAAAGACTTTTGTTAAAGCATGGGTGATATTTTTTCGCATTTGAAGACGAATACACATTGCGGAAATATACTAAAATGTTAATTAGGCAAAAAGAGACATTGTTAAAAATAATGTATAAATGTATAATGTAGAACCTCAACTACATGATCTAGACTGACAACCGCTTTGTGTACAGTGCATGTATTTTCTAGCAGGTGTTTTGCTTCACACATGAGGCAGTCTGGAGCTGATGTGCGTGCATATGGGAGTGTGTAGTTTGTGTGGGGTGTCTGTAGTCGGAAACGGGCATTTATGTAACTGCAATAAGTATTGATGCTGAGTGGGACTCCTGTTCAGTGCCGTGAGCAGCTTTGGTGTTTCACTGAGCTGTGATCCTGATGCTCCATGTGTAGGTGGCTTCTCTACAGGACTAACAGAGAGATCTCTCCAACTGAATGAGAGAGAGAGTGGGAAAGCAAGGGAGGAATAGAGAAACAGAGCACGAGAGAAAGAGAAACAGAAAGAGCTGCTCTAACTGAAAATTAAGATCAGATTAAGAAGAAAACTATGTGATAGATGAGTGTGATAGATTGAAAATGATGTCCCCTTTCCCAGGCTCTGATGCGCTGGCACCTGGTCCAGGAAAACGATCCCCTCTGACCTCCCAAACTGTGTCATCATTCCTCAGTCCCTCACTCTTGCCACTCACTTAACTCTGAGGACAATGACCCGCAGAGGCCAGCACAGACCGGCTTAGTCCACATTCCCATAGAAGCTATTCTCTTCTCTAAGATAACATTATCTTATCTTTTAAGTTCTCGGATGTATACACATTTTATGTATATTCCTTGTTATCTCTCACTTCCCGAATATATACACATTTTGTGTACATTGCCCCATATCCGCTAATCCTGTCTTTACTGTTGCCTGATTTGAAATGACAAACACTGATTTTATTACACTGTTCCCTCACTGTTAATAACTGCATTCCATTATCATGGCAAATAAACCTCTTGGATTCAAAAGGGATATGTTCAAAAGAGTTTGTGTAATTGTATATAGAAAGAGAAGGATGTGGAGAGGGCCAGGAAAACAGAGCGGAAAAGGAGAGGAGTCTGGAAGAAGCGGTATTATCCTCTGTCTGAAAATAACAGCCCGGATCAACCCTTCAGTCAAGCACCTTTTAACTGGGGCCGGGCTTGTAGGGAGAGCGGGTGGGGAGAGATTTGAATAACTAGCTGTTGGATGGGAGGGATAGAACGCACGGAGAGGTTTAAATAATTAGCATTAGAAATGTGGTGGACTGGGAGGAGGGAGAGATTTAAATAGGGCCGGGGCTGGGATCGGATGGAGTAGGGGGAGATTTAAATGACGATGAGAGGATTGAGCAGATAAGATACCAACAGCGGGGCTTGCATGGAAAAATGACAGGGCTCCAAGCTGCTCTCACTTTTTTTTCCGTTCCGTATTTTGGCACATGATGGCAGCTCATTGTTAAATTTCTGGGGTTTTGACTGAGTTTGCATGGGGATGGAAGGATAAATGGCAAGTGAGCAAGTGAGACGTGGCGGGCTGTGTGCTTACTTGTGCAATCAGGAGCAATCCCAGTCTCTCTTTTTCTCTCTCTCTCTCTCTCTTTCTCCCTCTCTCTTTCATCCCCTCAAAGTCTAATGGTTACATGCAGCTTTACATGTTCTTGCCACTGCCACCGCCAGGCTTATTGTGGAAGGCTTGGGTGGTTTGAGGGCTACATATACAGGTGGAGGATTGAGGGTGGATGCGTAACTGACTACTCTACTAAAAATAGAATAAGAGAGATAGATACAAAAAAGAGAAAGCAGTAAAATAGGACTGCTGGCGATGTGATGGAGAAGGGCAGTGGAAGTGTTCTCCTGCTGGGTTTTGTTTGTTTCTGCAAATGAGCTCTGTTTCGTGTTTTTGCACATTTCTTTTATTTGATTTGATCTCGATTGTTTGTTTTTTTATGTACTCTGTGGGCCCTAGTCTTGGATTGCAGTTGGTTTAATCTTCTAAAAGCAGTGTGTGATCTAACCACTGAGAGAGCTGCATGTGGAAATGGTGGGCGGAAGGCATTAGAGACGCTGGCCGTGGTGTGGAGTGAGAAGGAGAGAGGTTGACGGAGGGAGGGAAAGTTAGAAAAGGAATAGAGACTGGGGATCTTTTATAAAAGAGAGATGAGGTCAGTCTCTCAAAGAACCACAAATAACTATTAACCTGTATCAGATATTCCTATTCAGTGTATATATATATATATATATATATGGATGTGGGTCTTAGCATTTTGTGCCTACTTGGGGCAAGATTCTGTGTGGCCAATATGCTGTAATTGTGTTTCTGACCTGACCTCACTGCCTCTCGCTTTTCTCTTGCTTTGAGTGATAAGGCCGTGTGTGGGCAGTGTACTCTCTGTGTGTGTGTGTGTGTGTGTTGTGGATGTGTGTCTTGTGTTCCTCCATCAGGATGAATTAAACGGGAGAGGTTGCGTTACTCTGTGGGATGTTTCAGAGGGTGGGTGTATTGGCAGGGTCATAGTGGACAAAATGAAAACAGACATGCTCTGAACTACTGGGAAACAGAAAGAGAGGAAATGAAAAGCTCTGTGTAAAGTGTGTGATTGCATTAAGACTCTAGGGTCAATTCTTATACAAACCAACTCTCTCTCACACACACAAGGCACCGCACACTGCCCACATACAGTGTTATCTTTCAAAAGAGAAAGAGAAGTGAGAAGCAGTAAGGTCACACACTGGGATTGGGGCCTGTCCTCTAAATATCCAAAAGACCCATTTGGACCACTCTCGCTACACTCAGGAAGCAGTTCTTTATTCCAGTCATCTCAAAGTAGCTTTTTTTTTTTTATTTTGCCTCTGACCTCTTTTTACTCTGACTGCTGTGAGAATGTGAGATGTTCTCCATAAAACAACCTTATGTTTGTAAGAGGAAAAGTGAGAATACAAAATCCAGAGCCCTGTTTCTAAACACTGTTAAGCAGTGCTGTTTTTCATTCCTGTCCTTTCTTGCCCCCCTTTGGAAAACTTACATTAACATTTTCATAGATGAACAACAATGTTCAAGGAGGGATAGTGACACAGCAATGGTAGAAGAGGAAGAGGAGGAATTCCTCCAAACAGACTGTTTTGGTATTTGACATCATGGCCTTGCCAGTAAAGCACATTGGATTCTAATTATGAGGAGGAGGGGGGAGGGGGGGGGCATGCTTCTACAGTATTATGCAGTACGATTAGAAAGCACAATGGAAAAGATTGGTGGGGGAATGGCAGTGCGGTACGGTGTCCTTGGCAAGTCAGTAGAGAATAGCTGGAAAAATGGAGGTGCATGAAGGGAAATGGGGCCAGTGAGATTGATTGTGTGTCTTTGTATGTCAAGGAATTTATGCCATTTTTTCTGTGGATTTCATCTTAGTTTGTGATGATGTGTGCACTTGTGATGAAAGCTACAGTTGTGTTTATTATGCCAGCGGTTTCAAGCACAGCGTATGTTTGTATGTACAGAATGCACTGTTTTGTCTGGTGTCAATTAGTCTGTCTTTTTGTGTTTATGGTGTTTGAGCAGCTTAAGTGAGTGCTTGTATGTGCAGTGTGTGGATTTGCATATACTTTATGTGTGTGTGTGTGTGTGTGTGTGTGTGTGTTTTGGTGTGTGTGTGTGTATTTCAGGCAGGGTTATTGATGTCAGTGTAAAGCACTGAATGAGAGGCACTCACTCAAGCCCCTGCTGAGGCAGGCAGGCTCAGGTAGGCAGCATGGCTCTCACTCTCACCACATTCATTGTTCCTCTGCACTACTGAAAACCAAACAACATTCAATGGGATTCAGTAGTGTGTCTCTACCACAATGTGCCAATAGAGTGCTGGTGGAGAAACAGAAGGAGCAACAGGGGAGTGAGAGAAAGTAACAGAGGGAAAAACAAGAGAGCTGCTTAGAGAACCAGTTGACAGTACAGGCTGAAATGACCATCGCTAATCTGTCAATGGTGTCTACGACAGTCCCTGCTCCATGGAGCTTTTCATGTGCAAATGATTGAAGAGGCCGGAGAAACAATCAACATTTCAAGGAGATTTGGACGTTGCCACTAAATGACATTCTTAATGGGAACTTGGAGATAAATTCATCCCCACAAAATGCCATCAGCTCTTCCCATGATAACCTATCAGATTAGAAATACTGAATTACTTCAACAGCTCTCCTGCCAACCGGCAGACACAACTCAATGTGCCCTGCAATGTGAGGGAAGCCATTATCTATCAGAGATGTTGATTACTTGTCGTGATTGGTGGAGCTGTTCTGTTAGTGTGCTGTTGACTGATGTCTGTGGAACAACAAGTCACACGTGTCTAAGTGAAGGTCACTGATACAAGGCCCTGATAATGCTGTGGAAAAGCAGATATAATCTTACTACGGTCAGTTCATTAAAGCCATGACAGAGAGGCATCATGGAAACATGGGGCCCATCTTTAAGGCTTCACAAACAGGCGGTCACAGTCTACTTTGTCTTTTGACTGAATGCCAAAATGACATCCGTCTGGTGTGACTTCAGCAGCCCCTCGGATGTCATCATCGCCTTCTGCAACACTTAACCTCTGAAGGGACTGTTGAGTGTCTGCTTTTTGACCTCTGACCTCTCCTTGTCAGTGCTGCGTCTCTGAGAGCTCTGTTCCTGTGGAGTGATTAGGTTTGGCTGGTGGCGAAGAGAAGGAACAACATCCGCCCTGCACCTACTTTCCCTTTCCACCAGTCAAGTGATCCTTACATGTCTGTTCAGCTTGGCTGTAGCCACTGTATGTTTATCTATTTAAAGAGCCAGGAAAACTTCAGGGATTTCTTACGCTGCGGCAGGCATCGGTCAGTGAACCAACAGCAGACTGGCCTAGTTTTCAGGCAGACAGCCAGTTTAGGGGAACGGGGAGACTGGAAAGGAGGTGAGAGGGAGGGAAGAGTAGAGGGGAAAAGGGGTTAATGGTTTAATAGGGCTCTCCTGTGAGCAAGGGAAAAGCAACGTGCTAATAGCACCAGCACTTTCAAGAGGCCCAAACCCATGCATTCATTAGCTCCCCAGCTCTTCAGCCTCTCTGCCTCCTGCTGCTTTGTCTGAATAGGTCACTACACTGGGTAGAGAGAAGTGTGTCAAGTGTATCACTGTTTGTATGGGCTTGCTGGGTGTGTTTGGGTGTGCTGTCTTTGTATTGTGCTGTTGCGGACATTGAATGATGAACCATTTAAAGAGCATTGTATTCATCCAGATATGCCCATTTCCTTCATTTGAAGGAGCAGATGGGTGAGAAATGAGAATGGATATTCATCGGGAATCTTCCTTTTGTCACACATGCACGCTTGGCCATGCACACAGCATTTAACTCTTAGTGGGTGATCCATCATGACAGACGGACAGGTCAGATGTTCCACTGGCTAAACACGAATGTCCTGATCAGCAGACTATTAAAATGCTTTGTGTTGACTTCACAACAGGATGTGACACGAGAACATGAATATGAGCCCAGTATTTTCCCTCTGCTAGGTGCTAAGTGGCTATGTCAAATTGTTTTCATAATAACAGGCTCTATTCCATTACAATATAAACCTATGACAAAGTAATTACGCTACAACTGGCTTGCAGTGAAGGACACATTTGCTCTGTTTCCTGCCCTCAGTACTTTCTCATAAAGAGGCAGTGAGCTGCAGCAGCTCCAGAGTATTGGAAGCAGTGATAGTTGGCCCAGTGCTTTGAATTCATGGTCAGATGCCACACATAAGCTACATTTCTGGAAAATTGATTTACTGCATCAGGGTACGGAGAATCGCCTCAGATAACGGTGACATTGTTAGCCTTCGCCAGGGTGATGCCAACATGATGCCAGCGTGGTGCCAGGTGTGGTGGAAAGAGCTAAAGATGGTGGCAGTGAGGGGACGTCTGCCAGGCAGCGGTGTGTGCCTGTGCCAGGCTTATCTGGGCAGGCGACATGGAACTCTTACATTTTTTATTTTCAATTTCCTCACCCCTTTCATTTTCCAGCCAAAACAAGAAAGCTCTTAACAAGCAAATGCGAGTTGTGTTTTCAGTCACTTTAGTGAGTGGGCAGACGGGTGGGCGTAAGTATTTTCAGGATGGTGGAGTGTGTGCTTGCCTGTTGGGTTTGGCCTGAGCTGGAGTACCTCTCCGTTGATAACGCAAGCTGGGGTGCACAGATGCTAGGCTCCCTCCTCCTCCTCCTGTCCTACCCTCACCTATTCCCTAGCCCTTCCCTCCTCTCCGTTTCTGGTGTTTGCAGGGTAAAGTTTTAGACTGCATGAGCACCAACTGAGAGTCCAGTCCTGGTACAACCTCAGCAAAATGTAAACCACCCAAAAGATGAGGACCTCATTGGTTTTTTCCATCCCTGAAGCATAAACCATTTGGTACTCAGCATTTCTGTTAAAGTTAGGATTTCTTCCTCAAATTCCTGTTGATGCTAAAGATTTAGTTTGATGAGGAATGCTGTTTTTCAACCATCGTGAATACCTCAATTTTCTGTGGTAAATTACAGAGACAGTACACCAGCTCACATTGCACACATTACATACTCTAGACCCTGAGGGTGTGAGGATGAATCTCAACCACACTATATTTACTGCCTAAGTTTTCCAATAGAACACACAGGGGACGCACCCTTCTAAAGTGTATTTAAAGTACTCTTTATTGGCACATTCCAGTTTTCCCCTCTTTTCCTCTGCCTCTTTGATGTCTACTTTCAACTTACAAAC
Source organism: Centroberyx gerrardi (assembly GCF_048128805.1). NCBI lineage: Eukaryota > Metazoa > Chordata > Actinopteri > Beryciformes > Berycidae > Centroberyx > Centroberyx gerrardi. Next base: position 12,294,641 of record NC_136000.1, on the reverse strand, counting down.
AGGTTGTAAACATAATTAGAAAGTTTTTTTTCTCCTTTCACAGAATGCCCAAATACAAGATCTGCATATGCAGTTAAGAGCTCAGTCTGTCTATGCAAACTCATGCTAATGCCCCCACCTCAATCTACCTCAGAACAATGGGCCAGTGTTCATTCTCCTTCAGGAGTACCAAGTGGCTCTAAGCCTGCTTTTGAGAAGTGATGGGTCCTTTTTAAGCCTTTCCTCCCTCCTCCCCTTCCTTCTTGCTGGACGTCTTGTTCTCATGGGGTGGTTTCCCAGCCTCTGTTGATTGGCGTGTCAGCTTTGCCGATGGCCTCTTCCTTGTAGAGAATGGAGCTGCTGTCGGAGGATTGTGTACCTCCTCCTCCTCCTTCTTCTCCTCCTCCTGCTCTGGATCCTCCTCCTGGCGCCTCCATTGAGAGAGCTGTAATCCCTGCTTGGGGGGCAGTGTGTCGTCTGTGCTGATAGCATTCAGTGGGCCATGTAGCACTCCAATGGACCCACTACAGAGGAGGCGGCACGGTGCGGCTGGTTGGGTGCTGGGCACACGGCGCGTGGCACAGGCGGATTAGCCCCAGCCCAAACCCACCCCCCACTTCCCCGCCAGCCCCCTTCAAACAGCCAGACCCACTCTGCCCAGAGAGACACCGCGGCCTGGCAGAGGGAGATTACACATCCGTACACATGCACAAACTCACACACATGCTCATGCTGAAGTGACAGTGTAGATGGGGGGTTGGTGTTTACAGCCCCCCTGCCTAAAAATGCCCCAACCCCCTAATGCTCCATTGCCAATTCCCAGTTATTAAACATCATACCTCCAGCCCCCACAGTTCTAGTCATCATCGGTACGCCAAAGCTCTGACTCAGGATTAGAAAATGCTCCCAGAAGACCATAATGAAGATTAGTACATCTATCTTACTTGTGGGGCTTGTCAACAAGATGAGTAAAAGGCAAGCTTACTTTCACTTTCAGGTTCACTAAAATGTCACCGATAGTATGTGTGCAACTTCTATGCCTATGGTCAGATAAAAAAAGAAAACCCTGAAATCTCTTCAAATGTGGTCCTTGTAGATGAGAGGTCCAGTGACAAGTTTGTTTGAGATGAATAAAATGTCTGTTTCTACCCAGGAGCGGACAATTCCCCGGTGGAACTTCATGTCTCACACCTCACTGGATCAGGTGTTTGATTGTGTCCTGCTTGTCAGATACTCTGTGACTGGCGAGTGAAACGCAGAATGAGAGAGGTATAGAGCCTGAGAATAAGTGAGACATCACCCTACCGTACTACTGTCCTCTGGGAGATGGACTGTATTTATACACTGGGCAGGACAATGCCACTGTCTTTGGATGACCTGCGTTCTTGGCTTCACCTCGTCTCCCAAAATTGATCTGAAGCTGGCAGCATGCCTCTGTCACCTGTCACCTCAGTGCTCACTTCCATTGGGACCAAGAATATGAAATGAGACTGGCTCTTAAGTCACACCACAGCAATTACCATGTTCCCCTCCCCAGCTTCCAGCAGAGATGGCAATCACGTTTGGTTATTGCAGCCTTTGTCATCTTTGAATGTGCCAGGATATACAGTGTTTAAGACAAGGAACATGTGAGACAGTAACACAGAAACATCTGGACACCACACTCTCTTTGTAACTGACTCAACACATTTGTTTTTCTGGAAGAGTCACTAGTGGTATTTCTCCTTACTGGGCCACTAGGCCTTGAGACAGTGGGGGAATCATAGAGTGATCTCTGCCATCGATTGAAGGCAGCAGAGGTCTGAAGTGGAGGTTAAGTTGTGGGGAGAAGGCAGAGGGGAGGTAGGGGTGAGAGAGGGTAAATGGAGGGAACAGGGCAGCGTTAATTACAGCAATGAGTGTGTTCTCGTTAAGCTGAGCTGGTGTGATTAAGACTGGATGTCAGGGGAAACGCTCCCCATTGATCCACTGCCAGTAGAGACCATCTAGTCTTTCATTACTGCAACCAGCCTGTTAATTAGAAATCAATCTTTTCCACTCTGCTCCAAGCAGCCCCCCTCCGTACCCTGTGCCACTGTCTTTCCACCCAAACATCCATACACAAAAGCTATGGAGGCACGTTGGACTTTGACTGATGTCAGTACTTTTTCACTTAGTTGGCCATAATCTGTAATTTTCATGCCAAGAAAGAGCAGGGAGCGGAGAGCAAAATGTTGAGGCACAATACCCTGCCTTCCTTTCCAGCTCCCAGGATGTCTTTGAGTTCTCTAAAGAATTTGCCAAACTCTAGAATTACTTTCAGATTGAGAACTGAATTCTAATTTACTAGTTCAATAAAAGACATCATGTCGTCTTTCAACTACATCTGTGTACAATTGTGTATTTTTAGAAACCATCAGAGATCTAAAGATATTTTTTGTGGATGAATGACAAAATGGCCTGAACTGTGGCTCATTTAGTCTTAAAGGAGACCCATTTTACATCGGATCAAAAAGTTTGATCAAAATTCACTTCTTTGATTCAATAATAATAATTCAGATAGAATAATCTATTCACCCCTAGTATGTAATATACAATGTAAAATCTCGGAATGCAAGGTTCACTAATCTATGAAAACAACAACAAAAAACGATCTCCCACATTGTTCCTGTTTTTGCATGTTGAGTCACATTTTGATCTCTCCTAGAGAAGAAAACAAGTGCTGAAATGGCGTAAGAGAAAGGGAGGGTGTGTAAGAGATGCTGAGAAAGACCGGCAGAGCAGGGATGTAAAGTGAACTTCTGTGTAAAGCGACAGCTCCATTATTCATATTAAAGCTATTATATCAGTGATAGTGGAAACATGGTTGGGACTGCTGTCAGACTGGCACCCTGGAGGCAGCTTTAGCCTGAGCTGGTGCTGAAACTAGAGCTGTGTGTGTGTGTGTGTGTGTGTGTGTAGTAGTAGTAGTAGTAGGAGCTTACAGGCAGAGCAGCTGTCCGGTGCTCCAGGAGAGAGGTGTCTCCAGATGTTCCACAGCAGTCAACATTCACACTAGTTACAGATGTTAGTATGGTACAGGTAGGTGGACTCATACTGTGAGGGCTTATGTTGTTCTTCAGCTTGGAAAAGATGCATCTATTTGCAGATTATCATCCCAGGTGAATATTTTCAATGCAATAATTACACCACCACTTTATGTTGTTGCTTCTCTGTGGATTGTGGCCCCTAGAAGTCACAACTGCATTTAGTAAATAATCTATGCTACCAATTTTGTTTCAACCCTGCATATGCAACATAAACGGGATCTGTTTTTGGAAAATTAACAAATACTGTCCAACATAAAGTGAACCCCAATTGTTTCATTTGTCACAAGACTCAAACAGTTCAAAAGTCCAGGCTGATATGCTGATAAAAACTGCAGTTTGAAGTGTCAGACCCATGAGGATGGCCAAGAGGAGGGCAGCTGCACCTGGTACTAACTTATTCTCTTTCATCTCTTAAGCCTCAGTGAGCTTGGAATATGAAGTGTTTTGATTGCAGGGATGGAAATATAGCAACAACTAAGAGCAGGATAATTCGGAAATTGTGCTTTTTAAAATTTGAACAAGACTATTTTATCTCTTTTATAAATAATTCAATGGAAGTGTCTTGAGTCATCCGCTGACTGAGACACATTAGCACAAAATGTGTCACTATTTGTAAAATATGTGGCATAATCACCACTTTCTATTGGATAATTTCACTATCTGGGCCCCTCGGAAATCCTTTAGTACACAGGAGCAACAGGCTCACCGACTTTGGAAGTTCGGTCGATTGGTCACCTTAAGCAATGTGAGAAGAGGATTGGCACCAAAATCATCTGAGTCTGGTGCTGTAGATAGCTCTATCCCATGCACATTGTTAAGTAACCGTAGGTGTTTAGCATTATCCTAAAAGTGAGAAAATGAGAACTTGTAACAGCTCTAAGGCGGGATGGTTAGTACATTTTAATGACTCCCGTATAAAGCTGACAGGCTTGTTTAGGGGATTGGTAAAATAGACATAAATTCAACAAAAAGAATGCACTTTCAATGCCGGAGGATCTCTCTTCCCACAAGACTTAGACTGTAACTGTTTTGTTTACTCAGAAAGTGAACAAAGTTAGCCGGAAAGCTAAAGTTTTTGTGCTGTTGACTTGTAATGGACTTCACGAATGATGTTTTCACAAGATCTGAATCTACAGGCCATAGAATAAGAAACAATATCAACTTTGGATTAGGGTACTAAATAGTCTATCTTCATACTTCGGATAATGCTAATCGCCAACGGTTGTTTAATATGCGAAAGTGTTAGCATGTGCACCCGACAGAGATATCGACTGGACACACAGAGATAATTTTGATGCCGATCCTCTCGTCAGATATTGGGTAAGGTGACCATTGGGCCGAACTCCCAAAAAGTTGGTGCAGGCAGACTATGGCACTAAAAAATGTGGTCAGGGGTTTATGACTTGGGTCCATGCAAAGAATGTGTGCATGATGCAGTACTATGAGGTGTTTTTGGATGGCACACACACACACAGAGACAGAGGGAGGATTAAGTCGTCTTTGCGGCAGTGATGTAAAAAACTACCATTCAAGGACTCAAGAGGTTGCCAAAGTCATCAAGTTTCAAATTCACAAACACGTGCACAGGTAGGGTCCTTGATAGGGTAGGTAGGGGGCTTGAGCTGCTGCCTCTTTGCCCTGTCAGTCCTAAAGTGCTGTTTTTGAATGGAATTAAAAAAAAATAAAAAATATTTTCATCATCTAACACAAAGGGTTGTGTGCCACTCACGTGCCACTCACGTGTACCCCTTTCTTGAGAAAAGTGGTTGCACCTAATTCTCAACTCTCCACAAAAAACCCCACACTTCTCACTTGCTGACTAAAAGCACAAACAAGCTACACTCACGCAGTTGACCTCTGGCTAATGGGAGTTACCATTTTAACACAGATATTCATAATGTGAAATTGTGTGTCAAGAGACATTTTAATGCATAGTCATAGTAGTTTGTGAAATAATGTTACTCCTTATAGTGGTTGTAGGTTAAACAAGCTAGCGAACTCAATTAGCTTCCTGTTAGCTAATAGCCAATGCTATGGTTCAACAGTCTTATCAGAATTAAACAATATTTACAGGAGGAATGAGTGCAACATGGATCTGTTTTGGTGGCTTGTTGTGTTTGATCCATTTTACATCTGGAGAATAGTGAACAGTTATGTTACCGTAACTTCTCAGAAAGCGTCCTCAGAGCGCACTCCCCCATCAACTGAAGACTCAGAAAGCAGCAGGTAGAGCAAAAACTCTCAAACGTTGCAAATGACTGTCCATAGCATTGCTAGTAATTTTGTTTCAATGATTCTTTGATTTAACATATCAATGCTGTCATAGAGTTTGAGTCAATAAGTTGATAAGTGAATACATGCAAGGCTCATGTCAACTTGGATTTGACTACATGAGATTCTTTGCATTTACTTTTAGATATATAGGTATATTGCTTATGGTGCTGTTCCATTGTCTTCCTCAAAATGTGACCTAAGGAATATTGACGTAAGAATGTCACTGGTGACAAGCATCTCAAAATCAAAAATAGCCCTGTATGAAAACACTATCGTTTTTTAAACAGTCTAGGACTACTGCTGAACTATGACAAAAGATAAAAGACTTTTCACTAGTAATAGTTCATATGAGACAAATCAAATGCACCTTGATATAAGGGTCCTTTATCATTGCATTGCTGACCTCTAGTGACCAGGTCAATGTTAACTTTGATCGATTTAATTGAGTGGGTGTTCGATAGATGTGCCATTGTAAGGAATCATAGCGATTCTCTCTCAGCATGTTGTGGTAAAGAACTACTTTCTTCAATTCAGAAGGATGTGGTATCGGTGGGTATTCGAAGGATGTGGTATCGGTGGGTATTCGAAGGATGTGGTTTCAGTGGCCAACGGGGGTCAAATCAGATGGAAAGGGTGTCCTATCTGTTGAATTGAGCCCCTGTCCCTCTAAGTGTTTGTGCACTTCCCTATCCATGTCCCGAGGCCTCGCCTGCAGATGAGCTTTGACAGATGCCTTCCGGTCACAGCTTGTTTGGTCAGTTGTGAGGCATCTGTGAGGGGTGGGGGGGTGAGGGGGGGGGCAGACCAGCTGTGGGGAAGGGATGGAGGTCACACAGGCTAAGTAGCCTGTTGTCCCTGAGAGAGACATAGCAGGCCAGAGAGTGAGAGTGGAGAGCAGGGCAGTGAGGTTATGTAGACTGCGGTTGACGGCTTGGCCCTCATTACCCACTTCCTGTTTCCTGTCAGGGCCCATGGAGCAGGTGAGACGTAAAGGGAGTGGGGATGGAGCGTAATGTTGGGGAAGAAATGCATTTGTTATGCAATGGTGGTGGGCTATAGCCAATGTCTGCATTTTTTCTGTGTGCACTTCCACAGCTGGCTTGCTGGTTTGTTGCCTGTGTGTGTGTGTTTGTGTGTGTTTGTGTGCAAGTATGTAACCATGTGATGAGGTTTGTCTCTGTGTGTGTGTGTGGTGCATTATCAGGTCTTTAGTGGTGTCACTGAACTAGCCATTGATATTTTTTTTCCACAGAGTGTATTTATAGAACTTTTTGTCTGTGTGTGTGTGTGAGAGAGAGAGAGAGAGAGAGAGAGTGAGAGAGTGTGTGTCGTGCGTCTGTGTACTGTATAAAGAACTGAGGTTTGGGCCTTACCCCAGTTTTTGAGGCTCACTGGGCTTTTAGTGTTTTCCAAAGCATTCCTGAGATTTTCTCTCGGGAGGACTAAGCACTATGCAGCGGCATCTATCCCCTCTGGCCTATGAGTTTACATAAAGATTGTTCATGTTTATTGTTGCCACACGGTGTCCACACATGGTTCTCCTGTTTAACACCTTGGCTTTTGATAGTGTTAGGATGTTCAGTATGGCTCTGATTAGTGAGGGAAGATGCTGTGCTTGTCAGGACTGGATGGATGAAACCATTTCTCTGTCTGCCGAACACATGGTGTTGATCATAAGGACAGCTCACTCTCCTACTCCTGGCAGTCACCAAGCGACAGAGGGAAAGAATCATGGTGTTCCTGAACCCGATTACAATATGCCCTGCTACAGCATACAGCAATTATGCATCTCATGCTGAATAATATTCCTTTTGTGCTTAATGATGTGTAAGTACTGATTTTACTTCATTACTACTGTGCAATTATGCAGGAAAACTAAACATTGTTCTCACACTTTGTTGCTCACTGCTGTCATCCTCACCTCTATGGATGTTGCATGCTGTATTCTATTCTTACACCTTCCTCTAGTATTTTCTCACCTTTTCTCTCTTCATCTTCTGTAAGATCAGGATTTCATTGATGAAGACCAAGTCCAGATCAGAGAACCACAGCTTGTCACAACCCCTTTAGATTCTCCTAGAGGAGCTCTGGTACTTAGATGGGATCTGTGTACTGCTTGAGGCCTCTGTACAATGAGCCAATGAATAATGTTGAAAGCCCAGATAGATGATTTGGTATCAAAGCCAATCTCAGGTAAAGAGAATAGCCTTTGAGTTGTCACAAGTGATGTGCTGCCTCTGAACAGGGCACGTTCAGCGAGAAAGTGAGAAAAAATGTTCCATCATGACTGATTAGGCTTTTTGATTGGTGGATATGCCTCCTCGGTGGGATTGGATCTTCCTTGCAAGCCAAATGTCAAGCTTTTGGCACATCATTAAGAATAAAAAGGATATACATGGTGCGCTGAATAACGTACGCATCTGCGCTCGCTCATGTGTACAAGTACGTGCACACACAGACACATATGCATGCAAACACACCCCCGCACGTGCGTGCACACACACACACTCACACACACACAGACATACATACATACACACACGCACATACACAGTGCATCTTATGAGAGCAGCACAATGAAGTGTGATTCTGAAGCAGATTATGTGTGAGGAACAGGATGCTTGTGACAGAACTGCCTCTTCACTCCTGTTTTTCTCCACGGCTGTTGCAGGGGTGAAGCCAAGTTAGACAGGCAGGAAGGCTTCGGCTCTCCTCCTTGATAAACAGAGTATAGCCTCAACGTAGCAAATTGGAACAAGCACAAGAATCAACTGCACATCACAGTCTCTGGCAGCAATCATGAAAGTACCTGTAAGATGTTCCCCAGCGATAGTTTGCTTTCATTTAGTCCATCTTTCAAAATGTAGGAGATGTTATAGTCAAGCAGACCTGTAGAAGCTCAGCGGCTGATAGGTTGTCTGTGATCTAGTGTTTCACAGCAGCAGATGGCAATGCCAGCAGGCCAGGATGGTGCCAGAAGGTTACGCAATGGAATGATGCCTCTTAGACCTGACTGGAACACCGCATGACACATATATGTGCAGAAACACACTTCCCACACAGTCTTCAGAAACTGTAGAGAGACATTCATACTTACTTGATTAAATTTGTCTTCATCTCCAGGAACTTGTGGTCAGTATAGAGGACCAATGCTCTCCCCTCCATACCAGAGGAAATAGAGCAGCCTATGGTTCTTGGTGCCATGCACAGGTGACTGACAGTTTGAACCATTTCAGGAAGCTCAGGGGGAAGTGGCACCCCGACACTGGCCCGGCCTCGGAAACAGATGGAACTAGAGCTTCCCCATGGTCTGGTCTCCATTTCCTGGTCCTCTCTGGGGCACGTGTGTGTCTGCCAGTGGGATATGGGTCAGATGGCCGGCTATCTTTATCCAGATTGTTGCCAGGAAAACCTCCATCCATTCGGAAACAAGAGGGCGTCCACTTGGTTGACTTGGAATGAAATTTGGGATTTCGTTGGAAGTGCTTTCTGTGGCAGCATCGCTTTTATTGTGCCTTGCAGTCATTTCAAATGACAAAATCCCAATGGTGAGATTACAGGTGTTACAGGTATTATTGTGTTTGTCATAATAGATTATGTTGTGATCATGTTACAGGATAGACCATGGTATTTTCCCACTACAGAGATATTTTTGACTGCTACTATAGTAAGTCTTCCAGCCAGAACCACCTTGTGTAGCCATGTCTTTCCAGTCGCAGTCTTGGGAACTCCCAAGTTCCTAAGGGTTGTTCAAAGGCCTGGCCCGTGTGAGCAAAGGATATGAATGTGGGTGTGGACAGGACCTGTGGGTATGTTTGCACACATAGAGCAGAAAGGAGCTCTTCAGGCCATGCCAAGCAGAGGGGGACTCTAATGCAGGCGGACCGGCGGCCCTGTCGTGGTGTAAATCGGGTCTCCTCCTAGAGATCCCACTGACTTCCTGTCCAGCTCCAGTCTAATCCTGTGCCATGCTGTTACCTAAGACTGAGCTCATGCCACCAAGCCTTGCCAACTACTGTGCTGGCCATGCTTTGCTGCACCTGAAGGAGACATTACAGGCACTTTTAGGATGCCACTGGGCCTTATTTCTCAGGTTCCCAATGTGATTGCTGACCCAGCATACAGTGAGCCATTCAGATCTACCACTGTGTTGGCTAGTTGAGAATTTCCAACATGAGCAGCACTTTGGTCTGTCTCTCACCATCCAACAGGCCTGCTTCTTGTCCAAGGATAGGCCAAAACCAGGTTGAATGTAGCTATCAATTATGGCTGCTCCCTCACTGCTTGTACTATAAGTATCTGAAATGGCAAGCATTGATGGAAGAAACAATAAGAAAAAGTTGCCTATCCACCTCAGGTTTATTCATTTCTAAAAGCGGCAGCACACCTCCGTGGGAAGTGTATAAATACTGTACTGTAGTGTCTTATGAAATTTTAAACAACAGCTGTTCACGTCTTTTCCCAGTACCCTGTTTGTTCCATGTTGAGGATGTTCTTACAGCATTCATGGTAAATAGGTGCTAATGCACTCAAGCTGTTCTTTGTTGCAAAGTGGGCAGATGAACCCATACTGAGACTGGGGAAATCATAGCTGAAATATTAAACGAGCAAATTCAGCCCAAGAGCTGGTAAGACAAAACAAGCAAAATAATGTTCAGCGCATGGATAAACTTACTCAGATGGAAAATAGGCTCTGGTATTCACTGGCAATGTTTGCAATCTTATTTTTGTGCTATACGCAGTTACATAAGATTGTTCATTTTCTATTTCTGATTGGGTTTTTTTGTGTATATTTGTGTGTGTGGGTGTGTGTGTGTGCGCACGAGTGTGTGTGTGCCCTGAAAGACGTCTCAGCGTAGCCAGTATTGTATTTGTACTTGTATTTGTGTTTGTGTGTGCGTGTGTGTGTGTGTGTGTCTTGTGTGCTGGTACTTTGTGCCTTAACATTACTCCTGGTGGATCCAGAGAAGTGAAGAGAGCCCCAGGCCCATCAATAGTTGAACAGGAGCGCGGCTGTGTGTGTCTGTAATGAGGCATACCACATCGCATCATCAATATTACATGCTGGCTGAGGGCCAAGGGATGTGCTCTGTGGTATGTGTGTGTGCGTGTGTGTATGTGTGTGTAAATAGAAGGTGTGAGTGTTTATGTGAGTTTGTGTTCCATGCATACAGTGTAATGAGGGTTTTGTAAGACTTCGGTGAGGCTTGGTGTGCTTCTGCAACCACGGACACTCGACCTGTCCAGGGGCATGCAGAGGTCCTGAGGTGGAAGTGAAGCGGGATGGAGGGATGAGGAGTGAGGGGTGAATGTGGGTCAGAAGCCGGGGTCCACCTGACTGCTGGAGAGAGCGCTGCCTCCTGTTAACATATCACTAACACCTGCACCCTCCAACCCTCCACATGTTCCTCTGCTTCAGCCCCACCACTGTCTCTGAAATCACAGATACAAAGAGAGGTGCAGGAGAGTAGAATACTGGAGAGACAGAAGCACAGAAGGCCCAACTTCTTTTTTTTTTCAGATGGGGAAACTCACTAGCTTGCATTCTTGTTCAACCTGTGTATTGTGTTGGATGAAGATTTTAACGTACTGGCAATTAAAATTGGCAAGGAAAACAGTGAGATATTTTTCTACATAATTACTGCTTTCAGCAATTGAGAAAATGCTAATTATATGTTATGTTATGTTATATACATATGTTATATATGAATATTTCAGGACTCTCTGGTGTGTAACTTCATTTGTAAAACAGAAATTCTGCATCGTACTAGAATGCCTTGTTTTAAAAGACATTTCAGAACGCCTTTCTCTTTGATGAAAAGCCTCTTGCGATTTGGAAATTGAAGTAGCCAGTAATGCAATTTCATGCAGCCCTTTCTTACAAATGTCTTTTCACTTTGCACATTTCGTAGTGAGGCTGTAGCTCTCTTTTGACTCCTATGGTAGGTAATGCCTAAAAATTCAACACAGATGTTTGGATGAACCACGCTAACACCTGGTCTGTCTACACACGCACAAACCACACACAAGCACACACACACACACATACACGTGCACACACATACACACAGACAAGGCCGACTGATGTGTTGGATGAGAGTGCTGAGTGGTAAAGTTCACCCCCATGCCCCCCCTCATGGCTCTCATCCCCCTCGGCCAAGTGAACAGTACTAAGATATGGAGTATGGAGAGGAATGTTAAAGGCTACCTTCAAAGGCCGCCAGCCTACTGCTTTAGATGTGTGTGTGTGTGTGTGTGTGCGTGGTGTGGTGTGTGTGTGTGTGTGTGTGAAGAACCCCCCCACAGGTGATTGGATCTGATCTCATCTGATTGGTTCATCTGTCTGGTGCGTTCCACAGGCGAGTGAGAGAGAAGGGTGTTAGAGGCCTGTCTAAATAATTTAGACCTTGCATCTGTATTGATCAGGTAGCGCTGCTCTCCGTGGGCCGCTCCACTACCCCCTATCTCTCCAGCCCTCTATCCCTCCATCCCTCCATCCCTCTATCCCTCTGGCCTCTGTTCTTGTTTTTCGATTGTAACCTTGTGCCCCTAGCCTCGCCTCCCCTCCTCTCGTACCCCACCGCCCCCCCCATCCCCTGCCCTCCTCCACATCAAACAGAGTGCAGGTACACTGCTGCGAGGGAGCAGAAAATGCATGAGAAGGGAGTAGATGAGGAAAGTGCGAGAGAGAGCATTTTTACCATCGTTCCTCAAATGGGAGGGAGGGAGAAAGGGGTAAGCGATGGATAAGGAGAGAAAAAGAGAGAGGTGGAGGCAGAAAAAATCTTTGTGTGTGTGTGTAGTATAGCACATATGCGGGTGTCTGTGCAGAGTAATGGAGTGTGTGCAACCTCGGTGATGCAGGTCAGCGGAAATGTAGAAATGAGCGTATTGTATATACGGAGGCTGGTCTAGCCCTGGTCCAGCTTAGTGCATTAAACCCAGTCCATTACTCCATTAAATACTGCATCGTGCCACGGCCTTGGGTGAATACATCGTATATCAACACTGCTAACGTGTTTCACCACACACTGGAATGGATTTGTTGAATAGATAATGTATTCTTGGTAGCAAAAATAGCACAATAGGCCAGCTTGTGCGTGCAGAGTATGAATATGATAATTGCTTGTGTGAATGAGAGGGCCTTTTCCTTGCACTCTGTGGGCATTGCAGTGTTAGAGGTGCGCTAGACAACATGGATTGAATATGATAATGCTTTTGTTGCGATGCTGAATCTCAATCCCTCTCACAATGTGGCTTTTCATACACACTGTACATGTTGGTTGGCGTAGATGGTAGTCACAGTTCATGAAAGGTGACAAGCGATAGGAATAGAGTGAAAATAGAGGATTTACTGTCTCCCTGATACAGTATCTACAGTGGCGATCTCATTGATGGAAAAATATTGTCCTTTACAGCAAATGTGATTGTGAGATTACATGATAAGTGCTGTATAGGTGAGCAGAGTGCATGTGAAATATTAGTACTGTAACTGGATTTTTGTGTAAAAGCCATGACAGGAGAGGAGAGGAGAGGAGGAAATGTCTGGATATACAGTGGGAGTGGTGGGATGAATTATTGAGGCTTTGATATGGAGGAGAGACTGGGAGGGGAGAGATGGGCTGAACTGTGCTCTTAAGACAGGGTGTAGCACATGCAGTACACACACACACATGTACACACACACATACACATACACGCACGCACACACACAAACACACTGGCCGCCTTGGGTTAGGTCTTGTTAATGGAGTCACCCAGACAGACAGGCAGACAGACTCTCATACAGACTGGGCCACACAGGAGTCTACTCTACCCAGATTCCCACACCTAAACAGACCAAGCCCAGAAGAATGAACGCCCCGAGACCAGGCCCACATATGGCTTGTCTTACTAAAAACACCCCCCAGCGCCGCGGATGTCTCCTCCTTCTCCCATTCAGTTTTCCCCCAAAAACAGGGGGATTCCAGGGTCAGGGAATAAAAACGCCTCCATCCTTTCCCTCTGCAAAGTTTTTTTTACCCCTTCATGTAAAAAAGCCTAGTTTTTGGGAGTGTGTTCTCCTTTGAGCAGCAGACTTTTCCCCTGTGCTACATGATCTGTCTGGCTGGAAGCAGTCCAGTCGCTGAGCTCTTTTCCTCCAGTGATGCAGCCGGCTCTGTGGTCCCGTCACTCAGTGCCTTTGTTTACTGGGTGGATCAATAGTTAACTTGCTGCTGGATACACTGAGCTGTAGATCTGTACAGCTGGATAATAGACCTCTGGCTGTTTTCTGCTCTGCTGCTGCTTGTGGTGACCTGTGATAAATAGAGGCTTAGCCAGGCTATCAGGGTTACAGCCAATTAGCTCATCAATCTCCTTTAATAGGGTTGTCAATAGGGACAGGCTTTGATTAAAGCACTGTGATTTGTTCAGGATGAGTTAGATTACATTCTGGAACTGCTGGCTATGAGTAAGACAGTGAGGTCATGCTATCTTAGCGTTTTCTTGGTGAGCTACTGTAAAAGTAACTCAAACCTCCACTTAGCATGCAAACAGTTTACTTATTGTGCTCCAGCTTCCTTTTCAAAAGGAGAGCTGATAATTTAGTGTGATTGATGGCATCTGTGTGTGTGTGTGTGTGTGTGTGTGTGTGTGTGTGTGTGTGTTTGTGTGCGTGTGTGTGACACTGTCACCTTTGCTTTAGCACCTGCCTGCACATCTGTGTTCTCTCTTCTCTCCTCCCTGAGGGCTGTTGTTCTCATCAGCACCCCGGTTAATGGTCAGCATTCGTTAACACCTGAGCTCTGTGCTCATTAGCAGCACAGTGTTAGAGAGCTGTAGCGTGTATACACTTCCTGTCACATGCATGTACATCACACCAACTAATTATCTATATAGCCTAGGAAGGAGGGAAGAGCAAGTGCTTGTACTGACACCTAATCAAGGGATAGATTCTAGTCTATTTTCCAGTTTTCTATGAGCTATAAATAAAGGATAATATCAGTAAACCATAATAATGGTGAGATGATAATATATTGTATTTCATAAATTACATTTGTGAAACAGTTTCCTTTTTGCTTGGTTGCTTTGTGACTTTGCAAATGTGATTGGATTTGGAAATGCACTGATACTAGGATTGAGAGTTGCTAAACTCTGTGATAAACATCTTCCTTTTCCTCTCTCCTCAGTAACCATCTCTACCAGTACATCCTTTGATGGTCTGCTGGTGACTGGCCTCTACACCTCCACACCGGTCCAGTCTGCTCCCATCCCTGCTCCTGCTGCCTTTGGCTTTGGTAAGTCACTTTACTCCCTCCCTGTCTTCCTGTCTCCCTGTCTCCCTGTCTCCCTGTCTCCCTGTCTCCCTGTCTCCCTGTGTGTTTAGAGTGGGCTACCTCAGGTCCTCTCCCATAGATATAGTGCCAATCTAGGGTCCTTCTTACATAAATACTAAGGCTAAACTTAGGTTAGCCTTTCAGCACAAACACACTATTAGATACTCCAAATAGTATCTATACTTCCACATAGATACTGCTAAGACTATTGACCCATTTGTATGTAGTATAACTGTGAGCCAGACCCAGCCCAGTGATCCACATCCGTTCCCAGAATGAACATAAGACCATTAACCTACCACTGGTGTGACAGGCCATGATGGATGAGGAGTGGGAATGATGTGGCCATGGGTTAGGCCAGATGGGTTTACACTGTTTGATGGTCGAGAGAAGAAAAACAGAACGCTGCATATGAGAAGAGGAAAGAACATTAGAGACCACAGAGGAAAACTGTGTGAGGCCTTAGAACAACAGACAATAGAGAGCAAAGACCAAACCACAAACATCTAAGAACATGTTGATGATCCTCAGGTTGGCTCACTGGTCATATGTCCAAATGCAGACCAGGCTAAAGGGTCATGGAGTGCTGAGTGCATTTATCTATAATAACAGTTCATATGGTTTACAGTGGTGAGGTGAATCCATGGTAATCCATCATGTAGATCAATTGGTCACAACTGTAGAGTTGGGAGCTGAGGGCAGTATTTTCTTTTCTTTTTGGATTACCGTAAACACTGGTAACTCTTCACTATATCTTAAAATTCTATTTTTTCTATTATAATGTACAATAACTGTTATGCGCTGATTGTTGTGAAGTGAGACTACATTATCGCACTAATGCATTATATACAAAAATGTACTTCTGTTCATGAATTTACAGTATACACGCTTCACCGTTATTTCATATAACTGCAAAATATTTCCAGTTAAACATATTCTTTAAATGACTTTAATAAGTGCAGCCTTATTACATGGTCATAGGAGCAATTGAATTAAAGTGTGACCCATTTCTGGACACACAATGAGGATTTCTAGACTGAGATGGAGTGTGTGCGGATGGAGCCCCCGTGTGCTGGGGCGGGGGCTCTCTAGGGGCGATGGACCGGCCATAAAGAACTCCCTTCGAGAACGGGGCTGCTGGCCCAGAACTGCTGCCCAGCGGGCTCACATACCCTGACTAACTCCACTGTTCTAGAGACGCTGACTTCACCCCGGCCAGCGCAACTCTTCATTCTTGGCAGCTCTGTTTGTGGGGAAGGCATCCAAGCAAGGATTGCGTCACCTTTGCTTCACTCTCATTAATTTGAAAAGTTTTAGGAGAAGTGCTGCACAGACTGATAGGCAGTAGTGTGTGCAATTGTGAGTTTCTGCACAGTGTGTGTTTGAATAAGTCAGCAAAGCCTTCCGTTACTGTATGTGTAATCTGCTAAGCAGTGGTGCCATTGCAACCGGTCCCCCTTTCTCCTTGCCCTGCCAGCCTCAGCCTCTGCAGGAAGGTTTCACAGCACCAGTCACACACTCTGTCCTCAGCTGAAGAGCTCTCTGCACTCTGTCTCTCTGCTCTGATTCTTCTACATCCTCTCCCAGCGTGCGCTTGAGGAGACCATGGAACCAAGAGCACACACAGAATCAATGTTCTTGTAAAAGCCAAACAAAGGGGTGATTTATTAGTGCTGCCATAGTCTTATCCATAGTGCCTGAGGGACTGCTGTCTATTTCAGTATTTTATTTTTCCTCTTCCTTAGTCTTCGGCAGTTAGCGGGTTAGCAGGAGTTTGATCAGACACTCTCATGCTCTGGTGACAGCAGCACAGCTGGTCCGCAGACCTCGGCCCATGCAGGGCAGGGCGTCTCATCTGGGGAGAGAAGCCAGCCTGGGGGGCATTGGCCCAGAGAGAAGCTCCCAGAGAGAGGGAGAGCTTCGTCCATGAGCTCATGGAAAGCCAGTGACATTGCGCTGCATAAGAGGCCCAGTGTTTGAGCAAAACACTTTGAAGATAATACAGTGGAACAAAGATGGAATGAGACGGCGCGTGATGTGCATTGTTGTTGTGACAAACATGAAGGGATCTGTAAGGACAAGAGGGTCACGCAACCCACGAGGGAAATTCACAAGCATGATGTTTAGTGTAGAGCGTCTCAACTAGGGTGTGGCTCTAATCCTCAGCAATGGAGGCATGCAGGGGACACAGATACACACAGACAGTAAAACACACGTACACACACAGAGAGACAGAGAGAAAATCCTATGAAGAAACACCCACCCACGCTCACACACAAGCACACACATACGCTCCAGATGTGTACAGCTGTTTGAGCGGCGGCTGGCCCGGGGGAAACATGTGGCAGACAGATGTGTTAGTGGCTATAGTGTAGGAACCAGAATGAACCCCAGCATGGGAGGAATGAAACCTCACCGCCACCACAGGATCGCGCGCACACACATAGAAGATAGGCGGTAAAAGGGAGACTGTCCAGAATTATTTGCTGAATGTTTGTTGAGATTTGAAATTACAAGGCTGCGCTAAGCAAGACTGAGAGGGAAGGTTATTCAGTTGGGAGACCTTTTATTTTCGCACAAATAAACACTGGGGTTGATGCCAGTGGATAGAAAGCGGAAGAAAGAGAAAGACGGAAAGACAGATGGACATAGAGAGAGAACGGAAAGACGGAGAGATGGACAGAGAAGAATGAAGACATGAAGAGATAGAGCCAGAGAGAGCTGTAGAGACAGAGCGGTTAGTGTTTGTGCTGTTTGTGTGGGGATGTCTGCTGGTCAGTGTGGTCAGGACTGTGGCAGGGAGCAGACAGGACGACTGCACGCCGGCCTCCAGAGAGAAAACAGCCTGCGGACTCCCGTGTCACCCTCCACTGCTTTCCACTGAAAACTCATAAAAACAATGCATATACACACACACACACACTCACACACATATTGAGGTCAACACAATACCCACTGTCACTGCTCCTCTGTTTCTCTGTCTTTCTTTCGTTCTCTTTTCCTTTTTTCTTTTTTCTCTGTCACATGCACTAATGTAGAAACTTTCTACATTACACACACACACGCACACACACCCTGACTTGGAGACAGTGGAGCGCTGCAGCAGCATTTTATTGGCATCCACTCCCTCTGAATAACAATACACTCTGTGCCACACTACATTCGTAATGAAAGTGTGAGGCTTTGATGGACCGACTTTTTACTGCGTCGTCAGAACTCAACACCCACTCATTGTCGAATTAGCTGGAGTGCTTTGGAGCGATTGGGGTGCCATTCAGGGTATTCTGAAGAATGGCATATTTTTGGCTTCTGGGCTGAGCAGCGGCTCCGCTAGCCCGATGCTCACTCCTACCGCCTGGGGCGGGAGATCCCCCACTAGCCGCCGGGTGGCTAACCGCAGACCTTTATGATGCTGTAATTGCTACGCTATGGCTAGCACAGATTCAGACTAGCCGGAGCTAAAAACAATGTTATGTTTGGGAGCCAGGCCCACTTGAGAGAGGGAGAACAGAGGAGCGTAAATTGACTGTGGTCATTATAAAAGTGCTCATAAGGGGCCCCGCTGAACTAGTTTCAAGGTGCCAGCGGTTGGCAGGAAAGACAGAATATGTCATGTTAGGCTTGATGTAGTCACAACATACAATTAACGGACGAGGTAGAGTTTGTAATGTGATTCATATCATTGCATTGTGTCGTAGAGTTTGGCAATCTAATTGCTCATTAGAGACGTTTGCACCTTGTTTTAGACTGTAACTAATTCCGTGTGTGTGTGTGTGTGTGTACGCACACGCGTGTGCACGTATGCATATACCCACACATGCTCTAAGGGGATGTCTATACACACCCTGCCAGAAAAGCAACATGAGTCTGGACTGACTCAGCTGCTGGAGAATTCCAACTGCTTTGTGTTTTTCCCTCCTTTGACTTTTATTCCATTAAAAGCTCTTTCTTTCCATTCCAGCCCCTTGGCTTTCTGAGGGGAACTCACACAGTTTTCAAACTGGCGTCGACAATGATTTTATGATGAAAACGATGATTTATGTACATCATCATCATCATGATTCATTTGGTTTGGGTTTACATAAGAACAGTGCAACGTTGTATGTCGCACAGCAGTGATGAAGTGATATATAGGACCCCACAGGCCAGGCCCGGTATGGAAAGAATTGTCACATGGGGTCTGATTTGTAGTGCTCCTCTAATGAATGCAAAATGTTTCCCATCACATCATTATCCATTCAAACACAAAGACAGAAGAAGTATTCAGTCTAAATGTCTCCAGCTAACCTATAATTAAGAAGATGAAGAAATGACACTTGCAGAGAGGAGAGAGCCTAGAAAATGAACAGGGGAGGGAACTGGAGAGCAAATATGCCAAAAAGGGGCTGACAAAGTGTTTGAGATTAGGGGAATGAGTGTGAGCGGAGAGTGAGAGGGGAAAATTGGAGAAAATGGATAAAGACGTGCATGAAAAATAGCAAGGAGGGACCAATGAAAAGGAGACAGAGTATGCGAATGATTTAAGGAGGGGGAAGGAGAGAAAGAGGATGGGAGGGTAGCGTTTCATCACTCTCTCTGACGGAGTGGCTGATTGGTGTTGCCGTGCCGATGCTGAGTCGTTGAGAAGCCGGTCATTGATGGATGGCTCGTTTGCAGGGCGATGTTTATTTTGTCGTTAATTTGCATATTTGTATGTATTTGCGGGGCGGTTGGCTCTTACTAGCAAGGATCAGTCCCCATCTCGCTATGATGGATCTGGCTGCCTGACAAAATGGACAGCTTAGTGACAGGGACATCCAGCCGCCACTCTGCTCCCGTGACGGATGGGCTCACACTAACACACACAGCCCGATAAGAGATGAAAATCCTGCTGCCCCTTGACCTGTGGAGGAGGGGCCGGAGAGGGTACGCAGCCAAATGTGCAATCATACCACACACGCACACACACTTGCACTCACACACACACAGAAAAACAGAAACACACAAAACGGCGAACACTTGCTTTTTCTTTCTTTCTTTCTTTCTTTCTTTCTTTCTTTCTTTCTTTCTTTCTTTCTTTCTTTCTTTCTTTCTGTCTTTTCCTTTAATTTTCTTTCACATGCACTCAATCAAGAACACACACCCAGATGCACAGACACACACACACACTCATCCATCTCCAGGCTGAAGGTCGGCTGTCGGCGCCCTCTTGCCACCGAGCCAGATTGAATGTCAGCCAGAATGTCAGCTCATGAGAGATGGCAGCTCATCATGTTAGTATTTACAGAGACACACTCACAGGTGTGTTTTCTACTGAACAAAGCCTTGTTTTTGAATCACTGTGCTTTCTCAAACGCAGCACTAACAGTCCCGGGAGAGCGCGGCTTCGCATCCATTGTGCCTCCGCATCCCTCCATCAATGGGAAGAGGAGAAAGACTGAGGGGGAGATGCTGGATAAAGAGGGAATGAGAGAGAGAAAGGGGGGTGTAGGGAAGAGAGGAGAGGAGAGAAGAGGAGAGGGAAGGGGTTCCCATGGGGAGAGGAGCTGTCAGTCCCTAGGAGACTTCAAACGCACTGCAGCCCTGTGATCAGCCTGCTCCCTGACTCTCTGCTGACAGCTCCCTGACTGCGCCGCTTAGACTCCTTCATACACGCACACAGATACACACGCTTCCTACCGTAAGAGCTCTCACACTCACTGACTTATCCACTCGTACCACAACACATTCAAATTCCACTGACATACACACACTCGTGCTGATTCTCACACTTTGGATGCTCATCTGCGACACATCCGCTCTGACATCCGTCCTTACAATAACCTTGAACGCTGCCAGAGTTCCCCCTTTGCAACTCTGTCAAGGGCACCGCACAGTCCAAAGTGTCGCTCCCGAACCACAGGCTAAGCAGAAGCAATGCGGTGGTGGCAGTGGTGATGTTGATAATGATGATGATGACTTGTATCTAAGCCATTACTCCTGCTTTGCTCAGGGCTGAGGCACCCAAAGGCTGATCCCTCCACTAGCTGATGATGAATTCATTAGCGCTGAAGATGAAATGAGTTGTCAGGAGCAGGGTTATGGATGGGAGGTGATTTGTGCTCTCTGCAGCACGGCGTTAGATCAGGCTCAAGATCGGCTAGGTCGGCTCGCTGTAAATCTCCCTGCATCGCTGGCGCGCGCACAGGACCTCCACCCCTCACACCCAGATTGAGCTTCTGCTGTGTCCCTCCGCTGCCCGCCGCTCCCTCCCCCACCAATCCCACAACGCCTCGAGGCCGCTAACAGGTGGCTCAACATTTGGGTGCTCTCAGAGTCCAGAGGAATGCTTGGGTGATGATGCATCACAAGTCATGTAGCTTCTCCACGCACATAGCCTCCCTAAGCAACCCCACCTTCAAAGAATTCATCGAGCATAGATCATCATCCATTATTAATTGGAGGTAGACCCACAGCAATCCCTGGTCTGGTGCATTAGTGCTCACCATACATCCCTTCTAACAGCGTGGGTCTTGCCCTCCAGGTGTGATGGTAGACCTGTGCTGGTGGGAATTTGCTGCTTCACTTAATGTACACTAGTTCTCTTGGAGGACATAGTCCCGTCTTTGAACTCCCACAGCTTCCCTAGGTGTGTTTACATCTATATGTGCAGGTGTACAGTAAGTGTGCCTGTGCGTGCATGCATGTGTGCATTTGTGTCTGTGTTAGTGCATACTGAATGTGTATGTGTGTGCGTGTATGTGCATGTGTTGCATGTGTATGTGTGTTTGTGTTGTGTGAGAGCACGCATGCATTTGTATGTACATGCTGAGCATTGCAGTGCCTTTTTCCTTGGCTGCCTGTGTATTTTGCATCCCAATGTATGGTAAAAAGGTCCAGGGTGACAGAGAGAGCAAAAAGAGGGGAGAGCAGCAGCTAGAGCGACTGCGATAGAGATTTCAAAGTGGTGTGTGAGATGCTGGCCAGTTTTTTATCATGCAGGAGAGAGCAGCAGGCGTAGGCTGTTTCTCCCATGTGTGGTCTCTCTCGAGCAGAGCACTGTTATTTTCTGCCATGCAGAGAGGTTGGTTACATGCCAGAGAGAACGGGAGGGGAGAGAGAAATAAAGATAGAAGAAAGACAGAGAGAGCTTTGACTCAAAGACTGTTCAGTTTGACACATTTCTGTGAACACTAGTGGGTTTGCATCATTTCAACACAGAGGCAAGCTGCCTTTGAAATTTGCCTTTGTTGCTTTGTGATATAAAACTCCACACAATCTATACCTCCAGATGCACCTTGCAAATGTGTGGGCATCTGTGCGCTTTGAGCGGAAACTGAGAGAAAGTGTTCTTACAAAGTCTTTTCGACAAAGTGCATGCCATCCACGCTGCACTCTGAGGTCTATTCATTTTTAAAGTTCCCTGGCAGAGAGTATTAGAAACATTGGAAGTGCTCTCTCTGACTCTGTGAGACGAAGAAGCTTAGCGGTTCCATTGGTTTCT
Source organism: Centroberyx gerrardi (assembly GCF_048128805.1). Classification (NCBI taxonomy): domain Eukaryota; kingdom Metazoa; phylum Chordata; class Actinopteri; order Beryciformes; family Berycidae; genus Centroberyx; species Centroberyx gerrardi. The sequence goes on along the minus strand of NC_136000.1, from coordinate 12,272,541 downwards.
CCCTGTAGGCCCCTGACTGGATCTGGCCCTACATACTCTAAAAGCCTCAGAGAAGAACAGGAGTGTTGGCGTTTCAACGCCTGGCCCATTTTTACATAAGTTATCTGTGAGCAACTCACCCAGATCCACTCTGACCCATATTTTGGCAGAGAAAGTAGTTGGTGACCTTCTCTGTGTTTCGCCCTCCTTACGAGAGCCAGGCTGTTGCCGTGATTAGTTCAGTGCCTCCCAGCAATGCTCTGTCAAACCAGGCTCTTCTCCAGCCCCCTCCATAAACACATTTAGATACATACACACACGCACGCACTCACACACATACAATTGCAGCAGAGACACCATGCTTTCCCCAGGCCTGCCACTGTCTCCTCACCTGTCGCCCCAGGTCTCCATCTCTCGTCCTCAACATGTGTGTCAGGACAGCGCCTCCGAGAGCAAGGCCTCACCGGTTTGTTTGTTTGCCGTGTTGACGGGTGGGGAGCAGGGATGTGGGTGCAAGAAATTAGCACAAGTCAAATCAGATTAATTAATCCGCAGCTCAAACTATTAGCCGAGGAGTCGCGTCGAATTAAAAATCAAATTAGCCCTGGCGCCTGCCGGTAAAGCCGTAGTGTGTGCCTGCCAAGCTACAACGACACACACCCACAGCAGGCAGCCACTCATGAGCTTCACTGATGGATGGACGTATGTATGGATGGAGGGTTGGAAGGAGAGATGGGTGCTCCAGGATAAGGGGGATGGGGAAGGGGGGGTTGGCTGACTTTGCCACCCAGCATGGTAAGCTGGTCCTGGGGCACGGAGCGGGCTGTCCTCCCCTGGGTGCTGCTCCACGGGCCTCACTCCACCAGCACTCAGCAGGCCCAGCTATGTCACTCCAATTAGGCCTCTCACTCACACCTCACCCTGATGGCTTTACATAACGCACCCATCTTGAGCCTGGGATTGGACCCCGTTTTTAACAGGACTGTGTTCCTCAGCTTCACTCTTAAAGAACCACCTGAGCTGTCATGGTGTATTGAGCAATATAAATGGATGGTGTTGACCGTGCATGTGTTTGTGTATGTTTGTGTGTGTGCCTGTGTGTGTGTGTGCCTTTATGTTTCTGTGTGTGTCTTTGAGATGAATGGCAGAGCTGTGCGGAGACATAAAACTCTCATCTATCATACAGGGCGGGGCTCGAAACACACAACACTTGCATAATTCAGACAAGCATTCATTTCAATTATGACACATTAGTTCGGGGAGGGTATATTATGCTCCAGTAGTATTCTTGTACTCCATTCATCATTCATGCTTGTATGGCTTGTAGCTTTTGATCATTCAAAGCAAGTAATATGTAGCTTCCAGCAATTCACGAAATTTTAATTTTCTGTATTATTTTAGTTTTCAGTTACTGGTCTTGATGTATGGAAAGCCAGATTTAGGGGATATTGTAGCTAAATCCACAATTATCAATGTGTTCATGTATAACCATGTTGTTGTGTACTGTACTTTATGAGTTTATTTTTGGCTAGGAATGTGTGAAACAGACCATTGAACCAATCTCTCTCTCTCTCTCTCTCTCTCTCTCTCTCTCTCTCTCTCTCTCTCTCTCGCGGCTGTTAGGTTAGAGCTGTCATGGCAGCTTACAATGAGCCCTAGCATTGTGTGTGTGTGTGTGTGTGTGTGCACATGTGTGGCCTTGCCCTCAGGAGGTTATGGATGATGGATGACGGATGGTGAGATACAATGGAAGCCTAAATGAAAGAGCAATTGTTCTGTGAATGTATGCATATGTGCAAAATTGGTCAACTATCTGGTGTTTAGAGCCAGGCCATGCATACATACACTTCAACTGTACACAAACAAATGGCTCCCATCACAGCACATGCAATTGAACGCACTGTACGTGCATGTGCACACATGGAAAAACATAAATATATAAACATGTACATATGCACATTATCTCTCTCTCTCTCTCTCTCTCTCTCTCTCTTTCTCTCACGCACACACACACACACACTCACATCAACACACCTCCAGGTGCCCTTTACTGCCAGCTGAACTCTCTTTCATTCATGTGGTAAATCTCCCCCCCCTCACATTTTCCCACAGAGTCTCTTACCCCTTTCCCCCTTGCCACTGGCATCTCTCACCACCCATATTAACACACAGCTTCCTCCTGGCAACACTATGCCGGACCCCTGCCATCACCACAGCGCTGCCAACCCATCTCCATGGCAGAGTGATTGGCAGATGCTGAGATGGATGCCTGTTTCATCCAATGGCAGATCAGGGTTACGTTGTCATGCGCTCTGAGACCCTGCTGTGGTCCAGCTGACCAGTGGAGTATGGTATTGGGAAGAAGGGATGAATGCAACACAACAGGCGCACACACACACACACACACACCCACACACACACACACATACACCCACACATAGTACGGGACCATTCAGCACCACAAAGCGTATGGGGTCCCTACTCAGGCTGTCAGTACTGTTGTGATGTATCATTTATGTTGCCATTGTGTGGCCCTCTCTTGGAACATGTTGACAGAGGCATTATTCTGGCTTATGACAGATTCCCATACATTCACAGGCTTTTAATAACACATGTTAATGCTCCAGTAAGTTTATGACAGGATTTAAGAATTACCACATGAAATATGAGCCTTTAATGGGCCTGCTCCCCAAATTATCTGGGGTGGTATGCATTGAATTTCTAAGTCTGAGCAAGTGGGAGAATGATAGCCAGATATGAGGCTATTATCGTCGGCCCAACTGAGTACTCGTGCACACACACTCACACACACACACACATCACAGATGCACACAACAGGCCTGGAGGACAAAAGATGTGCATCATAAACATTGATCTGTGTTTTTTAAATGAGCCCCACTTCTCTGTTTAATTAAAAAGCACATAGTGAAGGGAGATGAATATGAATTCCACCACTGAATACAGAGTTTCCCCAAGACAAAATCAAATAAGCTCATTTCCTTCCAGCACATAACACAACTTCACAGAGCTTTCATGAACACTCCCAGCAAATCACTCTGCATACGCATACATTTTAATGTCCTGTTTGTGGGTGCTTTTGTGTGTGTATGTGCAGGTGTATAGGGTTGCACGGCCCTTATTGTATTGTCATGTATGAAGATGTGCGTGTTTTGCATGTGTATGCGCTCATGTTCATGTGCGTGTGCTTGTATTAATCTGTGCATGAATTCATTAGCAATGATGGTTGCAGTGAAGTGACAAGGTGAAGCTGGGCCAGTTCTCCAGACTTAGGCAGAGGTAACAACAAGCTCACAGAGACCCATGATTTCTCTTACCCTTCAGGCACAGAACATTAGGCCTACCAGAGTCACTACAGCCCTTTGGATATAGGCATTAGCCCACTCCCTTCCTATCAACACTTCCCTAGCAACAGGAAGAAGGAAAGCAGAAATCTAGTAGGAAAAACACACAAAGTTGCTGTCTCAAAAATCATTTACCCAGCTACATACTATAAAATAAAGCACAGACAATTAAACTAAAGTGTATGGTTTCCCATTGAACAGAAGGACGCCGCTCTCCAGTCCAGTCACGGCTGCCGTTTGAAGGACAGTCTTGGAGTGAGTCTAAAGCCTAACAGCTTTTTGATACTGACCAGATGTCAAATGGCGTCTATAAACCCAGAATGAATTTGGTAAAATGTGCACCTCGGTCTAAATGGTGCCCGTCCATTCCTCGCGGCTCTGCCACCAAGCCTCACTATCTATGCTAATGCCAGTTAGACTGGCCCCCGCTGGCCCTACAGAGAGAAGTCGCTGCCAGGCTGAGCCACCGATCGCCCATCTGCTCCATCGGTGAGAATTCTCTCTCCATCTATTTGACTTGTTTCGAGCTTGGCTGTGGAAAACTCATTAGCTTTGCAAAGTGCGATAGAGAGAGATAAAGACAGACATACAGGCTGGGACAAAAAAGAGAGATGTTGAAGAGGACAGAGACGGATGTGAGTGGCAGTGTTTACATATTCAACAGCAACAACAATAGACGGAAGGGAAAAATATGGAGATTTCTTCCTGACTGCAGACAAGGGAAGACTGAATATGAATTACAAGAGCCGGTCAACCTCCCACTTCCTTTTTACGGGGTGCTTTAAAAACTCAGAACAATTACCAGTGGAGATTGATGTTGAGGTGTCAGTCTTACAACCAACAGCATATGACCCTTAAAATCCTGACACACCCATTTCCTGGTTTTCTGTGTGTGAGGGTGAGTGTGTGTGTGGGCATGCCTGGGTGTGCATGCGTAGGCGTATCTGTGTGCTTCTGCGGGTGCGTGTGTGTGTGTGTGTGTGCTTGTGCATGGTTAATGTGCTCGCTTACTGGTTTGTGTGTGTGTGTTTTTGTGTGTGCGTGTTCATATTTGTGAAACATGCCATGCCCAGCCATACCGTGGGAGTTAGCAGGTCATCTTCCCTTGCCATTAATCACTGCCGACAGCTCATAAGTGCCAAATCTGCATGTGAAAGAACTGTGTGGGTGTGTGGGTGTGTGTGCGTGTGCATGCAAGCGTGCGTGTCTGTGCATGCGTGCATATGAGTGTGGATATGTGGTTGCAACAATCCCCCAAGGTCTTCTTTAGGCAGCTTATTGAATTAGAAGCCGTCTCTGCCGATACTAATCTAACATGTAACATGAACGCATCACCGGTGGCTCTTGTACCCCAGCTACAACTTTTGTCATTGTCAGCTCATTAGGAAGGATGGTTAGTCAAGTTCTGCCTGCCTGAGTAGAATAAATGACCATGCCTTCTTTGTTCAACTCGTTTTATTGGACAGGGATAAGAAAAAATACACATTAAAGAAGTTTCAAAAGTTTCATACATTCTCTATTAAGAGGGTAAGCTGTGCCTATCCCCAAGATATATAGGAAGATTCTCCCTCTCACTTCCAGAACAATGAACAGGTGCCAACAGCTATGGCTTTTAATGAACAAGTTTGCATCAAGTAATTAGAGTGAGAGAAGGGTAAGGGGGGTTGGGGGTTAAGAGTGAGAGGAAGATTATGAAGAACAGATGAACCAAGCAGAGATTCTGACTGGAAAGCAAACAAAAAGGCAAAGCAAAGTCAAAGTGTGTGGATATTTGCAACGTGACATCTGTCACATCTGTGGAATACTGGATGCATTTGATAAAAGAACTCTGAGATCGACTGAGCGAAAAGTCGTTTGATGAATCGTTTTCGCAGTTTGCATGACCCCAGTGTGTAAGGACACAGGAAGGGCTTTGTTATCTGTTTGCATTTCACAAAGACTAAAGAGCCCCTCTTTCACGTTCTCTCTCTCTCTCTCTCTCTCTCTCTCTCCTGATCTATTCTACTTGTTCTGCTCATCTCCCCGGACAGAGCCAGGCACGTTGGAGCTCTTTGTTTTTTTTTCTCTGGTTCCACTACAGCTTGTTGCTTAACTGGAACATTTGGGATTTGGATCCCATTGAATAATAGTGATTTTTTTCTCTCTCTCTCCACACCCAGACATGAAAGGGACTAGTTCTCTATTTGCATTTTTACGCCTGAGTGTATTTTGCAAGAGGGAATAGAAATTCTGTGAGCGGTGTCGAGTCCCAGCGCCGCTGTGTCCTGGAGTGCATCAGTCTGCCTTTTCATCTTCACCCTAGCCTAACCGCTCTCTGCTTTTCTTTTGCTCTACTCTCCCTTCCTCCCTCTCTCCCTCTCTCTCTGTCCCTATTGCTCTCTCTCCTCTTTCCTTCCGTCATTTTCCCACTGTATTTTCTTTCCCTCTCTCACTCGTTTTTTCTTTCAAACATTCAATTCTTTGCCTGTTTCCGCTCCTCCTAATATTTGTTAATTTTCCTATTTGAACAGGAGATACAGTAGCCCTTGGTAATTTAGTAATGGTTGTATTGCAAGATTGTGTCATCATTGTAAATGCAAAACCACTCTGCATAACATTGAGTGCTTGGTTGGATTAACAAAAGCCATGTGGTAGGCTTCCCTGTCCAAGGGGGTTTGAGCTAGTTTTTTTTTTTATTTTTTATTTTTTTTGGACAGCACTGTAAAGTTAGACATTCCTCTGTATAATTGTTGATTATATTCTGCTGTCCACACTGGCCACAGCCCTTCACTCTCTCCTGTCTGATATCTCCTCTGCTTGGTCCGTTCACCTCCATCACCTCCTCTCTCTCTCTCTCTCTTTCTCTCTCTTTCTCTCTCTCTCTCTCTCTCTCTTTGCCACTGTCTAGATAGTGTTTCCATGGCCATGCAGAGCTAAGCTTGTATTATGCACATCTGCAGGGATTCTCAAATTGCACCATGGCAGAGTGGTGAGAGAATCTCACAGCGCTTCCCTTCTCTTCTCCTGCCACAAAATTGGACACTTACCGCTAAAGCTGGTGTCTTGACTGCCTTGGTTGGGGCAGTAATTGCATGGCATGTGACAGCAATGGAATTGTTCGGGAAATCGCAGCCTTGGACTGCGCGTGTGTGTGTGTGGATGTGTGTTTTGTGGCAGAGGGGGGTTAAAAAGAGAGAAGGATGTATGAGAATGTGAAAGCGTGCTACCCTAAGTGCTATATAAGAATGGCGCAGAAACAATTTCTGCCGTTCAGCATGTTGGGGGTAAAGATAGGGTGCTGACGGGATCTTAGTCACTCAGGCTAACAACATCGCTATAACCCTGCACAGTAATCTGTAGTGATGATTATGGTGCTTACATCTTAGGGTTCTGTGTGTGTTTTTGTGTTTTGTGTGTGTGTGTGTTTGTTTAACAGTAAATCGTGGCCATTAAGCAGTGAGGCTGGAGCCGAGGTGATTGGAGAACAGCATTACTATTAGTGGGTGATTACATCTCAGTCTGTTGTTACACACCAACAGCTCCTCAGCATGGTAATAGGCTGCTCTGCCCGACACCTCGTAAATCTGACACACTAGGCATACACACCATGCGCGCGCACACACACACACACACACTGACTCAATGCGTGTGCAATGAGTACTTGTTTGTGTCTGTGTTTCTTTGTATGCGTGTGTGCAACTGTGTGTGAGAGTGTGCATATGTAGGCTTGTACCATGGTGTACACATACATACATACTGTACAATCGTGCAAACCTACATATACACTCTCTCTCTCTCTCTCTCTCTCTCTCTCTCTCTCTCTCTCTCTCTCTTGCTCGCACACACACACACACACACATATACACACAAAGCAGTGCAGTTGACACTGTTGTGGATATTTATTGATGTAATCTGTGAGGTCAATTTCTCTTTAAATAATTTCTTGGCAACCAAACTTTTGATGTGAATTACCTCCTCTCTGATTAAAAAATCCAGATAGACAGACAGACGCACACACACACACACACACACACACACACATACACACACAGTCTTTGCAGATAGATTTGGAGGATATTGAAACTCCAATGTTATGCCATTAATCACTGCCGATTATGTTCTCAGTGACTGATGCAGATATATAGAGAGGAGAGGAGAGGATTGTGTTTGGAGGTTAATGTAAGAGCAGCAGAGCACATCCTCATGCACAGATGAAGCACCGCATGCATTTTTAAACTGGATGAATGTGTTCACTCTCTGTGCATTGGACCACACCATGTTGACTTGGTGTTGTAGGGTTCTGAAAATGCACAGATGTTCTGTCTAGAGGACTTGAATTTTATGTTCCTCACAATGTGTGTGTGTGTGTGTGTGTGTACGTGTCCAACTGGTGTTTGCATGTGTGATAGTTAAGGCAGTTTTTAATTTGAAGTTTAGACGCCTTGTTACAGTAAACTATTAAACTGTTCTGAATGTCTGTGCTGTGATTGATGGAGGCCAGCGGTGTCCTGCCCTTGCCCTCTGTGTTATGAAGGAAAGATTGTGTGACATGATGTCATTCCATCGGTGCAATCATAGCCGGACACGGCCCGTCATTAATAAGAGCACCGTTACATGGTGTCAGCTCACAGGGAAGGAGGAAAGAGGGAGGAGACAGAGAAAGATGAATGATGAAAGGAGAGAGGTAGAGAGGAAAAAAGAGAGAGCGAAGGAGGGAAGGTGGATGAACAGTGAGAGTGAGGGAGGAAGCAATGAAAGCAGAATAAGGATACACGGTGTCATAGATGCGAGGCAAGCAGCTGGCTGTTGCTCATTGCCATAAATAAATGTGGTAAGGTCTGCAGATTTCAATGAAGTGTTCGGATGTGTAAATCGTGGAGATGTATTGAGTTGTTCTACCTTACTCTCTTTGGTTCAGTTAAGAAAAGTGTTGTTTTGCATCCTGTTGTCTGTGCTTTATGAACCGAATCCAAAATTCCCAAACAGTTTTAGCAGCCTGTGTGCATGCCTCCTAACAGCCACTAGGGGCAGTTAGGCTAACTGTGAGTGAGAGAATTCATGGATATGTGAGTGAATTACTTCCTGGATCCATGAGGTGCTTTGCATCTAAAAAAAAAAAAAAAAAGAGGGGGAAGAGAATGAGGGGGAAAATGATGGTCAGTTGGAAAATATGACTTGTCTATGTGAAGCATTACTTTCTAGCAACACGGTGCAGATGTGGCTTGACACTTTTTACATGTTACCCTTTTAGTACACTGTTACTCCATCCTCAAGAGGATTTTTTTTGAAAATCCTGTATTTCTAAGGCAAGATGAACAGTGCAGAGTTTAAGGTATACACAGAGAAAATCTTAAGCCCACTGATCTAAATCTGAATCTAAAACATGTTGGAGCAACTTGCAGTGTAGACTTTCAGTGTAATTACAGAATGCTAAATGTATAGATGTACAGTATATATATCAAATTATATGTGTAGTCTACTGTCTATTGTATTTCCTCCACTGTTATCTTGCACTGAATGTGAAGTCCTGTTGCCCTTGTACCATGTGTGCCACTATGTACTGTACATACAGTATGTACATATGTACTGTACATGCAGTAGTTATCAATATGTTTCAGCACTAATGTCACCAAGACAAATTCCTGTACATTTTGACAAATAATGTGATTCTAATTCTTATTCTGATTCTGAATCATGACAAAGATTTCTTCAGCAGTTTTTCACCTTTCTTAGGAGCCTCCCAACTGTTTCTGTCTCTGTTCGTGTCTCTCCCTCACACACTCTCTGCACCTCTCTCCACCAGGTGTGATGCCAGAGCGGCAGTTTGGCGGAACCCAGTTTGTGTGCAGCGTGGTGGCGTCCCATGTCAGCCACCAGCCCTCCACCAGCTTCAGCTTCGTCTGGATCGCCCCACCGCCCGGCACTGGCTGTGTCAACTTCCTGTAAGTCGTGCGTGTGTGTGTGTGTGTGTGTGTGAAGAAGAGAGAGTGACTAATAGAATGAGAAGGAGAAGTTGCAGATGAGCGACCTCGTGAGCCAAACTAGATCTTTCCACTTGATCACAGCACGCGTCTCACTCCGACGTGGAAGTCATAAAGTGGAACAATAACATCCGTTAACCTTGTGTGTCCCCATGCTGGCCCAGTAAGCCTGAGAGAGAATTATCAGCTGATATCAGGGGCGGAGTCCTCTCTGCTGGAGCCAGAGAGAGGATGTTAGAAAGGCCATCCGGTCAGGACAAGCATGCATGATGACGGAAAAGAGGTTAAACCGGGGACAAGTGTATGTGTGTGTGTAAGCACATGGGTGTGTCTTTATTACCTTGCCTGACTTGGCCTTACACAGGGGCATGTTTGAAGGTGTGTGTTCACCCTGTTCAGAATGAACGGAAATATCCCCATCCTCTCATTCAATGGGCTTGGACCTCTTCTCGTTGGAAAATGTGTGTGTAGTTGACCAGATCCACCCATCCCACTGGGACAATATGGGACAGGACACACACACACACACACACACCCCACACACACACACACACACACACACACAGTCATTATGGGATAGAAAACCTCTCAATCAAAGCTTCACATGATGCTATTAAAATATGACATTGGAGAGAAGGGCGTCAGTAAGGGGCCGGTTATCCACTCTCTACAGTCCCAAAGGTTCCATTGGAGGCTTTACTGTGATTCTGTCCCCACTGCAACAGACACAGGATGGTAAACAGTTGCTTAGGGACTGTGAGCAGGTGATTTAGCTTTCTGTCTGTCTGCCCGTCTGTGTACATGGTGTGCCCCCTGAAACTGAAAAGATGTAGCTGGACGGGCTCATGGAGGATTTGAGCTAAGTTGGAGCACAGTCTCTCACTCTTTCCTTTGTCCCGTTTTCATTCCTTCCTCTGTCTTATCTTGCACTTCATCATTTTCTCCATCTCTATCTGTTGCACACACCCTCTATCTCTCTTTCCCTAGTTCACTTGGCTGGTGACTTACAGCCTCATGATGATAATCAGTCAAAATGCAATTAGCAGCTGTTGCTGGAGAGGCGTAGAGGAAAAGGGGAGGACTCCAATAACTCTGCCCCATGCAAAGTCACGGCAGCACGGCACTAAGTTACCAAGACAGACTGACTGATAGACTCTCCCTGAAATTGTCGATTTTGCCATCCTAAGATCTTTGAGAAATTAACCCACAAATATTACAAGCGTTGTAAATTTGACTGGGGTTATTTGGGGTAAAAGAGAGCCCCAATATTCTTTGAAAATGAAATTGAAAAATGTAATCATCATCATCCTCATCATAGCATTTTAATGCTCAAATAGTCAAATCAAACTGCAAGCAAGTCATTGCATTTTTGACCTTTAACAATTACCAGTTTTCCAGAAAAGCTGCCACTAAATTCAACATTTTGGAAGTACTCACAAAAAGCCCTCCATGAATTCCTGGAGGGACATGATAGACTATCAAACAGAGACTTTTATGGACAGACTGACGGAAAGGGATTCAGCCAGGGAATTCTTGCTGAAGTAGAGCTGCCATTTAGACAATAAGCACTGAGCCAAACAGATTTACTGGCTTTTCTGTCTGCCAGCAAACACATTTACAGCTGAGTGTGTGTGAGCCTCTGAGCATTGTGTGTTTCCACAGTGTATGTGTGTATTTGTGTTTGTGTCCATGCATGTACTGTGTGTGCATGTGTGTGTGTGTGTGTGTGTGTGTGTGTGTGTGTGTGTGTGTGTGTAGACCATGGAGCAGCAGTGTGCCAGTGCAGATGACAGTGGGGTTGGCAGGGGGCCCTGACTGTGACAATAGGGGCCCCTGTGGCTGACCTTATCAAAGTCAGCCAGTCACACTCCAGCTGGCTGAAGACTGCTCCACACACACACACATACACTCTCGCTGCACCAAACCCTTTTCCAGTTCACAGCTCTCATCTTCACCAGTATAACCCTGTCTCCAAGACTGCCCTCCCCACCTTCAGTGACCTGACTTGAAATTCATCAGACGAGGCCCCTGCATCCAAGGCCAGAGCACCATCCACTCTGAGTTGTCAGTGTTGTTGCTCTTGAGGTAGAGATTTGATTAGACAGCCCACGAAGGCGCTGATTGGCTCGATTGAGCGGGAACAAGCCGTTGACTAGAGCAACACCAGACTCTCTGAATCTGAAGAGTGGGCGGGAACCAGGCTAAAGAAAAACAGTTTCATAGCAAAAGTTGCTATAACTCTTAAAGTTAGACAAGGCAGTGAAGAAATATGGTGGTAGGGGTGCAACAGAAATGACATTTGTCTTGAATGTTGTTGATAATGGATATTTCTCCACTAGAACTTCAGACACCTCCTGCCCTTGTCTAGCGCCCCTGCCCTGAATGATACTGAGGCCATTCTCCCAGCACGTTCCTCAAGAAGTGTCCATGAGTGTTTAAATTAAAGCCACAGACACCCCATGTCCTTCACAGGGCTGGAGCCGGCCCGCCGTTGCATTAATATGGAGCCGGCGAGCAGTTTTATGGGCGATATTGTGGGAGTGTTCCTGGTAACAGATCACTAGCAGGAGTGTGATAGAGTGCAGTGACGTGGGCCTCCGGAAGAACTCATTTGCTGGGTGGCTGTAAATTACCACCTAGAGAGAAGGGGAGGCCTTGGAGGGGAAGAGGAGAGGAAGTGGAGGGGGAGGAGGAGGAGGAGGAGGAGAAGGGATCACACACACACTCCTACATCAGAGTGCACTGATCAAACACATTCAGAGTCAATTTTGCAGTTAGATACACACTCAGAAGTGAGACCCACACTGATCACAGTGCAGCCATAGTCTGGGAGCAAACTCTGTCTAACACGTAAATTGCAGACCAACACATGACAAGCTTTCATTATTGCATAAAACACAGATGTGCTCCACTTTTCATTCTTCTTGCTCAGTCATGGCAGTACACACCACTAGATACTATACTGAATACTTTGCTGCACTTAGCAGAGGTGAGAATGGTTAATAGCTTCCTTCACTGCATGCAGAGATGCACTGATGTGTCTGTTCCTTTCTTTGCCTTTATTCTGCTTCTCTCACAGCCTCAAGGCAAGCAGCACAGTAGTGTGTGTGTGTGTGTGTGTGTGTGTGTGTGTGTGTGTGTGTGTGTGTGTGTTGGGTTCTGAGGGTTTATATTTAACATCAGCCACCTTCTTAGATAAACAAAGGCAAACAGCATAAGCACTATACTGTAAGTAACTCATCCATCTGTATGGGTGCTACAGAATGTGTGTGTGTCTGCGTGTTTGTATCCTGCCTGCGTGCGTGTATCCATGTGTAGGTGCTACACTGCGTGAACTTGTGTGTGTGTGTGTGTGGTGTTTTTGAGCTGCTGTGTTTTGTGCTGTCTCCCTGTGGAACTCAGACAGCTGCTGGGTTGGAGATTGCTTTAATTACTGCATGTGTGCCCCCCTCCCAAAGTGTCCCCCGAGGAGAGGGACGTCTGCGGATCTAATGGCACACTGTGTGTCTATGTCATGGCATGCTGTGTATGTATGTGTGTTCATATGTGTGTGTAAGTGTGTGCATGTCTGTGGGTATGCATTTGTTTTGAACATATGCATATCTGTTGTCTCTATGTCTCTGCTTTACTTGCAGCTCTTCTATGGAGCCCCGCACTGATTGAAGCCACTTGTAGGAGTAAGTGGGGGGAGAAATAGAATTAGAGCGAAGAAGGCGGGCGGGCGTCGAAGTAGCCTCTTGTCTCGTTAGCTGTAATTGAAAAGGAACGGTTCCTGGGCTGTAATTATGCCGGGTGTTGTTGTGTTGTTGATGTTGCCATCTGTTCACAGTAGTCAGGCCTCCGTGAGCACAGAGCTGACGAGATACACACTACTGTACGTGGTTGACCACCCTCCGCTGCTACACACTGACACAGCCTGGCTTGGCCCCCAGCTGCATGCCCTCACTGAGGGCTTTCAGAGACACTTGTTGTCAGGTGCGCTTTTCTAGAGAGGGCATGGCCATAAGTGCTCTCAGCCAGCATGAATCCATGTAGAAAACTGACCATTAACAATGACGACTGTAGCAGGTGGCAATCATTTCAGAATGGGCTGGAAAGTATAAGTGCAGCTGCTTTTTCACAAAAGCTTCAGTTGCACGTGTCCTTCAATCACAATGGCGATCACAGAATCAAATAATCAATTAAATTTTGGTTAAAGTTTCCCTTTTATGACAATAACGATAATACTGTTTCCTCCAAAGAGCCACCTATCCAGTCCGCCACTTGGATGATCCTTACAGAACGGATGATAGACAGCTTGTTATCTCAATGAGAGGTCAAAGGTCAGAGTTCAGAGTGTCAGGCTGACAGATGACCTATCTAACCCAGCACCTCATTTCTCCTGGTATTAGTCTTCTGCATTGATTTTCTGCTGCTTGAGTCAATCTTTCAATCTGTTTTAACATAAAATCACTAGTTAATGAGCTCCCCTCATCATTAAAGCGCCATTGGAGTCAAACATATTCGATTTTGGCCTATGGCAGTGTCACAGGTTCACCATAGATGTCCCACAAGGGAACATGAAGGATTGGTTCGGGGTAATCACATCGTGGCATTGTAGATGAGGAAATATGGAGGAGAAATGTGCATGCATGACACAGCACATAAATCCGACCCATTTTTTCCCCCTCAGACCTACTGGAGCTGCAGATCTGACACAACCCACCCATACAATTCCAATTTTCATATATCACATGTTCACACATAAGACAGCAACTCTTATATCTCTCACATCTCTGACAATGTGCCCATTTTTCTGAATTTAGCAGTAAATCATTATTACCTTTAGACGTAAACCCATTCCTGTTCTCTTCAGCATGTGACCCCCCTGATTCTTGTTGCTATTTACCCTTAGGGTTTTTAATGCTGATGATATTTCTTATTTCCCAAGGGGCACTCCATGACCCCAATACTTACATACACACAGCCACACACACACACACACACACACACACATCGACGCACACTTACACACCAGTGCTCTGATCAATACTGCCGTGACTTGTCCACATCACATCTGTGTCACGCCAACACCACACAGTCTCATCTCCCACCTGCTGGGACAGTGACCTCCTTATCAATTCTAAATGAAATAGAGCGTGGAAATTGAAAAAAAAAAGAAAAGCATTTGATTTTAAATGCAGCAAAATGAAGCATGCTCAAGGGAGAGGGGGGTCTGCACAGATGTATTTTGTGTTGAATGATTGGTCCGCATTCTGTGCTGTCTGTTCCTGCAAATGTGCTCCATTCTGATTGACAAGGTAAATAGCAGTCATGACTGGGTGTGGGTATCCATCTCTCTGCTGTTGACTCTGGGTAAATAGATGCTCTCTCTCTTCTCCTCCTTTGTCCTAGTCTGACCCTTGCAGAAAAGGCGAGGAAGAGAGGCAGATGTCTTTAGGGTTGGATTCCTTTCTTTTACAGTAGCTTTTATACTCTTGACAGTATAACAATAAGGGGGAAAGGAGAGAAAAAACACATATCAGCACATGTATTTGCCTCAGCCAGAAAATCAACAGCTTTTTTAGATTTGACTCCATTTTTTCTTTCAAAATCCCATAATTATATTGACTCCATGTGCTGTTGATTTCCTAATCTCCTAATTATTACTTATACTCACTAACAGTAGTCAGGGTCAATTGCTCTTCTTCTGGCTGTATTCTGAGCAGTAACTCTCTGTTTGACCCTGTGCTAACAAGCAGGTAATTTGCCAAACAACTCCCAAATCCCTCCTCTGTGGAGCTTCATTAAATTTGCATGTTCTCCAAGAGCCTTTTCAATTAATTAATTTAGGGGAGGAAGGAGGAGGGAGTAATGTGATTCCACAAAGCCAGTCACACCTACTCTGGCCCAGATGGGTATGAAAACACCGGGCTGGAATAAAAAAACCCCGTTTGGATCAAAGCTCCTGATCGGTGGCTTGTTGGAGACACTGAAAACTGAAGCACTAGATTGTATCTTTCTCTCTTCCTCACTCTCTCTCTCTTTGTCCTTCTGTCTTCACTTCTCTATCTTTCTCTCTCTGCTCTTTTTCCGTGATCCCCGATTGCCGTGCCATAACCACAGCTGGTCCTCAACATGGAAGATAAATCAACCAATTAGGGTGTATTATTTTAAAGGCTAGGTCCAAATGCACCAAATCAATGCTGGCGACTGGCACTGGTCCCCACTGTAATTCCTGATATTAATCATGATTACCAACAGGCCTAGCGAGCTGGGAGAGAAAATGAGCTTTTAATTGGGATTTGAGGAGAACGGGATGGGAGCGTCGTCTAACGAGGGAAGAGGAGCGGAGCAACGTGTGTGTTCTCCAACCTCAGATGTAATGTTGGTGTTGAGTCTTGTTGAGAGAGAAAATGATTGCTCACCAAGCATGTGTAGACTTTGGAATAACTGTCACTCATTTGTCTGTGTGTGTGTGTGTGTGTGTGTGTGTGTGAGTGTGTGTCTAGAGTTTGTTTGTGTGGTCAGTGTGTACTCCTGTATTTAAGATAGCAATAGTTATATTTTTACATAGGGTACGACACTGTTTGCGTGTGTGTGTGTGTGTGTGTGTGTGTGTGTGTGTGTGTGTGGTTAGCAGGGAGCTGTCAAGCCGGCTCCTGGGGGATGCTTATGGCCGACAGCAACATGTAATCTAACATGGAAGACATGCTTGGTAATTACACACTCTAGGCCCTATTGGGAGCTCTTTGAGTGACAGCCTGTCCATCTGCATACATGTTAAAGCTCATAGATGGCTGTGTGTGTGTGTGTGTGTGTGTGTGTGTGTGTGTGTGTGTGTGTGTGTGTTTATATATATATAGATATATATATATATCTATATATATACTGTATATGTGTATGCGTATATATATATATATATATATATGGAGGGGATGGATCATTGCTTCTACTCACATGCCTTGGCGTTTGACAGCAGATCGTGGACTCTGAAAGACAAGGCCATCTCCCCTCCATCTCTATCTCCTCTGACCACATCCCAACCCCCTCCCCTCTCTCCATCTATCCATTTCTCTTTCAATCCTTTCACCCCCCTCTCTCTCTCTTCCTCTTTTTCTATCTTGCTCAAATCCCTCTCTCTCCTCCCCATCTCACAGATTTGCTCCCCCAGACTAATGAGAGGGGAGAGGATGACACTTATTTTCACAAGATGAATGATCCCTCGTTTGAATCAGAGAGAGAGAGGAAAAAAAAAAACACTGACACGTTTAGGCCCTTAATTGCTTTTTTCCCCCCAAAGAAAGTCAAATTAACATTTAGATGTTCAATAAATGGTTTGTGTGTACATGTGTGATTCTGTGTATGTGTGTGTGTGTGTGTGTGGCTCCCAGAGTGGAGACAGTAATGAGAGACACACGCTGAGGGGCCAGCGGAGTGTGACGGCAGGACAGACGCTGGCGTCGCGCTGCGCCGATCACACACTCTTCGGCTCGGCCTAAATGCCCTCTCCTGGCTACTGCTTTAATGACACACACGTTATTAACTCACACACACTCACACATACCCACACACACAAACTGTATACATACGCACGCACGCTATCAAAAAACCACACTCTCTTTCCCATTGAGCTTTTCTTTTTTGTCATTTGTTTTGCGGATGCCGCTGTATTTATTGGAGGAAGGAGAACAACATCATTAGAAACAGACAAGTGCCTTTGGCATTTTCAAAGAGACATTGCACTTAATTGCATCTGAAAAAGCATTTCCTCCAAAACACCATAACAGCTTTCACATTTCAGTCAACTGTGCATAGCATTTCTTCTACCTGGCTTGGTATGGGTTTGTGTCACAGACGTGTGTGTGTGTTCAGTGTGTGTGTGTGTAACATGTGAGGTCAAACGTGCTCTTTGATAGCGCCCCCTGTTCCCTAGCGCTGAACAGCGTCTCGTTAGTGAACATCGGCTGAGACTGTGTTTAGTAAATATTTAAGTGCCTTGTTCCTACATCCCCACCCGCTGTTCGTTACGCGCCATCTTTTATTCATAAATACCAAACTCAAATTAGTTTTCACCCAATTCTGAAATATGAATGTAATTAAGTATGTTTTCTCCCAGCCCTGCACAGGCACAAGAGCTCCTTACTAATTAATGAGGGTCCCATTCATTATTCATGAGCTGAGATGAACGTGTAAATGCCTTGACACCCATAAAAGGCCTGAGCCTGCGTGGTGGGCCGGGGTGGGGCAGAGTTTGGGAGGTGAGAGGGAGAGGCTTTTGAGATGAACAGAGAGGCAAAATCAACAGGGGATGATAGAGAGTGAAAGAGGGAGTGCCAGAGGAATGAAGTATCAGAAGGAAAAAGGGAGGAAAATGGATGTAGACCACATTGACTCAGGCACCCACCATGTTGTATTTGCCCCATAAGCTCTCCTCTCCTCTCCTCTCCTCTCCTCTCCTCTCCTCTCCTCTCCTCTCCTCTCCTCTTTTCTCCGCCTCACTCTGTGTTGTGATGTATGTTGACAGGGTGTGGCATAGGACACAGAAAGCTGTCTGGGTAGCTTCCTCAGAAGTTGAAGTAGAGTGGGTCTGACAACACAGGGAGGTTACTCGGAGCTCTGCTATATTGGTTTCACTTAGATAATAGACATGTTGTGTAATGTCTTTACTTTGAAAGCCACAAGGCCCTGGGAACACTGAGACAACAGTGTGAGGAACACAGGCGTCTCCTTATGTGGGATGAAGAGAGGTTTTTCTTATTTCCACAAGTGCCCTGTTAAAGGAACTTTTACTGTATGTGGGTGGCACGCATGCTTCCGTATGCATGTGTGTGTGTATGTGTTGGCGTGAGCCCGTTCAGATTTACGAGCCTCAGACAAAGTTGATAATTACTACCAAAGCCAAATGACAACATTAAAACGTTGCCTGTGTGCCAGACAGCTGAGACGAGACTCTAACCAACTGCTCTACTTTCCTTGATGGACATGCAGTGATGCTGCAATCTAAGATGGGGACGACGCCAGGCAATAAAACAGCCAGCGAGGAAACGGGGCGCGGCTGGGATATTTATCCTCTTTATGTTTTTGACCTCAATCCCACTCCAACTGATTCCCCTCTGTTTTTTTTGTGTTTTTGTGTGGGCAAAATGTAGCTTCTAGGAGCGGTGTGGACAGTTTTTTTTATCAGTCTTTTAAAAGTGTAGTGCTTTTTTCTTCGTGCACAGAACTTTCCTTCATGGGGCCACTCCTCGGCCCATTTTGCTGCTGTCAGTGACTGGAATGAGCTACAAAGGGCTTTGAAACTGGACAATTTTATCCCAATAACTCCTTTCAAGGACTCTCTGAAAATTGCAGCTGCTTCCCGACCCAGTAATCGCTCCACCTCAGTGTTCCCCTGTGTCCTCCTTTCATGCCCTTTTATCCCTTTTAACATTCTCTTGATAATGTATTTGCCTTTGCACATTTGTTTTTGTAAATCGGTTGTGCCTTTGTTGTCTTATGGCCTGGCATGCTAAGTTAGGAGGGGTTCTGACTTGTTCTGATGTCTGTTGCCCTTTTATGCGAGTGATTTCTTCTTGTGATGACTGTTGTGTGAATGTTTTTTGCTATGCCGTCATTTTAAATGAAACTTTGCTCTTAATTGATCTGGCTGGTCAAATAACGGTTAAATAACCTACTGTATGTGTGTACGGGTGCATGTGTGTGTGTGAGTGCATGATTGTTTTAGCCGAACCTACATCAGTGTGCTGAACTGTTGCCACGGTCTACTCCTGAGGGCTCAGGAGAAATGGTCACTAGCCCTCGCACATCCCTGACATCATTTTTCTGTTTTCATGTCGGCCTGCTAGCCATCTCTTGCCCTCCAGTCTATCTGTCTCCCCTTTAGCAGCTCAGTGAAAACATTACTGCTGTACAGTGAAGATTTGGAACAAGCTGCCTGAGGAGATCAAGCTAGCTAAACCAGTATCTTAATTCAAGTCACTTTTAAAACTCACCCTCATTGACTCTTAATTAATAGTGTCACTTGTTTTCCCCAAACTATATGGCATTTTGCCCTGTTATGTTTTACTTTGCTCTCCCTGCTGTTTTATTTGGAAAGTGTTGTTTTAAAAAGTGTTTTACAAGTAGAGTTTATTATTATGACTGGAATGGATGACTGGAACTGGGTATCTTGTGCTGTAAAGGGATGCACCATGTAACAGGTGAATATATACAATGGCAACGAGAAATACACCGTGCCATTATACTCTATACACTTAACTACTAGAGAGCTGCTTTTGCCGTGTGCATCTTTATCCAATGACCTTCTGCTGTTACAGCTGAGAGTGGGTCTCTTTCTGTAGCTACAGTACAGTAGAGCATGTCTCGGTGTCTGTGTAAAAGATCCCACCGCACTCCAAGCCATTTCACCCTCTTAGATTCTTAAAGTTTGCTCCATATTCGAATGAATAATGCATTTCACGGCCACAGGAAGAAATTCATATTCCATTCCATAAATATAGCACGCTATGTACAGTTAAATACACACAAGCATGCAAGAATGTACAGTATTAAGCTAGTGCAGGGAACTGGTCGGTACAATGAGGGAATGCCATTGGAAGAGGTTTTGTAAGTTTTTGTCTCTTATAGACCACTTTTACATGCACACAAAAAATGTGAAATGAGATTAATACAATAATGTGAGTAAGGCAAGACCCTTGTCAACACCCTGCTTTGATTTTGTGCAATTATGTTTTTAGAGTAAGCGCAAGGGCAGTAACGTGTGTGGAGTACAATTTTACTCAGTAATAGAGACCAGTCAGAACATATATACACCTTAATTGCATTTCTGTCAGTGTGATCAAGCTGTGTATGTGTAGTTGGTGATTTAGCTCATGTTATTCTATTAGTCATTTTTCATTTAAATAGTTGCAATAACCTATTGTCTTAATCAGAGTACTGGCATTAGTCGTATTATTGTCTGCATGTAAACGTAGCCACAGAGAAGCTTGTTTGTGTAAGGGCCATTTTTGGCTGTTTCAAGTGTTTTGATGCTAATTGTTGTTGTTTTCACCTCCTAAAGTAATATATTTACCTCAGTTCTTTTCAGTAAGGGCAGATATCCTTTTTGTTTGTGTGGGATGCTCGAATAAACACACTTTCATTTAGTGGGAAATGATGCCATCTGTGCCGGGTTCATCTTCATATTGGGAGATAGACTCGTTATCTTTCTCCTCGGCGCTGTTTGTGTTAATGCTCTCTCTCTCTCTCTCTCTTCTCTCCTGTTCTCTCTCTCTCTCCATCTCTCCATCTCTCAGGGCCACGGCAACACACCGAGGACAGATCATCTTCAAGGACGCTCTGGCCCAGCAGCTCTGTGAGCAGGGAGGTGAGTTAGCAGGGAGAGCACACACACACACACACACACACACCTCTACCCCTTCAATGACACTAACACATGCACATACTCTACATGCGTGAAGACATACACATATGGCCACATGCATGTAGCCACAAACACACACACATACACCCACGCACGGACATAATATACACACGCGGACCACCCTCTCACTTCCTATTACCGTCCATCATATACACACACTGTTAGAATATGGATGACATATGGTTGACATGCTGCTTCTTCATGACGGTGGCACTGCAGCACTTCCTAGCCCTCTCTCTGCCTAATGATGCAGCTAGAGCCAGGGATATTTGGATGTCCTATATTGCCAGCTTAATTTCAGCTTATGCTAAACTCAGCTCTTTTTTTTTCTTCTTTTTTTTTTTTTTTTCCTCTGCCGGAGATTTACGCTTTATGGCCGACTCTTCTTACATCCACTTTCTGTGACAGCCTTAAGTAGCTATTGACAGACAGCGCAGTCCCACTCTGCATGCTGAGTGTGTATAATTGCTTGTTTACAGGCAAAAAAGCCTCCTCCTCACTCAAGAACTCCTCCTTGTAGATCAAATTTGACTTTAGTATTGGAAGTGGAGATGCACACTGGATGCTAATGGGACTTTTTTGCATGACTGTTTCAAGGGGAATAGCACTGAATGTCAGCTTTTAAATCTGTCATTCCGATGATCATTTAGTCTATATTAGAGAGAATTAAATGGTCTGGCGCGTCTTGCGGTGCCAGAGACAAGAGACAAGACTCTTGGTGTGGCCCTCAGCAGTAGGTCATTGGAGACAGTACCATCGACTGTAGCACATGCCAGGCAGAGAGTGATCAACTCCATGGCTCCATGCCACTTGGAAAACATGAAGCATGGAGCCCTCAGTCAGAGAGAGAGAGAGAGAGAGAGAGAGAGAGAGAGAGGCAAGGCTTCTCTCCTCTGTCTCCTCGCCCAAGAGCTCAACCTCTCACCACCATTGACACACTGCCCCAGTCTTCTCCCCCTGCAGGTGAAACATCTGCAGCCAAACAGCAGTCACTTTGCTGGTCAATGCCAAGGCCCGGCAGCGTCAGACTCACACACACACACACACTCGCTCACTCACTCACAGTGGGCAAGCTGGAAAACAGAGATTTTAGACCTTACAAGACCTTGGAGGAGGGAGGGTGTTGGCGAGAAAGAGAGTAGCAGGCAGAGATGGCGAAGAGTGTAATCTGCAAAGAAAGTGAACAGGTATGAGGGGAATAGAGGGAGGAAAAAACTCAAGGTGGGGGGTGGGGTGGGGAGGGGGTTGAGACGGGATAGACAGCAGGAAGAGAGGTGACAGAGCGAGAGAGAGATAGAGAAGAGGAGATAGCTGAGGAGTGTAGGGCAGTAAATTGCCAGTTTCAGTAATGAGAGTTCCTGTCTCACTGGTGAAGGAGAGATGGAAGGATGGAGGGATCGAGAGATGGAGGGATGAAGGGAGCGTGTTAATGAGAAAGTTGAAGGTCATAAATTGCAGGTGATGTGGCTGCAGGGAGGTGGTAGAGGGGTGATCAAACACCATTACAAAAAAGGAAAAGGTGGGGAGAGAGTAGATGAGAGTGGGCGACCGACCTTGTTACAGGCTAATTCCTTTGACGGCCAATAATGTGTCGCTCTTTCTGTTGCCGAATTACGCCAGGAAATCTGAATTACAAATGAGAAATGAACATGCCGTGGGCAACAGGAGAGGAGGAGAAAGGAGACCAGGGAGACATGGAGAGAGAGAGAGGGACGGGAAGGGAAAGGAGGAGGAGAAACGGAGAAGGAGAGAGATGTGGCCCGGTAATTTCTGGTCTCCGGTGGATTGTCCGAGCGGAGACTGGCATCATTCTCGGTTCCACTGAACAGCCGGGTCCTCGCTCTCCATCCAAACCAAAACTTGCAACTTCAAAAGAGCTGTGGAGATTAAAAAAATGTTATGAAGTTGGAGTGTGCAATGCTCTTGACATAAAAAGGAAAACCAGAGAAGTGCTATGACATTAAAACAAACTGTGCAATGGAGCAGCCAAAACTGTACAGAGGACCGTTTTAAAGAAGTTTGGTAATGCAGAAACTAAGGAGCTAAAGTGAAAAAAAATCTCTGTTTAGAATCTTAGTTCCTTCGACAAAGTCAGACTTACCAGGGGGTGAGGCAGAGGTCCGTAGAATTTTCCCTTCCGGCAGGATCAAATAGGCTACCATCCCAAATTCAGCCGCAGAGTGGCAAAGAGAGTGCAGGCTGCTCCAAGCAAAGTTTCTTCAAATCTAGGCATTAGCATTCAAAGTGGAATAAAAGATACGGGGCCAGCTCAAGCCACTTCAGAAGTTCATGTGCTTAAGACTCTGGCTTTGAGGAGTTGGAGGAATGAAAGCTATCTAAAGCAGGGTTATGATCTATGCAGTAGAGGGAGGGAGAGAGAGAAAAGGAGAGAGGGAGGAATGGAAAGGATGCAGGGAGAGGAAGAGAGAGCAGGCTGCTCGAGTAAGAAGGGCAATCAGGGGTGATCAGCCAGGCTGAAGCCTTTAAGAACAAATGGGCAGATTAACCAGGGAGCCAGAGAAAGGAGCTAACATTGCAGCCTGAATATGAGCTTAGAAATAGGAAGAGAAGGAGCGAGAAAGAGATCATTCAAGTAAATTCTAATGTAAAAGATTAGGGATAAAGAAAGGTGAGAGGAGAGGAGAGGAGAGGAGAGGAGAGGAATAAACCCTTAACTTGCTGTGGAACTTCTGACATCCTGCACTTTCCCTGTCATTAATAGAAAGCCTAAGCAACAAGTTAACGGAGACAGGTGTTTGTTTTAATGTTTCCAGTCTAGTGCCGCTAAAAGCCTGCTCAGACATAAGAAGAGGAGGGAAGTGTGTGTGTGTGTGTGTGTGTGTAAGAGGATCTGTCTGTGGCGGTGCTGGGGGATGCCTGGCCCCAGACACACTACCCCCCCTGTGCTCTCACAGCTCCCTTCTGCTGTGCCAGCACTCTTTCTCTCCCTATCCCTCCATCCCACCTTCCCTTCATCCCTCCAACTTCCCCTCTGTTTGGCTTTGATCTACACCCAGTATACCCCCATTACTTTTCCCACCAACCAGCAGAGAAAAATCCCCACATTTCATTCGTATTCATGCACTCAGAATACAAAGCTAATGGGAGTCTATGACAGATACTGTTGCAATCAAATAAAATGCACAGCGCACTGGGGTAGTTTGTGGCACCGATCAGCACATTGCCGAATTGTTTGGACAGGCTTCTAGCGATGCTTTGAAGCATGACGCGGCGAAATGCAAATTACCGCCACCGTTTTAAATGACTGCAAGTATAAGAACAGACAGGCAGGAGGATGAAACAGAAGTACTTTTCCTCTCCTGCTGAGCGACCATAAAGAGACTTATTGAGCCCAGATGAGAAGAGCCAGGGAAGGGGATGAGGAGAGGGAGGGCCGGCCGGGGAAGGATGCTCTGTGCGGAGGGGTGGGGTGGTTGTGGGTGGTGGGTGGCGCGGCAGGCAGTCCATCAGCTCTATCTCCTGACAGGAGGGCCAGCAGCCCTGCTTTCTGCCCGGCATTGCCAGGTCCTCTCATTTCCAGCGCGGGGATAAATCAGGTCTTTATGGGCCTGGCCAAGTGCACCGCACCCCAGATGGATTATTAAAGGGACATATAACTCAAAGAGGCCACTGCTCCCTGAGGGACGCCTGAGCACAGTGCGACAGAGGGGGGACGGGTGGCCTCCCCTCTCCCACCTCCTCACCACCCACCCAGTCTGCCAGCCAGCCCGCCTGCCTGGCTGAGTGCCGGCGTGCCTGCCATCCCTCATCACTCACCGACAAGAAACCTTGAGACCTCACTCCTCTATATCTCCTCTCCTCTGGCGTCCCGACTGTCTCCAGTCTCTCTTTTCTCCATTATCAGCTCTTTTCCTTTCTGTCCTTCCAGTCCTCTTTCTCTACTTCTTCTCCTGTTGACCCGATTCCTCTCTTACTATTTTGTCTGGGCGATTTTGTCGAAATTACCTCAAATAATCTACTTCAGCAAGCAAGGGGGGTTGTTATGTTGTTGGACGCTGTAGGGAAGAACCTGCGTTGTCCTGCCCCCCATCTCTCTCGTCTGCCAAAGAGATGAACAACACATTCAGACAGCCAACTATTGTATGCTAAATTGGCCTACCCTCATGTTTTCAGATACTTGGCTAGACTCCCTATTTTTCTCTCTATTGTGAAGAAAAAGATGTTTAGTCTTTCCCTTAGACTCCACCTATACTTTAAAACTAGAAAAGGTAACACCAAAACAGGAAAATAGTAGTTAGTCTTATTTCTTTGCTGGCCTCCTCTCCACTCACCTATGATTATTGTAATGATGCCAATTGAAGCCCATACAAAGGGCCTGTTCTCCGCTGAGTGGAGTGAAGTGGCTGCAATCTGACCTTGGAGAGCCATCTCTTTTTTATTCATTGCAGAAGGAAAAACAACAGCATCCTGTGTCCTGGTGAGTCAGTAATTGCAACCGCCAATTAGACGGGAGCAAGTCAACTTCAAACACACGGCGCACATCGTCAAGGATGTGAGTCAGATGAAGGGGGGGGGGGGGGAGAAATAGAGAGAAAGAACAAGGGAGATTGGAAGAGCGGGTGCAGTTTACCGGATGGGGAGAAAAAGAGAGAGAGAGAGAGAGGAGATTAGAGCTGGAAGATGGAGAGAAGAGAGGGAGAAGATTTAAGATGACTTGTGCCCTGCGCTCTTTGTGCCGAGATGTCTGAGTCTGCCAAAGCTTATGCTCATTTTGCCCCCCCCCCCCCCCCCCCCCCATACCAAGCCAACTCTGCTCATCAACACCCATCCGACTTTAGTCCGGGTTTAGTTTATACAGGGCCCTCCTCCTTTTTGTTGCTCCTGTTTATGTGTGTGTGTGTGTGTGTATGTGCGTGAGTACGTGCATATAGGAGAATAGGAGAGAGGGTTGGGTCAGCCGTGGAGAGCGAAGCTGGCTGTGTGTATATGTTTTGGTGTGTGTGTGTGTGTGTGTCCTTGCTTCCGCGTGCATGTGAATATAAGCCCTGGCCGGGGAGATACAGGCATTAGCAGAGATGAGCCGCTAATAGAGGAGGCAGTAATTGAAGTCTTTAAGAAAGTGAGAGGGGATTAATCCAAGTGAAATGAGCGCCACTGTCTGCTCCCTGTGCGCAGAGGGTTAGGCAGCGGGAGACAGAGCGGGTGGGGATGGAGGAGTGGGGGGGAAGAGGGAGAGATTGCGATAGAAGGAAAGTGAGAGAGACAGCAGGAGAGGG
The DNA here is from genome assembly GCF_048128805.1 of Centroberyx gerrardi. Classification (NCBI taxonomy): domain Eukaryota; kingdom Metazoa; phylum Chordata; class Actinopteri; order Beryciformes; family Berycidae; genus Centroberyx; species Centroberyx gerrardi. The sequence continues at coordinate 12,246,599 of NC_136000.1, read as the reverse complement.
TGATGAAGCATGGAGAAGGAAAACTGTAAATGAGGCCTTTTTGGAGGCTTGAAGGGATTATCCAGCACCCGAAAAAAAAAATTTCTTCTGGGCCTTTCTCCAGCCAAACGGCCTCACTAGAAAGAGTGGGAGAGATTTAGGAGGGTTTGTTTAAGAGAGGGACGGGAAAAGACTGAAGAGAGCAGAATATAAACCAAGCATTTATTATTATGTCAGTTTGAGTGGGTGGATTACCAGGAATCGGGTTGGGTTGAAGAGTTTCGGTACATGCTCTGTTCACGTGGAGAGGTTGAATATGTAAACTTGTAAAAATGCAATGTGTGCATTAGCAAACATATACGCACGCACGCTGTACAGCACTTCATCGCCATTACAATTTAATAAGAATGTTAATGAGGAGCAAGGAGAGAGAGAGAGAGAGAGAGAGAGAGAGAAATACACGTCCTGGGATTGATAACTCCTCTAAACATGTTTTGAATCAGCAGACGTTTGGAGGATTAGACGGGGAGAAAGGGAGAGAGCAAGAGAGAGGGAGAGGGAGGAAGGCCCTTTGATCTGCTTTTAATGGGCTTCATCGTCGAGCCAGAGCTCCAGCCATGGAGCTGCGCGTCAGGGCCCACCAGAGCAGCAGCAACGGCAGCAGTCACAGCCACTGAACCGCCCGGCTCTGTCAAACACAGCACTAAGACTCCAACTTCTACAGTCAGCATCAAACTTTAGCACCACTCCACCCCTCCTCTCTGAATAGTAAATCCATTTCCAAAAGCCAGGCATCTGAATCCAATGGGAAGAAACCAGGGCGGCTAACGCAAGTGAAGCTGGAGCTCAAAGTAAAGACATTCAAAGAGCCATTACTATATTAAGAAACATTTTTTTGATAATCCCTCCTCTCTTGATTCAGGTTCTATTGTTTATGAAGGGTTTTTAGGAGGGCTTTCCCAAATGTAAAACCCTCCTCTCAGAGGAAATTTTAGAAGTGCTGTAAGGTTTGAAAGAGAGTCTTAAGTACCTGCGAGTTAAACTTTGGGATGAGGCTTCGGTGTGTTATCTTGGTGTGTCTTATCATGTGGGCAGGCTCATCCTGGATGGAGAATACATTGGCAGATTATCCTTCTCTTCAGACTTGAATAAGGCTCTCTTAAAACAGCCCACCTACCAAAGCGGTGTGAAGAGGCTCAAAGGGGAGGAAGGGGGATGTAGTTCAATTGGGTCAATGCAATTGTGCCATTGAGTGATGAAAGAAGTTGAAGAGAGCCAACAAAATTAGCTCATCATCAAATAAAGTTAATCTAAAATTCCACAATACTGGCACGGAGATAATGTAGAGTCTCTTTGCATAACATCTTACCACAAAGTGGGTGGAAATTGTTGCATTTGTTGAAAGTGGCGTAGTTTGCGTTGCCTGGTGTGTCAGCAGGCACGTGCCTTAGATCAACACTTGCTGATCGCAAATTCACAAATACGAGTCTAGCTTTTCTCACACACCTTTCCTGTCTCTCTTTCCAATGTGTACTAGCTAATGAAATATCAATTCTTCAAAAGTAATCGAACAAGAAATGTCCCAGCTTGATTTATTAAGTCTTAAAGCTCACTGTCTACTACCTCCTCCATCTTCTCCCCCATTTTCTGGCACAAAGGTCACATACATGCTCAGCAAATTAATGATATTTTGCTCAAATGCGGATGCTGACTGCGTTTTACAAAATGTTCTCAATGAGTCAATCAGATGTGTACCTTAGAAGGAGACTGGACTTTTGAAAACTATCTACTGTATGTTTGAACCTATGTCTTTAACGCTCATCACCCACCCACTCCGCCACCCCCCTCCAGCCCTCTTCTCCCTCCTCAGAGCTGTGTCCCCTGGGAGAGATTGATGGTAGAGTGTGTTGGCTTGGCAGCGGCCACAGATTACGGCGCACAGGCCCCTCTGGGGAGGATGGCGGTTAATTGGCAGTGAACCATTAATCATGGCCGCCTGGCCCTTCATTACTGAAAGGAATTAACATCAGAGTGGACATTATCTGCAGCCAGGAGGCTGTAGCCATGGCTGACCGGGACACATAGAAAGTTTGTTTCACTTAGAGATGATTGAAGAATGGTCCCATATCCCTGCAGTTACTGACTGATACACACTTAAACAGACTCACAAGTGCAGACATGTACACACATGAACATGCATAGTGTGCAGCATGTGCAGATTCACTTTTGCACACAAGTACATGCCCATAACACTAATGAATAGTCCAATTCTCATATCATAAACTCACTGTATCAAGTCTGTACATGTTGCAAATTGCATGACGTGTATTTGTTTCCCATGTCCTCCATGCTTAGTTGAATCAGTATCACTACTGTTCAGTTTGGATATGTCTCATTGACAAAGCTAATGTGTACAGTTCTCCAGCTCTTGACCTCTGCCCAGACAAAGTGACCTGCCAGCTAGAATGATCACATTATTGTGGGTACATCAGCATGGGCATATAGCCTATGTGCAGACTAGACCAGGGTCAAACAGTCCTCACCGTTTATTTGAACCTGCTTAGAGTACTAGATGGATTGGGTTCACTGCATCAAGACAATTCAGTTGCTATCAGGTAAGGTGTCAACACAGAAAAAAGCACAAAATTGACTTTCAAATACTTTCTTGTGACTGTATTATTTTCTGGTTCTTATAGCAAAGCCCACACATCTGCTATTCTACATAAAACAAATGCAAGGAATTGCAAATACTGTTTGACGCAGGGCTAGTGCAGACATAATCGAAACATTCTTGGCTCATTCACTTCACTCTCTCAAGTCTGGCTCCGTGTGTGTCTCAGTTAGAGCTTAATTAGTGATATATATTCTGTTCTTCTCTGTCTGTTTCAGCTCCCACCGAGTCCCCACTGAGACCCAGTCTTGGTGAGTGTGTGTTCAGTGACATTCTATTATTTTTTATCTGTATAATACTCTAATCTCACAAGTAGTTATCATATGAAAACGCAAAGTACAGTACAGATCCAGTCTAACTGTAAGCATATGGTGTGTGTATGTGTAGCGGAGGTCCATGGGAAGCATGCTGTGCTGCGTGACGACTTTGACTCCAACCTGCAAGGAGAGCTGGACCCCAGCATCTGGTAGGTGGAAAAGGTTAAGACTCCATCCCAAATGCCCACCGTCTTCCTGCAGTGCTCTCTTTACACTTTCTGTATTTTTGTTACAACTCTCTCTTAGCTCTCCTCTTACAGTTCTCTTCTCTTACAATTCTCTTCTCTTCTCTTCACTTCTTCTCTTCTCTTCTCTTCTCTTCTCTTCTCCCGTCCCCTCCCCTCCTCTCTCCTCTCCTCTCCTCTCCTCTCCCCTCTCCTCTCCCCTCTCCCCTCCCCTCTTCTCTTCTCTTCTCTTCTCTTCTCTTCTCTTCTCTTCTCTTCTCTTCTCTTCTCTTCTCTTCTCTCCTCCCGTCCCCTCCCCTCCACTCTCCTCTCCTCTTCTCTCCTCTCCTCTCCTCCCGTCCCCTCCTCTCTCCTCTCCTCTCCTTGCCTCTCCTCTCCTCTCTCCTCTCCCCTCCTCTCTCCTCTCCTCTCCTTGCCTCTCCTCTCCTCTCTCCTCTCCCCTCTCCCCTCCCCTCTTCTCTTCTCTCCTCTCCTCTCCTCTCCTCTCCTCTTCTCTTCTCTTCTCTTCTCTCCTCTCCTCCCTCCCCTCTTCTCTTCTCTTCTCTTCTCTTCTCTCCTCCCATCCCCTCCCCTCCTCTCTCCTCTCCTCTCCTCGGCTGTCCTCTCCTCTCTCCTCTCCCCTCCCCTCTTCTCTTCTCTTCTCTTCTCTTCTCTTCTCTTCTCTTCTCTTCTCTCCTCTCTCCCCTCCCCTCCCCTCTTCTCTTCTCTTCTCTTCTCTTCTCTTCTCTCTCCCCTCCCCTCCCCTCTTCTCTTCTCGTCTCTTCTCCTCTCCTCTCCTCTCCTCTCTCCCCTCCTCTCTTCTCTTCTCTCCTCCCCTCCCCTCTCCTCTCCTCTCCTCTCCTCTTCTCTCCTCTCCTCTCCTCTCCTCTCCTCCCAGGACTGAGTGCAGTAACTGTGAGGTGGGAGAGCAGTGTGGCGTGCTGATGCATGGCAGAGCGGTCACTTTCTGTGAGCCCTTCGGAGAGCGAGAACTGGTAACTGCCATGTCTGACCACACTGCGACCGCTGTACATTTTACGGCCCATTGATCGTACAACCAAACCAGCCACTCAGAAGCCACAACCGCAACTAAATTACAGCATACTGTTTGTAGCTATAACCACGGTAGAATCTCACATTTAAACATCTGTATGCCTATGCACTCTACATAGACATACAGCATTCATGCTATAGCAACAAAGTGAATCGTGTCATATTTTTTGGACATCAAGGACCACAATGGAAAAAAGTCTCTGTAGTACAATGCTATAATTATTTTCCATGTGTTAAGAGATGAGATTGTCTGTTTAAATTGTGAACTAAAGTAATCTAAATTAAATGCATGCACACTAGGGTTGGGCAATATCAGTTCATATCATTATATTATCTCTATATTTTATCACAATATCATGAAAGTAATGTCTCAGGGATGTGAGAGTCAAAATGTCATGCTTTTATCATTGTAGATGCAAAATATCTGCTACATTGCCTCCTGTCAACAGGTGGCAACACCTGGCTGTGGTGAATGTTCAGAAAATTGCTGGTGTCTTGCCCTCACTGAAGCATATTCTTTCCTTCCAGACTGCCTTATATCTTATGCTGTGAATTACGAGCAAAATTATTAAATATTAGACTGCAGGCATAATGAATTTATGGGTTTTATGTCGCCATAGACATTTCCAACTCCACTGTGATTCAAAGAGTTTTATTTATTGGGTAAAACATGGGCCTAGTGCCAGCATAAGTCCGACAATTACTTTGTGCACATAGCCTAATCTAGTTATCACCAATGAACTTTAAAATAAATTACATGGCAACTATAAATTACATTATAACAATAAACAACACGCTTAACACACTCTGTTAGTTACTATTTTCTCTGTTGATTCATGATGAGAACAGAAATAGCTAAAAACAAAAAATCTAATAAATTTTTAGTGCATCTAGTCGGCCAAAGCAAACTTGGATAAAACAAGATCGCTGACATCACACAGAAATTAGGTTTGTGGAATTTGGTCTATTAAGATGTGATGGGCTGGGCAGGACTAAACATGCCCAACTATAACTGGTCTTTGGCCGAGTATTACTCGGACATAAAACAAACAAATAAAAACAGTCTAATATTGGCTACTATACCTCCATGTTTCTGGCCAAAAAATACAAGCATGCTGACTTTGTCCGGCTGAAGCTGTGTGGAAATGTGAAAATTGGCAGTGCTTGTTGCACGTGGACACAAGTATTTTTGTGCGACTCAACATTGAGGGAAAGCACTTTCTATTTCATCGTTGTATTTCCATTCTTTGCTTAAAAGTGTTTCTAGCAAAGCTTGCATACTTGGTCCAAATCAACTGGCTTTCAGTCATCATCCAACTTGAACTTGAAGAACCACCAAACAGGTGCAGCAGTATTTCTCTGTGGCACTGGCCATCTTTTAAATTCCCCTCACCTTCCCATAACAGTGGCTGTTTCACCTCGCCTGTCAGTTGTTTGCTTTGGGTAATATCAGTGCAATTTGTGCCCCAGCCGTGGCACTGTAATACACAAAAACGTTTTTAAATAGTAAACATAATGTGGTATAGAAAACAGAATGTAAATGAGCACACAGTACTAACTATGATACCCTTGAGCATTTTCAAGTACGGTAATATCAGGATACCACCCAACCTTGATGCACTGCACACACAGTCTGGCACACACATGGCCTACATACACATGTATACACACATACATAGGTATACACACACACACACACACACACACACTTACGCAGTTGCTTATCAAACCTGTACATGCCCTGTTTCTATCTTAATCAAGTTGATTCTAAACTATTTATTCTGCTGTAAGAGATGAAAGCCAGTCAGCAGCAGAGAAGTGTTTAGTGCCTTGTGATTCTGTTTACCTCTCTGATAAACATTTGCTTTGTTTGTCACTGTTCCAAATGTTTGATGCAGCTGCCTGGCAGCACATCTGTCAAGTGCAACAAGCGTGCGCATCCAGAAACACAGAAACATTCACACATGGATAGACACAAAGACTTAGACACCGGGAATGGGGACACACACATTGATGCACAGTCTCTCCCCCTCTCTCTCGCTCTCTCTCTCTCTCTCTCTCTCTCTCTCTCTCTCTCACACACACACACACGCACACATACACACACACACACCTGTTTACAGAGATGACAGACACTCATATAGCTCTCCTATGTTCTTCTGTATCATTCTACTGATGCTATACATGTAATAATTCGCCAGGCCAGTTAATACATTTTTTCCAATTCAGTGGAACAAACAACATTGGAAATGCTTTCCCCTTGACTTATCTTTGCGTCAAATGGTGCTTAAGTTTATTTCAAACTCAAACTAAAATTCATGAATTCGTTGGTCATGTCCTAAACTGGCCTGTGTCCGTCTCCCGCAGAGCACCGTACCTCTCAACACCAGCACAGCTTCTGTCCTGCAGTTTGCCCTGGGTGAGTACCGCATCTCCACACATGGCTACACTAATGTAGGTAGTATTGCTTGTTGTCTCTCTCTCTCTCTCTCTCTCTCTCTCTCTCTCTCTCTCTCTCTCTCTCTCTCCTCTCTCCTATCACGGTAATGAATCTTTTACAGTGATCTGGAAAGACACCCAAAAGGCCATGGCAGAGTTTTTAGAGGTGTTGTATTTTTCATGTCCATTATATGCATCCGCCAGGTCTCAGGGGAGCGGGAGGAAATAGGAGTACATACTGTAGCGATCCCCCCCCCCCCTTTCCCTCTTTCTCTTTCTCTTTCTGTCTCTCTCTCTCTCTCTTTCCCCATCTCTCTTTCTGTCTGGCCGTAGTCCCGCTTGCAGGTCATTAATATGAGAGTCTGTGTTTCTGCAGTGTTGTGTATGGAGCAGAGCAGTGCAGTGGAGTGGAGGCAGGTTAATGCACGGCTGTATTCAAGGGGGACAGAGCGGCACGGCAGGACACTGTGGAGACGGACGAGACACAGCCGCTGCACGTAGTCAGGGGGGGTTGCAGGAGCGAGAGGGGAGAGGAGGGAAGAGGGGAGGAGAGGTGGTGATGTGGGGGTTAGCCCGCTTCCTCCATTAGCGACCTTTGACCCCCCCCACTAACTCCCACAGCACCCCGACAAACCCACGTTTGCAGGCACATCGACAATCCCACACAGGTCTCTGATCACACACAAACTTGGCAAACAAAAATGCACAAGAACGTGGGTATGTGCAGAAACACACACACACACACACACACACACATACTTATATAGCTGTATGTGGTCAGATTGCCTGTGGTCCTACATCAGCACTTCTCCTCACGTCACCCCTAGCCACCCCACCCCTCTCCTGGCCAGCTCCTGACTCCTCTCAGCCCTGTTAAGCTGCTGATCACTTAGTTCCACCATGACACCATTTAGACATAATTTTCCACACAGCTAAGGAAAGGGAGGGGAGGGAAGGTGGGAGTACTCTGTCACCAGCCAGACACCATGCCCAGCTGCAGCCCCTCAGGGCGCACAGAGGATCACTGCCCATCTGATGAAATTGAATTGATGAAAAAAAGAAACTAGCTGACACGTTCTTTAGCTGTTCCCCTTCTCTGGGGCTTAAAGTGGCATTAATACACCAGGCTGTCGGTAATGGACAAAGTACGGCAGGAGTGTGTTGATTCTCATTTATGTCTGTCCTCTGTCCTGTGTGTGTGTGTGTGTGTGTGTGTGTGTGTGTGTTCCCCAGGCTCAGGTTCCTGCCGGTTCAGTTACTCAGACCCCAGCATCATCGTGTCGTACAGCCTAAGTGGTAACACCAACACCTCCGATGACTGGATCACACTTGAGAAGATCAGGTCTCTCTCTCTTTCTCTCTCTCTCTCTCTCTCCCTCCTTCCAGACATCCGTCCCACAGTCCTTCCATCTGTTATAAACACCCGCTCTCTCTTTTTTCCCTTGTTCACACCTCCCCCTCTCAATTTGTCACTCTTTTCCTGTTTGTGTCCCTGTGATCCCCCTCTTTTCTCATCCCTCTCTCTCTCTCTCTCTCTCTCTCTCTCTTTCCTCAGCTCTCAAACTGAGGCATAATTTAATGATGCTATCTTGTCATTAACTACAGCAGTGAGCTAACTGCGTGTTATCCTTTGGTATAAACACAAGAACTGACCCATGGGTTGAGTTAGTTCAAACTTAGCGTAACCTCCCCTATCTGTCACCTCGACTCGATGTGAAACATGCTGTAGTTTTGGCTCTTGTGTCTGTTTCTCTCTCTCCATGTCACTCCATCATAACAGCATGCAGTGTCTCTCCATATCCAACATATTCAACTATTTCACTCTTTTTTTAATGACAACATAAACATACAAACTGAGACTCAGTACATACAGTACAATCAAAAATAATAGACAATTGACAATAATAATGGACAATCATGGATAGAGACACCACTCACACACACACACACACACACACACACACACACTCACCAAAACCCTTATGTTGTATGCTTTGCCCCCCTCTAGAGCTCCTATCAACAGCAGCACCGTGGTCCACCTGCTTCCCCTGCCACTGCACTCCAGGGCCGAAGGTGTTCGTGTCCGCTGGTCCCAGGAGGCCGCCCAAGGCCCTGAGGGCTATGAGTCCTGCTGGGGGTTGGACAACGTGCTGCTGGTCAACGCTGCCCACAGACCCCCCCTCATGGAGGACAACTTGGACCCCCCAGACACTGGCAACTGGCTCTTCTTCCCTGGAGCTACTGTCAAGGTGCGCTGAAACAGTGCATATAGCTTATGTACTTATGTTCTTACAGGTGGCATTTATGCTGCATTCACTCAGAGTCCTGTGGTTGGAAGCGTGATAGGCAGACTCATGACCAATCAAATTAATAGAGAAGCTCACTATTGCATTGCTTGAAAGACAGAATTTACCTAGTACATAGCACAATCATGAGGTGCTTTCAACCTTAGGACCTGGGGAGCGCATTTTCCCGTGAAAGGAATTTCAATCTTCAAGTGATTTTCTCCAGGCTCTGCTTTGGAAAAAATGATATCCCCTTAACAGGACTGCATATGTTGATACCTGTCTCCTTATTGGCCAGCATGCCTGTCAGTCGGAGGGCAATGCCCTGTATTTCCACGGCGGCGAGGGGGTTGGCCACACCTTTGCCTCCAGCAGAGACGTCGACCTGCACCGTGAGGAGGGGAGGAGCTACTGGGAGGAGGACTTTGAGAGCCCGCCCTCAAAGTAAGTCGAGATGATGATCTCACTACACCCTCGACCACCTTTCGTTTTCTTCCTCTTGATGCTTTATCAAATGGTCTTTTCCTTAAGAATAATAATTCTCACTCCCTTTCATTTTGTCTACTTGCATCTTAACCAAAGGCAACATTATCCAGGTATATGTAGATTAAATGTGTGGGTGGTAAGGCTGGTTTTAGCCAGGAAAGAGAGAATTGACTTGGAGAGGAGAGGTTGGTAGGAGATCAGCACTCGTGTGTGTGTGTGTGTGTGTGTGTGTGTGTGTGTGATGTGTCTCACTCTGAACAGATGGACTGCTGTCTCTGTAGCAGTCAGAGGCATGGCACTCACCTGTGTCAGTCCCCAGCTAGACTTGAACCTGTGCCACACACTGCGTGGCGCATCACTTGACATATGACAAGTGACAGGTGTCAAAACGCATGCACACACACACACACACACACACTCACTGGACACCGGAGAGCAAGGAAATACTGTCAGAAACACTGCAACACAGAGAGAGAGATAAAAGGAGAGAGGTGATATATACTGTTACCGCCAGGAAGTAATTAACAGGCCCTCATGCACCGGGTCTGTCAGTGCGTTTTTCCGTTAATGAGAAGGGCCTCAAACAGGAGTGTGTTTCTACAGCTGCTCCACACCCCAACACCTTCCTGCACCAACGCCACATGCTGCACCGCACGCTAGCCCTCGCCCATTAGGCGGTATGGGCTGACACGTGTGTGAACTGAGCAAGGAGAGCCTTCGCTTATGGTAGAGGTACACTCCACTAAGTGTCATTTAACCCAACACTGGCGGTGACAGGGACACACCAGCCTATACAGTGTGTGACAGAGGAGAGAGGGGAAGAGGGGGGAAAGGGAGAGGGGGAGAGAGAGAGAGGGAGAGAGAGAGAGGGAGGGAAAAATAGAGGAACACAGGAGGGGGATGACACACTGAGTTAACTGCTGTCAGTGCTAATGAGGATCCTCTCTCCACTGTGCAGAAATGTGTATCTGTGTGTACGTGTGTGTGTGTGTGTGTGTGTGTGTGTGTGTGTGTATGTGTGTGTCCTGTATATATATATATATATATATATAAGTCCTTTTCCAGTTCATTTATGCTCTATCCCTGGCATTGTGTTTGTTTACCTGCAAGGTGTGAATTATGTCAGCTGTTTCCTGACTCCAATGATACTCCAGAGGGAGATGCTGTGTAAAAGAGGCAATCTACAAGCATAAGTGTTAGCATGTGTGTGTGTCTGTGTGTGTGTGTGTGTGTGTGTGTGTGTGTGTGTGTGTGTGTCTGTGTGTCTGTGTGTCTGTGTGTCTGTGTGTGTCTGTGTGTTTTATGTCCGTTGATTTGGTATTAATATTTGGATAAGATGAAGTGCTAATTAAAACTTACAATAGGTAGAACTCTTTTCTATTCTTTTGACAAACTGTTAATGACTTTATTTCCTATTAACTTCAGAGGGTTCTTTGGCCTGAGAGTATTATAGAAAGGACTCATGGAGGCAACCTCAACTTGCTTTATAATTCATGGTCACATCACCTTAATTTCAGCAATGCTTTGTTTTATGCAATGAAGATGAAATTGCCTTTGAAACCTGCTGCAATTGCCTGTGTGACTCCTATAAATTTAACATTTAAGCTGTGATGAATTCTCCTTAACTAAACCATGCTAAACCATGCATTTCTTGAACTAAACTTACTTATAAACCATAAATTGTACTTACTTATAAACTATGCTCAGACCAAAAACTGATTATCACATGAAAAAAATAGGACCAACCCAAATTAATTGTAAAGTTTGACGCATTTTTTTTCAAAATGAAAAGAAAAATTGCATTTTGGAATAAAACTCTGTTATTGTCTGAAGAGCCTAATGAGGTTTTTTTTTTTACTGCATCAACACTCCCTGTGTGTGTGTGTGTGTGTGTGTGTGTGTGTGTGTGTGTGTGTGTGTGTGTGTGTGTGTGTGTGTGTCTATCCAGCTGGGACATAGAGGGGGCCGTCTATGGGACCCAGTGTGGGGAGATTGAGTCGGGCTCAGCGCTGGTGTTTGAGAAGGAGGGCCGCAGGAAGGTGTGCACGCCCTACCTGGACACCACGTCCTATGGAAACCTCCGCTTCTACTTCACCATGGGTATGGATTCACTATCAGTCATATTATATTCTTTATTGCGTTATAGTAGTTAAGGATTGCATTTCCTGAACCAAATAAGCATCAGTTGCTTTACCAGTCAGATTTTTGAGTTCCAAGAAAGGCTCAAGTACAAAGAATGATGTGAGATGTCACCCCAGTTTCTATTAATGTAGAATGGCCTTATTTTAGCATATTTTTTAGGTGATTTTGATAGGATTTTTTGCTCATGTGCACTGCCTTGTACTGTATATTGCTGACTAACTTTTAGATTTGTCATTGATGCTGGGTTCTGAGACTATTCTGATGTACAATAGCAGACAACTTGGAATAGGAGTCAGTTGATTTTGTTCTGATAGGAGCAGCCTTTTTTGACTTGAATTGTTGCAGGTTAGTTTGTTCATCTGTCACCACCACAGAGTGGAGTGGATACCAACTGCCACTTCCAATATTTGCTTCTTGTTATTTACCAACAATTTAGTTAAATTGTTTCCACTTAGAGCAAATGTGATTGGATCAAAGATTAGATTTTCTCTGTAAGGAAGGTCAAGCTTTAATTAGGGGTGTCCGGGTCAAACTGTGGTTATTTTTCACAGTAGTGTAATTTCTATGACTTTGTGGCAAGGCGCTGACATAGTGATAAGAGAGGTGTGTTTGTGTCTAGGTGGAGGCGACTGTGATCCAGGAGAGTCCCATGAGAACGATGTGACTCTGTTTGGGAGGTCTGAAGGGAGGAGGGAACGCGTGGTGCTGGACACCCTTCCATACTCTTCTTACAGGGTGAGACACACACAACATGTGCATGCACGGGCACACACACACACACACACACACACACAAACACTTTCTTTCTTTCTCTCTCTCTCACGCTCTCTATGTGAAACATACAAATGTACTCAATTAAAGTCACAATGAAATAAAAAAATACTTTTTCATTATATCAATAAATGCCAAAAAAAATTACAAAAACAGATTTTCTTGTATTTTTATAGCAAAATTCCATTACCTTTAGCATCTGGAAATCTTTACTAGTTACTTCATTGCATACCATTAAATAGCTCAAAATTATGTGCAAAGCATATTTGAACTTTTGAACACTTCAGCAGTCCCTCCCTGCATTATATTCTGTCCCAGCACCCTGTTTCAACCAAGAATGTGTCAAATCACAGAACCAAGACACCATCGTAATGCTGTTTCTTTGCGACCTTAAGACAGACTTGATCAATGCATTTCTTCTCTGGTCTGATCTATGCATCTGCCTCCCCTTCATCTCTCCTCTCCCAGACTCCTAGGGTTGTGTCTGTAGCGCTGCCCACAGAGCTACAGACCCCAGTCACCCAGTTCTGTCTGGAGCAGCGGTCACATGGGGGTGCCAACCGCCACGTATGGGCCGTGGACTTCATGCAGCTGCTGCCCGTGCTGCCTGGCACCCACACACATGTTGCTCAGTTCTCCATCAACTTAGGCTGTGGCTCCTATCAGCCTGCCAACAGGTATGACACATTTCAAAGCTGCACTATGCAGTATTTTTATATAAGCATACAGCCATCTTATCAGCCTAAATCATGAAATGGGGCTGCAACAGAGAAGAGTGTCCCACCCCTCCTAATCGAGACACTATAGATGCACCCTATTTGCTCAAATTATTATTATTATTTTTTTGTATTATTATTTTGCTGTTGGGGATGGTAACTGATGGGAATCTTCTGTCGGTGAATCGAAACTTAAGGGCGAAATACAAAACTTTGCTGGACTCACCAAAGATGGCTAAACATCTTTAACACAGAATGGCAGCAAACTACTGAAATGCAAACAGCTGCCAATGTATGAAATTGGCCTGTGCAGCTTTAATATATAGACTAAAAGGGTTATTGAAGCAGACATTTGATAGTGGAGGGAAAGTGACTGAAGACATCATTTCTTAACTGTGACCAAAATCTGTCTCAATACAGTGTTGCTTATTCAGAGTGTTGTTTGTTTAGGTTGAAAATCAGATTATGCTGCTAAAATGTTGAGATGAGACATCCTCTGTTCCTGTCTTTCTTTTAGCGTCAGTCTGGAGTTTTCCTCCAACCATGGCCGTTCCTGGTCCCTGCTGCATACTGAATGTCTGCCAGAGCTTTGTGCTGGACCCCACTTGCCTCACAGCACCGTCTACTCCTCTGACAACTACAGCGGGTACGAATGAGTGTGGATGTCTCTCTGCATGTGTGTGTGTTTCTTGATCTGCCTATCTGTCATTGTTTGAATTCATTATGTCCAAATCTGCAACCGACACAAAATATGCACTGTATCTGTCCTGTGTGTTTGCGTCTCTCCAGCTGGACCAGGATCTCCATCCCTCTGCCCAACGCTGCTCTGACAGAGACCACACAGTTCCGCTGGAGGCAGAGCGGCACTGGAGCGGGCAACATGTGGGCCATAGACAACGGTTAGAACTACACACACAGTACACCCAGGCCCATTGTTTCCCATGCATGAGCAGAGGTGGAAAATACATATACTGAAGTACTGTGCTTTCATTTTCTGAGACTTTATACTCCACCACATTTCAGAGGGATATATCGTACTTTTTACTCCACTACATTTATGTGATGGCTATAGTTACTGGTTACTTTGCAAAATAAGGTTTTACATGCAAAACATATGATCAGCTCATAAAATATGTTGTTAGAGTTTAAACTAGCCAACAGTATATGGAGTAGTTACACCCAGCACCATTTAGACCAACTACAACATTAAAATACTTCTTACAGGTTTATGCATCAATAATTTAACACTCTGAAAGAGACCATTCTTCAGAATGAGTACTTTTATGAGTACATTTTACTGCTAATACTTCTATACTTTTATACATAGTGGGCTGTTAAATTTTGGATGCAGAGCTTTCACTTTTACTGGAGTATTTTTCCATGATGCTATTGTTACTTTTTCTTAAGTAAATCCTTTGGGTCCCAATCCATCTTTGCAGTCTACCCAGGAAGTAGATTGTTGAATTTGAATATTTTAGCAGTTTTGTGAAACTAAAGATGTAAAGATAACTTTTTTTTGCAGTAGAAGGTAATATAATCTCTGTGCTTGTGTGTCTGTTCAGTGTATATTGGTCCAGCCTGCCTTCGTTTCTGCTCTGGGAGAGGACATTGTTCCCGCACCGGCTGCAAGTAAGGACTTGACTTGTTATTAAACTGAATAAATCCAATATCACTACATGGGAATGAGTCTACTCATTACCAATCTAATGCCTAGCAGCACCAATCACCATTCAACATTAATCAAATTGTATTATGGTTATGATTTATTAATGCATATTCATTATCTTTTCCTCTTTTCCTTTTTTATATCCCTCGCTCTTTTTAATGTCTTATACCTTCCTCTCCTCTCCTCTCCTCTCCTCTCCTCTCCTCTCCTCTCCTCTCCTCTCCTCTCCTCTCCTCTCACTATTTCCTTGCTTTCTCTTTCCTTCCATCCCCCAGATGTGACCCAGGCTTCAGTGGTCCAGCCTGTGAGTTGGCCTCCCAGACCTTCCCAGCTTTCCTGTCGGAGGGTTTCTCCAGCCCACGCCTCTCCTCCTACCACAGCTTCTCCTCGCTTCGGGGGGCCGAGGTCAGCTTCGGCTGCGGGGTGCTGGCCAGCGGCAAGGCCCTGGTCTTCAACAGGGACAGCAGGAGACACCTGGTCACTGCCCCGCTAGACAGCTCCCAGGCCAGGTAATGACAGCTGTGATAGAGAACAAGATGTTCATCTGATACTTTATTGATCCTTGTAGGGAAAGTCTCCTTTTGCAGTACACACGCATACATGCAGCACACACACGCACACATGCAGACTTAAGTTTCTGCTGATTTTGTCATCGATACCTTACTCTGTGAGAAGGTGGCTTGTCTTCAGTAGGTGTCTTCCCTTCTGATTGATACTGTTCCAGCCAGTCAGCTCTCTACTCTCCTTCGTCAATCCCTCTTCCCTTCATTCTCTCTGTTCCTATGCTGGGAGATGGATTGTGATTACAGGGAGGACTGCAGATGAGAGGAGAGATGAAAGAAGAGGCTGAGAGTGAGAGAGAGAAAGATAGAGAGAGAACGATGAAGTTAGATATGGCATCCGTGTTAGATTGATTATGCCTGTTGCGGCTCTCTGTGTGCCACCTGACGGCCATATTTAATGCCAGTTTCCTGGCTGATTGAGTGAACAGCTGCCTGGGAGAGGAAACTGCACCGCTAATGAAAGCACAGCCGAGCCAAGGACAGAGAGAGCTGGGAGGTGGCTGGCAGCCTGAGACAGAGGATGGAAACTATTATAAATATTATATTAGTATAGGCAATAATAATGTCAGACAAAACACAGGCGAACTCATAAGAGCTCACAAACTTGTGCAGTGAGAGGAATATGTAAACATGGATACATGCGTATGAAGTCTGACTCTCATACACTCTCTCTCTTACTCTTTCTCTCCCTCCACCTCCTCTCATCTAATTTTGTCCTCATTCATTTAATCATCTCATCCATCATCCTGCCACCTCCCTCCCACCTCTCCGCTCTGCCTGACTGTCTGTTTATCTACCCTCTTCCCCCCCTCTCTCTCTCTCACCTCTCCTCCCTGAACTCACTCTTGGTCACCTCACTCTTCCTTCTTCTCATTTTTCAACCTGCCCTTTTCTCTCTCTCTGTGTCATTCCATTTTTCTTTTCCTCTGGCTGTCTGACCTGTCGCCTCCCCCCACTTCTCTCCTGAACCAACCCACTCACCCCTCTCTCTCTCTCTCTCTCTCTCTCTCTCTCTCTCTCTCTCTCTCTCTCTCGCTTTCCTTCTCTTTCCATCTCTTTACTTCTCTCTGCAGGTACCTACAGTTTACTCTTCGGCTGGGCAGTCGCAGCACCCTGAGCTCCTGTCCTGCCCCAGACCAGCCAGGAGAGGGCGTCCTGCTGCACTACTCCTCAGACAACGGCATCACCTGGACCCTGCTGCAGCACTACGCTTACCAAGGCTTCCATGAGCCAAGGTACCTCCAGTGTCTGTGTGTGTGTGTGTGTGTGTTTGCATGCTTATGATTTCATGATTCCGTGGAGACACTACAACTCCATTAACACACACATTTGCCCTGCTAATGGCATGCTGGAGGTGTAATCCATGGAGAGCCATTGAGTCAGTTAGTGTCATCTGTGTGTGTAATGAAGACAAAGTGGACTGGAGCCCTCGGAGCACTTCATCAGCGCTAGAAAGGCCAACAGGGGGCAATGAGTCAGGGCCAAGGTCTACACAGCTATCTGGACTGCGAGTGCATGTGCACACTCTAACCACTGTATCTAACCTTTGGTATGTTGTTTGTACAAAAAGGCCATGATACATGGACAACGTTTGAGGCAATGCAGATAGATAATATTGTCTTCTGCAGGAGTCAGTACTGATAAAGAGAAAAAAGAATCTTTGTGGCTAACATAGTGGGCTGTAAGAAACTAAAGCATGATGAAAGACACTGTAGTCATAATTATTGTTGTAACATTGCCCATCTGTATTGCGTCAGAATCTATGTAACATTGTCCAAAGGATACAATATATACAAACAGCAGACCGTGATTATGTGGGCTTTAGAGCTAAGTCAGATCCTGAGTCACAGTGCAAATACAGCCTCTGTGACTAAGTCCAGCTGGACTGGTTGGCATTATGGATGCAATCCCCAACTCCATCTCACCATTCTTATATTTGTGTGGTTGTGATCAGGGTACATTTGCTGCTTACGTCAATGAAACTTTCCTTCTGGTATCAATAAAGTTCAGTCATTCATTTTCTTTTTTTTTCCCCTCCTACCAGGATTGTGTCAGTGGAATTGCCCCCCGGTGCTCGTAAGTTTGGGGTGCAGTTCCGCTGGTGGCAGCCGTACCATTCAGGCCGCAGTCACGATGTGTGGGCCCTGGATGAAATCAGCATGACCTCTGTGCTCTTCAACACCATAAGTCTGGACTTCAGCAACGTGCTGGACGTCACCCAGAGCCTTGGTTTCTATCTTGGCCATGTCCAGCCCTACTGCCAGCATGACTGGACTCTCAGGTGCGAGACTCGTACCTAAAACATATTGTTTAATGTAGCACTTGACAATGGCATTTGAATGCTTTGGTTTGTAATTAGTACAATTTGTTCAGTGGCTCTGAACATTTTTTCAGTATAGTTTAGCTTCATCAGTAGTTACTTAGTTACCATTTAGAGCAGTAGCTTGCAATCCCTTCTCACTCTTTTGTCTGTGTAATATAGTGTGCAGCAGCACTGACTTACAGTATCTTCTCTTCCTCCTTGCTGTACTGTAGTTTTTCTGGTGAGCCCAGCCCTGGCTCCAGTATCCGTTATGTCGAGACCCAGTCAATGCAGATCGGAGCCTCCTACAGCCTGCAGTTCTCATTGGTCATGGGCTGTGGCCGCGAGCCCTCCCCCCACATTGACACGCAGGTCCGCCTGGAGTTCTCCACCAATCACGGCCTCACTTGGCACCTGGTCAAAGAGGTAAGGAACGTAGAATTCACCTTGGCTCCCTCATGTTAAGTGACGATAAAAGTCCAACCCTTTTTGCTTTCACAGCCCGGCTCATACCTTTGTTTATGACTTAGGCAAAAGTTGTAGAAGTCACCCTGGAGAGAGAGACGAGGAAATGTATCATTTATTCATGATCATGAATATTGATTTACCCATTATAGCTTTAGTAATAATGTGTAAATAATGAGAGTCTTTAAATGTGGCACTTTGTTTCAGATGAGAAATTATCGCAATTACTTTTTATCATCCCAGTATTAGCAAATACATGGTAATACTTGAATCAGCAAGCAGATTATCTTGCCATGATTCAACAAAGATTTCTGTGATCACAATTGGCTCATAAATATTCATAAGGCACCAAAGTATCTGCCAAGATTTTTATTGCTTTTGGAATTGAATAGGGCATAATGAGTCCTCCATCAGTGCATTCTCTCTAATTCTCTCATGTGCATGAAAATGCAGTCATCTGGTAAGTGCAGAGTGTAACTCCCCAACTGTCCTGTACTGTTAATGCTTGCTTGTCTTCCCATGTTCAAGGTCAGGGAAATTCCATAATCTTGCATTAGCCTTTCACAGCATGCTATGCACATAAGGCTGATGGAGCCACACTGTGAAGATATTATTGTACAGTATCTTGTGGTATTTTTGAAAAGTCTTTTTGCAAAATGAAATCCACCATTTGAGAAAAGGGGCACCTGCTGTGACAAAATTATTACAAGCATCAAAGGAAAACTCACAAGCAAATATTCCCAATTAACTTCAATCATTTACCTACAAGATAGCAACAATTTAGAGGATGTACTGTAATCACTTGTGTTTTATGAATTTTGAGCAATGAACATCAAGCAAAATGGGTGTATAGTGTTTTGGAATGAAACCCATCGTTTCCTTTACTCAGGCCTGTCTGCCTGGCATGCCCAGCTGCTCTGAGTTTACAGCCCCCAGTGTCTACCACCCATCAGAGTTCAAAGACTGGAGACGCATCACTCTGCCTCTGCCTCAGAAGACATGGTAAGTAACACACAGACATGTATAGCACATGAATAGATTCACCCAAGTGCCCTTTTGAATAATAAATGCTATGATCACAGTTTTATTCTGCATTTTTTTTTGCATTTAAACAAGTACAGTGCACAGGAGATACAGTCAAATGTATAACATACTGCTGAAACAAGAGGACTCGCATTCACACACACAGCTATGCGCATCTACACACACACACCTATAAACTCTATCCCCAAAGCCTCCTCTGCTTCAGAAAAGAAGAGAGAGAAAGAGAGCAGTACAGGATGGTGAGCCCTGTTCAAAAGCACAGTTCAAGGAGAAGTACATTACACATCATGTTGTCAGCTTCAAATCCTATTCGGGTGACATAGCACACTAACTAAGAACTTTGTCCGTGCAACCCTATGATGCAAAATGCTCAAACACACACACACACACACACACCAACTCAAATAATCACATAAACCTTCACCACTGAGCACACTGTGACCTCCACCCCCATTTCATTGCACTTCCCAGCTCCTAAATAAAGGTGGTCTAATCTCACTCGGTGTATGATGAGAGGTCACGGGGTCATGGCAGTAAATGGTAATGAAACATTCCCGGCCAGCTCTGCGTGATCAGGAGGAGGTCTGGGTCGATATGGGTCACCGAAGCAGCAAACCAAGCTACCTCCCTGCCATATAACTCCCAATATACCTGACTATCTAGCCTTCTGCTCCTATTCATCACCACTATACATGCAGCGGCATGAAATACATTCACGTAGGGGCATGCACACGCACTGCACACAACCTCACAATCCACAATCTACTGTTGAACCACAGAGATGATGGTATTGCCCTCTGACTCATACACATTTCACACAACTGCAGAATCTACACACACACCTACACACACACACACACACACACAGGTGATAAGGTTAATCTGTAACTGCCAGAACACCAAATCCACAAATCTCTATCTCCACCTGAAGAGAAGCAGACTATTGAATATAATGAGATGATGTGGTTGACATGCTTATTGATCACTGTCAGTCATTTGATTTCTGAGATCATGTTATGCATTTTTAAAATGAAACCTTAAATTAATTTTCTCATCAGTTATCAGTTACGATGCGGTAGTCAACTGATATGGTATTGCAAATTTCCCTCCTATCTATGCTCATATATGTTCAGCCAGTATATGTCTAGATTGCCAATTTTGAAATAGATTCAAGATTACTCCCTAGCTAGATCAGTATTAATATGATATGTGTGTGTGTGTGTGTGTGTGTGTGTGTGTTCAGGTCCAGTGCCACACGTTTCCGCTGGATCCAGAACTACTATGGAGAGCAGGATGAATGGGCCTTGGATGACATCTACATCGGCCAGCAGTGTCCTAACATGTGCCACGGACATGGCTGGTGTGACCATGGACACTGCAGGTCAGTCTTCACACACACACACACACACACACACACGTATCAACCTTGAGCTGAAGCTGGTCTTTTGTCGCAATTTTTTTTTTATTTGATTTAAAATTATTTAACATGGAGGACCATAAATAGCTTTTGATGTATGTTTGTGAAATAACAAATGTCACCATTGATTGTACATCCACATCATTGTATGCAGTGAGATAACAATGAGCTATCTTCTCTCAAAGGTGTGACGACGGCTTCTCTGGAACAGACTGCCAGCCCTCCTCCCCCCTCTCCTCCAGCGTGCTCTCTGACTTCGAGTCCCAGGATGCACTGCTGGCCACGTGGCAGGAGGTGATTGGCGGAGAGGTGGTGACGCCTGACATGGGCTGCGGGGTGGTCTCCTCCGGGTCCTCCCTGTACTTCAGCAAGGTAGGGCAACCATGGCACGAATTTCAAAATCGCATTCCAGTTTTTCCACTCAACTTGTATTCAAGAGCAAAACAGAGTGAAATGTAGTCCCCTTGACCTTTGACCTCTGAATACACTGTACCCTGGCAATGTTATTTGTACAAAAATATGCACATTTTATTATATGCACAAATATGTGTGTGTATGTGTGTGTGTGTGTAACAGGCTGGGCTCAGGCAGCTGGTGAGCTGGGACCTGGACACTGAGTGGGCGGAGTTTGTGCAGTTCTACCTGCGTGTGGGCGGAGACTGGGCGGAGTGCAACCAGGCAGACAGCAGGGAGGAGGGAGTGCTGCTGCAGTACAGCAACGACGGAGGCATCAGCTGGGGCCTCATCGCCGAGATGTACTTCACTGACTTCACCAAGCCTCGGTGAGAGACCTGGGGACGAGGAGAGGAGGAGGAATGATACTCGCCTTCTTTACCAATAAACAGGATCTGTTTTAAAGTAGTAGGCGTAAATATACATTTCTAACCATTTCTAAACCATTAGATTTTTTTGAATGCATCAAATCCCTTGTCCCTTGTACTATATATGAGAACAAAGATCCATATTAGAGCTGGATCCATCAGAATTGGATGCTGGGATAATATGGTGCCGATCATGTATGAGAGATGAGATGAAATGAGATGAAGTAGTATGTTGTATAATGTTGTTAAATGTTTTATTTCTGAATACATCCTAAGGGGAGTGAAAAGACAGCAACACACTTCTTAGTACCTCCTAGGAGAGAAAACAAGGCAGAAAAAGTCATCATTATTTTTCAATATTCAATAATAAGATCAAAAATTAAAAGTCCATAACCTTCTCTGCGCCCCTCCTCCTCAGCTTTGTCCACTATGAGCTGCCCTTGGCCTCTAAGACCCCCTCCACAAGGTTTCGCTGGTGGCAGCCTCTCCACTCTGGAGATGGCTATGACCAGTGGGCCATCGATGATGTCATCATTCTGTCAGAGAGGGAGAAGCACATCATCCCCATGGCCAATCCTACTCTACCACAGGTGAGATATCAGTTGGAGGAGGTTTCCTGTACACGCAGGGATTTGTGCTCTAACTTGGTGCAGTGGCATCTGCTTCATCTCGAGATAATACTTCTTGTGTTGTAATGGAAAATATCAAACACACTTGGATCGCAGAGTCTTTTCAAATTTAGACTCATTTCTCATGTGAGATATGTTCTGCTGCGGACACAGGTACTTGTTACACAAAATGCTAAACTCAACTCCCCTGTCCTCCATCTCTACAGAACTTTTATGAGAAGCCGGCGTTCGACTACCCTCTGAACCAGATGAGTGTGTGGCTGATGCTGGGTAATGAAGGCATGGAGAGGGAAAGCAACAGCAGCTTCTGTGCCCCCACGCCCTCCGCCATGGTGTTTGGACGCTCCGATGGAGACAGGGTGGCAGTCACCAGAGACCTGGCCCTGCGCCCCGGCTACACCCTTCAGTTTAAGGTACACACAGGGAGACTGTAGGAACTAGGAGGATGCATAATGGCATAAAAATGTGAAATATATTTTAGAGGTTCTACATGTAGCATTTTAACATCAATAAATCATTACCATATTAATTTTGTGACATTAGTATAATTACCATAAACAAATGAGACCATCGCTGAGAAGATTGGCGGCCTCTACACTATATTCAATCTGCTGTACTGATCTACGGCACAAAGGGAGATTGTTTTATGACACAAAACAGGAACTGTTTCTACTTTGCACATAACTTTATTCCAGTTTCACTATTCTAACTTCATAGTTTCAAATTTACATTAGCTCACCTTGTGGGAATATAACTTTGCTGTTATCAAGGGATGTTATCGGCTCTTGTCCTTCTTCTTGCTCTTCAAAACAAACACATGGGGAATAACATCAGGGAAAGGGAGGGAGGACAATTAACATTGTCTTTACGACAGGAAGCAATGGGTTTTATGGGAAATGTGGTCTTAATTTTGAGAAACACAAAGTGCTACACATAGAACCTACTATATAATAAGTAATTAAATTGTTCCTTAATTGTGTGTTGTCCCCCTCTTCCTGTACCAGCTGAACATAGGCTGTGAGTCAGAGTTCAGTGCGTCGGCCCCGGTCCTGCTGCAGTACTCCCATGACGCCGGCCGTACCTGGGCCCTGGTGAGGGAGGGCTGTTACCCAGGCACCCCAGGGGCAGGTGGCTGCGAGGGCAGCGGCCGCGAGCTTAGAGAACCCACTGTCTACAACACTGGAGACTACGAACAGTGGACCAGGGTCACTGTGGTCATACCCCGCAATGTTGCAGCCAGGTAGCTATGGTAACATGCATGCAATTGAACGTGCTAAGTGATGTGATTCAGTGATTCAGTAGATTAACTGTAGACACTGACACTGACACTGAGTGGATTTTAAATGTCTACTGTGTCTCTCATTTCCTCGTCCTCCTCCCCCTCCCTCTTACCTTCATTTCCCCAGTAAAACGAGGTTCCGTTGGTTCCAGGAGAGCAGTATCTACAGGGACGCCCCACCCTTTGCCTTGGACGGGGTCTACATCTCTGAGCCCTGTCCCAACCACTGTGGGGGACATGGAGATTGCATCTCTGGAGTCTGCTTCTGTGACATGGGATACACAGGTACAATGAAAAGGAGAAAAGAAAGAAAAGAAAATTTGAAACATTTGGGAAGACAGCTTTTTCATGTTACCTTGGTCATGGTATTTTTATATTATATGCCTTATGATTTATGTTTCCTGTTTGTTTTTGTGTCCCCTAGTGGAGCAGGATAGCTGCGTGCCGTCTGTGGCCAGTCCCACAGAGCTGACAGAGGGCTTTGAGGGGAAGCTGAGCCCACTTTGGCAGAGCCTAAGTGGGGGACAAGTCGGAGGAGGCTGTGGCACCATCGGCGAGGGCAAGGCGCTTTACTTCAGTAGCCCTGGGAGGAGAGAGGCACGCACTATGCCCCTAGACACCACCAACACACGGTCAGCATGATTCACTCTTTAAATTAAGGAGAGCATTAATTGGAGAGCAATTAATTACATCTGTGCAAGTTCCTCCAACGTGAAATTAAATGTAATCACTATCTCCTAGTTTGGTCCAATTCTACATCCGGATTGGCAGCAAGAGTTTGGGACCCACTTGCACCAGGCCTCGCTCCCGCAATGAAGGTAACAATCAAACTTGTAGTACTATGCCAACACTCTTCACTGAGGCCCTCTGATGCCTCCATGTGGCTCTACCTTGACACTGCAGCCTATAGAGAACAGCTCCACATCAGATCTGATCAGACCTCCACTGGCCTGTCTGCCCCGTCTCCATCTGTTCCTTCTCATGCTTTCTGTCTTTGATCAGCCTGTAAGGTCTTGTGATCCAGCCAAGGGTGTGTTAGCTACAGATCTGGACCTCATCCTCAATGCTTTTAAACAGAGAATCAAAGTCTAGTGTTGTCTCGTACGTCAGTCAGCAGATTGCGGAGCTGTAGCCTGCAGCAGTGCTGAAGGCTCAGTCTGATCTGTTTCTGCACTGTCAGATAAAACACTGTTGGCCTAAACAGCTTGTCTGGGATAATTAGGGCTTCTCAAGGACAATTATTCTATTCTATTCTATTCTATTCTATTGTGTGTGTGTTTCTGTGCCATGGTGCCTATCCTATTTCTTTTCACTTCCTGAAAAGAAGTGTGAAATATTCTCTCCCATCTGACAGTGTTGCCCACTCTTCTCTCTGTTTCTGTGTTCCTAGGTGTCCTTGTCCAGTTCTCTACCAACAACGGTGTCCAGTGGCAGTTCCTGAGGGAGCTGGACTTTGGTTCCTTCCTGGAGCCACAAGTGGTGACCATCGAGCTGCCACCTCCAGCCAAAACCCCTTACACTGTGTTTCGCTGGTGGCAGCCACAGCAGGGTGAGTGCATGAGTGGGACGCACACCCATATGGAGAAACACTTAGAAACACAATAATATCACATTTTTGGATGTTATAGAAATGAGGACTTTTGGTTCTAGCTCTTTCTTACTTCTTTCTCTCTATCTCTTTCGTCTTTCATCTCTGTAGGGAAACACTCAGCCCAGTGGGCCCTGGACGATGTCCTGATCGGTATGAATGACAGCTCCAGAACAGGTTTCCATGACAAGTTTGACGGCACGTCCCCCCTGAGGCACAACTGGTACCGCATTCAGGGTGGGGAGGTGACGGTGGACTGTTTGTCCCTGGACACGGCACTTACCTTCAACTCTGAGGCCATTGATAGTGAGTCACACATACACACACGCATATACACATACACACATACACTTAGAGAAGTGGGGAAAGCACTGTGAGCCCATGAGCAAGGCACTTAACACCCAACTGCTCCAGTAAAGTTGGTCAGTGGCCAACAGTGGAAGGTCTGTGGTTGTACTGGTCGTACTGGGCAGCTCCCAGTGTGAATGTGTGAAAAAGAGCAGGAGTGCTCAGTCGACATTCGATAAATAAAGAATAACAAAATAAAAATGTGTGTACATATACTTACACATGCATATGCACATATACTGCACACGCACATACACACACATACACACAGACAAACCACATAAATAAAATGACTGTGCCACGACATCACAGTATTACACACACAACGTGACGCCTGTGGGTTCTGCATTATTAATGAGAGCAAACCTGATTGAACATCCTGCCTGTTATTTATGTGTGCACCAAGCTGTGAGCGGATTTACTTTGTGCAAATATTATATTACAACTGGGCCCATCCATTAAGCAGGCCCAGCAAGAGCAATTTGGCGACACATCTATAAACATAGAGCTCCTGTGTGCCTGTGGACACATTAAGCACTGACTGTTAGGCTTGATGGCTGTTCCCATATGGAGTGAAACATGCAACCATTTCACACATAACTCAACAGTGCCTATTATATTCACCGCTATATTTGCATTTGCATTTGCACTTGTATTGACTTTGTCTGTTGGGTGTATATTTCTTGTGGTATTGACGTGGAAATGTAATATGTAAATATAGAAGATTATATTGATTTTCTAATTTGCCATACATACTATTCATTCTACCCGATTTTGCAGCATTTTATGTCATGTATAAAATGATATACAATGCATCTTATTGAGTTGATGCCTCATATTTTGCCAATCCATATCTAAGCAGAGTAGCCTAGTGGTTAGAGAGTTAGTTTTAGTTTAGTTTTGTTAAACTGTATTTTTTTAGCTAGAGAGGTCATCCTTTAACCAGGTAACAAGGTTCAATCCCCGACAGACAATGTATGTCAATCAACAGCCTGTGTGTCTTGTCGAAGTGTCCTTGAGGAAAACATTGCTTTGTCATTGTAAGTTGGTATGGATAAGAGCATCAGCTGACAGTAAATGCCTAAAAATGTAAATATTGTCTTGTCGCTGTGCCTGTAGAGAAGCCGAGGTATGCAGAGAGCTGGGACTTCGAGGTGTCAGGCTCGTCCTTCCTGCAGTTTGAGCTGAGTATGGGCTGCAGTAAGTCCACCTCCTTCTCCCATGGCGTGCGGCTGGAGTACTCCACAGACTGTGGTCGTCACTGGTCTCTCATCACCCCAGAGTGTGTACCTCCAGCCATCGGTTGTGCCGGCTATACCCAGAGCTCCATCTATACTTCCACCCAGTATAAACACTGGAGGAGGATCACTGTCTACCTGCCTAGTGCTGCTAAGTAAGTGTGTGTGGAAGAAGTATGTGTGTGTGTGTGTGTGGATGTCCGTGTCTAGATTTTATGCTCGGGGTGAGTGGACAATATTTGTTTATTTGCTGAAATATGTCTACGCTTAAGGCTACTATCTCTCTTTATAACTTGCTGTTTGAATCCTCCAGTTCCCCTAGGACTCGGTTCCGTTGGATCCAGACCCACTTCACCCCAGGGGCAGAAGGTTGGGCCCTGGATAACGTGTTGCTTGCCCCTGGCTGCCCCTGGATGTGCTCTGGTCATGGCCTGTGTGACAACGGACGCTGTGTGTAAGTAAACTGGCTCTTATGCCAAATTGATGAATTTTCAATCTTTGGCACTTATTTACTGCTTATTTTTTCCGTAAAAGTCAGTCTTACCTGCCCTTCCTTTTATTTCCATTCTCCCCCAGGTGTGATAAGGGTTACGGAGGGGCCCACTGCGTGCCCCTGGCCCCTCTGCCATCTGTACTGAGAGACGACTTTAATGAGAACCTGCAGCAGGAGACCTGGCCTGAGGTGTACGGAGCGGAGAGGGGAACACTGAGCGGAGAGCCGCTTAAGTCCGGCACTGCCCTCATCTTCAAAGGGGTGGGGGTCCTAAAAGTCATGCAGAGACCTACCAGAACATAGACAACACAAACAAAAAGAGAATCATATGTAATCAAATATGTAATTGTTGTTATTTGTTTGTAGGATGGTATGCGTATGTTGGTGTCACAGGATCTGGACTGTACCAGCACTCTCTACATCCAATTCTCCTTCAAATTCATCACTAAAGGTACAACAAATTTAAGAATATAGATTAGCTTTGGTATAGCCGTTTGTATGGCATAAATCAAAATGGTGTAAGTCTCAAATTCTGTTGTAATAGTTAATTTTATGGACTTTTCTAGGTGTCCCAGAGCGGTCCCACTCAGTGCTGCTGCAGTACTCTGTGAATGGAGGAATCAGCTGGCTGCTGTTGGATGAGTTTTACTTCCCCACCTCCACCGACACTCTGTTCCTCCACCTGCCGCTGCCAGCCAGCGCCCAGACCAACGCCACCCGCTTCAGACTCTGGCAGCCATACAACAGCGGTGAGTGGACACATACTATGGAAGCACACCAAAAATTACACAGAAACTCACATAATATAACCCCTCTCTCTTGTGTGCCCCACCCTACCCCTGTCTCTTTCTCTCTCTGTTAACACTAATGTGATCACATCACACATTTCCACAAAGTCACAGCCTATTGTAGCCATCCTCAGGCCATGTTCCCAGTGTAAATGTGTGATTCTCTCTCTCTCTTTCCTTGTGCCCTCTAGGTAAGAAGGAGGAGGTTTGGGTAATAGATGATCTCATCATTGATGGCAGCTCCTTACACAACCCACCGGTGGTAACAGACAGCTTTGAGGAAGGCCCCAACGAGTCCAACTGGCTCTTCTACCCCGGGGGCAACACTGGCCTCTACTGTCCCTACCAGAAGACTGGCCTGTAAGTAAAACAACAAACGCAGTTCATTTTGAATGACTTATTCTGTCTTAAATGATGCATGATGGGGCTGAAAATGCAAATAGATGAGCTTACCCTTGACAGTCCCTTTTGGGTGTGTGTGCGTTTGTGTGTATGTGCAGGGAGGAGGATGAGTCAGCCATGGTGTTTGTCTCCAGCGAGCTTGGAGAACACTCCATTACCACCAGGGACATTGACGTAAATGAGAACACTATCATCCAATTTGAGGTACACAAACACAGCCTTGATGACTTTTTTAGAAGTCACAAGGAACAAGCATAATTTCCACTTATGTAAGAGATAAATCATGACTCATCACCTTCACTGATGCCATGTATATGTACGTTTCTCCAGATTAACGTGGGCTGCACAGCCGACAGCTCCTCTGCCAACCCGGTGCGTCTTGAGTTCTCGCGGGACTTCGGTGCCACCTGGCACCTTCTGGTGCCCCTGTGTGCCGGAGGGCCCCAGCCCTCATCGCTGTGCTCCACAGAGCTCCACCCTGCCAGCGTCTACTACCCTGGCACCACCCAGGGCTGGAGGAGGGAGGTCATCCACTTTGGGAAGCTGCGCCTCTGTGGGTAAGAACTGGACACATCCTCTACAGTAGACGCATAAAGGAAAACAACACTTTAAAAGGATGCGTCATTTTTAACACATCAGTGTGTCTTCTTTGGGACAACACACACTTGTCTTACTTGTCAACACAAGATATGTTAATAACAACACATGTTGTGTTAAAATGTATTTCCATTAACACATGTTGTACCAAAGAAGACACAGATGTGTTAAAAATGACTCCTATTTAAGCGTGAAGCCACAAAATAAATGTGTTCTGTACTGAGCTATCTTCTACTTTTGGTTCTGTTTGCGGTGGACTTTTCAGAAGCTCTTCTCTTAGTATGCCTATAAGATCATATCTGTTGTCGTTTCTCTCTCTCTCTCTCTCTCTCTCTCTATTCATCTTCTTTCTTTCTTTCTTTCTTTCTTTCTTTCTTTCTTTTTCTCTCTCTCTCTCTATTCATCTTCTTTCTTTCTTCCTTTCTTTCTTTCTTTCTTTCTTCCTTTCTTTCTTTCTCTCTCTCTCTCTCTCTCTCCCTCCCTCCAGGTCAGTGAGGTTCCGTTGGTACCAGGGTTTCTACTCGACCGGTTCTGCTCCTCCCACCTGGGCCCTGGACAACATCTACATCGGCCCTCAGTGTCAGGACATGTGTAACGGCCACGGGGCCTGTGTGGGCGGCACCCACTGCGTGTGTGACCCCGGCTACTCTGGACCCGACTGCTCCGTACCCGACACCCCCAACCCCGACTTCCTCAAGGAGGACTTTGAAGGTACAAGAACACGCAGATGCCCACACAAACGCACAGGAAGTAGGTTGTTTATTACACATTTATGTGTACGAGGGAGAGTAGATGGATTAGAGGGCTGCATCTACGTGCTGTTTATTGATCAGTCATCAGAATGCTGAGCATTGATGAATGCTCAACACTGAAACTGATCACGTGATCATTGCTCTTTTAGTCTGGAATCAGCTCATTTGATTGTTTTTGTCTGAAGTGAAATGTGATGCATGGACAAAAACTTAATGCTGTTGGTGTGTCAGACTTAATTCATTCATTTATCCATTATTATGGCCTTAAAATTAATTTGTCAGTCTTGTCCTTTATTTTATTCTTCATTCATGTTTTTGTATATATTTTTGCACTTTGATAAGTGCTCAATAAATAAAGATTATTATTATCGTACTAGTCCTAATCGTACTACAGTTATTCCACTTTGTTTTGTATATATCATGTATGTATAATGCATATGGTGCATATGAATTTGCATGCATACATACTGTATAATGTGTGTGTGTGTGTGCATGCACACGTGTCTTTCTGTCTCTAGGGGGAGCCGTGGATGCTGAGCGGTTCAGAATGCTCAGCGGAGGTAAACCATCCAGGAAGTGTGGTATCATGTCCAGTGGGAACCACCTGTTCTTCAGTGAGGACGGCCTGCGCATGCTGGTCACCAACGACATGGACCTGTCCAATGCCAGGTATAGCCATACACACACTCACACAATTAAACATACAAAAAATACACACTACCAAGCTCCCTGTATATTTCACACAAATAAACCTGCTTTATTGATTTTACACTTGTCATTAATAAGTTCATGCCTTCATGGCTGCATTCTCCAGGTTTGTACAGTTCTTCCTGCGTCTGGGTTGTGGTAAGGCCGCTCCAGACCCTCGCTCCCAGCCTGTGTTGCTCCAGTTCTCTGTGGATGGAGGTCTGACCTGGGGCCTCCTCCAAGACTTCCTCTTCAGCAACAGCAGCAACCAGGCTCGCCTGGTGGCCCTGGAGATCCCGCTGCGTGCCCGCACCTCCTCCACTCGCCTCCGCTGGTGGCAGCCCTCTGAGAACGGACACTTCTACAGCCCCTGGGTCATTGACCAGGTACAGTAAGGGAGGAGAGGCACCACCCATTGGTTTCCATTCATCAAACCATCCATCTATCCATCCATTCACCCATCCATCTGTCTATCCATTGTTTTCATCCATACATTGATTTAGTAATTAAGTAATTAAAAGATCTATCATCCATCCATCCATTGTTTCATCCTTTCATCTATCTGACAAATCTCAGCAGTTATCTCAGCAATGTAGGCCCACGTATTGTGATTAATTCCACTGTCTCCTCCTCTTTCTATTAAACATGAGCCAACATGTCTCTTCCTCTCTCTCCAGGTGGTGGTGGGCGGCAGTGCCAGCGGCTGGGGGCCTCTGGAAGACGACTTCTCCTCCATCGATGGACGCTCCTGGCTCCTCCACCCCGGAGGAACCCGTATGCCTGTGTGTGGCTCGGATGGGGCTGCTTTCGCCTTCATAGAGAAGTCCAACACTCGCTACGCTGTCACCACTGACATCAGCCTGGGCCAAGACGCTTTCATCCAGTTTGACTTCTCCGCCTCCTGCTCCGTCACCAACTCCTGCTACTGTAAGCATCAAGAAGCATGAATAAGGTTGACTGGTGGTCAATACTAAAGATATTGTAGTCTGCAAGGAGAGGTGACATGTGATGGAACATTAGGAGGTGCTTAATGTGCATTACATAGAAGTATAATAAGGGTAATTAGTTCTGTGAGGTCTAAAATGTTCACACTGTATGCACATTTACAGTTGTTTCTTACTGAAACGGCCATCTGAGATGAAAGAAGCATGAAAGCAATTGTAGGCATTAAAGAAGGCCTCCAATTTTATATTTAGTTTTTAGACTATCCAGCTATTTCTATGTGTTAGCAGTTGAATTAGTATACCTTATGTTGATAATCTCCTTGTTTCTGTCTTTCTCCTTTCTCCACAGCCATAGAGTTGGAGTATTCTCTGGATCTGGGTCTGACCTGGCAACCTGTGGTCAGAGACTGTCTGCCTACCAGCCCCGACTGCTCCTCCTACACCCTGCAGAGGCTGCTGGTCTCAGACACATACAACAAGTGGGGCCGCGTCACCATGCCCATCCCATCCTATGCCAGGTTAGCATTGCCCTGTACTCTACTCAGACACATGGACATACTGAAGTAGCTTGTAACGTATCCTACATTTTCAGTATACTGTGGTTAACTATTCAAAAAATGAAAGTCCATTATGCTGGTTAAGAAAATGGACATAAAATAAGGCTTCTTTGGTGCACCGATTTCAAATAGGCTTAATTCAAGAACCAAAAAAGGGAAATCTGCACTCTCAAAAAGATATCATGATTGATTTATTTTACATGTTCCATTCAGATTAGATCAGATTTCCCTTTTTTTGGTTCTTTAACTATTCAAAAAGAAAAATACAAGTCCAAAAGTAAATAGAGCACCCCAGTTTGCAGTTAAATTCTATCCTACATAATTTATCTGTGATTTTATGTCTGTCAGGTCTCCAGCCACTAGGTTCCGTTGGTACCAACAAGCTCCTTTTGACAAGCAGCAGACTTGGGCTCTGGACAACCTCTATATTGGAGATGGCTGCCCAGATATGTGCTCTGGACACGGACGCTGCCAACAGAGCTCCTGTGTGTAAGTAACGACTTGCTCTTGCATGCATACACACTCCAAACACTACTGAAGAACTGATGATGGTCCTTTGACCGTTTTCTGTTTGTGCACTTTCTGTTTGCACCCTTTTTTCACCTTGTCACCATGTAAATAAATTGTGGCCTCTCTTTGGTTATTTACCTTTATAGTGTGCAAATTCTTTTTGATCTTCTATGCTCTGAGACAAAAAGAGCACATACATTTTCTCTTACCTATGCATGCACAAAATTATTATTGTCAATGTCTTAAGCTATCCATTTGAATCTCAACTGTCATTAATGTGGATAGGAATGGCTAATAAGGTGTAAAAGCGTGGCTCATTTTCTTTACATCAAAATGTTTCTGACTCCACCTTCCTCCCCAGGTGTGACCCAGAGTGGGGTGGGGAGTACTGTGATGAGCCTGTGGTTCCCCTGCCCTCCCAGCTGAAGGACAGCTTCAGCCGAGCCCCGTCCCTCAGCCACTGGCACCTGCTGACCGGGGGGAAACTCAGCACTGTGTGTGGAGCCGTGGCCTCCGGAGCTGCACTGCACTTCAGCGGGGTAACTATACATCTGTTTTCTTTCTTTCTTTCTTTCTTTCTTTCTTTCTTTCTTTCTTTCTTTCTTTCTTTCTTTCTTCTCACAATATCTTATTATATGGAATGCATTATATCCTCTGCATTATATTGGGGAGTAACAAGTTACAAAGTAATACATTACTATAAGGCATTACTGTTCCAATTGAAATAATTATTATCCTGCCTTCAAGTCATGTCAGAAATATCAAAATTATAAGTAGAAAGCTCATGAATGAGCCAACAAAGTGGTAAATATGACTCGGAAAGTCAGAATGTAATGCTTTAAACTCTATCTTTAAAAATCTTAAAAGAAATATTTTGTGTCTGTTGGTAATGTGGGCTTAGGTCGACAATATTTATTTAGGGTGTAACGCAAAAGTAATGTAATGAGTAGTGTAACTACTTTAATTACTTCTCTCGGGGAGTAATAAGTAAAGTAATTCATTACTTTTAAGAAAAGTAACAAGTAATGTGTGATTTATCAAATTTTTCCAGTAACAATCTATCGAATTGAACAAGACCGAATTTCAGCTACATTGCTGTGTGTGTGTGTGTGTGTGTGTGCAGAGTTGCAGCCGTCAGCTGGTGACAGTGGACCTCAACCTGACCAATGCTGAGTTCATCCAGTTCTACTTCATGTATGGCTGCATGATCCCACCT
This sequence comes from Centroberyx gerrardi, assembly GCF_048128805.1. Classification (NCBI taxonomy): domain Eukaryota; kingdom Metazoa; phylum Chordata; class Actinopteri; order Beryciformes; family Berycidae; genus Centroberyx; species Centroberyx gerrardi. The sequence continues at coordinate 12,213,270 of NC_136000.1, read as the reverse complement.
AGCAACCGTAACCAGGGTGTGCTTCTGGAGTACAGCTTGAATGGAGGGATCAACTGGCACCTACTGACCGAGATCTTCTACGATCTGTACACCAAGCCTGGGTGGGTCTTTTCACCAACCACACATTCATTTCAGTTTACATATATGTATTGTTGAGCATGTACTTTACACCAAAAATGGAGGTGTATAGCTGTTTGTATGTGCAACAAATATATTAGATATGTTTGCCCTTTCTGTATTAATACATGTGTTCATTCCTGTCTGTGTGTTTAGGTTTGTCAATGTGCTGCTGCCACCTGCTGCCCGCCAGGAGGGAGTGCGTGTGCGCTGGTGGCAGCCACAGCATGAGGGGGCGGACCACAGTGATTGGGCACTGGATAACGTCCTGATCGCCGGCTCAGACCCACGGGCTCAGATCTCTGATACCTTTGGAGGGGTGGCACTGCCCAACCATGAGAGAGCTCCTGCTGATGGGACACCCACAGGCAGGACAGGTCAACTCAGCGAGCAGGAGGAAACCCCCATAGGTATAGCAGAGTTGGATCTGGGGTCTAATTCAGTTGTCCCAATCAACAATCTAATGTAATTTTATTCCATGCTGTTTTTGTTATTCTTTATAACTATTAATATAAACTGAGTCAAATAAGTCAAATATTAAAGATCTTCCTAGGCTCATAAGCTTCTACTTTTTGCTTGTCTGCTCTCTCTCTCTCTTTCTCTCTCTCTCTCTCTCTCTCTCTCTCTCTTTCTTTCTCTCTTTCCCTTTTGCTCAGTGAGCGATCACTGGTTGTTCTCAGAGGACTGCACGGTGCAGCGTTTCTGCAACTCTCCTGATGGGGTGATGGTGTGTGGCAACGTGGATGGGAGGGAGGTGTACGCAGTCACACATGATATTGTCCCTGACAAGGGTTGGGTCATGCAGTTCAAGGTGACTAATGAGCCTACAATGATGCAATGGCGATGTAAACATTTGTTCATTATATCATATTGCACCTTTGCATGCATTTGAGTGGGAAGAGCCTATTCTGTATGAAAGTGAAATAATGTTAATCAATATCTGTGTGTTCATTTAGACTGCGGTAGGCTGCAGTGTGCCAGAGCGCCATGCAGACCGGCAGGTTCATGTCCAGTACTCGGTGGACTTTGGGGTGACCTGGAAGTACCTGGTGCCCCAGTGCCTGCCTGCAGACCCCCGCTGTGGGGGTCAGGTCTCCCAGCCCTCAGTCTTCTTCCCTGCTGCAGGCTGGAAGAGGGCTGTCTACCCCCTGCCGGACAGCCTGGCTGACACGTGAGTTCAAGTTTAACTTTATTTATCCATTTAGGAAATTCATCTGGTCCATAGTGCACAAACATACAACACAGTGACAATAAAACATCAACAACACCAACAAGAAGCAAACAACTCCCATGACCCACTCCCATAAGTTCTCCCATGTCTGCCTTCACTTACTTTAAATTTAAGAGTAGTGCTTCATAATTTATGCCATGAGAAATGAAAAAAAAAAATGATATGCACTTAACGCACACTTACACTGTATATCAATAAAAAGATTCAGCCACACTGTCTATGTCTGTGTTTCTGTTCCTCAGGGCGGTGCGGTTCAGATTTTACCAGCAGCACTCAGACATTCAGTGGGGTGTGGAGAACTTCTACATCGGGCCGGCGTGTGACGGCCACTGTGGGGGACATGGGGACTGTCTGGACCAGCGCTGTCTCTGCGACCCGGGATTCACTGGACCCAACTGCTACGCCAGCACTGCTCTGAAGGTAAAGTGGAAGTGGAGCCTACTCACAGCCTCACACATTTTCTTTGCTAGTGTCAAGAACAGATTCAAATAGAATAGGATAGAATAGAATCCATCTGTGTGAGCTGGTCCTTGATTCTAGCCTCTGTGTCTCTTCCCCCCCCCAGGCGTCTCTGAAGGAGCGTTTTGACTGGGAAGGGTCAGCCGGCCCCCAGTGGCAGGTGCTGGAGGGCGGGCGGCCCTGTACAGACTGTGGTGTGCTGGTGGAGGGGACGGCCCTGTATTTCGGTGGGGCTGATGCCAGACAGGCTGTCACTGCTGACCTGGACCTCCGCGGAGCCAAGTCAGTACTCAACTTCTGTCAATGGCAATGAAATTCAGCACTTATTTCTACTCTTTCCATGTTGTCTTGTAATAATTATAAACTGATTGTCGTTGTGGTTAGGTTTGTGGAGTACTGGGCCAGGATAGGAAGTGAAGATAACATGACCATGTGTCACCGTCCAACCTGTCGTAAAGAGGGAGTGCTGCTGGACTACTCTACTGACGGAGGTGCAGTAATAATATAATACGCTCTGCACAGTGTACTTTTCCTAGTGGATTTTAGCAGTCATCTGCAATCTTTGAACACAATTCCTTTTCCTCTTCATTTCTCGACCGATTCTTTTTTTCTCCTTTCTCTCTCTCACCCTGTCGATTTCCGTTTCTCAGGTGTGTCATGGACCCTCCTGCATGAGATGGACTATCTGAAGTATGTGTCAGTGAGGAGAGACTACATCGTCCTCCCAGAGGGCGCTCTGACCAACGCTACTCGCCTGCGCTGGTGGCAGCCGTTCACCATCTCCTCTGGCCTGGCCTCCCCCAGCCTGGAGAGAGCCCAGTGGGCCATAGACAACATCTTGGTGGGGGGGTCGGACATCAACCCGTCCACGCTGCTCGACACCTTCGACGATGGTGAGATTCTTTGTTCTCAGAGACAGGGAAAAGTTTGTATCTGTTCATATGATAAGACGGTGAAAACTCACAAGTCAAGATGAGTATTTGCCTTGTTTTGGTACTGGTTAATAATTAATATCTTAGATTTTGGAAATTGTATTGAATCTCCTTCCTCCCTCTCTCTTGTCTTTTTCCAGAGGGTGTTTCTCATGAGGAAAGCTGGAGTTTCTACCCTAACGCCGTGCGTACGGCTGGCTTCTGTGGGAACCCATCCTTCCACCTGTACTGGCCCAACAAGAACCAGGACGGGACACACAACATCCTGGCCACTCGTGAACTCATAGTGCAGCCTGGATACATTCTACAGTTCAAGGTACTGCCCGAGAGTCTCTTAGCTGTAATAACTGCTGTCTTTAATCTTGTACATGGTGGCTTCAGTCCTTTATATCTTTCTCTGCGGTGCAGATTGTTGTTGGGTGTGAGGCAGACACCTGTGAAGACCACCATTCTGTCCTGCTGCAGTACAGGAAGGATGCGAGGTGAGAGAAATGGGGGTCCTATATGAAAGATGTTCCTAAAAAGATAAAAACATCCTAACGCTTCACGCCTTTTCTCTAGGGGTTGTCGAAAGTCATACAACAGTTCATCACAAAATAGCTTCTGGGATAAGTTCTAAGAGTGTAAGAGTATCCGAGGGTTGATTTTTTTCCTTTAAAGATTATTTGATGCGTCTTTCATGCATGGGAAACACATTGTACATGAACAGCTTTCAGCTCCCGCTCTCCTCCCCCAGGTCTGACTCGTGGCAGCTGGTTCAGTCGGAGTGCCTCCCCTCCTCAGTCAACAACGTGGGCTGCTCTCCCTTCCAGTTCCATGAGTCCACCATCTACAGCCCAGTCAACAGCTCCACATGGACCAGGGTCACCGTCCAGCTGCCAGACCACGTCTCCTCAGGGTAGGAGCACGCAGATTTTACTTTTGTCCCTGGTTAGCAGTGGAAAATATCATGACTTAGCGTTGGTCACCCTTTGGCCCTTTTTATATTTACATGTATTTAATGGCAGAATAGTGTGCTGCTGGTCTCTCGATTGCAAGCTGTCAGTTCTGTAAACATCTTGTGATTTGTTATTTATATTTCCAGGGCCACCCAGTTCCGCTGGATCCAAAAGGAGGGGACAGGGGAGCGTCACGGCTGGGGCGTGGACCATGTCTACATAGGAGAGGCCTGCCCAGGACTCTGCAGCGGCCATGGCTACTGTACCAGTGGAGTGGTCTGCATCTGTGACGAGGGGCACCATGGTGGGCCACAAACAACATATTATATTCAAACTCATAGAAACAAACACCATTCTTTATCATTTAACCTGTTCAGCTGAGATGTGTTAGGTGGAGTTATTCAAGTTATTATGGTGAAGTGAAGTGATACACTACAAAGGGTAATTTTGTGGAGAATGGAGAGACATGGTAAAAAATAAATGTTCCTATGTGATTAAAACAACAATTCTGAAGAAACGTCTTGGACACTCAAAGTTGGCCAAAAAGTTCTTATCTTATGTATGCTTTTACTTTACAAATGATGTCAACCCCACAGTCAGCAGTTCATCACCTTCCCTCTGCCTCCTTTCTTACTCTTCTCTCTCCTCACACCTCAACAGGTGACGACTGCTCCCTGTCCAGCAGTGACCTGCCCAGCTCCATTAAGGACAACTTTGAGTCGGGCAGCGTGTCTCAGGAGAGCTGGCAGCTGATCCAGGGTGGCGGAGTGGGCAGTGGGTGTGGGCAGCTGTCACCCCACGCCCACGGAGACTCACTCTACTTTAACGGCTGTAAGATGAGGCAGGCTGTTACCAAACCCCTGGACCTCACCAGAGCCAGGTACAGGTACTACCAAAACATATAAACTAATTATGTACACATAGCCTACACCTCTGTCGTTGCTTCTTAACCCACAGCTACAACAGATAGAGAGCTAAACGTAGATGTAGTCTAATATCATCGTCTTTGATTTCTCTAACTTTCTCCCTCTTCCCTCCCTCTCTATCTGTCCCCCCACAGCAAGATCATGTTTGTGCTGCAGATCGGCAGCGTGTCGCAGACAGACAGCTGTAACATAGCTCTGGACCAGGCCAACACGGTGGACCGGGCCGTGCTGCTGCAGTACAGCGTCAACAACGGGGTCAGCTGGCATGTCATCGCCCAGCACCAGCCCAAAGACTTCATCAAGGCCCAGAGAGTCTCCTACAACATCCCACTGTGAGTGACATATAGAGAGGCGTACAGGCAGACAGACACAGGCACACACACACACTTAGTGCAACACTATGTTATTAAGTATTTTACCCTGGTTATAAAATTTTAGGCCAATACAGTAAAGACAATTGGAATGGTGTGAAACCGTTGCAAACTCGTTTATTGACCTCTTTGACCCTACAATGTCTCCCATGGTGTCTCCAGAGAGGCGAGGGTTAAAGGGGTGATGCTGCGATGGTGGCAGCCACGCCACGACGGCGCAGGACATGACCAGTGGGCGTTGGACCACGTGGAAGTAGTTCTGTGAGTACCCAATCCCCAGTCGGCCCCTGGCCCCCCCAACAGAGACCCAGTCTGCCCTTGCCTTTGCCTCTGCCTCAGAAATGGTCCCCTCTCCTCCACACAAACGCACAGATACACAACATGGGTATTATGCACACCTACATGCCTGGAACAAAGCTCTCAGCAGTCAGGTTAATACCCGTGCAAGAGTCGTTTTCATATGCTAATTACAGCTTTTGGTGTCAGGCAAGTAGAGCAGAAACAAAGACTGCAGCGTGCTTTGCTGTAAAGGGTTCTATCTATGGATGGCTGCTCTGTGTACGGCAGATCAACTTTGTTGTCAAACTGCCACGTTTTCAGTGTCTTGTAGAAACGTATCTCCCAAAAACACAACTTTTCGAGAATAGAAAAAAAATCTAGTTGATTATCCCATTGATGCCCATATGTATTTATTTTTTGTGCATTTTTATTAGTGTTTTAGCATGGGACCAAGGATCATGCAACATTTTCTTCAAGTTGAAGACAATTCCAACTTTTAGTTAAAAAAAAAAATGCCAAAATTGGAGATGCAAAGTTTCTGCAGGGCACCGAAGATATCATGTAAAAAAGTCTACACTTACATATTCTTACATATTCTTTACATGGCAATATCATAAAGCGTTTTGAATGCATTTTCTGCATGTTGCTGTGGGTAGCAGAGCAATGTTCCCTCATTATGTGGGTGCTAATTGTTCATTCAGGCTTGTACCCAATGCATTTCAAATGCTACATACAGTCATGTAATGCACTCTAACACTTGTACAATCGATATAGAGTGATGTGTCAAGTTGCACACACACACACACACACACACACACACACACACACACAGTCTTACTTAAGTCACTTTTGGGGTATTTACATAGACTTACATTCATTTCCTGGAGACTTACCCTAACCCTAACCATAACCACTACTTGCCTAAACCTAACCCTTACCCTAACCTTAACCTTAACCTAACCTTAACCACTGACCCAAAAATCAGCTTTTTACCAATTGGGGACACGGCTTTTGTCCCCAATTGCACAAGCCGTCCCCAATCAACTGGTCTTAAGTCTGGTGTGTGTCCCTGAAAGTGACTTAAGTCATACCCACACACACACACACACACACGCCTAACCTGAGCTGTCCCTGGTCTAGTGTGGCCGTGACCTGCCCCACTCCCTCTCTCTCACTCGCACGGTTTTCAACAGTGTCTGCTGAAAAGAGTGACCGTGATCCTCACACTTTGCTCTTTTGTTTATTTCTTTCTCTCTGTTCACCACTCCTCCACTCCTTCACACACTCCTCCTCTCACTCCTACTCCTGTTCAATCTTTTCTTTTGCCTCACACGCCTTTCCTCCCTGCTGCTTATATCACTGACTTGTTTGATCGTGTGGTCATATTCACTCCTCTGCTTGTGCTGCATTGTGTCCTACCATTGACAACCACTTACTTCATCCTCCTCCTCCTCCTCCTTTCCTTCCTTCCTTGCTTCTCTCCTTTCCTTCCTTGCTCCAAAATCCCCCTCTCCCTCTTTCTCTTTTTTTGCCTCCCTCTCTGGCATACAACGGATGGACTACTGCTGTATATCTTGCTCTCTCTATCTTCACCTCTACCTGCGATTGTCTCTCGCTGTCCCTCCATCTTTGTCACATTCCTTCGCTGTCTCTCGCTCGCTCTCCACCGCTTCCGACTTCTCCTCTGCTCTACATTCCTCCTCTTTCATGTTCTTTCTCTTCCTCATTCTCTCTCTCCGTCTCTCACTTGCTTCTTCCTTGACCTTCTTGACTATCTTTCTGCCTCTCCTCTCTCCTCCCTCCTCCCTGCTTTGGGCCCCCCGCCTCCCCAGGCCGGGGTTCCTGCCCCCCCAGACCTTTCTGCGAGACAGCTGCCCCCTCCTCCTGCCCCTCCCCTCTCGCGCTCTAACCTCTGCTCTCTTCTGTATTCTGCTCCCTCTGGCATGGCTGTAGTGTCAGGTAAGTTCTCCGCCTCTTCCTGAATGCAGCCCACCCCCCCGACCCCCCCCCCCCGACCCCCCCCTCCTCCCAACCCTTCTTCTCCCTGTCACACCGCACACCCCCTCCCTCACTTTCACTGTCACCCAGCACCCCCTCCCCTCCCCTCCCTCCCCTCCTCATCATCACCACCATCATCTCCATGCCTTCACCTTAACTTTAGCCCCAGGCAGGCCAATAAGCAGGCCAGCCACCCACAGTGTCCAGGTGGAGGCTCTGCTAACAGAATGAAGCAGCACACAGCAATCCACACAGAAACACATCTTTAGAGACAGCTCTCAAAGTAGAAAAACAAAATAAAAAATATATTATATATTATATAAAAAAAAATATTCATGACCTGTTGTGGATGGAAAGAATAAACGGTGAAATCATGAAAGTTTGGGGCAAATATTCTACTTTATTTTTCCAATCATGAAATAATAACAGTCCATTCCTAAAAGTAGGTTTGTTAACTTAATTCAACACAATGTCACCAGATGAGGATAAATGATTGTAATATGGCTTTGATGTGTAGTTAATAATTGTATTTTTCAGTACATAACGTTTTGGTATATTCTATTTTTAATGCAATAACTTACACATACTGTACAAATGTCAATGGTATTGTGTTTGTGTGTATATGTGTGATGTAATCCATCACTATATCTGTTTGTTGTGTTCTTGCTGCTGCCTCTACTAGACACCGCTCTAGTGTTTTTGACCCAGCTACTAATTCAGCACACAAGCTGACACACACAGCTCAAGGGTTCTATTTGAAAAGGACTACTGTTTATGGGTCCAGCGTTTATCTCATTCAAGCATTTAACATCATTTTTTTTCATTCACACACACACACCAATATCAGTTGCAATGCAAGGCATCTAGCGCCATTGATTCCTGCTGCTGACACATTTGGCCAGAGAGAGAGTTTCATCTGACTAACCTCCTCCATCCAGTTCCTTGCATGGCTTCACGGATCGACTGTTGCGCCAGCTCTCCATCCCTCCTCCACTCATGGCTGTCTGTCTGCGGACAACAACATGACGATGAGCCAGGAGCTCCCTCCACTCTGCCCCCTGCGCTCTGACAGAAAAACACACACACACACACACACGCATTCCACTTCAACAGTCGCGCCCCTCCCATCTGCCTTCACACTTCCGCCTTCACACCCCCACCCATCACCAACCACACACTTCCCACCCCCTACCCCCTCCCACTCCCACCCCCCCCACCCCTGAACCCCCCCCCCCCCCCCCACCCCCACCCCCCCGCTTCGCAGAGGCCCCTGCCTGCCCTGGCTGCACTCCTGGCTCACTGGCACCGCCCTGCTGGATGGAAGAGGCAATGAACAGGCTAAGCAAAAGCGATCTTCCGCAGCTTCTCTCTGTGTCTCTTAGTTCAATATCACTCCTTCTCTGCTCACAACCCCGCATTTTTATGCCTTTGTTTTGTTATCTTCTTTTCCTTTCTCCCATGTGATGGCTGTTACTCTTAACTCTGACCTCAAACACTCTGATAGAGCAGGGTCAGAGTTATTCAACCTCCAGCTCCCTAGCGTCTGTGGTAGTATGTCTGTAAACTCTGTGTCCCGTGTCTTTGTCCTGTGACATTTGGTCTCGTACTGCCATTGGATACATGTAGCTGTAGTTCTACCGCCATGTTCACCCGTTAGCCGCCTCTCATATGTACAGTACTGTAAAGAACTCCACTTGTGTAGAGTAGCGCCACCCATTCTCTGAGCCATGAGACTCATACAGCTGTTGAGTGTTTGAGGTTACGGCTGAAACGTGACTGAAAATGCCTGCATGAAACTCCGAATGCGAGAGAGTACGGGAGCTGCATTTGAGCAACTGTGCGTGTGTGTGTGTACGTGCATGGGTGAGAGTGCGTGCATGGAGACGTCTGGAATTTTTTTGCGCCCTTTACTTGATCACTAATGGTCACACCCCTTTCTTTCCCTCCCTCTCTCACTATCTTTGTATCCCCACAGCACCCGTAAACAAAACTACATGATGAACTTTGCCAGACAGACCGGCCTGCGCCACTACTACAGCCGCAAGAGGCGGGCACTGCGGCAGCGTGCCTGAACCCACTAAGAAGGGATTTGCCCTCTGACCTTCCAATCACACATCGACCCGCCACGCACATCTCCTTTTCTCCTGACAACATATCGCCCTGTCGAGTCCCATCCACCGGTGGATTCCAGTCAGCCTTAGACCTCCCTTACCCCCCCCCCCCCCGACCCGACCCGCCCCCCCCACCCTCTGCCAGACACACGGGCCATCCAATCAGTTTACGCTGCAGCCAATCAAGGCCTTCCCAACCACACGAGTTGGCGGGAAGGAGACTCGGAAGGAAGGAGTGACGATGCGGCCATTTTGTTTACTTTGGGGTTTTTTTTGGTTTTTTTCCATGGACTTTCGGGGTTTCTAGTTGTTTTCTAATTGTTGCTGTGGTTCTTCTGATTCCTGTTCTCAGTTGCGATATCCCTTCCTCTGGCTTACACCGCCCCCCCCCCCCCCCCCCCACCACCCCCACCCTCCCACGTCACGTCACCTCCCTCCTCCTCTTCCTCCTCCTCCTCCTTTTCCTACCACACTGTGAAGTTGAGAGATAATATATCACTGCTGAGCTGACCAGCCGATCGGAGGGGTTTGCCTCCCAGTTCCACTGAGCCGTCGGGGAGGACCACTCCACTGCCGCCACCAGTACGCCAGGAGGAAGACCACGACGAAGATACTGACCATTAAGAGGAATGACGGTGATGAAGATGCTAAAAAAAAAAAAAGAGTACTGTGTTCTTGCTGTTCTGTGTGTCTGTGGGTTCTTTTCGTGATGAGTTGACTGTGGTGTTCCGTTCATTCGTTCGTTCGTTTTCTACTAATTCATATGCTTTTTTTGGGGGTGGGGGCTGGGGTGGGGGGTGGGGCTGGGTTCTGTTTCCTTTTCCTCGTTTATCTGGAACGGATGTGGGCAGGGTGGAACAAGCCCCGCCTCCACGGCAAGAAGGAAAGAAAGAACGATTTGCACGACGGGGAAAAGAGGAAAAAAAGAAAAAAAAATTAAAGACTGAACAATGATTTTTGTTTTTTTATTATCATTTTTTATATATGTTGGTTCCCGAAAATACAGATATTTATGGTAAATGGTTCTCCACGTAACCTATTTAAGATGCACTGTGCGTGAAATCTGTATGTTATTTTCTAGTGTTAAGTTATTAGGCAGTCGAGTCAGGCTCTCGGACTGCATCATCTCCCCTCTCCCCTCTCTTTCTCTCTCTCTTTCCTCTTCCCTATTCTCTTGTGCTGTTTCCCCCTCCCCACCCCCCCCCTCCTCCTCCTCCTCCTCTCTCTCTCTCTCTCTCTCTGCTGATTTCTGATACCTGGAGGTGAGGCTCTATCAGTGTTGTTTTTTGAAGTCTGTGTAATATGGACCCTCTCCCCTCAGTGTAACTCCAGTATAGCAATCTCCTGTATATATATGTATATCCACTATGGGGAGACCCAGCAGCCTTATAAAAGGGAAATAAAGAACTGTCCAAACCTCATACTGTACACACTGCTCGAGCTGCTCTCTTTCAGTGTGACTCGTCTGATGTGTGTGTGTGTGTGTGTGTGTGTGTGTTAGTGAGAGAGAGACAAGCAGACATGAGAATACCCAGAGAAGAGGATGGAATTTGATTTCACATTAAAATATTTATTTAATCATCATTTAAAAAATCTTTAAAAACAGGCTTAGTTGCTTAGATATTGTACACTATACAGTATGTTGAAACGGAAGAAATCCAGCCGTCACTTTGGTGCACACCTCAGTGTCTTTAGACTGGGCATGTCATTCAGTGAGTTAGTACAGCAGGCATCGACTACATACTTCTGCAGACATCAGCATAACTCCATGCTGAGCCTATATAGAGATTTAGGTCTCTCAGCACCGCTCACTGTGTGTTGGCCCACTCAATTCCTTCACATAAGCATGTTCCCCTCTGAAATGAACCCCTTTCTAATGATGCTCATGATAATGTACTAGGAGTCTTTAGTCACAAGCTGCCCAGTATCACAGCCAGAGTCAGTGTGAGTATGAGGGGGAGGGGTTTGGCTGTGACGCAGGGGCAGGAGTTACAGTAAGGCCAGTCACAGCAGGCGTAGCTCATGGTGTAGACGGTTCCTTTGAGGGGGAGGCTGTGCGCCTGGCCGCATTCCCTCTCCGCCATGCAGCCCCGGGCCGACAGGGCGCTGTGGTTGCCATAGCGACCGTCCGCCTTGAAACACAGCGCATCAGGAGGGCACTCCGTCAGGATGAGCCGGAAGGTGCTCTCCTTCTCCTTCTCCTTCTCCAGGATGGGGCTGTAGTAGCAGAGCAGGTTGTCACAGCGCAGCGAGGGGAGGAGGAGGACGAGCCACACGGCAGCAGCATACAGGAGCTGAGACATGTTAGGCCTAGTGGAGAGAGAGGCATCTGGCATTTAACTGAGTGAGGGTTTAACCTGATATTTTGCCCTTAAAATCAAGAAATTGATCTTTTATAACCTATTATCCTTCTCTTTTTCATGTTTAACTTCATTCAGCAAACCACACTTCACTCAATTTTTAGCAGAGTTTTACCAAGTGTCATTACTGATACCAAAGAAACTCAGTGAGTTAAAGCCCTGAGAAGTGATTGAGCTTTCTTAGTGTTACTACTAACGCACAGGTGTGAAGAATTTCTACTGATTGTCAGTTTCAAAATGCTCACTGCGTTTGACTGGAGATGAGATGACAAAAATATGATTTCAGTGTGCGGCATTATAAACAGTATCGACAAGACTCACCTGCACATTCTAAAGATGTTCGACCCCAGTCACTTCTCCTGATAAACACTGATAAATCTCTCTGCTGTTTGACTCGTAGCTCATCCCGCACAGGCCACACCTTCTCAACACACCTGCTCGTAAAACCTGCACAGACCAACCAGTCCGAATGGGAGATTCATCATGATGCCTTTATTTTACTGCATTCATCAGTTACCACACAGGGAATGTCAGCATTTACTGTTCTAAATATACCAGGAGGGTGGCTGGCAAGTCCACCTTTTCCTCTCTGGAGCAAAAATACAATCACAAAACACACTGACCATGATATTTTATTTCATTAACCTAACATCAATAAATAGTTTAATCATCATATATACATTGTGTCATTTTTAGGAGACTCAGGTAAGTGCCTATGGCTAACAGGCCTCTCCCCAGTCCTCACTATTGTAACTATAACTCTCCTATGATGCAGTGGCAGGTAGTGTGGAGGGCCTTGATGATGTGTAGTTCACACATGAATCCCAAGGCTCCTCAGTGATGACATTAGTGAAGTTTCCAAAGTTGGTGTAATCCGGCTTGTCTTTGGTCATTCCCAGCAGCTTCTTCAGGTAGGTGTCAGGCTTGGGCGGGCGGTTACACTGGTCTTTGCAGCAGCAGGTGTGGGTGACGTTGTACCCGACTCCCCGGTAAGAGACGACCTCATGGGAGCCGCAGAGCTGAGCGGCCACGCAGCCCTGGGCGGACAGGACGTGGACGGGGCCGTAGCGGCCCCTGGAGCTGGAACAGCGCTCGTCAGGCAGACACTGGCTGGTGATGTTGGGGCAGGGCCTGCCTTTGTGCTGCAGGGGACAGTAGTTACACAGCAGGCTGTCCAGGCTCAGGCCCGGGAGGACCAGAGCTGTGGCCAGCAGGGTGGAGGTCAGGAACCAGCTTGGACCCCATGGATGGATGTTCAGACTAATGTAAATGCACACACAGTTAAATCATAGTTAAATAGGAATATTAAAGTTTGGAATCATGCTCTCGTATCATAATCGTATATTCTTCAGTTGCAATGAAGGTGTCTTTGGCTTTTAATATACAGGTTTGTGTAAGTGTAGTTCACCTTGGCTTTCTTTGTGATCCCATCATCCCGTATGTGAATGTTTGGAGCTGTTTCAACCTGAGGAACCTTCCAGTAAACCAGCAAAGCCATTGATTACCAAGCAGAAACAGGTGTGTCTTTGAAGCTCTTTCAGCTTAATTAATGAATACTTTTAGATAGAATACACAATACTCTAATAGGTTTTCAAATTTTTGAGTTTATTGCCCCCCCAAAAATAAAGTCTTGCTTTATCCTGCAACACATTTGTACACTTTCAAAAAAAATCTCTCATCTGAGGCAAAAACAGGATTGCAGTGCCACCTCCTGTCTGCTGCACTGCATGGAACGGAAAACACACACGAAGGCAGATAAAGAAGACATATTGAAATATTTGATACACGCTGGTACCAGTTTAATATACATTAAGTGAAACCCAGTTGTTGTTAGTAATCCTCATAAAGAGGCCAGTCTGTAGCATCATTGCATTTGCTGTACAGAATACACCGGCAGAGATCTTTCCCCTCATTGGCCAATGATAATATAAGCAATGATGACTGTGTCCTGGCGTCCTATGATGAAATGACAGGGCAGTGTCTCCAAAATCTTCCCCCTCTTTCTTCCTTGACTTTCTGTTCATGTTCCATAGGCAGAGCTAAAGGAGAGCTTTCCTTCCTTGTACAAAGGCTCCTGTTAGGAAAAATAAAGACATACAATTTGTGGACATCTGCATTACTACCAAAAGTACATGAGAGAAAATGGACATATTGTATATAGGATAGTATTATATCATCATCTATAAAAATGTAACTTTTATGTCAAATCATAGCAGCTACTTACATTCAGCTCCTCCTCCTCCTCCCTGCCTGCATCCCCCCAGTCGTCCTCCTGCTCTTTGGCGTCGTAGTTGTACAGAGGAATCAGCCTGTGGCGCAACTCATCTAGTCTGAAGCACAATATACATAAGAAACCAAACTGCAACACAGAAGAAACTGAACGTTTTGTGCTTAAAATACAGCCAGGTCAATATTGTATACATTAAACATTCCTTGGGAGAGAACCTACCTTGTTTTCCTCCTGATATAAACAACCTGGGGGGAAATGCACCAACAAATACTTAAGAAACAAAGATGCAGATCACTCTAAAATGTAAAATGAAATATGCAAAAGGAAAAAGGTATAAATGAGAGGAATTCTTACCATTGCTACCACACATCCAATGAGTGTGCATAGTACAAAGGGGATGAGGACGTAGTACAGAGGAAGTCCGGCTGTGGGGTTTAGGGGTGAAAAGTGGGGAGTTGTAGTGTTGAAATGCGTTGTTCTCTGCTCCATCCCCTTCTCCATATACTCCCCTCGACTCCACACCTCAGTTGACACCTTTGTGACACATTTAGTGGAGCGCTGTTGTCTTCATTTCCACTTCAAGGGCATGGTGGATATTCTGAACCCTGGGAAGACACATGGTTATTAGTATTATAGAGAGAGCCCAGCAGAGCACACAGTTTACCAAGTCAATTTTAATCTTGAGGGAATCCAGCTCTTGAAGTGTTCTGCAAGTTCAAACGATCTAACTGGAAAGTTGCAGATACTACAGAGAATGCCTGATAAAATGTCCCAAACATTCGAAGCCAGCGGGTGTTAAAAAGTCATGAGTGATGAACCTTACCTGAATGTGAATCAGATGTATGGAGCTGGCGTGTAAAATTGGGTGAGTGTATCTGACTCTATACATGAGACACGCTGACAGAAACCCAGCACTAAAATACCTCAACCTGCTCAATGACATTCCTGAGCAAGGAGGGGGTGTGATGCAGTCTGTCAGTCAGCTTGGTTGAACAGGATAGTTGTGCTTACTTTAAAGAGAGGAAAACAATTATTGTGACATTTAATTTAAGGGCAAACATATTTAATCACAATAAATATTGAAATCCTAGAGGTGTGCCAACATGAGTACTTTGTGCATGATGGTATATTATGGTGACTGCCTTTATAAAGGCCAACATCTAAAAAAATGTTTTAACTTGTATCATGTACATGTATCATGATTTAAAAAAAAAAATCTTTATGACATTACAATTTACTACTCTAATCTCTACAACCTGAGCATGCACATGTATTATTCTCTCCTGTATATATTTCCTCCAGTAGAGGGGATGTTGTTGAAAGCCACAGGGAAAGAGGGGAGGGGAGGGAGAGAGGGAGGGAGGGAGGGAGGGAGGGAGGGAGGGAGGGAGGGGGGAAGAAAGAGGGATGGGAACTTGTCCAAAGCCACCATGATACTAGTCTAACCCGCTGAGCATGGCTACAGTATTCTCACTCTGTCGCTACAAGACGGGACATCTGCTGCCACAGCTTTGATGGTAAGTTCCCAACAAGTAAACAGAATAGTTAGTGAGAAGATTCATTTTCACTTTCAGACCTAGTGGGATTTAGAGTTATTCTAAAATGAAAGCTGTACATATAGAAGTTATATCGGTGTGAGATCCTAAATAATAGATAATGCTTTTGTTATTTTATTTATTAATAGCTTACCAATCTCATATGTGCATATGGATCAGAGTTTTGACTGAGCAGGAATTTAATTTCAGTTAATTTCAGTTTCAGTTTGTCAGTGTAAGCACATGTAAATACAAGTGTAAAAGGCTTAATGTAGGAGTTTTTAGAGGTGGTTTTGTACATATCTTTAATGCTTCACTTTACACAAGGGTGCCATTGTATGGTTGTAGTCAAAGTGGCGCACACTGGCAAATATCCTGTTACCATTTGAAAGTCTGTTAATTATTAGACCAACGTAAATCCTCAGCTTCAGCTATCCTCAAGTCATAAAACAGCAAACTTGTCCTGACTGCAATACAACTCACACCGTAACATAACTAATGCTTCTGTAATCACTCTACAAAATGTCTTCTCACTATACCACATAGTTCAGGATCAGGACTATACCATGCCAGTGCTGTGAGTGTGAAACAGTGGCAGACTGGAGGACTTGCACACCTTTCATTTCTAACATGTAATGGATCCTCCTCAAAGACAACATGAGACAATCCAGAGACAAGACACAATCTTTCGGACAGACCAACTCCAGGGAGATTACCTTCACGATTACCTTGAAGTCTTTTCTGAAAATGACGAAACACATTTGTTTGAGTTCTTTTCGTCTATGGCCGTATCCCCAACTCAACCCCAGCCCCCGGCCCCGGACCATCTGTGGGCTCAGGAGGGCGGAGGTCCTGGGGATCCTAACCACCAGAACATGAATGGGCCTCCTGCTGTCCGTGGCCCCATCCCTGCACCCAGAACCAGGTTTCTTAGTGCAGGTTTACCAGGTAGGCCGGGCCCTCCTCTACCCCCCAGGAGACGGCCAGGCCTCAGCACTAGTCAAAAGAGGTTCTCCTGTGACCTAACTATGCCTGCTATCAAGCTGAATCGCTCCAACACAGAAATAGACCATCATGTGAGTATCTCTAGTAGTTTTTTCCCTCAGCAGAGATAAAAGGCCCTTTATGACTGAACAAAATGATCAATTATTCAAAGTTGTATCATCAGAGTGAAGGCACAAGTGTGGGATTTTTCTTTTTGTCTCACAGCAGGACACATGGAAGATCAAACTGATAGACACTCCACAAGGAAGCACCAAGAGGCTGGCTTCTTTTAGCACAGCAACTTCCAAGTAAGACGGTACACCAAAGTTATTTTATGTGTGGTTTCGGTGTGGTTCTGTTAAAAAATGAGATCCGCCATTTGAAGTAACACCTACACTCACAAAAACAATTTGTAGTATTCTAAAGTATATGGTAATAGGTTTTTGGTCATGAGAATGCTAACTTTTTCTAACGGATCATCTACATTTTGATATTTAGATACTGAAAATTGGTCTTCACATGATGATATCTTCCAAAATGTAACCTATGTGTAGCATTTGCCAACAAACCTATTGATGAAGATGTTTTCTGCTTATATTTTGTCCTTAGTGAACTGAAATCAATCATTTTGACATCCATCTGAGATTAATTACACATAAAATTCAGAGAATATTTGTCGCATTACTCATGTGTTTGCTGTGCAACGTAATATATCATCATCATACTTTCATTTTACACATTCAAAACTAGTTTCTCTCCATCCCCCCACCCCCCCACCCCCCACCCCCTGTGTGGCAGACTGATGTCCCGGTACCGGCATACAGACAGTGTTCATAACTCAGGTGTGGTGTGGAGTCGAGTGTTACCCATCCATCCCGCCCTGCTGCGGCAGGCTGAGGTGACTGTCAGTGTGGCCACCGTCTGGGACAGCCACCAGCTTCCCTTCCCCACCACATGTAAGATACTTATTTACCAATCCCACACCCTCAATCATATATACATACACTAAGAGTAATCTGTCGCCACACAGAGCAGAATGAAAAGGCTTTGGCCTCATTAAGAATTTAACAGGAAATGTTCTAATCAATTTTTCATGCTTTTGATTCAGTGGGCTTATTTTTTTATGTGTTGCCATGATACAGTGCATGTTGTTTGTAATATGAACCGTTTTGATGTTCTATATTTTCATCCATGCTTGTCATGTGCTCCAATAACTCATATTGTAGACACAGGCAGTCCAAGTCATCCTGCAAATACTGCAGTGTTGCCCGGTCACTGTTGGCCCTCAGCACATGGACTCTAACACTCTCATCTTTCATCCAGTGAACAGGACGGTGAGGAGCCTGATCGATGCACTCTTCCACCTGCTGGACCTCAACATCAGCACCAGCGAATATTATGTTCTGAAATTGTGTGACTCGGAGGAGTATCTCCGAAAGTAAGTTTGTCGCTCTGATTTTATCACTGTCACTAAACCTCCCAGCTAGCCCAACCTTCAAGCTCTGTCTCTAACTTAGCCTTGACTTGTGTTTTTTCTAAAAATGACTTGGCTTGAATTCACTACAGAAATGAAGGGTTATTTACTAGTCTATCATCCATCTGATGTTCCCTTGTATACACATATGATGTGGTATTTCCTTTTCCCCTTAGTGAAGAACTCCTGGGCATGCATGAGAGCATTCAGATCTACCACAAGTTTAACCTCAAGGTCCCCCTCCGGCTGCTCCACGTGAACAACCTCAAGCACCGATTGGCCAGGGATGTAAGTCATTTCAAATTGCTTCTCTGTTCCCACCTAAAGGGTTTGTAGATCATTTACCAAGAAGGGTTGGTCGTCTGTCTTCAAATGTTTCACAACGGTCCGGCACAGTCTACTTGGCCCTTGGCCAGCCTGTTGTTATCAGGGCCATTGTAGCTGTAAAAACCTCCACCCTGATTCCTTGACTTTGTTCTGTTTACCCATCACGTCATGGCTGGCATTTAGCAGCAATAGGGAAATGGAATAGAGGTGAACATGCCTGGCTTTACATGTGTCCCTAGAGTCAGAGTAATAAGAGCTAAGATAATCGTTAGTTTGCTGTTTTATTGATTGATTCTACATGCTTCATATGAATTCTGAATGTTATTTACCTAAAAACAATACACAACACAGTCCCACAGTCCTATATAGCAAGCAGTATTTCAACTTGTGTTTCTTCTCTGAGGGGGAGGATGACAGAGCCCCATGCCATCTGTACCGACTCCTGGGCTCTGCCTGTGTTTTCAACACCTCCAGGTAACATCTTCAAGTCTCGCATTCAGCCTTATAACTTCTTCGAATGCTTTCACTAACAAAGACAACCGGCAACTGGGTCACGTGTCAACTGGTGTCTGTTGTTAGAAAACATGAGGAAGCTGCCTTTACTTACTGGCTCCCTACCTGTTTGTCTGCCTGTCTGTCTATCTGTCCGTGTTCCCTGTCCTCTTTCTCTCACCCCCCGTCTGTCTCAGGTTGAGCCTGCAGGATATGCTCAGTAGCTACACCAAAGAGGTGAAAGAGCTAACGAGAAGTAAGGTCAGTGTGCAGTCAAGACAACTCTTACTCAATTCCCTATCTCCCACTGACTGTTCATAGAAAACCAGTGGGACATTTATATAGTATTTGAGAGTAAGTTTTAGTATTTGTTTTAACCTGCATGGAGTATCAGGTGGTCCCTTTATTTGCATAGTCCAGTGCTGATACTCAACTGCCTATCAAGTGATTATAATGTGTCACTAAAATGACTACTGAGTTTCAAGTGATACTCATAATTGTGTGAAATGTAGTCTAGAGATATCTACTTTTTGTCACCTGATAGTTAAGAATCAACACTGGACTATCCAAATAAAGTGTTACCGGGGTTTACCAATTTACAGTTTGGACAATAAGTTGTCAGAGAAAAGTATTCTAAACTGACCTGCTAATACTTTCCCTCACCTGGGTCTGATCTCTCCACGTCTCTAGAGTGGGATGAATGTTAACGTGCTAGTGGACGAGGTTCGCACCATCAGCAGTCTTCTGTGTGGACTCTCGTCTAAAGAGCTGGAGGAGGCCATTGGCAAGCTCAACAGAGTCAACCCCATACCACTGGTATGAGATTACACATAGTCATGGTGCCTTCCTAGGGACGAAGGGGTACAAATGATCATGTGACATAATCCAAACATCCTTTATGTCCTGTGCACTTTTAGTCCTTACATCCTTTTGAATTCAGCTTTAAGCTACATTTGTCTTTTTTACTGTTTATCCCTTTTTATATAACACCATGTTATCTCATGATGAATCTGCAGGTTTTTGTGATACTGCGCCTACACTGCACCACAAAAATGTACTGTGCAAAAATGCCTCCGCATTCCATTGAGCAACAATACAAAGCTGTGTTTCCTTATCTTTTCTTTCAGAGTCATTATGAGATGCGCGAGTGTGAGATTGGTAAGTAACTGTAACTGTAACAGAGCCGATCACAAGGCCTAATTCTATTAAACATGTGGCCAATAAGGCATAGCATTTACTGGCCATGATTCAGCATTTTCTTGCTAATTCTGCTCCACTTAAACAAAACCCATGCTTCAATACACTCCTCGGACTGCATTCATAGGAAGTTGTTCTTTCCAGTCCATGCTTCCTGTACTGTGACTGCACTATTGCATCAGCCCAGATGGGCATTGTCTGGAAAGTTCACTTTTAGTTTTCATTTCATGTGCTAGAGGCTTGAATTTTATGTGCGTGAATTTCTTGTTTGACAGACAAAAGTTGTTTGACAGACAAAAGTTGTTTGACAGACAGAAGTTGTGTTACAACATACCGATTCTGTTCCACTGTATTACATCTAAGAAATTCTTTTCTGCAGTGCAAATGCTAAAGACAAGACTGATGCAGGATCAGGAAATTGTACAATAACTACCACTGTACATACTAACACTTGGATTGACTGATGATGTTTACTCTCTGTGTCCTAGCCATGGCCATGCTCCACCAGGCGCTGATAAAACTACTGCAGGTCTTCTTTGGCAACTTCCAGTCAGACTTCAGAGGTCAGGAGGTCTTCCATAACCCCCAAACCCGCGACGTTGAGCACAACTATGATATCGTACAATTCAACATCGCTGCTCTCTACAAACTACAGCCCAGCTGGATCAGCAAGTATGTACACACACATACAGACACACATTTTATACATACTGTATATGCAGGCATACACAAACATACACACACAAACTGAACAAAGGCTTGGGAAGAGCACTGGGATATTTTTGCTCTCTCTCTCTCTGTCATTTTTAGTTTTGATTACTTCTCCATTTCCTGTGTGTTGACGTACGGAGGGAAGAAGATCTGTGAGGCCGGGGTCTCTGAGAATATCAGCGCCGCCTTGTCGCTTGGCAACAAGATCCAGTGCAACCGAATGTAAGGGCATGATCTGATAGATTCACCTAGATGCTATTTTGAACCACATTCAAGTTCCCCATAGTCAACTCTCCTTTCTTACGTGAGGGTGCAAGTTTTACATTAGCTTTGACAAGAAGAGTTAGTATGGTATAAGCTGGTTCAGCAGAAGTCAGCTTTAAGACTGCTTACTGTCCTTACTACTTTGAGCGGTCATATAATCCGGCTGTGTGTCCTTACATGTGTGTATTATGTGTGTGTAGTATGTGAGAGATAGAGTGTGAGAGGGAGAGAGAGTGTTTATGCCTGTAAGTGTGTGTTTGTGTCTCTCATATATGTTCTTGTGTTTCTGTGATTTTAGGATGGTGTTCCCTGTGCCGGTGAATCAGCTGCCATATGAGTGCATGCTGACGTTTCGCCTCCTGGGCTCTAAGCGGGGGAAGAGCGCTGAGCTGTTAGGCTGGGCTGTGCTGCCTCTTTACAGCAACAGGTAGGCTCTCCGCAACACATTTACACCTCTATACCGTTTCTTATAAAATCCCATAACGTTTTTGGAATGGTTTGATTGATTTTTGACAGTGGCGTGACTTTTGAAGAGAGACAGTGCAGTCTTGGTTTCTACAATTTAAAAATATATAAAAATATATCAAAATTCAAGTCGTCTTCATCCTCCACAGATCTCGAGG
Organism: Centroberyx gerrardi; assembly: GCF_048128805.1. Taxonomy (NCBI): domain Eukaryota; kingdom Metazoa; phylum Chordata; class Actinopteri; order Beryciformes; family Berycidae; genus Centroberyx; species Centroberyx gerrardi. The sequence goes on along the minus strand of NC_136000.1, from coordinate 12,191,711 downwards.
TCATCCGTGCTTTTATCTCTTCTTGCTTAGACTGCTGCAGCTCCCTCTATTCCTGCCTCAGTCACACTCACATCTCCGGCTGGTTCAGAATGCAGCAGCTAGGATTATAACTGGTGTCAAACAAAGAGACCATATATGGCCCATTTTAACATCTCTCCACTGGTTACCAGTTGTATTATGTTGAATTGATGAGAATTGATGAGAATTGATGACGATTTTACTGATTATATGTATAAAGCTCAGCTAGGTCTGGCCCCTAGCTGCATTACAGACCTCTTAGTTCCCTATGAGGCAGGCAGGCCCTCCTGACTGTCCCTCAGCCTAGACACATGACTAAATTTGACTGTGGTTTTCATTTCATTTCATTTCAATGTTTATTTGAATAGGGACAGATACATAGACATAGAATATTTAAACGAAAATAGTCTGATGTCACATATCATAACATCTATAGCCTAAGCTAATTTGCAATGTTTGTCCCTAGATGGCCTTTTATAAAAACACTGTTAAAAAAGAGACTTGCAGTCTTGTTTACATGTAGTTGTTTTTGATCTGTTATTTCTTGTGTTTTCTTTTTGTTGATTTCATTTTGCACATCTATTTATTCTTCTTTTAATGTGTTTATTGTGCTTCTTAGTTTTGTCTCCTCATTAAATGTTTTGCTGTTCTTGTTTTTATGCCTTCCTGTAAAGCACGTCATAAACTCTGCTGTTAGATAAACTCCACAGTCTGTGTGTATACTGCTTGTGTCTAGGACTCTGGTGAGTGGGACTGTGCTGCTCAGTATGTCTGTGCTGGTCGAGCTGCCGGCTCCTCCCTCCCCTGCCCTGTTCGACAGCCACAGGCAAGCCACTGGGGTCATACTGCAGGTCAGTAGCATTGGATAACTCTGCCCCCTATTGGCTAAACTATAAGCAACACCCCATTACCTGCTGTGTCTTAGTTTGAAAATCATTCATGGCTCTCTGTCTTGTCCCAGCTGGAGTTCCAAGATCAGTTTGAATGGAAGTATCAGAGGCCCCTTGCCCTCCCCGGGTCAGCCGTATTCACTCGTCCTTGTGAGGAATTGCGAAAGAAAATGTCAGACGTCTCTAAGAAGCATTGCCTCTGTTTGTGAGTAGAATAAAACCACTAACACCCATGACCCATGACACTCCAAAACATGAAAAACCTACAATGAACTGTTATGTTGTTATTATGGAATACACTTTTGTTTGATTGTGTTCACTTTCATGATACCATGTCCTAGGGGATGGGCAAAAAGATCAATTTCCACAGAAATGGGTAATAAAATTCAGGGTTTTTTTTTTCAGGATTTAATTTTTTGGACATACATCTCCCTCTCATTTCTATTTGGGAGATTGCTGTTTCCCTGTTTTTTTCCCCCCTGCTTTTGTGTCCCTGATGACACCCTTCTGACAAGTTGCTCTTCTTCCCCAGTCTGTCAGAGAATGAGAAAGCTTTCCTGTGGAGTAAGCGCCACTGCAGTGACAAGGGAAGCACCTTCCTCCACCTGCTGCTGGGTGGAGCCCCCCGGTGGCAGCCTGAGGACCTGACAGAGATCTACACTATTGTAGAACAGTGGCCCATCCATCTACCTGAGGAGGCTCTCTGTCTGCTCAGTGACAGGTGGGTTGGCTGGGGTTCACATACAACAAATATAGAGGTAGGCTATAGTTTAAACTCTTGACCCAAAGGTTTACTATAGAGTAGGCCAGCTATGTAGGACCAGCAAAAAGAGTTAATGCATACATGGAAAAAGGCTTTTTTTTGTTGCTGTGCTGTTTTCATGAACTGTATCTTGGTTCAGATACAATCAAGTTGTTGTTGGATATCTGATATCTTATCTATCTTATAAGAGGCTTATTGTGGTGTGATGTGATGTATTTCAACACATTATACAAGGTAGGGAATATCACAACCCCCAACCCCACTAGCTTGTGGCCAGCAGTCTCCTGTCCATTCTAGTAGTGCTAAATCTTTTTGAGGTAGTTTACGAATGTATTTGAATGTTCCATTCTTGGTATAATTTCATTACACAAAATCATAAAGTGTGATCATAAGCATGTCAAAATGCTCAGATGTGACTAAATGTTTCCATAATGTAGTAAAGATTCTGTAAAATTTCTGAGAAATTCTGCACTTTAAGACTGAAAATCCTGCTAATCACATTGAACAATTGCTGCTTCTCACTGAACAATTTGCTGCTATTATTACTATTGTTTCATATCAGGGCATGTTGCAATTTGGGCCCACTTGGCACCTTGTTTATTTTTCAGATTTTTACAGTCTTATTCCTACCTGTCCTATCCTCACACTTTGCTCACTTTATATTTATACTTATATTTATATATTTATTTACTTATTTTTATAATGGTGTTTTTATTGTGTGCTTTCTTCTTGATTTGATTATTGCTATTACCTGAACCGGGACCTGAGTACCTTATTTCGTTTCCTTTCATGTACAACATGTTCTGGAAGGACAATAAAACATCCTTATCCTTATCCTTATCCTTAAAGGATGTTTGGTTGATGTAATATGCTTTCTTATCCAGTTTTCATGACCTGACCGTGCGAAGAGCAGCAGTGCAATACTTTGAGCAGATATCAGATGGAAAACTGGAGGAGTTTCTGCCACAGTTAGTCCAGGTAAAGAACCTAACACCCACCAGCACCTGCTGACACACTCTGTAGGGCCAAATAGATAAATAAAGATTCATACACTCAGTATTCACCTCCACTGTATCCTAACTGTATCTGTAAAGTCAATATTTCAGTACAAGACCTTAGTCAAGACATTTAAACAAATTTTGAACTATTACATTTACACAGACATAAGCCACCAGTTAGAATAGGCAGCACATTCTGTAGATCCCTCATGGCCGGTGGTTTGATCAATCGTCCTGTCCTGCAGGCTCTGAAGAGTGAGTGGGAGTTAGATGGACCTCTGGTGACGCTGCTGTTGGACAGATCCTTGAAGAGCATAAGGATCGCCCAGCAACTCTACTGGTGAGCAGTTTAGCTCATATTTCAAACAGAGGGAAAATGGCATTGGGGTTCAAATTACAACTACTAATTCTGCTATTACTATTAGTTTTCTTTTCTTTTTTGTTGTTGGTGTTGATGATGTTGATGTTGATTAATTCCAAAATATCTTTCATTTGAAGAAGTTGATCCCTAATTCCACATAATGATAGCTGGTGTGAAAGTAAAACTCTCTTGTGAATATTGTTGAAGTCATTGACTATAGTAAGACTAATACTGAGCACTCAACATAAAGTAACAATGTTTTATCCAACACGGATCTATGCCTTTCCTTTTCAGTGATTTTGTGTGTTTTGATGTTCAGCGTTTTTCACCTAAATATATGTTTTGTCCTTTGTTGTTGTTTTGTATGCTTCTTGCCAACCTGCTGGCAGGCTGCTGGTGGACGCCCAGGATGATGCCCACTACCAGAGCTGGTTCAGTAAGGTGCAGGCTGCCTTGAGGCACTGCTGTGGCCGGGCACTGAGGCAGGAGCTGGAGCAGGAAACTCGCCTGGTCGCCCTCCTCACACAGGTGGCTGAGAAGGTTCGCAGCGCGGACAAGACCCGGCGCAAGGTCATCTACCCATTTATCCATCTACTCGTTCATTCATTGACTTATTATGGCTGCTACTGTGTGAGTGATGTTTATTGTATCTCAATAGTCCCAACTTTCATGGTTTTGACTGTAGGATGTTTTGAAGAGAGAAAAGTGGAAGATCGATGCCTTCTTCAAAGATGGGATCAGTTGCCGTCTACCATCGGACCCTGCAGTCCATGTACAGGCAGTGGATGTGGATGTAAGAATAAATTGCTCAATACATTAACTGTGCTTCTCTATGATCTCTGTGCTTCACTATGGTCTGATAAGGCATGCTATATTACTTTGGAGAAATGTTTAATCCTTTGTAATGTCTTCTCCAGGCCTGTAAATTCTACAACTCCAACGCTGCTCCTCTGGGAATCTCGTTCATCTGTACCGACCCCCTGGCCAGGAACATCAGTGTCATCTGCAAGGTTAATAATAATGTGATACTTTATTGATCCACAAAGGGAAATTCTCTTTTTGCTCGTCCCCTTCCAGGGAAATCAGAGCGTACGGCCAGTTACAGAACAGCATCCCTCTAGCTGGAAGGGATTCAGGGTTTGCACAAAGACACAGAGCGGATGCTTGCAGACATAGGGGCTTAAATCTGGCTGAAGGACGGTCTCTCTAGCAACTAGGACACCCTGCTGCTCTCTTAAGCTCCCTTGCCAGAGTCACATTGCAATTTTAAGCTATTTGGTAGGCAGTTGATTATACAGTTGAATGTGACATAGTGTTATGTGTTGTTCAGACAGGAGATAACTTGCGTCAGGACATGCTGGTACTGCAGATAGTCCGTGTGATGGACAGGGTGTGGCTCGAGGAGGGGCTGGACATGCGCATGGTCACCTACAGGTGTCTCTCCACAGGCAGAGACCAGGGTCAGTTTGATGTGTTTGTTCGTTTGTATGTTGTTCGTTTGTGTTTTTGAATGCACATTAACAGTTGCCTTGCTTATGAAGTTTCTCATATCTATTAGAAATGCAATTACTTATTTCTGTGTGCTTGTCTATGTATGTATTTCACTGCTTACCTATGTGGTTGTCAGGCCTGGTGGAAGTGGTCCCAGAGGCGGTGACCCTGGGGAAGATCCAGCAGGAGTGGGGTCTGGGTGGGCCTCTTCGTGAGGACACCCTGGAGAAATGGTTCCACATGTGGAACAAAACTGAGGAGGACTATGAGAAGGTTAGGACCATGCCATATAAATAATCTATGATTTCTTACCATCATGACTGACCATAGACTTGAATGTTTACTTTTGTTGTCGATGTTGTCGGCTGATGTTTAAATGTCTTTGTTGCATTGTGTGACATTCTCCTATATGTGCAGGCTGTGATGAACTTCCTCCACTCGTGTGCAGGTTGGTGCGTGGCCACCTTCATCCTGGGCATCTGTGACCGCCACAACGACAACATCATGCTGAAGCACAGTGGACACATGTTCCACATCGACTTTGGCAAAATTATGGGCAATGCACAGAAGTTTGCAAACATCAAAAGGCAAGTCAATTGCAAGGCAAGCAGCATTTTGAAAGCGAAAGGAGTGATGGTTTGTTTGAGTAGCATGGATATCAAGAAAAGTAAAAGCTAAGACAATGATGTGAATGAACAAGAAGACATCCTCTTTTTTTATGCAACGGTAGGGACCGAACACCATTCGTCTTCTCATCAGAGATGCAGCACTTCATCACAGGTGGGGGTAAGAAGCCTCAACGCTTGCATCGCTTTGTGGAGCTCTGCTGTGAGGCGTACAACGTAATCAGACGCCGCACTGCATTGATACTCAGCATGTTGCAGCTGGTAAGACCATTACTCAATACTACTACAGTAGGAAATAGATACTATTGCATAACACAATACCTTTTCATGCGTGCACGTGTGTATATGTGGTTTCCAGATGCTAGGTGCAGGAATGCCAGAGATGAAGGACATCCATGACTTGCAGTACGTCCAGAACAACTTGAGACCACACGACTCAGACCTGGAGGCCACTTCTTACTTTACCAAGTACTGTGTCAATCACATGAGTTTCAACAGTGTCTTTAAAATATCCCATATTTAAGTGTTTACAGTTGTATTAACCTGAGATCCTCTCACCATGCAGCACTAACAGTTTCACTGTTTCTGTCATGAGCTAGGAAGATCAAGGAGAGCATGGTCTGTTTTGCAGTGAAGTTTAACTTCCTGACACACATCATAGCTCAAGGGAAAAAACCAGGACCACTGACCCAGTCCCACAGCCCCGCTCCCAGCAACAACATCCAGGAAGCAGTCATCCAGAGATACACCGTCAAGGGCAAGGATGTGGTGAGGCTGCATGTTGCTCTTTGTACTATGCTAGTATGGTCTGAAAATGTTGGCATCAATGCTTTACTGACATATTAGGTTCATTTTTACCATGAAATGTCACTGAGAGATTTTGCCTGACACATCTGAGGCTCTCTGTTAGATCCTCATAGCTGAGGGAGTTGATAAAACATTTCATGCCACAGACAGCAAGTTCAAATTTGTTCTGAGAGGAATATCCCATGGCAGCCTGCTGACAGTGTGTGTCTTGAGCCTGCTGTCTGTTGATTTGGGCAGCCAGACAGGGCCTCCTAGGCAGCAGCGCTGTTTGGAAAGTCCTTCCCAGACTCCCCAGAGTTGAGTGAGGAGCATTACTGCTGGTTGTTGGTATTACGCCGGTCTTTGATCAGCATAGGCTCCCTGTTGTCAGGGTAAACTGTCCATCTGTTGGCAGGCAGGGAGGGATCACCTTGTCTGTCACAGCAGCACAGAGATGCGCCCATTCACTCAGATTGGGCTTGTAGCAGGCTGGAATGACAATTGCAGCAATTTCCATCTGGGGACTTAAACACATTTAACTATGTAAACAGTTAAATAGAAGAATGCTGTTTGTGTTACTGGTGTTACATTGGACTCTGAATTACTCCTGGGAGGGAAAATTGTCTAAAGGCTTACTAATGGTTATAGCAATAAAACCACTTGAGACCTGAGTTTAGTTTGCAAGTTGGGTGGACATTTATGGGTCTACAACAAAAACAATTATTATAATTATAGAATCACTCTGTTTAGGTTTAATTCACTTGTGTATGACTACAACGATTCTTTAGTAACTCAATTCAGACCCTAGACCTTAATATTTATAATAGTTGATGCTTTATTGATCCCCATAGGGAATCTCCTCATTAAGTCACCCTGCCACCATCCCAAGTCACCCATTGATATGAATCGTTTGGTTTGATTTGCAGACCTATGAGTTGAGAGTGACCATCGATGATGGCTATCTGAATAGTGAGAAGACATTTGGACAGTTTGAGCTGATCCACAAGCAGCTGCAGAAACACTTCATAGAGTCGACACTGCCACAGTGAGTGATGAAACACTTACACATCCAACTCACATTGTAGCCAGAGTATTGTAACCAAATGCTCATTCTTCTACCATACTGAGGTAAATTGATTTATCCCTTCCCCCCCACTATGTCTTCACTGCATCTCTCTTCTCCTCCTCCCTCTCCCCTAGATTCCCTAGCTGGTATAAGATGTCGTTCACCCCAGGCAGGAAGATGTCTTTGCTGAATAAATACCTGAAGGAGCTTTTTGAGGGACCGTGCAAGGGAGTAAGTGCCTCAAATCATTACCATTACACATTGCTCTCTGTCAGTGGTTGATCTTCCTCGAATGATTTCTGTCAACTGGCCACGGCTGACAAGAGTGTCCCACTCTGTCATCCGCAGAATGAATTTGTGTGTAGCTTGTTCCTGGATGGCCCCAAGACAGCCCAAGACAGTGTGGCGAGAGGTAATTTTCTGCTCCTGAATAAGAGAAGACTGTATAAAAATGATTATCAAAGATTTCTGGGGATGAAGTCATGGCTCAAGGCAATATTCTTTTCTTGATGGAGAAAAGAGAGGAAAGATTGATTCTGTGCTATATCCTTATGAAATTCTTTTGATAGTTCTCCAAGAAGACTATATCGTATTTGTTCAAGGCTCATATAAATTGTAAGAGACGTTATGCTGTTATTGATTGGCACTGATGCTTAGTGAATCCATCTACTGCAGAAGAGCGGCCTCAGATCCAACTGTCCATGTCTTACACAGACTGTAAGCTCTCAGTCTTGGTGAAACACCTGAAGAACATCGTGAGTACTTACTTTTTTAGTTTGCTTCACTCCATTATTCATAGCACTGATCATATTGACACCTGATACATGGCAACAGTTACTTAAGTACTGTTTTGCAATGACAAAAGAGGAACGCATACACAGTGAATTAATCATAATGAGTCCTCTCCACTGTCACTTCTGTGTTCATTTATATTCACAGATGACCTTCTGTGTCCTTGCGTGAAATGATTTTATGATTTATGCTCATGTATAAGCCTGGCCTTTTTCTTTTTTCAATAGAGGCTGGCCAATGGCTCCAACCCTGATGCCTATGTGGTCACACGTCTGAGGCCAGACCCCAACAACCGCTCCAAGAGGAAGACCAAGGTGGTCCGCAATAATGTCAACCCCACCTTCAATGAACTGGTACAACAACCTCCCTGCTACCTTGTATGAATAAACATGCTTTGCGTTTTACACAAGGAAAAAAGGTTTAGGTATTCTGAGTAATAGTTAGAGAAATAGGCCACACCCAGTTTTTCATTGCACAGCTACTGCACTGTACCAGCACTGGACCTACTATGGGTATGGTACAGTCACAGCATCCTTTGGTTTTCCATTGGATTACTGAGCAGGTTTATGTAGAAGGTAATGGCAGTGTCCCTGCTTCTATATATATCTTCTGGCATACAAGTTGAACTGAACTAGAACTGAACTGAACACAAAATAAAATTAACTTTACTATACCAGAATGGGCATGGTATGGTAAACTAATTCAGTGAAAATATGAACAAAACAAACTCAGGATGTTATAGAGCAGATACTTTTTCCAGCTTATTTGCAGTATATAAGGTAAAGGAAATGCGTACAGTGTTCTTGCAGTTTCACACTATTGATTAATTTAACTAATCTTTTATTCTACTCTGACAACAGCCCAAACAGACTTAAACATTAGTTGGATTAATAAATGGTGTACAAGATGAGAATGTGGGATTTTCTTATGTTCTTTTTCTTTTGCACATCCAAACCTGGATAGGGTGTCCAGGCTTTCCTGCCACTCAAAGTTATAAATATTCATGTCATGTAATGTTCACTTTAATGTGCTCTCTGCCTGCTGCACCGCTCCCCTCACTGTTTGAGTCTGATGTGATCTTTGAGTGCTGAACCCAGTGGACTCTGACCAGCGGCTCTCTACATACTTTACAGCCTGTTACCGCCCTTTATGGAGCAAAGTGAAGTCATAATGGAAGTACAAATAGAGAAAAGCTTTCTGTCTTACAGTTGTGACAGAAAGTTGAAACAAAAGCCTACCTGTTGCATGGAACTTAACTGAGGCACTGAATAGTATAAATGCCCTTCAATTACTGTTAAATGCACTACTGTTTCTAAACAGTCTAAAATATCTCATTCCTATTCACAGCTGGAGTACAGTGATGTCCCATCGTTGCAAGGAAAGGTGCTGGAAGTGACAGTGAAGAGCAAAAAAGCTTTTGTGGCTGCAACCAATGTTAAGCTAGAGAACAACTGGCTTAACAAGGAGCAGTGGTTCCCGCTGGGGAACTGTGCAGTCTGACGGCAGGGAGAAGCACTGTGAGCCTGCTGCCACTAGGGGGTGCAGCCATAATGGAAAACAAAAAAAACCTCCATATAGAGATTTGTCTGACTGTATACTGAGGGAGACAGCTTCACTTGAGAAAGGGAACCGTGAACTCAGTGCCATTTATCAGAGGAAACTTATCCTCACTCCATAGCTAAATACACTAGCAATGGATGGGGTATTTGGATGATGTTACAAAGCTGAGTCAAAGCAAGACTCAGAGAATGAGAGACCGTTTACTGTGACTGTGGTTGTCATTCTGCTCATAATGTACTTTATCTGTTCATTCCTACATGTATATCAAATGGAGAACATTTGTTAATTAAGCCTAGTATAGGAATGTAGCCTTGGTGATGGATCATATTTGCACTTTCTTTGTACTGTAACTATGTAAAATTTTGTGTTATCCACATTAGTTTGCTTCACTGGGAGCCACAACAGTCCTTGCGTGTGTGTGGTCGAGATTTTAGATGTGATAGATTAAGAAGGAGGTGATGCTATGCTATCTTAAGCAGCCTGCTTGTTACCTGCCTAGACGGAGTGTTTTTGTCCCTTGGGCTGTGTCAACTGGATGTCCTTGACCAGTGGATTTGGACGGGGGGGAGGTGTGGGGCGTGGGGGGGGCAAGGAGAGTGTGTGAGCTGGATGACAACTCTGCTTCTCTCGCCTGAGGAGCTGGGTTAACACTCCCCCTCACTTCATCCCTTGTCTTATCCATCAATATCATTCTCAAATACATGCACGAACACGCAAAGGCACACGCTCACACACACACACACACACACACACTGGGCTGAGGCAGGTCTTCATGTAATCTTAATGCCATCCTCCTCCTGACAGGGCTGCTGACCCGTACTCCGGTCTGACTCATTCATAGGATTTAGTGATGAACGAGGGTGGAAATAGACTGCCCTGCACTGGATTTGGTTCAATAATGTATACCTCTGTGAACGCTATTTATATTATCCCCTGCTGGCTCTCTCACAGGGAGGTTGGCTTAGGAATCCAAGCTGGCTGCTAGTCTTTCATAGTATCATGGAGTATTAATGTACATCGCTTATCATTTTCATCCCTCATATGAGAGCCAAGTCTATTGTTTTATCATTAATGATTAATCCAAACGCAATACTATGTGCAGTCATCTCATGAGAATCGCATCCACCCCTAATAATTGTATTAGCATCAATGATTAATTCTGTAAAAAGAATGTACTATCTTACTCCAGGGCTTTCTCCACTACTCTAGTTGATTTTAACTGCAAGCAGAGAGTCGTCTTTCAGACCTGCTGAAACCTTCCGGTCTTTTCCTCTGCAGCACACAGTGCAGGCAGGAGAAATATGGCACATCTATTTTCTGACAATAAAACTGGTATTTATATCTGAGGAAAGGGGGCTTTTTATTTTTTTTTGTATTTTATTTTTGCTGCTGCGCCAGCCATGGCCGTCTTTCTGCAGTGAGGTGTGTGTGAGTCTGACGTGAAGAGCTGTTTTAGGAATACCACACAAAGATGAAGAGGGAGGCTGGGTCCAGGCTGGATCCGTCTCGGGACAGGAGGGGCACCCAGCGGTAACCTGGGGGGTGGAGAGGGGAGGGGGGTTCTCGTAAAACTGCAGGTACACACACACTAAAACGTGTGCAGTAGCTGTGATATGAGCATCACACAAACGTGCACAGAGGCATTTGCACATAAACTCACCCGCACCAAGCAGAGACCAATCATAGGTAATGCTGACACAGTGAATATGGGGAAATACAGTAATGGTCACGCAATGTCGCCTGATGTAATTTAGCTCTCCGTCTCACACCCGACCCCCTTCTCACTCTCCCCGCCTCTGTGTCTCACCTTTCTTCATGCTGGTGAAGGGCAGGGTGTACTGGCCCACAAACTCACTGCTGAGAAGGCCGGTCTGGTCTCGAACAGAGAAGCGGATGAGGCAGAGCTCAGGGACACTGATGCTGAAATTCATGTCAGCATCCCAGCGAGGACTCAGAGCTGTAAAAATAATAATATTAATAACAATAAACTCTCTTTTCAGAACAGGGTTACAAATGATAAATAACACATTAAAAAAACAGCAATAAGATGAGTAATATAAATGCCAGGTATGGATTCAAAACAAGGTTACATATGTTTAAAACCTAAAGCATCAGTAGACAAAAGTTATATTAAAGCCTATCTGTAAAAATATGCTTTGAGAAGTGATTTTAAAGATGTTAAAGATGATTTTAAAGATGTCACTGATTAGTCCGTCAGACACTTAAAGTACCACAGCCTCAGCTCTCCAAGGTGCTCTGAAGTCAAGTGGCCTTCACAGCAGAGGACACAGGAGTACAGTTACCATCACCAGAAACACTTCAGAGGTGAGGGTCTATTATTAGCCTGCCATGATACATTCATTCATTTTCTTTACCTGCCTTTTCCTATTCATTAATGGTTTAGTGTTAGAAATATTTAGAAATAGTACAAATAGTTTGGGTGCTGTTTTGCAATGACAAAGGAGAGTGTATGTAGTTAATTAATAGTAATGAGTCCTCTGTACTTCACTCCTAACTCCCTTTCTGATTCAAAACAATGTGCTCAAGTTCCTCTGCTCCATCCAAGTTTTCTGCTACATCTACATTCATTTGTATTCACCAGTGACCTTATCTGTTTCCTAGTGTGAAATGATTTTATGATTTATGCCCATGCATAAGCAGTCTGCACCCTCCCAGATTTCTCTCTCTGTCTCTCTGTCTCCCTCCCTCTTTGTCTCATCTCACTGAGCAGCAATACAGCCTTGTCCCGCCAACCTCGTATCTGAATCCACTCTAAATCATCTGACACATGTTTTGTTCACAAGTTCATTTCCATGTTTGCTATAGCTTTGAAAACGCCAACTCCAAATGGAAGGCGACATATGATCAGGGGTGAACACCAGCTGAAATAGGATAAGTCTGTCGAAACCTCCATGAAAAGACCTCAGCAAAAGCAATTACGCTGCAGAGGGACAGCTTTCACACTTGGGTGAAAGTCTGATGACGGCTAAGGGCGGTTCATAGCAAATTAAGATTGAATGAGGCATTTTCAGGCATTATCCTTCTAAACAACCATAAACAAAATCAAGGGCTTTGTCATCATGACTGAGATGCATTGTAATTGGATGTGTGTAAAGCTGTTCTTGCACATTTGGTGATATGGTAAAGGTGACACATTTGGACACACACTAAATCTGTGTAGGTATGAGGATCTTAGTGATGCATAATTACACTGTAGCACTAAATCCCGTGTGCAGTGCAGTGACTCTCTACTCCAGTACTCTATGTTTCCAGTCATAGCAGTGGTGCATGGCAGATTCCTCTTCAAAGGCAATCCACTTCTACGTTTTCAAGAGGCTCATCAGCACATTTCACCTCAGAACCCCAACAGCAGCCATCCGGGAATTGGATTCAAAAGGAGGGAAAAAACCTTACAGAAACCGCAAAATACTGCTGTCACAGAAAAAAAAAAAAAACTCTTTGGAATCCAGTTTTGGTGATTTTCATGTTTTTACTTGAAATGAAGGTTTACATGGTCCTCTGTAGGTAGAGCAAGTATCATGGCCCAAGGGCCATGATAAAGTCTCAAAAATGAAAGCAAACTGAAAATAAGGCTGTTATTCTTAATTTCTGGAAAGTGGACTTTTTGAAAATACAAGGCTTTCATCCTCTGGAGTGGAGACTGTTCCTGCATCACAGAAAAGGCTGACTGTCAGTGATTCATACACTAGTCCGAGTATAGTTCATGTGAGTATTGATGCATCTTGGTTTGAACTATTGTTAGACGCAGCACCCTCTCATCAATATGTTTTGTTTAATATAATTTCCTCTGATTTGTCGTCTGTGATCTTGTCCTCGTGAGTAGCTTCATTTTGAAACATTTTTGTGTTGTGGTTCCTGCTATACAGTGTATTCCTGTGTCCTTGCACTCAGTTTACAGTCTCAGAGTGTACAGGTGAGTTTGTAGTACAATACTTACAGTTGTTTTTGACAGTGTCTGTGTTTCTTCTGCGGGAGTCAGATACAACCCCCTGGATCTCCACTCTGACAAAGGGGTCCAGAGCTTTGCCACTCCTTGGGACAGGAAGGTTGGATCCACTGATCACCTTTAGACACACATCAAAAAAAAACACACACACACACACAAAATTGGTGTGTGGAGAGGAGAGGAGAGGAGAGGAGAGGAGAGGAGAGGAGAAGAGAGGGAGGGCTGTAATTACACTAGTCTGGAGAGAGGCAGCCTTATCTGCAGTCCCCTCACACTGAGCCTCCCCTTCCCCAGCCCTGATCAAAGACAAACCTGCATGCACTTATCTGGACATGCCCTGCTTGGCACCGATGGAGCTTTACAGTGTCCGGCCCAAAATGCAACAGAATGGCCTACAATATGCACGTTAAAAGTTGCGATGCTGATGTGCTGTTCCTTCATGCTTTTGAGTGCACAGATAGTGAATGAATGAGTGCGTGGTTTGCAAGTTGTCAATTCATGAGAATTTGTTATAGAAAAACAGACCATCACTTAGTTGACAGTTTTATGCAAAATAGGTTCATGAAGCCTCGAGGGGAAGTATTGTTTTCCGAAGCAGATGAATAATTTACTATTTAATGATTGAACACCAGAGCCTACCTAAGTTCGAATGCTCAATGCTATTCATGATTCCAACAGAGTTGAGAGTCGAGTCAAGATTGCAGGCTTTTCCCTGAAGTGATCAAAAAGCCCAAATAATACTGGATGATGACGTGAATAAATAGAGGTAGGGCTTTTTCCCTGGGCATCCCAAAATGGAACGCACCACATTTATATTTCATGCGCAGTGCTGGGAAGATATATTGTGTGTGCATATTCCACTGGTAGACAATCTCACTTGTGAATTTATTTAACTGTTGAGAGTCTATACATTCTCATGAAATGTTATCTGATCCAGATTTTTTTTTCTACCACGGGTAAGGGAGTCATTTATCCTTTTTTGCCACTGATACATTTTGTCGCCATATAAAGCAAGCTAATGGAGGTGTATCTCTCTAGAGTAGCGTTTTACGCAGCACGGCCTATCCAGAGTTATGTGTAGTTTTCTCTCTCCTTCCCTTTTGGAAATGGCTGTGAATGATGACAGTAACCCAGATAATTGGGGCAGTATTTAAAGCCCCAGATGGCATGATGTGAATGCACAGATAACGCTTATCAAAGGTGTAAATAGTTACATTTATAGTCGGCATAATGAGCCAGGTCAGCTGAGGAAATAGTCCTGGATCAGGTAGAAAAATATAAATACACTCAGATGCATAAGATCTGGTAATGCAGGTAGTATTATCCTCAACTAACTGTTGATAAAGAGGGTTTACACTATGGTTCATATCTATTCATAAGAGTGATACCACTACAATAAATAAGACTTGCCCAAGCATCCCTCCATTAAGTCTCTATCAGTCCCATGCGTTCCCAGGCAATTCCACACATTGTCTTTGCTGTACAAAGCCCCAGATATCTCTGAGTCTCATTGGCATGTTACACACACAAAGAACAAATTGCTGTATCTCTCTAATTGGGCTGATAAGAGTTAGTGTGTGACAGTATTACTTATGGCTCTACTAAAGAGATCATAGAGGGTTGTATTACAGTTCTAAAAAGTGGACTCCTGATGTGACCATGCTCTCTGCAGCCTTGCCATTTGTCATGTCTCTGGGATGCTATACAAGTGCTGATATTACTTGCCCCCAAAGCACAGATTTTTCTGAAATATGGAAGAGAGGAGGTATATCCATTAGACCCCAGGTCTAATTGCATTGCATCAACCCCCCTCTATCTCTTTTTCTCTCCCGCTCTCTCTCTCTCTCTCTCTCTCTCTCTCTCTCTCTCTCTACCCCCCTCACTTTCTGTGGGAGATAATCGAATTAAACGGAAACACTCTCAGGGAGTTTTACATCATTGTTGGTTCACAGAATCCAGCAGGAAAGCACTTATCTGGAGGCAAAGAGTAAGATGAGCTCAACTACACAGTGCCCTAGATTGGGAGGCATGGTCACAAACATACGTGCACACAAAGCCATAAAGCACACACTCGCACACAGATACACACACACACACACGTCCTGTAACATGACACCTTAATCCATAAATCCACCCAGAGTGGATTATTGAGAGTTCAGCAATCCAGCGCAGTACCTTGAGCAGCAGGTGTGTGGGCCTGAGGCTGTGCTGGCAGCAGTTGGGATCAAAGCTCCTCTGACTGGACCTGAGCACCGCTGGCTTCAGGATGTACCCACAGCCACCATTGTCCTGGAAACACCCGTTGTTAAGGTCCATAGGCAAGCCCACAGACTGGAAGTTGAGTGCCACTGCAAAACATCACAATACAATCTTGCAACAATGAAAAAGAGGTGCCACAGAGCAGAGGCAAGGATTTGATAGAAACAAAATTGAAAATGCCTGAAGCCTTTTAAAATAAAAACAAGCGCCATGAATTGATTTTGCTGCATTCCACTGATACCTTCCATTTTTCATGCTCCTGTTCATTTTGCAGGAGGGAGCTACACTATACAATGACTCAAAATGTTTCTGCAACAATAGCGTACATTGCATCAGGGAGGCATTCTAATTCACGAGGGAAGCATTCCAAATCACACACTGTGCAATGAAAGCATCTTCAATGGCCTTTGCTATGGTGCAAAGCTATGGCTTGGTGTGTGTACTGCATAGTCTTCAGTGTATACGCGTTTGCACTATGAATAGATTGGAGGATAAAGAAAGCAGCAGATGTGATCCTGCCGATAGATTTGAATTATGTGCTCTCCCAGGCTGGATTTGGCATCGCCGGTGAGTCTGGAATACCACAGATCAGTCCTGGTTTTTGCAAAGAAACACCTGCTACTATTGTGACTCCAACTTCCTGTACCAACACATTGCTCTGCATCTTTCTGCATTCTTTCATATACTCTTCCTCTGTGTGTGTCACAGGGGCCCCGGTGAATGTTCTGCTCATCTAACTGTACTCTAATTGATCCATCCAGGCTTCTTTGTACTGCGGTCTCCTGGAGCTGTGAGCAGTGCCGATCTCCATCGGCACAGCTGCCACTGAAGCACGGAGAGACAGTCTGCTCACTGATCAGCGGGGAAATCAGTCCGCGTTAAAATCAGTGCCTGACTGACTGAAGAGATGGAGAGGTAGGAGGAGGCTGTGTAAAGACAGGTGGACTGACAGGAACACTGGCCGAGATGGGACCAGACAGATTAGATTTGTCAGGTTGTGACTTTAAGTCCGTGGGCAATCTTGAATGGCTGAGGGCTTGAGGAAATCAAGTGTATATATGGTTCTTTGAAGCGTAGCTGGGATTTCTCTGGGTCCTTGCAAACTGGTTATGACTGTATTATGTGGTAATCAGACACACAGACACACTTGCATACTTGCACACTCACACACGCACAAAAACAGACACACACCAGCATGTGATATAGAGTAAAGCCTACTACTCAGGCTTGACTCCAAGGAAATTATTACTGAATATAAAAAGCTAAGCTCTGACCCAGACAAGGCTTTAGTTTATACAAAAAAAAAAAATCCATCCAGGAGGGTGCAAATCGATTTAGAAAGGGTGTGATAAGGGACAGGAGAGGACTTGCTCCCAGGAAAACACAGATGAGGTGGTTCAGACTGCGGAGTGGAATGAAATGTTCTTTTCAGTGCTAATCGACAGGACACTCAGCCTTGCTGTTCCCTTTGAAGTTTCACAATCCAAGTTTCTTGAATGTATTTCCTTCCATTTCAAAGGCTTACAATGGAGTGTGGTTGTTCAGTATGTGTTGACAACTTTTGGATTCCTGTCAAAAACGCTGACACAAAGGAGATTTATCTCCATGTCCTTAAGCAGTTAAAATGATCAGGGTTTTCATCTCATCCAAAAAAGAAACACAGTTAACAACAAAGCATTTGGAAAAGTTCAAACTAAAATGTGAAAAACAACATTGCTTGCTAAGATGTGTATGTGCCTACATGCATGTAGGCACATGCTCCCTCCTACCCACCTAGCTGTGAGCCAACGTTCCAGAACTCCTGCGGGTTGTAGTTGGAGGAGGACGTCCTGGAGCCTGCTGGGTAAATCCTGCTGAGGAACCTCTGGTTATGTTGAACAAACTCTGGGCCTGGGACAGAGGACACACAGCAATGAGTGATCAAATGTCTCCTCTAACACACACTATTTAATGAGAAAATCACTGATGCAGAATTCACAAATGTTATCCTTATGATCCTGGACATTTCAGTCTGAATTTCTGACTTGGGAACATCCTGGGACGTCCTAAAGCTAAAAGCTAAAAGCAAGAGAGCCAAGAGGCTCTTCATGGCGTCATCAAGAGAGGGACCCTGTAGCTGCACCACTGACAGTGATTTGGAGACCACCTTCACTGATGCAGTGACAGCATCCAGGGTTAACAGTAACAGTTATAGCAATGTCAGTTTCCCATTTCCAATGTCAGAGGAACAGGTCCAGGTTCATGACATCACAGATATAATTCTTGGTTCTTGTTTTTTTTTTTTTTTTGGATGAGAGTTCAAACATATGCAAATCAAATTGTCATTTCAACCTCATGTCAAATGCATATTAATGGAAATGTATTCTGTGAAGCCACAAGGGAGACTTTTCTAGAGAGAATAGTTGAAGCAGTGTTCAGTGTGTGAAACTATGTCCTGATCAGGTTTTGGTCGCTGCATAATTATCTTCATCCTAGATAGGCTGTAAGGATCAGCACAGTGTTTCAGTCTCCATGTGATCATACCATAGCTGTGTCTGGAGAGTGTCATTTCCCTACAGAGGTTGGGGATGAAAGTGTATATATGGTTCTTATAGCTAGAGCGTAGCTGAGATTGTTCTTGGTCCCTGTCACCCAAGCAAACTAGCTCATAATATAGCTGTGTGTCTGGAAAGTGTTGTTTCCCCGCAGCAGGAACAGAGCTCATTTCTCTGCATCACTCTGTTTCTCCAATATACTGCCACACAGCAGCGTGATGACAGTTTAACTGATTATCATTTGATTCAAACCTCCGTGGGCTCTTTCCACTGCCCCAACATTGAGAGTACAAGACACATTTCTGAGCTTTTGCTGTTATGTTCTTTTTGCCTTAAATAGCACTCCCCTATGTAGCATATGTCATGTTCAATATGCTTTCTCTATTATGGAGCTTTATGGCCCGGGAGCTCATTGCATTTCCAGTCATAAAAGGATCTGCAGACACTTTCCCTTTGGGCTCTATGTGATTATAAATCATCTGAATCATCAAAATGATATTTTCTGTGTATTTACATTTAATTATGCACATTCTTGATCATTTTAAATCCATACTCTTCCCTACAATTGAAGACAAACGCTATGCACCACTATTTCAACTCCATAAAAGCCATTGTCCACTTTACCTGAGGCTTTGGCCAGCTTGTGTGCCTTCTTTTCTCCCATGGACGTGTTCTCATAGAAGTTCTGGTTGTCCTTAGAATGACTGAAGCTGATAAATTTGACAGACCTGGTGTAGATGACCAGGTCAGACAGAGCCTCAGCCACCACCACCTTCTTCTTCTACTCATTATGGGCGCAGAGAGGGACAAACCAAACAGAGAACATTCACCAAATTGCCACAAATACTGTTGAAATACTAATGAATGCAAGACTAAAGCTTTACCTTTTCGTCCCATCTTGGCTTACTGCTCTCTTAGTCAGTCTAAATGTCTCTCCAATATGTATGTGTCTCCCCTTAAAAGTAGTCTATGGCTGTTTCAGTATCTCTTTGAGAAATGTCTTCTTTAATCTAACTGAGACCCCTGACTTACTTTCTTCTTTGACCCTGTCTTTTTGGGAGACCAGAACTTTGATTTGGTTAGAGGCTCCTCATCCTCCTCCTCATCCTCCTCCTCATCTTCGCTCTCCTCTCCCTCTCTTCCTGCTATGTCCTCTGTCTCACTGTGAGGCCTCAGCTTTTTATTCTTGATGAGGATTTTATACTTCAGGTTCTGTCATCCCCAGACACAGAATACATGCACACACACACACACACACACACACACACACACACACACACACACACACACATACATGGATGTACACATGCATGCACATATGCATGGATACACACATTAGTCTCAGTCACACCAGTTAAACAAATTCCCCACACAAGCTGCCTGCATTGTCCTTCTTGATCAGCATCCTCAAACTTAGGAGACAAACATCAAAACATTCCCTTGGCACAAACCGCCTCCTCTCTGATTTGTCAAAATGATGCTGTTCTTCAAAGAATCATTGAGTGGCCACATCCGCATCAGTGAGTACAAACACACAGCCAAGTTTGACAGAAGTGTTATATCTAAGTGGATGGAAAAAGCAGAGGGTGTGCTGAATCACGCATATGCCTGCTGCTACATTTCAAAGTAGTATCAATGTCTTGGCTTTGATCTGCTTGGTGTCCAAGACAGATGAGCAGCAATATGTTTAAAGTTAAAACACTGTGGTTTGGCTTTGGAAACCAACAGCTCCATGGTAATCTGCATGAGAGGAAGTCACCCTGTCAGAGTTAGGGATGCATACTCAAAATACGCTAAATACACAAAATAATTACAGATCCTCCAACATTCACAACCTATAGCAGTCCATACAGTATCAATCTCCTGCTGCGAATAGATCTGCATATCTTTCACACTGAAAATTATAACTTTCACATTGAAAATTATAAGCTTCAGGGCTTCCTTTGGCACCACACTGTCTCATTTTTCATTGCGATTACACGAGATGATATACTGTGGGCAGCTAGAACGGAGGCTTTACTTATTTAGTTGTGATTTATGGCATCATGTGAGGCCCTAAAAGAGAATTACGCTCATGTTTACAGTAATAAGTGGAGTAATAACTTGTTAATGAAAGATAACTTATTGCTAATCCTGCAATAACACTGGCTAATGTAAAACAAGAGACAACATAATTGGGTTTTCCAGCCTGCTCGTCACTTTGATGACTTGGTAAACAGGTTTAAAACCTCTGTCTGCTTAGAAGGGAGTATATACTAAACAGTTGTGATCATTATGATGGCAGAGTAGAGCATACTGGCTCCACTTACATAACTGGATGTTAAGCTGGATGTTAAGCAGCATGAACGTGACAGAACCTCATGAAAATTGATTCAGTGTACAAGTAGCTGGGGGTTAAGAGTCAAGATGAAACCATTAGTGCTGAGGCTCCCATTTAAGCCCGCACCTACTGTGCCATAAAGATGAAAAATTGATATGGAGAAGAAAATCATACATGCACACTCAGGACACATCACAACTCATTTTTCTCTGCAGCACTCTCCACGGCAGTAAAAGTCAAAGGCACAAAAGAAACCCCACAGAGACAGCACACATGAATCTACATACCGAGGAAAATCCTTCATCCTCCCAGTAATATTCAGTAGGCTGGAGTGACTGTGCCAGCATCTTTCAACCAAATCGCTCAGTCATGAGTGGCGGCAGATGCTTTCAGGACCCAAACAGGCTAATCTAAATGAACAATCAACTCAAGTGCCTCAGCACTCTTAAAGTGATGGACACTTCTCAGGAACAACCCCATCCGTTAGTTTTTTGTGAAGATTAAAGAGCCTTGCAAGTGCAGGAGCCTATGTATCCCTAGGTCCCAATGGAAGAGAGAGGCAGAGGAAGTAAGACCCCATCTATTATGGGCTGCTTCAGAGACAGGCTAACAAGGTCCTCCATGATGACTAAAAAGTCTGACTCTCTTCTTGTTCTGCTTTGGTACGACAGAGGATGAAGGGCTTCATACATACAAACACTGTAATCTCTCTGGCTTCACCAGCAGCACTAACATTAAACACAGCCTCTGCTTCTAGATTTGAACTCAGATAGTCAAGGTCTTACTCAAAAATAATAAAGTTTGAAAAAGACTATAGCTGACTTTTTCTGTACTGGTATGCACAATCTAGTGCTAGTAAAGATTCTTACGTTTGGGCTTGGTAGTTCTCCAGAGGTAGGGAGATCCAAGGGGGCTTTCAGCAGCTTCTCCCCCAGGATGGAGGTGAGGTACTGGGCCATGACCACCTGCTGCTCCTGGGAGCAATGGTTTTCCAATGACAGGATCACTGGGTAGGCAGACACCTGGCACAAAATAACCACACCAGCAAAATCATGATAAAATCCATATTTTAATTAGCGTCGACCTGGATATTTTCAGTCTCTCTGTATGCAAGGTCTAAGAGTTCCTCCAGAAACATCACAGGGAATGGCTTAACTCCCTGAATCAAAGATAGCCTGCCAGGCAAAACATTGCTATTAGAAGTGTTATTAATTACAGCAAATGCAGATCAGTAGGAGGTCCTGGAGCCTACAGAGCCAAGAGTGAACATGGAGGTAGTCGCCTGATGCACCACTCCAGGAAATGCTCTTCACACGCCATGTAACATACTGTAACATGCACTGTTACCTCGAAGGCATGTTGCTCCACTGTGGTGATGACATCCTTGAACAGGATCTTAGTGGTCAGGGTGTAGCCATGATAGACGACAGGCTCCATGTCTGGCCCATCCCAGCAGTCAATCTCTAGACAGCGGCAGCCTTTCCTCAGAGCACTGCGCCACATACACACACACACATACAGTACACACATACAAGCACACACACATGCACACAAGCACATACACACATACAAAGACACGCGCACAAATACACATTGAGCTGTGGCAAGACTATGATAAGCACATAGAATGAACCGCGTGAGAAATGGAAGACGTTGGAGGAGGAGTTGAGGCACAAACATTTCTTTTCTACACGCAAGATCTGTCAACCTTTCTCAGGAGCCAAGACACCACGACCATAACAGATTCCATCCAAGTGATAACAGTTATATAAATTCTTATGAATAATTAATTGCAAATTGCAATGTAATAATTAATTACAACAGCCTCTATCCAAATAATGACATCTTCTATCCAAATGAAATTAGACCCCTGGGTGGACCTGTCTGCTGTCCATCCAGCACCAGAAAATGGTGAATCTTGTTTACAACTGCTCTTAGCACTTAATATACTTTTATACTTGTTGTTGGTGGTTGACAAAGATGATACACTTTTACAGACTGGATGACTGGAAGCTCTATCTTTTAGAGATATTCAATAGCAATATCATTAGTTTTACATTGTTGTTTTTTTTCCAGGTAATATATATATAGGAAAAAAACATTATCTGGTAAGATAATTCCCTATAATTAGTCATATTAATGAGCACTATGAATGTTTTCTCTTGGACAATATGTGTTTTTTGGTATGTTGGTGCTGTTCATGAATGCATTCTATCCAGAGATTTCAGAATTAAATTCTCATGTACTGCATGTATTTATAATTTTTACATATAGCAATAAAGAGAACTGTACAAAAATTAAGTGAATAGTGTCTGGGGACCCATTTCAAAACCATTACAGCCTTTCACAACAAATATACCACTGTCTATGTGGTAGGCCATATGTTTTTTGTGGTATATATTTTTATGTTTTTAGCATGTGTGGATGTCTTGTCTTGTCATGTTGCTTTACCAGGTAAATCATCCTTTCCCCTTTGTTATTCTCCCACCTGAGGGAAAGAGGGATCACTAAGAGGTGACCCACCCCTGCCACTATCTCCTCTCTTGATGATCCTTTCATTAGCAAGTAAACCAGAGCTCCCAGTCCACTAGGTTAGAGGGTTCTGCATTATCGGCAGGCCAGGGAGCTCAGCGCTTTCACAGGGACCATAAATGCACCACTATTGCTGCCATCAGCCCCTTTTGTAATCACCTCCATTGTCCCATAAAGGGACCACAGCGATTTCACTGTCTGCCTCAGCACATGAGTCGGTCAATGAAATCAGAGGAAAAGAGAGTATCCAGAAAACACACATTATGTTCTTGTAGGTCTGGAGGAGAGGCTTTAAAGAGAGGATAACAGAGTGATGAGGGGTATTTTAGATGTGTATCTATCAGACCTTGGTCAAATAGCATTTTAAAATAGGTCTTATCATTTATTTTTTACATAAAATACCAGATGGTTGGGGTTTATAGCATCAAGACACAAGTATAATAAACTGGCTTTCAAATGACATTTGAAAACAATTTTCCAATTTTTTTATGGCATATGGCAAATCCCACCCATGTGGCACCTATAGACTAAAACAAACAATGAGAAAGTACTATTTAACCTAGGTCTGGTGTCTAATGGCAATCTCTGGTGTCTAATGGCGATCTCCACAATGAAGGTCATGTGTCATGCAACTACAGGGGCAGCTGATTATTGTGAGCATATTCTTGTTACGTGAATGTGGAAACATCTTCAGGTATTATCATACAAATGTCACCATTTTAAAAGTGCCATTTTTACATTATTGCACCTTCCCTGCAGGTGCATTTTGCAGAGGTAAAATGATTTTCTTTGGATGCTTAATCATAAAATATTGGTTCTAAATATTAGGACTACACCTCTTTTTGTCTTACAGGGAAATTCGTTTTTACTTTCTCTGGCAGTGGGGGTGAACCCAGAAGAAAGTCGGCAGTGTATTACCTACCTGACATAAGCATCCAGATGACTCTTGCCTATCAGCTGATCTCCAGTCAGGTAGGTGTTGTGTGATGAGGAGATGAAGTAATTGCAGAGAGGCTGGTCCAAGTCTTGGTACACAGAGGTGTGGGACTGGTCAAACACACAGCAGTCCTTGGACTCCATGTACCTGAGGAATCCCTCAAACGTCATGGACCTGCTGGCTCTGGCTGCCAGGGACAGGAGCAGAGTTACATTATGTCAGCGACAGTCAGAATCAGCATCACTTTCATCACCAAGTACAAAAAATGTAGAGGAAATTGTGTTGGTGACATTGGTGCAAGCATCACTTGACTGTGGCCACAACAACAATGTGTGTAATACAAAATACAGCAAATAATGTACTGTAGCAAGCAATGATGCTGTTGACGAATACATAAATACTGTAGATATCGTAGATTGTAAAACATGTATTGAATTTCATTTTGATGCCTCCAAAAGCTGCTCCTTGAAACCCCTCCTCATTCAAAGATTATACCACCGAGTGAAAAAAACTGGGCCTTCTGTTCAGTGGCAACGCAGCCTAGTGTGTAAGCCTTGTCTTGTTGCTTCCCCTGTTTTGTAATTTGTGATGGAGTGAATCAGCTTGCAGCACACTGGGCCCTAGGCATCATCTGGTCTGCTAGTCCACTGATGTGCCTGACTCTTCCATTTTCCTTCTGTCATTTCAACCCCCTGCCTCTGGGCTTACAGCAAAACACTTTGTCAGAACACTGTGTCTGACTTGCATTTAAAACCAGCAGCTACTGGAACGGAGGGCTTAACTTTTGACAAAGCTAAATAAGTATCATCATTTGACAAAGCTGAATCTTGCTGAGGCCTTGACGAATAGAGCCATGTGCTTTACCAGTAATAATGAGCAACGAGCAGTGACATGATATCGAGTTCTCCCTTGTCTCACCTGTCTCTTCAATCTCATATCTCTCAATCAAACCCTCTGCTGTCTCTTGATTGGCTGTTAGCTCCATCTGCTCCATGTGGAGGAACCTGAGGAGGGCGCAGGCAGGCAGAGTCGTCTGGCCTGAGGCGTAGCATTGATAGATATGCTGGATCTCAGCCCTCCTGGAGGAGGGGGGCTTGTTTTTCTTCATCCTCCCCTGTACACATCAATTTCATCAGTGTCCTGGATCCTGGAGGGTAGTCATTGTTTAGTTTATGTAATTCGAGAACCTCAGTGTCTATCAACTTGGACAAAATCAACTTGCGATTCTGAGATGAGTCTGGCATCTATTGGTCATTTGTGTCTTTCTATAGAAGTGAATATCATTGTTATGACAATGTTTGTTGGAAACAAGCCTTGTTGGATTTAAGTCCATTTACATCAGAATATTTCAGACAATTGGTTCTTTAAGTAAGTAAGAAAATGTTTCAAACACCTGTAAATGTTTCAAAAGCTCAATCAGTAGCTATCCAAAAAGACACACAGGGAATAGTGAATAGAAATGTCAACCTAGTCTGAGTAGAGATGTATCCCAGCATTTACCTGTGCTCACTGTTAAAATGTTCTTTTTCACTCTTAGCACGACAGAGAATAAAGGGGAAGACAGGGTGTTCACTCTCAGCGAAGAGTTCTCCCATCTTCTGACACTCTCCACCCCCTGCATCCCTCCCTCTCTCTATCTCTTGCTTCCATCAAATACTGAGGCAATGTCTTCTGTGACTTTCTCATTTCTTTCCCCCTCCTCTCCCTGTCATTCCTCTCAAACACTGAGACAAAAGTATCTGTGGCTTTCTCTGGCTTTGTGTGTCTCTCTCCCTCCTCCACCTTTCATCTGTCTGTTCTGCAGCCCTTCCCTGTTCAGACATAAGCCTAAGCCACTTGCTGTCACAGAGTATCATGCATTGAGCTGGCCTCCCGCTGCATCCGTCGCTTCAGTGTGAACACAAACCAACCTGCTTTGCCATCATCTTCATTAACTTTTTATGTAATTGCATAAACTGTTTATATCTGAGTCAAGATATACCCAGCCACGCCTGCATAAATATGGCGTGTAAAAGGGTGTATAGCTGGCCATTAACCCTAGAAAAGTAACTGACCTTACATTAGATGTGGATCAATACTGATCTCTCTTACACCCACTTTCACCTCCAGTAAGCCATTGCAGATGAGGAGGTAATTATATTCAAATGACAGAGTTTCTCCCTAGTGGGATTGAAATGTTACAAGTCCAGCCTCCACTGAAAACAGTGTAGTGTAAACAGCAACCTACCTCAGATATTGACTTCCATGGTCTCTGAGCTCCTGCAGAGGTGGCCCATGTTCATATCCGCTGAATTGCCAGTAAACAGAAATCAGAACTGTATGAATAATCTAGGAACACTTATTATAATCACAGGAGTTTATCAACAGGTTTCTGGAGAAGTATGCAAGTTGTTGCCACTGTGACAAGCATTCCAATTCTTGGGCATTGTTGCATAAAAGAACATCAAAGATCATAGTAGTAGAACATAATTGCATTTCTATAGCTCTATCTGAAGTGTGGAGGAACAAGATTAAAACTTACCCTGTACTCTGTCTCCCTTCATTTTCATGGGCTGTGGACTGAATGAGGTATATATCATTCCGTCAGTGTAAAATACAAAGAGAATAGGGTATGGGGAGATAGGGCTTTTTGTCTTCAAGTGACTGTCTCATAAATACTCGTCTCGGTTCTCTTTCATCTTTTTGAAAAAGTCATTATACCTCAATGTGTTTTAAAGTGAGACCTTAGAACCCCCAAAACTAAACATTTGCTCATCCATGTGTGGTCAAACCAAATGTTTTGTGTAAAACCAAATATAGAGAGACATGTAAATCCAGTTTGGTCTGAGTTGAGTCAACACACATTGCGTCACCATATGATCTGGTCCAAATGACTACTCACTTGTGATTTCCTACCACGGCATGGTAAATGCCATTGACGTCTGCACTATCTGGTAGAAGTGCTGCAGGGTATACTGAGCGGCTCTCTGAATACATCAAGTAGACAAATGTTGATGGAGCACCAGGGATTAATTTCACTGGATTTTATTTCATGGAATGAAGTCCACATTCACAAAATCTCAACACCAAAGTGGATGAAAGTGTGAATACATCATCAAAGCTACTCCATGCAAAAGTCAATCATGCTTTTACAACACGGTCACTGATTCTGTGTTAGTTGTTTTAGTGACGCCGACAAGAACTTCCTTCCTGGTTGTGTAAATCTGAATGTTATTGGTGTGTTGTGAACCACTGGTGCACAACAATGGTCACTGCCTAGTCATAGTCCAGCACAGTCATTCCTGTCTACACTAAGCTGTAGTGGTCTGGCCTTGGGCTTGTCAGAATCATTGGTTATACAAGTTTGATGTGATAATTCCCAGGCAGTGAACATGGAGCCCTGTATATGGCCCCTGTCTCTGCATCACTGCACCTCCCTCTGCATGGATGGTTAGTTGGACTCTTTTGGGAGCAGAGAGTGTGCATGTGAATGTGTATATGTAACTGTGGGTTTCTGTTTCTGTATGCCTGTGCATCTGTGCATATTGGAAAGAGGGTCGGTGGTGGATAAAAGATCAGCAGATCAGCGTGTGTGTGCATGTGTGTGTGTGTGTTTGCGCGTGAATGCAACATTGCACATGTGGAGCTCAGATGCACCAGCACATTACTGCACTGTCAGTGCTGCTCAGTGTGGGGAAAAAACAGACCAATTCACTTTGGATCACAATGTGAACTGCCAGATCATGGTTTAATCTTTAACCCAGTGCTGAAATTATACACTGTGGCAAGGCACAGTCAAAATTGCACCTGCTCAGATGTTTAAGATGAGACGAACTAAGACTTGCTCACCTGTTTGAGCTGTGGGTCTGTACTTGTGTGAGGGGGAGAAGCAGACCATGATTTCCTTTGACTGTGAATTCCCAGCTGGATTTCCACCGGCTCATTTGGTATTCATTGGCCCGCTGGAGCTTCAAGTCAGGCGGCAGAGTGCCAGTGATAATGCCTGATGTCAGGGGATAGCTGGAGAGGTGAGCAGCTCTGAGTTTGTGAGACAACCAAAGCTCAATAGCATATGCTTGTAGCACATGCTTGTAGCACATCATCTAGACTGTTTAACAGCAGTATAGTGCATGAAGTCGAGTGCATTCGCTTATCACACATGCACACATGCACACATGCACACGTGCATGCACGCACACACACCCACACTCACACTGGCACACACATGCACGCTGGCAGAGTTTATTGCCAGCTGGCCCAGGAAGATAATAATGATGTGCTCATTATTATGAGCAATTGCTTTATTTACCGGCTCTCTCTACTTCTCCACTCTCCTCTTTAGGGTGCCATCAAAACTTTATCATGTAGAAATCCCCAGACTCACTTCAGTTTGGGGAAACTACTGAAACCACAACAAACAGAAAAACAGGGAAAGGTCTTTTCTAACTGTAAAACACACACATTTATTGCAAAATTAGAAATCTGGGCAAGGAATGAGAGGCCTGTCGATATTGCTCTTTGCAGACACTGAATCAAAACTCATGGCTGCTTAGTATTCTTCCTGTTCCATTCCAGCGACATTGCTATAGCTCTGAGCAAATCGCCATCTGTTGGAGAAAATCACTATCCAGTAGCATGCATGTTGTTGAGGCATCAGAGTCATCTTTCTCCAGCAGTGCTGGTGAATTGTGAGAGAGGTAGGCAGTAGGTGATTAGGAGAGATCCCAGCCAAGGGAAATCAGTGAGTCATTTTGTAAAGCAGCAGGCAGAGATGTTCATTTGTTATTCAGCTCAGGATGAAGAGATTGATACAGATCTAGATCCATTCCAAGGAATGGGAAACATAGAATACATGGATACATTATGCAAGGGCCTGCCTGTTGTGACAAGTGCTCCAGACAAAGCTTATCCCACCAAAGGGAGATATTGCAGTCACACAGAATCAGTTTGACATAAATAACAGAAATTCTGTGTTCCATGGATACATTTGGTCCAGCTTTCGGGGCACTGCTAATTCATTAGCAAAGCTACCAGTCGCTCTTTCATGCCTGTTTGCATTGCAAATTTATTAATTTATACCATTTTACAGTCTGTTGGCAGCAGAGATGGAAAAATCTGTAAAAGCTGACATGGCTAACTTCATGATGAGCTATCATGGTTTATTCTCATTAAGTTACCATGCAATTGGTCAAAATACTCCAGTGTCAACTGAAGTGTTAGACTGAACTAACTATAATGAAATAGACAATACACTGTATAGCTCAATATGTGCAGAACAGTATAGCTACAATTAGTCATCACCTTATGAAGAGTGCTAATTTAATTATTGCTGTTACAAATTACAGCATAATTGTCAAACTTTTGCTGACTGCAGCTTTAATTATGGTTGGTTCCAGCCATTGTGCAGTGATCCCCAGCAAATTACATGCCCTCTTTCCACTCAGTGTGCTTTGCCCATCCATTTCCTGCGCCATCCCTGCCCCATAATAGCCATGGGAGATTAATTGGTGTCTTTTAGCCTCACTGACTGCCAAGAGTGATGTGTGGGATGTGCGTCCGCCTGACAGGGGAAAATTGAACCATTTAGCTTTTTATCATGGTTCACATAGCCTCTCCATCCTCCCAACTAATTCATACAGCCATATTAACCTATATAGAGTAAAGCCGTCCCTTACAAAGATCAGAGCTCCAATTCCTATTGGACTCTATAGAAGAGCAGCAAGCGGGAATTGATGGAGTTTGGAATGAGTCAGCTGAACATCTGTGTGTGTGTGTGTGTGTGTGTGTGGAGTCCGCTGCCCTGTAGAAGCACTGGCAGAAAGAGGGTTGGAGATGTACTGTGCATCAGCCAAGGATGGTTCAGCCAACTGTCATCATGTTGCAGAGATGGAGAGCTTTATCAACTCATATGGCAACTTGTGGCAGAAAACAGCCAAGGCACATACACAACGTTTCTGGTCTCCATCTCTGTCTCCATGTGTCTGTGACAGATCAAGAACTACATGCATGAACAATGTTGGGTCTCTTCATTTTTTATTTCTACAAGTTGTTTCCTCCAATAAATCAGAGTTCTGATGAGGTACTCAAATACAGGCACAAGGAGGAGTTGCATTAGATCCTGTGTATTGGTAAATAACATAATGACCAGGAAACCTAATTCAACTTTTTATGATAAACTTGGCAAACCACCGTGGGAGCTCTCAGGAAGCGTGAATAACAGAGTGAAAAGGTGTCACACGCACACACTTTGCCTTTTATGCTTTCTGACAGCCTGTCAGAAAGTCCAGATAGGAGGAAAAAAGGCTTGCCTAGCTCCCTGTGAAGTGTGAGATTTAAGTAGGGACAAAATACAGACTGTTATAAGAAGTAATGATATCTAAGTACCCATGAGCAGTGTCAGAATGGGGAGAGGGCAAAGCATTAACAGTAAGAAAAACATACAGTACGTATCTCTATGATACAGCACAACCCTGTGACAAGAGGTTTATCAATATCTACTGCTAGTCATGCATCTGCTTCATTATGCGATGTAGCTTCACTGAGACTGGCTTCAACTGAACTGGTGTCAAGTGGCTAATTAGAATACATCAACTGTATAATATCTGCAACTCTGCCTCATAACCCATTATTTTCTAGGTTAATTGTAATCCAATTTCACTACTGCTGTTAGGTCCAGTACAATGTTTTTGCCAAGATCTCCCCATCCCAGTTCAGAATTTTGACAAAATATGAAGGAAGGACACTGTATATGATTACATGCAGGGATTAACCCACCTCCCTATTTGACTGAGCAATAGCAGGCTACTTCTAAAACATTGTGATCTCAGTAGTAATAGTAATAGTAAAAACATTTTGCTGACATTGTTGTTGACATTAGAATGTACCCACAGCTGAGTACATTTTTTGACTTTGCGACAGTGAAAAAAACAAAAAGTGAAGGGAGTAACCAGATTTCTCATAATTGGAGTATGAGTTTTCCTAACGAGCTATGACATTTACATGCACTGACCCAAAACCTGAGTCACCATGTTAAGAATACAGTTCTCTGTGCATGTAAACATAGCCACTGTCTCCTGTCACTTCCAGGTGCAATTAAAGTTCTGTGTTGTCTTAAAAGTCCTCATGCATCTAGTCTAGACATTATTCTCTTTAACTGAAGTGGTAGAGAGGTAGTGGACTCCCCAGAGAGCTGGGAGGGAAATAAGCTCTCCCATTCTGGCTGTCCTAATGCACACTCTGGAGGCTCCGCTAATTAATCAGTTGCTTGGCAACATCTGGCAGGGACATGATTTATGGCAAACAATCTGCACACCTGTTAGGCTGAGGCAGGAATAGGTGGAAGTGGAGAGCGACGAGTCATTGTGCAACCCGACAGGTCCTCTCACACTGTGTAAATATCTGCCAGCCAAATTGAGTTTGATTGGAACATTTACATATTTAGGCCTCCCTGCCCCGGGACTGGAGCGGTTGATTGGATTTGTATTGTAAAAGAACACAATAACCTCAAGGATGTTTCAACTCGGCCTTATTTACATTTTTCCCCAGCATCACACGCCCATTGTGGTTAAGTCAAGTGCATGCAAGATATTTATGTGACTACAGCTGAGATAAATAGAGGATTTGTAGGTTTATAAATGCTTCCCTCACATCCTCAAAAATCCCTCACATCATTTTCAAACAAAGCTTGACTACCAAGCAGCGATTCCTAGAGGGAACAACATTTTTTACTGAACCGAGGCCTGTTTTCCCCAAAATCCTGATGTAGCTTGCTTGTACCTGCAGAGACATGACAGTTTTCCAGGGAATCATGTTGTCTCACATTTTTCAGAGTGTTCCCTTGACACCTATCCGTTTACAAAAACAAAGATATTCTGTGCCCTCTGCATACCACTCTGCCTGACTCATTCCAAACAATAGGCTCTTTACCTTATGTTTTGACATCCATGTCACCTCATAGAGCTCTCAGAGTGACGTTATGCTGAATCTGTCTGGTGATCCCTAGCTTCTTTCAGAGAGCTGACAACATTTACCTTTTCACTGTAAGAATCACCAGTATTGGTATGTGTTTACAATCAATTTGTGACATTTTCCCTTCATTTATGCACAAACTTAAGAGCATTTCCTTGAATAAAAATCTGTTTCTTTCATACTCTCCTTACAATTCCTCACAGAGAAAATGACTTTACTTCCTGAAAGAAGACCATATGATGAGCCAGGGAGGAGTTAATTGCAGCCTGTCTCGGTGAGCTCAGAGGAACTGGTTCATCACAGCTCACTAATTAAATCACGAATCCATTAATTGCGTTTCACAGCAGTCATGATCTGCAAATTAGGATTCAAGGAGCTCATTTTGCAGACTCTACTGTAATTGCATGGTGGTCACAAATGCAATTATTCCAATCGTTTCAGCCCTGATTCTTTGCCAGTTTCACTCTCCCCATGATTTGCTTAACGTTCTGTCAGGTAGGAAATATTTTAATAATTTTTGTGGCACTCTCCACAAATGAGCAAAAAAAAATGTCAAACTCAGAAGTTCATGTGAAGATCAGAAGAAATATTGGATAACATAGTGTGTCATTTTAAATTAATGTTCCCTTTCAGTCAGTTCACCCGGTACAACCCACCTATGGGGGACTGCATCCTCACAAGACCCACCTGAACACCCTTCTAATCAAGCCTATTTTAATAGGCTGATAGAGATGGTGACGCAGGAGGCTCTGCCCTCTAGGTATATCACCTGGTGCGTCAGGTACATCACCATCCCCATCCCATACAATTAAATTGCTCTTCATCTCGCAGAGGCGACCCCTCACACTGATTTGAAGAGTAGCTAACTAGCCAGCAAAACTATTCAACTTCACTGTCCTGTAGGTTGGTGAGCGTGCTGCCACCTTTGGGTGTTGTTTGTGAGTGTTTAGCTTCAAGCTTACTTGAATACCATGGCTATTCTTCTACACATTAGTTGAGACGAAGTAGAGAGATAAGCGGGCCAGGGACAAGTTGACTGTGGATACACCATAGCCGAAACAAATATCCACGACTCCTGTCTGGTTTGTCTGGGCATGGTCCATGGCTGCCATTACCCAACCTGGATTGTGCGCACACTGTCGGTGTCTCCAGAAGACAACATCGGAGAGGAGGGTGGATTTCCTCGCTTGGCTACTCAGTGACACCGCAGGGGAGAAAGACCCTCTCCTCTCTGACACCGGAACTTGCGATGCAGAGCCTTTCTCCGGCCGTCTACGCAGTTGTAAGCTGCAGCTGGCAGTCTTGAGATTACTTTTGAGAACGGTAATGCTCTCTCTGTTCATGAAGATGAGGACGATAATGTAGATGCTATTTCTCTACATGCCAGAGCCGGGTTTTCAGAGAATGTTTTAGATGATG
Organism: Centroberyx gerrardi; assembly: GCF_048128805.1. Classification (NCBI taxonomy): domain Eukaryota; kingdom Metazoa; phylum Chordata; class Actinopteri; order Beryciformes; family Berycidae; genus Centroberyx; species Centroberyx gerrardi. Next base: position 12,158,445 of record NC_136000.1, on the reverse strand, counting down.
AAACACTTGAATATGGCCAGTCTGTCTCTAGGGCAACAGAGCTCTCTCCTGACCCCCGAGAAAGAATCCAACGCATCCTTCATCTCTCTCTGCCAGTGGACCACTGGCCGGTTTAACATAGCCTGGCCTGCTTTGCAAGCGTCGCCCAGGCACAACAGGTTTGGTGGCAGCTACCTGCCTAAAGCCCCGCCCTGGTAAAACATCGTTATGACACGTTATGGAGGAGCTCAAATCGATGTGGGATGGGCTTGTGGATAATAAAATCTCCATGTGTGACTTCAAGCCCTTCTTGGAGTTGGAAGGCCAAGAGGAAGTCAGTTGAATACGTAGGCCACCTATTGAACCTGCCCTGCATGGCTAGCTACCTAGCTCCTGGGGAGAATAATGGGGTGTCTGAGGCCTCTCCCTAGCCGCCTCTCTCTAGCCCATGCCGTGCCGTCCAATCAATGCCTACAACTGCTTCATAGTAGATAAGTATTTGTTCTTTGTGACCTTGCTGGTATGAACCATCCAGTAATAAACACTGCCTGCGGAGGTCAGGAAGAATGAAATAGAGTGAGAGTTACGAACGTAACTACAGTTCTGTGAATTCTGGATAACCGTCAAAGTTCACAGTCACTTGGAAGCTTGGTAAGAAGATTCTAGTGGAAGAGGTTCCCTAATAACACTGGCATATGTAAGGGCCGTTGTGCCCTATATAATCAGTGGTCATGTTTGACATTGTTATATATAATTTGTCAACCTACGTGTGAGGAGGACAATATTACCCAGTGCCTCTGGTGGTCATTCAGAATTCATAGAACTGTAGTTACAATTGTAACTCTCATTTTCATGCCTTGGCTTGTTGCGATTTATGTGTTTGTAATGACACTGTTTATGGCGTGCCCTCCACTGTGTGACAAGTTAATTGTGCATTTTTGGCTTTTGGCAAAATCCTGTGCTTCTGTGGCCCTTTTTTGAGCATTCCTGTAGATTTTCGAGGGGCCACTGGGGTGTGGTCACCATGCAACTCTCCAAATAGTAATGACTAGTCAGGGGATCAAAATATGTCCTCAGTCTAAGGAATTACGATTGGATGCATATGTAAATGTTAGAGCAGGAGAGGGGGACAAGTGATATATTGGTGGATGTTCAATATTCACAGCACAAAAGCTCATGCAGGCAGTTCTATGGCAGAACTCCCCCACTTTCCTACTCCCCCTAAAGTTTTCTGTTAGTGAGCCCTTTGATCTCTGGGCTAGAGAGAGAAGGTGCACATTTGCATGTGTGCATGCATGTCTGTGTACTTATGCTCCTACTGCTGCCTTATCGTCACTTTTCAAATAGGATCATTGTGCTGCATGTACCATATTGCCATTCCTCCACAGTAACTCTACCTGTGTGACATTAACCTTTTCTGTCACCTGTCTGTTGGTCCATTAATGGAAAGGCAGCCTGGTGACCAGTGTGACATCCCACAAGGCTTTGAATAGGGACATTGTCACCAAAGCAGCAGTCATTAAAGCAGTCTGGTCAACCATCCATCTGTCCATGTGGCCCTTAGTTTAGAGGGCAAGCGCTCCCTTTATTTATTTTACCTTTCTGCTGAGCACAGCAGCTGCAGTGAACGCGTGCCATCCAGCCGACAAAGCACTGATTAATTGTCTGCCTGCAACGAGAGAGAGTGAGATCAACAGAGGGAGGAGGGTTAGAGATGGAGGGAGAAGTGGATAGCAAGGGGATAACTGTCCATAAGAGTTTGGAGGAGTCCAATCTGAAAAAGGTCACACTCAGTAATGTTTAAGAAGGCATACCTGGCTGAAGTCATTGTGTTTGTGTGTCCTTTTGTGTGTGTGTGTGTGTGTGTGTGTGTGTGTGTGTGTGTGTGTGTGTGTGTGTGTGTGTGTGTGTGCGTGTGTGTGTGTGTGTGTGTGTGTACATGTCTGTGCATTTCTGAGTGTGGATGCCTATCTGTCTGCCAGCCTTGTGCTTGTGTGTTTGTAATGCAGTGTCTTCCAGTCACAGCACAGTGTTTACCCTGCTGACATCTCTCCCTCTCTCTCCCCTCACTGCAGAAGGGGGGATGTGTGACATCCCATCAGCCGGGCTGCATTTGAGATAAGTGGGGAATCAATACTCATCGATCAGGGAAGCTGCCACAAGAAACTCTTCCCTTTCCCCTGCCTGCTATCCCTCAGCCTTCTGGTATGGAAGGCAGATGGCCAGGCATGCCCAACGGTGCTCAACACACAGGACATGTTTAGTGGCCCACACACAACCTCTCCACAGGACTCAGCTGTGCCCTACTGCTTCTCCAACCACAGCACAGACTAACACAGATGCAAACTAACACATACACAGACACACACAAACATACTGTGGCACCCTCTCATGGAACTCTGCAAGGGATATCAAGGGATAAAAATCTTATGCTGATAGGAATATGGTGAAATGCTGTGTAATTACATATGATTAAAATGTTACTTGCACTATTGATATTTTTATCTTTACTTTTTTAGAAAAGACATCCCTCTATGGTGAGCACAAACCATGCTTTACATGCTCTGTGTGATGTGTACAGTAAATGCCTGAATGTCATTCTGTCTGAATGTTGATATACTACCCTTAAGCTTACTGGACCCTGACTAGAGAGGAAATGAGCTCAGCTTTCCCACAACCCATCACTCCCACTCATTGATTCAGAGCCAATTTACTACCCCAGCCCTTTTTCTGTTGCTGACGCTGGTCAGCTTGCCATATGGCTCTACTATAGGTAAGTGTTTTGTGTTATTTGTTTGTGTTTGATTTAGAGGGGAGCTCACATGGAATCCAATGAACTCACTGCACCTGAACAGGTGTAGAGTGGGAGGTAAATGCCATAAGCTGTCTCAATGATTCAGCACAATGAACACAAGCAAAATATACCACCAATTATCTTCTAGACCAAAAAAGGAGAGAAGCTTTTCATTTTTTGTTCATCTCTGGTTTGTACCAGCTAAAGGAATGCGGTCTGATATGAGATCCAGAGTGAAGAAACTTGTATTGTTTTCTGTGGGAGAGTTGAGAGGTTGAGATCTCAATCCAGAGTTTCTGTAATCCTGTCTGGCATTAAGACAAGAGGGGGCGTTGAGATTCCTCATTCAGCAGACGCTTCCTCCTTCCACACACACACAGTGGTAATTACTACAGCAGCACATCACAGATATAATTTCAATGCCATGTGCCAAAAAAACATTGTGGCACGAGAGAATTTTCTTGTATGACTGACAGGGTTCATAATAATTTATAATAAACGTGGGTTACTAGTTCCAGACATAACTGTTTATGTGTGGAACTGTACCTACGAATACCATAGTTATCAGATATACATGTCCTCATGCCTCACGCCAACATATTTGGAGCTGCAATGTTCTATTACACTCTTACGTTTCCCATCTGAACCTGTGACCCACGTTTATTTTTATTCTGAGGGGCATATTCCAGTGAATGAACACATTGTGTGGGAGTTTTAGCAATGACTTATCTGCGGATTGACTGAAAAGCCCCAGTATTGCTTGGGTTGTTTTTATTAACATACAATATACTGCAAGACTTATGAGGTCTCTAAGGACAGATCATTTTCAGTAGGACATTAAATGCTTGCACAACAAGTCTACATAACATGATAGTGGGCTGTATGCTGCTATGGATCCTAACTGCACACTTCATTGATCAAAGGGAGATCCGTCCTTTTAGGGAGTTACTATAGAATAGTAAGTGGTCTCATAAAAAAAATAAAAATTAAAAAGGAGGCAGAGCTTCTCCCACTCAGATCTCTCTCTCTCTGTCTCTATCTCTCTCTATCTCTGTCTGTCTCTCTGTCTCTGTCTCAGTAGCGAACTCATTTACTCAGTGCTGGAGGATGTGGGTCGGGTTGTAAAAAAAAAAAAAAAAAGAAAAACAGCCGCTGCTGTGGCAGAGAGACTTTTGCTTGAGTGGATGTAACTCGCGCAGTTTCTCTGAATCAACTCTGTATACTCCCCACGTACGCACACACTCATCTGAAGAGCATGACTGAGCACACAAACACAGCAGACATTTACAAGAACTAACACTCAGGAATCATTTATGGAGACTAAGAGGGTGACTTATTTTGTGATGAAATCCAGGATTTCACAATAACTGTTCTATGGGATTTCTTGTAGGACTTCAGAATGATGACGATGAAGAAATGCCCCCCCAGGGAAAAGAGGTGCCACAAAACAACTTTCCATCCAAGACCAATAAGGAACTGATTGAAGAAATAATGGTACTGTGATCATGCAAAGTGTTGTGCAGATCTTGCAGTTTTTGCATGACCTTGAATGTTAAAACTCCAGGGCACAAATAGCCCCAAGCAGAGCAGATGTTCATACATAAATATGTGTACTGCCTCGTCAAAGGCTAGGTCATATGTTTCCTGCAGTTTTTGGAATGTTTAATTTGAACTTCAAGGGTTTTGACATAATTAATTAACTTGGAAATTACTCCATCTCAACTGGATAGTGGGATAGGTATTTTGGAATGAGGTATATTGCTCGTGTTTACATTTTTTCAAGGCCACCAGTTGAGAGAGAGTAAGTAAAAAAAAAATCCATTAGGCTGATTCAGCATGTAAAACTACTTATGTGTTTCTTATGATTCATTTCCTACACATCTAAACTTAACATTCTATGCACATGGCTTTTCTTTTTGCTGTGTTTAATATGACTGGATCACATCTATCTATGTGCACATCCTTTTGATTTCCAAAGTTGATCTCAATCAATACAGCTATAAAGATAGGAGTATTTTCCTTCTTTCATAAGCAAATGCTATTTAGAAAGTTGTACTAGAAAGTTGTCTGTGAATACGACAGTAGTTAGTAAACAGAGTGAGAGGGTTTGTTGATAAGTTAATCAGGAAATTCACTGATTCTTTGTGCTTGTTCCAAACTCTGGGATCATGTGGGAGATGTCAGTGTTGTCCGTGAGGACTTCTTGCTGTCTGCCATATAGGAGTATTCCTGGATCAGTGCCTTACTTACTGTCCTCGCTCACATGACCCTGGCTGCCCTGAGAAGATACTCATGACCTGTTTGTCACACTGCTCTGCTTTCCCATCAGACACAGGATATGTGTGTCAACAGGGGAGGACTGCATGTTGAGACATCCTGAATATTGCAGAACCAAACAGATGTTGTGGTTACACTGTCATACACGTCATCAACGTCTGTGGAAAAGGCTGATACTGTTTCTATTCATATTGAATACCTATAGTAATTGTTGGTTTCACATTCACACTTGAATTAACGCCTACATCAGTTCAGGGAGCTAAGATCTCTACAGCGGGCCTGGGTTAACAGAGTCCCATCCACTCCCATAGGACCAGATAATCCTGCCTTTGGAACGCCACATTAACGTTAAACTAGCACTTGGCCTGAAGTAGTTCTCCTGGGACTGATCTATAATCTGCTACTTAAGCATAAATATACTGCAGGGTGAAGGCATAGATTTGCACTCATGAAGATGAAGCCACAAGGAGCCGCATGTCAGGATTTGTGATGTCAGCACATCTGATGAGCCTTAATGAGCACTGCATATTGGGGGATCACACCCATGACAGGTTATTTATGTATTATGCCAAAGAGGAGCTAAAGACGCTGATCAATGTTAAGCAGTCCTACATTTTAATTAATCATCTACTCCATTACTTAAAGGCCACAGAGGGGTCTTTAAGTAATGATGCCAGACTGCGATCAATATGCAACCCGCTCATGTTATGTGCGGATGAAGTCCAGTGCGTTTACAGTAGCACTATGTGGTGCTTACTAAGGAGTATAGATAGCAATTAATAATGTAGTTTATGAGGCAGAGAGAGTTGGAATGAAGAAGGTTCATTTGATAATGTATACATGAAGTTCCTTGTCTGAACTAATTGAACAATATTCCCTAAAGAAAACACATAGGTAAGGTCTACAGAATAAACACATTATGACTTTATTTAGATATTTAACAGATGCATGAATCTTGGACGGCTGTTGAGCTTTGGCCTTCGCCTATAGCCCTATACTGTCCCATGTGACATGACCTTTTCTGTTTGTCTTATGGCTGGGATCTCTCTTCTAACCTGTGACTTGAACTTAGCTCTATGGGAAGTAGCTCAGTCTACCATTTCAATACTGAAATATGAATAAACTATCACACTGAATACAATTTCAGCTCTGTTTTTACTCTCCATAGTTAAGTAAAACCAAATAGGTCTGGGGAAAATAAACTTTGCCTGATAGCTTTGCCACAGCAGAGCTGCAATATAAATCTAGTCTAATTTCCTCTCTCTATCATTTCAGAGCTGACTTAAACCACTTATAAGATTCCCTAATTACAAAATAGAGCACCCACTCACTCATAGTCTTAATGACACATATCACTGGTGGAAATCTCCTAAAACCTGGAAAGAAAAACATTTGGACTGCACCCAAAAAAGCTATGGATCCAATGAGGTCATCATTGTGTGGAAGGGAGAGCCATTTGTGGGTTGGGTTTTTCTCAGGCTGTGACTAACAATGATTCAGGGAAGCATGTCTAATGATTCAGAGGTGACTTGTGAGGACTAGACTGAATTGGGCTCTCTATCATTTTTTTTCTGCAAACTTTCAAAACACAGTGACCCATAGACCCATCATCTGTACTGCTACTACTGCATACTTCTGCCACATACTTCTACAACTGAATTAAGTGTGATACCATTTTTCCAATGTTGCCTATTACCCTCGCCTGCTGACTTGACTGACCCTAATAGCTGTGTTGGTTTGTGGGTTACGCATGCCAGTCAAATGATACTGTGTGTTGAAACTGGAGAAGCACAGGGGACTGAATCATGTTCACATCATTGAACAATGTGTAAAGAATGGGATATACCATAGGAGGTCATTGTGCCCAGTTTTTTCTCAACTTATATACACTGTACTGTGGGCTGAAAATTGCCCACCTGAGGCTATCTCACCTGAGGCTGCTTTTCGCTATGTTTGTCCTATATAATTTTGTTCGCCACTTTTGATAAGTTAGATTTAGTGAGGCTCATTCTCTGTAAAGTCCTCTGAGACATGCTTGTGATCAAGGGCTATATAAATAAACAAGCTTGAACTTGAACTTGAACTATCGTAACCGACTACCTCTCACTATTTAGGTGGCAGTGGAATAAAAATGCCCACACTCACACTCTCAGCTCATTTCAAAACATTGTGCTTAGGGTGGAAGACGGCTGCATCTGCGCAGTCCTTTGATTCCTGCAGATGAGAGGTCTGCACAGATGCAGAGTGGCTCCAGTCTTAGAAGGGAGTCCTCCCTCTTACCTAGCACAGACAGGCACGGGGTTACTGCTGAGCTGGCACCAGAACAAAGCTCTCCAACAGCTGCTTGATAATATGCAACCATTAATTACATTCTGATGCCTCAAGTCTGGCCTGTGTTGCTGAACAGAGCCCTCCTCTTTCAGAGCATGGTGCAATTATGTAAGAATGCATTGCACAATGTCAACCAGACACAACACTACAAGCTCTTCATAATTATTCTTTCTCACTCTTTTACTTATTCAGACCCTGAGTCTTCTTTAATTGTATTCAAATAAGGACATTTATCATGGTGCATATAAATAGATTCTTTGTGTAGCTGGTTCCATTGTTATTCAGTTATTCTCTATTCTGTTATTCTTCCAGCACTAACATATGTGTGGGGTATACAGTGGACTAATCTTGGCAAACAGCAAGAAAATATTGATATAAGATGTCTGGTCCTTTAAAGACTCTGCTGAGTCAATTTTGAATTGGATCACAGAGCATCATGTAGGCCTATCACGTTATCACCAAAGCCGTAGTTAAGGATAGTGTGACATTTTGTGGAAGCCAGAAAAATCAGTGCCTGGCAAAATGAGTAAACAGCTGGAACAAATCTGCAGGGGTCAAGGCCTTGCTGGCTCCAGATCTGCTTCATCATTCTGTTTGGTTTGTTCTCTGTTTATTTCCGTTTCCTATTTCTTCACACGATGCTGTTGCAGGGAGTTTATGAGTATCACATACAGCACCATATGTGTCTTTTTTTGTACATATTTTGTCATTTAGGCCTTCACTTAAACTAAATGGTATTCAGTCAGATAGGATTGCTTCAGTGCTGATGATTGGCTAGAAGAGTCAAGCATGTATTGTTCACCCCAAAACAGGATCCAAGCAACTGTGGACTGCACTTGAGAAATGTCTGCTGCTGCCAAAAGAAGAATCACTGACGAATAGACCCAGAGTGCTGGACTTTCAGTTATGTCAATACTGCCAGGCCTTGGAATAAAAGTCCATCCAAACTCTAATATTGACCAGTGCAGCTGTGAACTTTTCAATCAACCTTGCAACCCAGGATCCCCTGAAAAAATCTGTTAATGGGAAATTGGATAGTAACAAGTGCTTCCGTAAGCACAACTATGTTATACACAGTTTCTTGGTTTTGTCTAAAACAACTTTCAAAGTAGACTGTAGCCTTTATACTATATAATATTAACTTAATGCTTGTAGTAGTGAGGTACTTCATTACCGGAGACTTCTCTGCTTCTCTAAGCGCTTTGTGTGTCAAGTTTCAGGTTAGCCCATAATCCTATCAGGCACAAGAAAGAGTGCCTGTATTTTTCCCCTTTCTGTTTTGAAAGCTAAGAATAGTAAGAAAAAGGCCCATTGATAAGACTCTGAGTCTTTCATTGGAAAAATGAGAAGCAGGGACCTTGCCTCTCAGACACTACCTCACCTTCAGATCCCACGGGTATATGAGCACGTACAGATAGTATCAGGCTTTGATCCAACCAATTCCACCCTAATTGACCTTGATCATGTAAGTTCTGCACAGGATTAAAACAAGAAGGGAAAGCTGGGGGAGTAAGGTATGAAACCTCACTCTTTAAAAAGATACCTTAATCTCTCAAAAATAATCTGAATTTTCGAAATCTTTTGATGGATTTGACCAAAAGGTTGGGGACCACATTTGTGTCGAGTTGTGCATTTTGCAGCATTGCTTCTGCACTCCCTCTCAAATCAATAAAAGGCTAATCAGAAGGGCACACCAAGCTCAGCTTTGTTGAATATTGTTGCCATTCTTGTCATGCACCAGTGTCTTACTAGCTGAAAGAAACAAGCAACTCTTTTGTCAGCCAGGTTACCAGAATGCTGTGCCAATCTGCCCCAGGTAAGTAGGATACAATAGGCTCAATGTTTGACATCTGAACAAGCGAGGCATCGGTGGCTGGACTAGCTTCCCCTCTTCTCATTCACCAAGGCGGATGACCTAGCAGTTGGCAGATAGGGTTAGCCTCCCACCACAACCAGCCCCCTTAGAAAGCAGTGGCCTACCATGTGTCCAGGACACAATGCAACACAATGCCAGCAAACAGGCCAGGCACAGAGGTGTTGGATGACTTGTCTTTATATTGTGTGAAAGGCTGACACTGCAGTTTTACTGCACAATGACAGGAGGCGGAGACCAAGCATCTAAAGGTAGTGTTGGAAGTGTGTGTGTGTGTGTGTGTGTGTGTGTGCGCGTGCGTGCGTGTGTTTGTTTACACACTGAGTGTCCTCTGTTTAAAACAATATGCATCCACAACCATTACAGATAAGGCAACAATAATAAAGCCACAATGAAATAATAAACAAACACATAGTTCTCAAACGAGACCACTCAGTGGCATTATGTCTGAGAACGTAAAGCCCTAATCATTTTTTTAACCAAGCTGATTGAAAATTTTAAGTGCATTGGTCTGAATGCAATTTACCACAAAACAAAATAATTATTTTTCATAATCTGTCTGATTAATTAACCGATCAATCAGACAAAATGAAACTACTGTACCTGGACTCCCCCTGGGCTTTTGCCCTCCTCTCAACCATCCGCCGTTGCCAAGGTTTCCGTGTACGCGCTGCGAGAGCGGAGACGCGCGATTGCCATACAGTATTGCCAGACATGGCGGCGGATCTACAACCCGAGTGGATTTCTTGTCTCCCTTCTTCCTGGAGTTATGGGGTTACTCGGGATGGACGTGTCTTCTTCGTTAAGTAATTATCTATTGAAAAATGGTTTAAGGCATTTCTATCCGTTTCTAATTCGAACAAACTCATCGTGTAATGCATTTCCCTTTCTCAACAGCGAAGAAGCCAAGAGTACAACCTGGTTGCATCCAGTAAGTGGCGAGGCAGTAATAACTGGGCACAGAAAAACTCCAGGTAAGGTGTCACTTACGGCAGTCAAGTTTGTCTATTATGTTTAACGGCTTGCATGTCTATACGCATCATATAAACCGTCCGTATTTCAAACCAAATACTTACCACACATAGCGAGGCTGTGACTGAGACTGAAAACCATGCTGTGATTTCTGATGCATGAGTGGGCTTTGGCGCTCGTGCTGTGAAAAGTGAGTCCTCTCGTGCCCACCTCTGCCCGGCTCGTGCCACTACCCGGTGATCCTCTTCAAGTCGGTCAGTCAGTGAAGTTGGCGAGTTGATGGACGTTACAGTCTTGTGAACTTTAATAAGACGACGATTTAAGAGACGCTATATGTCTGTTTTAATAACAGCTACAAACATGGGAATTAATTTCGAAGGTATTTATTTTTCTTGGAACAAACTAATAGCATCTAGTTCACCTGATAGCTAGCTGGTCAACTTGGCTAGGTCGCTAGTGTTAGCCAGCGCTTAACGTTACCAGCCCACTAACCAGCTCGTCTGGAGCGGCAGCATGATCACTGATTTGACAGGTACCAAGCAACAGCTGCTGTGGATTAAAGAGCTAGTAAACGTTAGCTATAAATCTACAAAATTAGCTTGCTCTACCTCACCCCTGCAAGCGATTCCGTAGGAACCAATATGTGTTTTTAAATTCTAGCTATTTGTTGTATGGTGAAATTTGCTCACTTGCATGCCGCGCAACGCATTCAATTCTAGTGACGTTTCGATGTAACTAACGGTGCCAGCCTCCTCCATAACCAAAAGTCACTGCAGAGTCACTGACGTTTTTTAGTGGCCGCTGCATCTCAACGTGCAAGTTGACAGCTGGCAAGGCATCACGTTAGTTAATTTTACACACACTCCATCTGTTTGCTCCGCCGCTCTGTGTTCATGTGTTTTTGTCCAACCCCCCTACACAGACCTACCGACTGGATGGGAAGAAGGATATACTTTCGAGGGAGCGCGGTGCTTTATCAAGTGAGTCTGAAAAGCCCACCCACCCCCGTACCACCACCCCCTACCCCCTGTCATAACTTTAGACCATACATAAGGCAACATGGATTTGAAATCAAAACACTCCCACTTTGAATACCACCATGACTAGAGCTCACCTTAGTTGTAAACAGGAAATGTATTTCAATTCCCCCCCCCCACAAATGAATAGCCCATCCAACTCCAACTGAAATAGTGCCTGGCTGTTAAGTTGGAACCTTTACTCCTTATTTGCGTACAGTATATCACAAAAGTTAATGATTACACAGGGACTTTGTACAAATAGATAGACAGTGGGCCAAGTGTGGTTGCTGTCTTCTTGCAAGCCGTTTTTTATTTATTCAGACTTGCCCTCTCCATAGTTGAGCCCACTTAGAGAGCTGAACTAAAGTACGATGTGTTCTTTTTTTCTGCCAGTTATTCCCACTGTTTCAGTTATATGGTCTACTCACAGTTTGAAATGATACTTGTCTTGATTAGACACTGGAAAATATTTCCAAGTAACATGCCAACCTATTGCAGGATTTGAAGAGGCTTCATATTTAAATTACCCCTCCATTTACTTTGTTTGAATATCACATCCCAGTATGCTCATTTGTTGTGGCTGTGTGGGCAGGAGAAAATGTGACATATCCTCCGTGTCCACTAAGACACATGAACACTTTGGTTTCTTCAATGTTTGCCCCTCTGTTTGAAGCAGACCAGGATCTACATGAGCTACATCAGTAGTATGTTGGTTAGTCTTTGAACCGTATTTCACATTTTCCCTCTCTCTCCTCCATGGTAGCTTGATACATGGGCCTAATCAAAAGCGATCACTTAAGAACTTTCATTCAGACAGCACTGATTCATCATTTGCTGCTGCTCAGAATGTGTTAAATCCAAGGAGATGAGATGAAATATTTTGTTATTTTGCATGTCCCAATGAAATATTTCTCAGGTATAGGCATTTTTAGCCTCAGATGCACTTCTTTGCCAAAATACATGAATGCTTCTAGAGTATGATTGAAGACATTGCAATATGCAGGCTAAGAATTTAGAATATTATGCCTTATTATCCTCACTGAATCCTCTCTCCTTCTTTGACTTCCTCATGAATTTGAGGAGCTTCATGTGGCAGGCTGCCAGGCAGTACAACTGAAAGGCAGTAATTTGATATTCCAGTACTAAATCACTAACTCCCCAGTGCAAAACAGACTCAGGCGACCACATTCATTAATTGAACACTGTGCCACAGTCCCATAACATGATAACATAGTCTATAAAACAAGTTACAAACAAGGCAACAGTAAACATGTTGTTTCACATGAGTGATGCAGTCTCTGTCAGGAACCAATATGTATCCTTTTTTTTTTAACCTGTAATAGCTGTAACAGTTGGCATTTGAAAATGCTAAAAGACAGTAGTGAGATGCATCATGCCCCCAAGTTTAATCAAAATCTCACCAGCAGTATCTGCTGGTGAGCCCATTACGCGACACATGGTCGCGTAATGGGCTCAAGCAAGTAAACAAATGTAGCGCCCGCCCCTTTAGGCCAATCCTTACAATTTAAAAAATGCCAGAATGGAGCAATGAGATGCACCATTCCCATTTATTTTATTTAACGCTACTACCGGCAGAATTTGAAACTTAATGACTTTGGCTACCCCTTGAGTCCTGTAGTAGTATTTTATGTCAGCTGTCGCAAAGAGACTCGCCACTCCTTCCTCCCCTCTGCAGATTGCAGAGAGAAGACATATGTATGTATACAGAACAGGTGACATGAAATTATCATGATGTAAACTGAATAATGGAATTCAGACTTGCCCTCTCCATAGTTGAGCCCACTTACAGAGCTGAACTTAACTTGGCCCCCCTTAGGCCAATCTGTGTAATTTTGAAAATGCAGCAACGGAGGAATGATGCATCATTCCCTAAAGTTTTGTCAAAATCTAATCATGCATCTGAGATATTGTGCATGACGGACGGATGGACTGGGGCCGATCCATAGTCCCTCCCCCGATTTCATTGTGGGGGACAGCAACATGTTGATCCAGTGTAAACAGTTAGAAGGTGCCAGAGAGGCATGCTTTCAAACTCTTCACAGACTGTGGAAGAAACTCTGTGAGAGGGAGAGGCTGACCTTGGTTTGACCCAAAGAATGTAGGACCATACAACCTGATGTGACATCACCATCAGTATAGTGACCAGAGATGGCCTAGGCATGACAGAGGCTGCCACAGGCTGGCTTCTTTGGACTGTTTTCTGTAGACACAAAATAAGTTTCTCTTCTCGAAGCTTTTCATTAGGATTCTAGTTGGGGGACCAGTGCTGTATGCACTTTGGTGGCCAATGATCCCAAGTCAAATACTTGCTGCATGCACTGCTAAACAAGTGTGGTCAAACCAAGCCCCCAGATCAGCTAGTCAGGCATTAGTCATGAAGATGTCCCTGTGATGTCCTTAAGCTTGAGTAATTGGGCTGTTTATAGCTGTGCCTGTAAATTTAATTTTGTCCCATTGTTTTGACATAGTGGGTGATGACAAGTCCATGTGATAACTGTCTTGGACAGTGCTCGGGACATTTTGAGGCTTTGTGTCAGGCTGCCAACAAAAGCCTAAAAGCCTCCAAAACCAAAAGCCTAATGACAGCCGAATAAGTCTGTACCTCATCTTTTACAGTATGCTGTTGTTACTTAATCATCAATTTAAATTAATTTAAAACTTAAATTTAGGTTATGTTTTTATATTTTTAGCCTACTAAGTGCAAACTTAATTGCCTACTACTGCCTCTTGTTTTCAGACATATGAAAAAGAAACCAGACCTAATCAAGAGGAATTCATTCAGATGTGAATCAAGCCTTTTTTAAGCCTAGTCTTCAGAAGGATCTGGCTCATACATAAGCTTGCTGTGTGGCTTGGCTGTTACCATCGGGTTACACAGTATGAGCAGTGTGAGGAGCAGATTATGCTGACGTAGCCTGTCCTCTGAAGGGATGTGTTGGGGAGGGCGGGGTGCAGGTTGTTGGTGTGATAGTGTGGACTGGAGGCACTGTCCGTCCCACAGATTTGATTATGTTATGGTATTGTGAGCTCTGAATGAGTGGAGGTCAGTGCAGATGTTAATCGAATCCGTCACGGCTCACTGCTCTCCTCAGACTAAGCAGTCCACTTCTGAGTTTCCGGGTCATTTGCAGGTGGCCCAATGCCAACATGGCCTTTAAGCCTTTTAGTTTGGAGAGCTGTGTGTCAACTGCCAGCACTTGCTCCCCACCAGTGGAGAGCGAATGAGATCATGAGGAGGTGTAAATCTGTAACTATGAGCTTGTTAATTTCATCCACAGGCAGACATGAATAATCAGAGGCAGCGTGTTGTGACTGCTTTGTTTCCAAATCAGTCAGGATTGCAGGCAGAGAAGAGTAAGCTTTCCTGCTGTTAAGTTTACTGCAGTTATAAACAGACTTCCACAGATGCAGGGCGGAGGTGTGCTGCTTATCTCTCAGCATAGTCAATCAGCTCAAAGTGAAGTCTGTTAAGTTTGTTGTTGTATTTTTCTTTTTAAACTCTGGTTGTCTGTTTCAGTCACAAGAACACCATCTCCCCATCACACCCACACTCACACACAGAGAGTTCTCAACAGCTTCACATCAGCTGTGGCTCACTGGGGAGAAAGGAGAGGGTCAATAGAGCCCATTAGTCCAAACACATTCAAGGTTTTAAACCAGTGGCTTTTGGCCGTGCTCTCGCCAGACTGCTCAACTTGGTGAACAGAGAACTCCCTCCAGCCATTCTACTGGTTTGATGCTCCAAGAGCTGATACAATAATCCACACATCAGAGTAACAGACACTTTGGCCTTTAAATTAACCTGTCTGCAACTTTACATGCTACATCCAGAGTTGGGGGCTGGGAGACTAATCTCTTATCGAATGCCACCCAGACACCTCTTAATAGGGATCCAGAGCTAGGCTCTCTGATGCTGAAGATGTTATGTATTTTTTAATGAATGATGTGCAAAATCCACTGCATGGGCTTAGTACAGCATATATATAGAGTTAAAAGTGAACATTTAATTTTCATAAGATTTCCTCTTAGGTTTGCTAGTGAACTCCACAGCCAGTCTGAGCACAGAATCTGTTCAATTTGTTTTCTTTTGTGACGTAAACTGTTGGCGAGACGCCGTGCCATCTGACAGATTTGTGTTCCCCAGTTAATCTCTGGGGTACATAATCCTACATTTTAACTTAAGCGTCATTTTTAATGAGACAGGGGAGATGATTTGGGCAATCTAAATAGTAGTTCTTGTCTGTAAATGTCTGCTAATGAGAACTCTTTGTTGACCCGTGAGGTGATGAACCTTTGGAAAGTGTGTATCAGGATAAACGGGGCGCGCTCAGATTGAGTAGAATACGGGCTGGTGCTAAAATGGTTTAATAATATAGTAGAATAGTGATGACCCTAATCATGAGTTGGTTGCTTCACGGAAGGAAGTGTTTACAGCAATTATGTTTATGAATAGAGAGATGTACGTCTCCTCCGTGTTCCCTCTCTTTATTCTTGCTATCCCTGTCTCATTTTATTCTTTTGTCTGGGAAAGGAGGGAAAAAATAACAGCTGAAGTGAGGTCTAATTGCTGTAAGTTGCATAATAAGATAGTTCACATCTTGTTATGAAGGCTAACCTCTGAGTAGCCTAATAAGTTGGGGGCTCAACCAGTTGACCCTCACAGCCCCAGGCCAAACGTGCAGCTAGATTGTTGTCCAGTAATTGATATTGGATCTAGTTTGATGACATTCTGTCAGTGTCCTTTGAGGGCATTTTGCTGCTTCTGAGTGCCCCTGACTGTAAAGTGCAACATGGAACATAAATATTTTACTAGCCTGCTCTGCAACCACCACTTTCATTAGGCTGCTTCATTTCTACTGCTGCATTATTCATCGCACAGAACAGAGGAAAGCATGTCAATTGAAATTTGGCCAATTTTGACAAAAGTCTCTCCAGTGGATCTCTGTTTGGCTGCTAGCTCATGCTGTGCTTTGAAGGCCCACACACTGGCTGACTGCACATGTAAAGTAGGACTCCTCGGTTGCTCTCAGGCTACTAATTGTCACTCAAAGCTGAGTAATTGAATCATGCTTTTTGATGACTGTTTGATAACCTATTTGAGGTTCTGCTTGTCATTATGACCTGTTATAAAAAAAATTAAACTACTCAGAAGCATTACGTTTTGCATGACTAGCATTCAGTATAATGCCTCACATCAAGGCACTTGTTTGAAAGAGACATATAGCCTATCCTTGAACCCAAGTGATTCCCCCCACTATCTCTCTTGAACCAGACTGTGACAAGTGCCTGCACTGCAAAAAAACTTGAATTAGTCTTTTCTGTGATTGGTTTATATCTTGTCACTCACTGTCATACAGAAATTGTGTTTATAGATATAGTTTTACCTCTTGGGAAGTATTGTATTCATATATAACATCCTGCCATTAAAACTTGAATGATTCAAAATCAGTCATACTGAAATAACTCATCAGTAAGTACTAGGAGCATTTGAATAGTTTAATTCTAAAATTAGATATCAAAAATGTACTCCTACTCCAAGAAAATGATTACTGACATGAAAGTAAAGCACATTGTGGCATACTATTAAAGCTATGAGTCATTTGATTACAAGACAGTTCTGTTTTTGATGGACTCACCTGTGCATTTGAAATATTTGCTGATAAGTTTTTGCTTTTTTTTGGAATGAAACCCTTCATTTATTCGTGGCAGTGTTTCTGTTCGTTTCTCTCCTTTCTTTCCAAGTTGCATTTCTGCAGTCCCAGACATGAGACTGGGACTTTTCAGGGTGTCAGTAAAATGAGGCATCTTATCCGAGATCTGAAGGATGGAGTGCATGTCACAGGCTGCAAGCAGAGGGGGATTTGTGTTTCATTTTGATGAGTGACACAAGCTAAAGTGAATGAAAAATCCCCAGTGCTGGGGAACAACCTGTGGAATGAGCTCACACTGCCTCTCATTTAAGTCTAATGGTGTTTGCAGGGGCTCTGTCTTTACCTTTACCTGGAGTCTAGTAAGAACAGAGAGTTGAGGTCTCGATCTACCAGGGCAAGGGCTACAAGAGTCTTTGTGAAACCCCCTGCCCAGCTGTGCCAGTGGCAGACATTTAAAAGCTCTCTCTGCTCTCCAAGGAATAAGCCAAAACTCTATCTGTCTGAGCAAAGCCTTGTATCAGACCTGATTATATAACCTGGAAAATCCAGTCGCTGAATTGGAAGGACAGTGTCTAGTGAGAGTATGAGAGAGAGGAGATCACAAGTGTTTGGACTTGAGATATGATGGTCTCGCGCATGGTCTAGCTGCATCTATGTAAAGCAGTCTGCTCTGGTAGCATGCTGCTGGAAAGTGGTTCCCATACACACAGGTAACAATAACGAATGGCACACCAGGGACAATGCCTTATTCAAACTGTAAAGCACTGAGGGAGTGTTTACTCACCCTCTTGGCAGGGGGAGGTTCTGACTGCTGTGGCTGCTGACTCACTCACTCTGTCAGTGCTCTGTACTCACACGGCTCACTTGTGTGTGTAATGTGATTTAAGAGGGAAACCAGTGAATCTGGATCTGCTCTTCATCATCCCTGTCTCTGGCTCCATAACTCTCTGTTCTCTGAGGCTGGATGCTGATGGGGAGACAGACAGGCAGCTAGGCAGGCAGCTTTGAGCTGCTCAGACAGCTCTCACGCATTTCAGTCTCTGTGGGGTCCCTGCCATCTGGCTAGCACTGGAAGCAAAGTGTGTATGTGAGTATGTGTTTTGTTGTTTGTATGCTGTGTGTGAGCATGTGTGTAAGAGATCTTCTGATGTCATCAACGACTGCCCCAGGTGGTGATTAAGGCAGTTTCTCAGTGAAAAACCAGATCAGACCAAGTTTTATCCTCTGCTGTTGTTAATTGTGCCAGTATTCTTGGCTGCCCATCTAAGAGTTTTTTTAAATGAATTTGTTGTTTACAAATTGTATGCAACAATACTTGCTTGTTTCTCTTTTTATCCTATGGGAGGCATCCTTTTCTGAGGACTGTTTGTATATGGAGACAGAAGGCATGGCTGCTTTTCACTGGATCAGGAGGCTCTTTGTCTGCAGTGGTCCTAGTGGCCCTCACTAAAAGGTGTTGGCTGTCCTAGTGTCATGTCTCACCATTCAGGGTGACATATTCTCTCACAGCCAGTTTACAATTCCAGCCCAGACCTGGCAGAGTGCACACAACTCTGGCTGATGATCAGACTCTCTCACCATCACAAGTTGCTCTCTTACTAAATCCTTGTGCCTTTTCTGGAAAATTGGACTTGCTCTGAAATGGGAACTCTGTGCAATGAATAATGCCCAGTATGCTAGAATGTGTTGATTGAATGTAGGCCTACTTCCTCTACGCTTTAGTAGGGGAGGTTAGCCTACAGTAATTCTTTGGTTCCAAAGCCTCTTAGTTGTGTGGTGTCTTTGATTTAATGCTGAGAGAGCTGTTAAATTCAAGAGTAATCCCTCTAGTAATCTGCAATGAGCTGTCCTTTGCTGATATCGTGCCAGGTTGAATCTTTAGGGACAGCTGCCTACATGGGGGTCATGGCTGTTTGAGCGGAGTAATGTTGTTAGTCCACTGTTTTTCCACACACTTGGATATACCTCTGAGAACATAATGAAGGCGTGCCAGCATCATAACAGCCTTTCAGAAAGAGCCAGATAGACTTGCCCACTCTATCTATCACTCCTTTGCTTTCCCCTAGACTGAGCCACCAGGTGACTGAGTCTTCTTCTCTGTTCTCTTCCACACAGTCAGCTCACCTTTAGCATGTTTTTATTCATGTAGTTGCAAAGCAGAGAGGGAGACAAAGTAGAGGAGGCACAGGAGAGAAAGCTTTGGCAGCAGGATTTTGATTTTAGGCCAGTAGGGGCATGTGTGTGACTCCAGCGGCA
This sequence comes from Centroberyx gerrardi, assembly GCF_048128805.1. NCBI lineage: Eukaryota > Metazoa > Chordata > Actinopteri > Beryciformes > Berycidae > Centroberyx > Centroberyx gerrardi. The sequence goes on along the minus strand of NC_136000.1, from coordinate 12,139,272 downwards.
GTGGCCTTAACTACTCTACTATCTGGGCAATTCTTTGATCTCTTCTTTTTTTGTGGCATTTTCACCTTTATTTGATAGTTCAAAGTAGAGAGAGACAGGAAAGATTGGGAGAGAGAGAGGGATGACACACGACAAAGGTCTTGGGCCGGATTCGAACCCGCGTTGACATGTTACGTGCCCTAGACCACTAAGCCACCAGGACACCCACTTCTCTGATTTCTTCTGATGTCAGACGTTCTAAATACGCACAGAGTCAGTCAGACTGGGTGCGAAAAGGAACTCAGTATTGCTTTAGGAACTCAGTATTGCTTGAAGTTTAAATCTACAGGCATTACCCAAAGTGTTTGTGGTATGAATAGCCAGCCAGTGTTAATGAAACGCTCATGGTGAGGTGGTGGGGAAGTAAAGCTAGAGCCATTCAGTACACATGCTCATTAGGGTGGAAACCAACCTGTGTTTGCTAATGAAATCCCATTACTGTGGTTCCATGGCATGGAACCTGTTCTGTTATCCCTTTAAAAGGGGTGTTGGATATCTGTTAAGCTTTTAAAACGGTGCAGGGGCCATATTGTGCCCAGGCAAAGCATACACCTACACACTCTCTCTTTTTCTTTCTCTCTCTGTTTCTGTCTAAGTCTCTTTACCTCAGTCCAGTGGACAGAGCACGGCCCGGTTGTTCTCCAGATGGTCTGTGATGATTAGAGGCTTTTGGAAGCCGTCACTCCTGCTCAAATACTCTACAGCTGTGAGCTCTTGGAGCACCATGTTAAAATGTCCACAGAGGGCTTTGGAACAGGGCGCTGTTTCCTGTAACAAATTGTTACAAATTCAGCCTACCCATTTGTCTTTATCCACATCCAAACAGACAGTGGGTAGACTTAATTTTTTTTGCCTCAGCAGCTACCCAGAAAGAGAAACCAAACCTCTGTTTCCACAGTGATCACACCTTTATGAAATTGGCCTGCTAAAATAATTCAGTGTACCTCCTTGCTCACCCTCTTCCAGGGAACTGAAAAGGGGGTAGTGCTATATCGATGTGCTGGTTGCTGCCAAGTTTTCAATTTAGCAGCAGCAGTAGAGGGATTAATATCCCACCCTCCTGGTCCTGTGGCTTTGGTTTATTCCCTCCCTCCTCTCTCCTGGCAACAGTGTCAACTGCCCCGTTCCCCCTGCAGACCTCACACAGCCCACAATTGTCTCTCCCAGGCGCAGGTCTTTCAGGCTAGACAGAATGTATGCTATCATCAGGACTTTGTTCCTGTCTATATCGTCTAACTCCCCTCTAAGTTTTTAATCCTCTCACAATCCTCTTCTGTATCTCATGAGCTCAGTGACAGCACAAACGCATTTTGCTCCTTATGCCCGAGCCTTTGATGTTTTCTTGCTTTGAGAACCAAAGTGAGTCTCAATAACTGGGAATAGTGTGGCTGGCTGAACTGTATTTACATATGCTAACCCTAGCCTTATCTCTAACAGTCTAATCACTACTGTGAGAGTTCAGCCACACTGATAACATTTTCTAACATGGCTCTCCAGTCCATCTCCAGTGCTGGTACTTGAAGAAGCCATTCATGTAAAAACTCCTAATGTAATATCATAACTGGATTGAGGGCTTCCAGTCACCTTCAACAAGAATCATCCCAAAGTGAAAGTGCTTTTTGCCACCACTTATCGGCCTTCTTCCATGTCTGTCTGCACGCGGTTCAGTGCTATGCCCCCCATGCCTTGAGTGCTGTAAGTTCTGCAGCTAGATTGGGCACTTGCCAAATATAAATAGTACCGAGGTCACAACAACAGTCTTTTGCTTCAGATAGTTCCAAGTTCTCTGAGGTTATATTACCAGTGCTATCAGACCCATCAGATTAGACCGAGAGCAGAGATGGTTGATGTGATTGCTACATCATCACATAATGTATGTGCAGTATGCATAACAACATTGTTGGTGGGGCTTTTGGTTCTCTTTCTGTGAGGAGAGAGAAGGAAAGGGGAGATACATAGGCGGTGGCAGTGATTGGATAATACTCTGCATTTATTGCTCAACTGTAGGGTAGGTATTTGCTGCCGTCAGAGTCCTCTCCCACGCTCTGTCCTCAGACGTGGATCTGGTCATGCCTGCCTGAACAAATATTTTGAAGTCAGTGCCAAGTCTCTGAGTGAATAGTCTATACCTGCTGTGATTGATATTGTACATTTGTGTATCTCACAAGCGTAATGGCATCTCTGGTTTTAGCATAAATATAGTCTATAAGGTATCAGGGTCACAGAAAATGTACAAAAACGGTTGTCTCCCATTAAAAATGAATGGGAGCTGTCCAACAAACCTTAAAACATGGAAAAAAGTAACAGAGAAAAAGCACATCCTTAGATCTAAATTGGTGCCTTTATCCTCCCTGAGTGCTTCCTGCTCCCTGGAGCTCTGACCGTCTGTTTGGGGTCAGCTGACTCACAGATAAGCGGGGGGTGGGGGGGTGGGGCACTCAGCCTTGCCCAAAACTCTCACGCCTCAGTTCTGATGTCTGATGTTCGTCGGAGTCCTTGATAGCCCCATGGTTCTTTCTGTGGCAGGATGGACCCATTGGGATTCAGTTCGTTTGCCAACCTTGCCACCCCTGTCAGAATCCACTTGCCCAGCCACATTTGTTAAGGGCCAGATGCAATGAAATCAATCAAAACCTCCTTTCAGGCTGCATATCAGCTCTCTGCAGCCTGCTCTCAGTTTCAGGTAGAGCGTGAGTGAGAGTATGAGGAGGGATGAGGCCAGTGTGGGCTGAGCTGACAGCGGCTTCATAACACCAGTAATGGTTGCACCTCTCAGTGATCCATCAGTCTAATCAGCCGTCAGCCCACTGCAGTATGTTTCTGTAGCGGTAAGGATGGATGTCTCTGAAACTCGAGAGCCTGGTTTAAATATTGGTGCTACTTGCTTAGGGTTAAATGCAGCCTTCCCACCCCTGTGCTGCTATTCACAGACTGATGTGTGCAGGCATTCCCCCTCCCCTGGATGGCAGGGAGTCGGTCCAGTTTCACTGTAAGACCTCTGCTGGTGGTTCTAATAAATACACCCTGAACTTTGATTGTGATGCTATGATTACTATGTTTCTGCACCTCTGCTTCCTGTTTATGGTAGGTATTTAGTATAGAAGGGCTCAAGACATCCTCCCCTGTGTGAAGGCTCTATTACTGCCTGCCATTGGACTGATGTTGATCCTTATTGTGTGTTTGGGCGGGTGGGTGGTTGGGTGAGTGTGTATATATGTGTGTGTATGTGTGTGTGTGTATGTGTGTTTCAACAACACTTTTATCTTGGGATTTTTTTTCTGGCTGTTGTGGTCTTAGACCGACTGATCTTCTTCATTAGTATTCTAAAATGTAACTCTGATCAATCTGGTCTTTGATGCCACAGATCTGCATCTGTTTGTCTGAAGGCGCTGGAGCCCTCCCCAAATCTATAGCCGGTTTGTGTGTGGTGACTCGGAGCAAGCAGTAAGTGGACTGTAAGATCTTCTGAGCTGTTAGATTTGCCTCTCTGCACATTTGTTTTCATTGTTTATTTATGGAGGAGGCAGGCTCATTAGTCATTCAGTGTGACAGTGTAAATGTGTACACAAGGAGTTTGCTCTTTGGCTAGAACGAAAGCACAGTTGAAGCTGGCTCACTGCCAAACTTAAAATTGGCTTTACCCTACCTACAGTTAAAACGTGTTCTAAAAAACACGTTTATTAAGTTTTTAAAACCCCAGTCAGTCGGACAGGCGTTGTCAACAGTCAGAGATTTGTCTAAGCCCTTTTACCCCCAACTCCATCTTTACATAGCACAAAACTCAGATTGATTTTCTACTGTTTACAATGCTGGGATAAGGCTAGCCTGAGTGTATTAGTGGTATTGTACTGTAGGTGTGGCTGTTCAGTCTGCTATTGTCCCACTGAAGTATTCCCAAAATGCTGAGGAATAGCTCTTAACAGGAAGCCTCAGGAAGACTCAAATAAACCCACACTCTGGGAGTAGAGTTCAAGCCTTGATAGAGACTTCCAGCTACAGTATTTAACACACACAGCAGCTATGAAAGTGGTGTACCTGTTTTGTTTTCTTTAATTAGTCTCTGTGTTGATGAGAAAGTGAATACTACACCTGACCTGAATTCAGGGTGGCAAATGATTATGAGAGTAGTCAGAGAACTGTTTGCTGGTAACCTAACATTTGCTTTGATGTTACAAACTGATGCTGTAGCAAATGATGGGAATCCTTAGTAGCCAGAGGCTTGGGTCCAGCCACAATAGACAACCAGGTTCATGCTCCGGGACAGACCAGTGTAAAGTAGATAAGACTGCAGTAGGATCTTCCTGAGCTCACTAGTAGCCTGCCGTCTGTAAAGATTAGGCCTAGATGTTCTCAATCCTCATCCTGCATTAGATATATTAAGATCATATGCATCAACTTATAAAAATAGTAGTATGGTTTTAGAATCATATGACCATAGAAGTGTCTGCATGTTTTAAATGGGAAACTGGTTATTAGGTTAGCAGTCCTGTTTTTACAAATGTTTTGCATAATGGCCCTGATCACACTAAAATGAGGATGAGACTATAGTTTTGCAGTCTTTAGTGAACATGCTATTTTACTAATGTTACACTTTCTAATGAAAAAATGTCTCATTTACAGTGCTAGTCTAAATCTACTGAGGCAGGTGCAAGAATGTCAGCATTTACTACTGAAATGGTTTCAGATTAGGCTAAACTCTGCATGTATTGTCTGTGAATGTGAGTTCGCCCCCAAGCTGTCTGCCTCCATCTACAGAGGCTTAACAAGGCAATGTTTTTCTCAGTATCCCTCTTTAGAATGTGCTTTTCCTTCAGTAGAACCTGTAGAGGCCCTTTACTGGTGCCTTAGCATCAGCCCAGCGACCATATTGGATCAGGAGGTTGTTGGCTTGGCTCCAGCAGTGTTAACAGAGCCATTCTACTACTGTAATGAGCTACTAATGGACTCTTCTATAGAGCTCTCTCCAGGGAGAGATGAGAGAGAGGCATGTGTGAATTAGACCGGCTGTTCATTCTCATACTCCCACCTCATTGCAACACTGCACACAGGTTTCAAAACTGACACAATAAAACCTCCTCCCAGTGCAATAAGATTTTAGGCATTGGCATGTGTTGCCAAGCTTCAGTGTTACTAATTGCACATTTATCATTGGTGTTAATGCAAAATGTCGGAAAGTCCGCACTGGGGAAAAAAACCCATTTTGAACCTTCACCCCAAACATTTTGAAGCACAGACGTGTTCCTTCCCTCCAGATAAAAACACTAACCCCAGCCTAAGGGGCTACTTTGGTTTATACAAGCGTTTATTTTCATCCTGGAATACACTGACTGTGTGTGGCCTGAGGCGACATCACTGATAATGGGCAACAGTTGGTGACATTAGTGTGTCTAGTGGGAGAGGAGCACTGTTTGGTTGAATAATGTAGGCTGGTTTCAGCTTGGTCAGGGCCAGGGAAAAAGCCTGTGGACCAAGAGGAGAACAGACATTGAGAATAATACATTAGATATGGACAGCAGACCTTCACTCATAAATTGGACAATACTGCCCAAGTTCATACGGCCCAATGTACTGTAAAGAGAGGCGTTTTGAGTGTGGCAAATGTCCAGACAAGAGTGGAGAATCAGCAGTGCTACAAGTGATGTTAGTCATTCCCCTCCCATCACAAACGAAAGGAGCTCTATTGCTCCCATTGCATTTCTATGGTTCCCATGTAATTTTTCCGTCTGTTGTGCTGAAACATGAGGGCTGGATGTAAACAAAGATTATAGCTGTAAACCATAACAACTCCCCACATCAAAGATAGAGTAAGCTTAATGATTGTATCAAATCATACAATCCTCTCCAAGGTACAGGATTGCACAACACAGACTGTAGTGTATAGTACACATCCAAACATTTCAATACTGTGACTAATATCAAAGTGCTTTGTTTACATAGTCCGCTCATGTTTATGTGGTATACGTATGCTTGCGTATGTGGCTCATGCTTTTTTCTCATAGTTTAGGTAAGCAGTAAGGTGGAGTATTGGTGTGCTTACAAATGTTGTGGGTGTCCAAATATGAAACATATTTGCTTTTATGTGTAGGTTCGGCAGAAAAACAAGATTGAAGTGGTGGGTCTAATGTATCCTGTTTTTTATGGTTAAGTCTGTGTGAAATACCCTTTTTATATTATACAACTGTTCAGCATACATGCCATTTAGTATTTTTATTTTTTTTATTTTTTTATTTTACGCCGTTTACGACATTCCCTTTTTTACTGGGAGAGTTGAGATATCTTTGTTTGGAAGCATTTTGATTTGTTTCATGTGAGGTTGGAGTGTTTCAAGGTGCTTGTAAAATGGCTTTCTTGCATCTAAGAGCTTTTGTGCAAACAGAACTGTTTGCCGAATTCCTCTGTCCTTGAGGGGATTTAAGTGGGTCTCAATTGCCATCTTGTTGTACAATTAAGCTTATTGAGGCAGTAGGGGAAAATCAATCAGGCTCTGTTTGGAACAAGTTAGTGGGACAGGTCCTGTCTCCAGCATTTGTCCCCTTTCCATCTCACTCTTTTCAAGGACAGTCTAATCCTCTGATTGACGTGGGCCCTGCTCAGTCAGACACTTATGTTTACCTGTCTTTTTATTAGTTGCACGTAGCTTATACAAATTACACGGAAGGTGTTATCTGAAGGGTAGAGGGTATTTTCCAATTATGTGAGTCATAGGAGTTTGCTAATCCTGTCTACATATGTTTTGTGGATTTGGAAAAGGCCTATGACAAAGTTCCCCAAGTATCCGGCATCTGACATTCTGCAAATGTATGGGGTATTGGGTCCACTGCTGCAAGCCATTTGATCCTTATACACTTGGAGTGAGAATACGCCCTCTCTCTTGTTTGTGATATTGATGGAGAGGATATCAAAGCAAGGCCTGGAGAGCGTCCAGTTTGTGATATTAGGGTGGCAACTCTTTTGTTTATAGATGATGTTGTCCTTTTGACTTCATCGGACTGTGATCTCCCATGTGCATTGGAGCTGCTGAGTGTGACGCGGTCAGGATGGGGCTTCAGCACCTCTAAATCTGAGATCAATGTTCTCTCTCTGAAAAAGGTGTTATGTCCCATTTATGTAGGGAGTATGCAGCTGCCCTAAGTGGAGGGGTTCAGGTATCTTGGGGTCTTTTTCACAAGTGAGGGTAAAAGGGATTGTGAGATTGACTGCCGATTTGGTGCAGTGGATGCAGTATGGGGGCATTGTATCGGGCCGTGGTGATAAAGACAGAGCTGAGCCACAAATCAAAGTGCTTGATTTACCCGTCTTCGTTCTGACCCTCACCTATGGTCAGAATGAAATCATGGATACAAGCAGCCAAAATTAGGTTTCACAGCAAGGGTTCACTCTCTGTGACAGAGTGAGGAGTTCAGTGATCCTGCAACCTCAGAGCAACTGCTCCTCCGTACTGAGAGTGAGGCGGTTCAGGCACCTGGTAAGGATGCCCCTCAGGTGGCTCTCTTTGGATGTATACTGGACACAGCCTACTGTGAGGAGACCCCAGGGCAGACCCGTCGCTTGTGGAGGGACTACTCCATCTCACAGCCTGGGAGCGCCTGGGGATCTGGAGGAACTTGCTGGGGAAAAGGACATTGGGGTGCCCTGCTTAGCCCTGGATAAATGGCAAGAAAATGGAGGGATGGATGGACGGATGTTATTTGGAGATCCACATGAAGACACATTCATTGAGAACATTGTCTACGCCTGTGTGTGTGCATTTGTGTATTTGTTTGTGTGACGTTCTATTTTCTTCCAGCAATGCCATTAGCAGAATAAGTAGCACTAGCACATCATCACTGTTACGTGTGCAGTAGAGATGAAAGGTGCTTTGATCTGAATTATTTTGAGGTTTCCTCATTTGATTGAAGTTATTTTCAAAAATTAAATGTAGGCTATTCTTTGATCAATGTTTAGTTTCTGACATTCTCTGATGGAGTTTTAAACATTGGCCTATTCTTTGATCTAAATAATCTCAGTGCTGCTATGGGCCTTGAACATGCTTGAAAGTTTATGAGTTTGAGAAAAATAAAATAAGGCTTCAGATTTTTCACAACTCCTGCCAACAACCCTGGTTGGTTGCATACTGTAGGCTGACGCAACTATAGCATTCCAAATATGTGTATATATCTTACAGTGAATGGCCTTCATTCGTCTACAAATCACAATATCTTGCCTGTATGTCTGCATAGTAAAGAATTGAATATCATAATTGATAAAGTTGATCAATATCTACAAATATTAAAGTCCTGCTATAATTTGCGTCTTTGAATTTGACCAAAAAGACCTTGAAGCTGTGCGAAAATTTTGCATATGTCTGAGCTAGAGTGGGCACTCTGGAATGGCTGCAACCGTGAGATACAGCACTGGTGTTGCAAGTTTACATGGTTTTGTAGGTTGTAATGGAAAGGGAATGGTTGCCAGTTAAATGGCCTACCTATGTTTGGGTTTTGTTTGAGGTGAGTGTGTGTGTGTGTGTTTGTGATGGCTCTGCAGTCTTATTATTAGTAATTAGTGTAGGACCCCATCTCTTCTTTCCTCGCAATGCATGAGCTAAACTGACTTAAACCGCATGCAGCCGTGGCTGTGATCTCATTTGAGGAGTGTGTGTGTGTGTGTGTGTGTGTGTGTGTCAGTTTCTACACTCAAGCATCTGCTCTCACAAAGCTCCTTCTCTGTATTTTCTTCAATAACTATGCACAGATGTATTTATCCAGATCATCCCAGGCCTTCTGTGATGTGGGCTTGGCTGTTTATTCCTGCATTCCCTAGCTCATCTTCAGAAAGCACGTCTCTCTTGTTGCATCCTTAAACAAATCCAACTGTAGGGTAGCTGTATTGCTGAATGTGAGAAATAAGCATTGAGATTAACACCAGACCCCAGCCTGTATCCCATGACTGAGCCTGCTATCCAAGTGTGATGACAAATTTCACCCAGCAGAGGGCATCAAAGCAGCAGCACACCGTCCATAAGCAACTCGGGTTTTAAATTCCAACAAGTCAATGTTGAAGAGAAGAGATGGCCTGTGTTGTATTTGTCACCTCACTTGCCTGATGGAGAAGGTTAATTTCAAAATACTGTCTTTGATCTTATAGGGAAGGTTTAGGATGTTTAGAAGCTTGTCCTATTGATCACTAACCAGGCTTCCTCTTGGGACATTCAGGCCATTGGTTTTGATTCAAAGAAACATTTGCCAGCAATGCCTTTGCACGCCCATAGGGAATGAAACTTCTCTCAAAATTGCATATCAATCCTTTACAACAGTTCTATTACTGATTCCTACTGGATCCCTGTGGAATTAAATATAATGGCTTGAGAGCATTTTGAAGGAGTTTGTTTCATTGCCCACTGACTTGCACTGCTCTGTAGGTACTAGTAGTGTAGCTAAGCTATGGAGCCATGGGAGGGCAGTGTTGGATCATGCCTTTACATAGCAGCCTGCATCACTGCCAGAATTATACTGTAATTACAAGAAGAGGACACTTACCTTCATTAAAAAAATCATACCTACACATTTAGTCAAACCTTCATTCACTGTGTGTGTGTGTGTGTGTGTATGAGAAAGAGAGAGAGAGAGAGAGAGAGAGAGATTCATTATACCTGTTGGACATGTACAATGCCACTAAGAGCACATTTTTTGTTTTCCTTTTTCTCTCCCTCCTCGCCCCCACTTTGTGTGCCTGTTGCTTCATCGACTCAGGTAAGTGGTACTTAAGTGCATGTTTCACTTTGAAAATAAAAAGCCTTGCCTCTGCCAAGAGTAGGAGGATGACTGGGTGGTTTTAACCTTGAGGTGTTTACAGCAGAGTGTTAGGTCCAACAGGGAACAATTCTTACCACGGCCTTGCATTGAAGTTACTTCTCACACACTAGCTAACTCCGTCAGAGTTCTTCTGAACTGGCCCTGGTAATCCTTGAAGCTCCCGTGCAAGTGGCCCAGGCTACATTTCTGTTGAAATTCATCACAGCTTTAGGTAATCCTTTATTTAGAGTAGCCCTCTTTCATTTTGATGTTGCCTAATTAAGATTGGAAGTGGGTGGTATTTGTGCTTAAGTGTTTTTATAGTTCGTATAGCTTTGTTTTCCAACAGTTAGGTTGAGCCATTTTTCCAGTTTCTGTCCATCCCCCTGTTTCTAACTCTGTCTTTCTAAGTCCTTCCCTCCCTTCTTGAATCTTTGTGTTTGTCTCAGTGCTTGTCTGGATGTTGAGCTATCGCCTTTGTGGACTCTGACCTCCCATAACTCTAGACCTGACACATGCAGCTGTTGGTCAGAGGGCTGCGACCAGGAGGGAGCCAGGAGGGATTTTCATGGAGCTTGTTAATATTAATCTATGTCATCCCTCTAGCAGTTATCATGAGTAAACTGGACTTGACTGCCTGGTTATAGGCAGGCTAAGCCTTCAAAAGAACTGCATGTGAACCCGGTCAGAAGTAGCTTGTTATTCTTTTTCTCAGAGGAGTTGAGCAATGCAGCTGCACCTACAACAGCAGCAGCAGCAGGTGGACCTGAGAGGGGACACTCCCTGTAAAACTCTGATAAAAACCTTTATTCCCCTGATGAATCTGCTGTATAGAACAAATGAAATTATGGAAAAGTCTTAAGCCTGTCCCTGAGATGTCCCTCAAATCCAAAGTTGTCCGAAGTCATACACACTATAATGTTAGTGTTAGACTTTGTTTATCTGACGGTGGAATATGATGGTCGATGACAAGATGAAAGTCACATGCGCAAAACAAAACAAACTCCCATTGGATTGAGTCACTGTCTCAGATGTCTGGCCAGCTCTGAAAGCTGTCCTCATTTTGTCAGTTGTGCCTTCCTCTTCTCCCGCCCAGTCTTTGTTTTAGAGCGGCATTGATTGCTCCCATTTCCGATATGGATTAACAGGATGTCACAATAGAACATCAAATCTGGATGCAAGATTGGTTTAGTTTGCTCTGTCTGTGGGGACATTTTTTGGGATGCACTTAGGCCCTGTATGTCATCTGTTATTTTTATTTCATTTGACATAATCCACAATAGTCATGCTATATGTCATGCTGAAAAATAGCCTATAGATACGCAGTGACCATCCAAGTACTTCTGAGGTACAGCTAACTGGTTAGTAATGCTACCAATCTCTCTTTGCAGTATTACATGGTTATACATGGTTTAGATGGGAATCTATGAGCAGTGAGCAAGCATGTACTGTGTTGATGTGCTTTTCAAGTTTAGCCCCACTTCTCTGTCTACATCTGTAGATTTGGATTAGGCTTGCTGAGGAGACAGCAGTGAATTGGGAGTTCTGAAGCTGCAGCCAATCAATTTCTTCTAAGCCTTCAGTCCAGACGTAGTGATCTCTGATATACAGGTTATTGTGTCTGTGCAGAACTTCTATTTCTATCAGGTTTTATCAATTGCAGTCCCATTTGACTCATTTGGATTTACGTAAGATGATGCAGTAAATACTGTAAATGCACAGCAACGGTCAATAGCTCAAGTGATTTGCATGACTGAAACTATAAGTAAGAACTGTAAGATGTGCTCTCTACATTGTTTGTCTAGCCATCTGCTGTTTGCCACCCTGCAGCCTGAAGATGATACTGCCTGAAGATCCACAACACATGCTTATTCATGATCAGTGTTTACTCACTTGCTGCCAGAAAGCTGGTCTGGCAAACAATGACACAAAACAAATTATGAGCCTAATCATCCAATTCACATGTAATTGAAAGTTAACACTCCTGTCGCAATGAATTCTGCCCTGCAGTGATGACTGTCACCTTTTAGCTGTAAACAAACACACACTTTCATCCACAAACCTTTCTCCTGACTTTCCACAGAACCATTTTTCACAAGACATATACTAGCTTAGCTACAAATTCAGATACACACCATCTATCCTCTCTTCTCTCTTCTCTCTCTTCTCTCTCTCTCTGTCTCTCTCCTCTGTATCTCAGCCTCTCTCTTATGGATGACCCAGTTCTATTGGTCATCACTGCTATCATCAGTCAGGCCAATGAGTGTGGCAGTGCTGCCCTGTCTCTGCTCATGCTAGTGGCCATTTTTGCCTGGGGACAAGGGGAACTAGAGCCTAACAGCCCCTACAAAGCATTTCATTACAGTGTCGGTGAAAGGCCTGTCCTACCATTCTCTCTCTCTCTCTCTCTATCTCTCTCTCTCTCTCTCTGGGCCGGTAATGAAAGTCTTTATCCTATGACTGCAATTGTGGTTTTGGCTCTTTCTCTAGCCACGACCATCTCTTTGCCTGCACGAGCCCTGAATGACAGACGGATCAATAACGCCCATCACCTGGGGCAGAATATTTGTTTATGGCTGCAGCTGATGAGATGAGATTGGATTTAGCTTTTATATTCAGGGCACACACTCCATCTCTCTCTCACTCACACTATCTCTCTTTCACACACACGCACATACACACACTCTCACACCACAGTGAAGTGTTCCACGTCATTATTGGTTTTATCAGAACTAGGCCACAGCAGGAGCCTGGCCCTCTGGCTGGCCTACTGAGCATGCTCTCCACTGCTAAAGGCTACGCAGCAGAACCATGCGTCGTACCACCACACTTCTCTCTCTCTCTCTCTCTCTCCTCCTCCAACACCCATGGCAGCAGCATCTTACTCTACCTCTCTAACTCTCCTTCTCAGCTAATGCTGCTGCTTTCTGTCACACTCTCTGTCACTCTCATTTTCTTTCTTTCTCTCTCTCTCTTTCTCTCTCTCTCTCTGCCTCTCTCTGTTACAACCAGCCGTTCAGTTCCCTCTCAGTTCTACTCTCTGCTCTGATTCTATCTGCCATACAATTTGCTTGTGTTTGCACCTTTTAAACCAGTTCTGGAGCTGTGACTAATTGGAATGCATTGAATTCCTTATTGGTAAGCATTTGAGGTCTTCATTCTCATTCATATGCATTTATGTTTCAGTGTTGGCAATAATGGATATGTTGGATGATTAGCTTGGTCTCCAAATAAGCAATGATTTTATGCTATCATAATCTTTCAACCTCTTGATGGTGGAACATATGACAAGGTATTGAAGTCCTTGAACAGTTGAGCTGAATAGACAGTGTTCTGACAGTTCTTTAGCAATCAAGGCAGTAGTCATAAGAGAGAGAGCAGCCTCTCCAGAGAGGAGCCAATAATTTATGTTCTCCTGGCTGTGATGGATAGTCTGACAATGGGTCTGGAGCCGCTAGCAGAGAAAATAAAATGATGGTAGTTGGGTAGGGAGCTGAATGCTAGTGGTTATATAACCAATCCTTTATTACAATCAGACTCACACCTTGCCTCAGGTCTGGGGAGAAGAGGGAGTAGGGGCAAGTTTGATTATATTCACAGCTTTATGTTTGATTTGGCTCTATCTCCATGCTGTAGATAGCAGAAGTTGGTGTGGTGGTTATTAAAAGAAGCTGCTCCTGCATCCCAGGGCTTCTCCATAATCAATTTGAAACAAGAAAAGCAATCTCAGCAAGGAAACGAGCTGATGGAATGAGGTATGACTCTTTATTATGTGTTGGAAAAAGGTGCTGTTACTGGCTGTGCTCTGTGTCTCCGTTGGTGTCTAATCATCAGTTTGGTGGTTGGTCCTTGGGCTCCCTGTGTACATGGCAGAGGTTGCTGTTATTGGCCTCATCAAATGAAAACTGTAGCCTACATTATCCTCTCCCACCAGGCGCATTACACCTCCAGACATGAAGTGATAGATTCATTAGGCTCACAATGAACTGTTCGCATCTTTTCATCTGTGCTCTGCAGAAACTGAAAATGAGTGAGGCCTGACTGATGACTGTCCTTGGCAAGCCTGTACCTGGAGGGTGTGTGTGTGTGTGTGTGTGTATGTGTGTGGATGTGCAAGGGTATGTTGCATCATCTGTGTGGTTGCCTTACTGGTTTCACAATTAGTTCATGGCTGGAGGATGATCCTTCTGTCAAGTTAGGTTCAATTGCATGCCAGGCTCCTCTTTGTCAAATGCAGTTTGAGTGATTCTGTCTATTACTTGCATGTGTTGTGCCACAGTAATATGTTCACTTCACCCTGAGGTGTTTTCAGAAACTGCCAGGCCACTGACATTGTGCCAACCAGACGATGTATTTCATCATCCTCTCATTAGATGACTTGATGATGTCCAGATCCTTGATTTTCTTACTATGCTCTGTGACTCCATGATAACACATTTAAGCAGTTTGTGTCCAGTGGGGCCTGGGGAAGGTCAACCAGCAAGTCCTTCTCAAATCATGGACTGATATCCGCAGGAAAAAAGGTTTAAGGGAATATATCGACATTTTCAGCGCTGCATCCAAGGGCCAGTTTAGGGGTAATGGCGTGGAGTAGAGACCTTAATTCCCCTGTAATTGCAGTATTAGTGTTGTAATGTATGCACAGGAGCCCCTCATCCCGTATTCATGTGCAGGGCCAGAGGAAATTACATTGTCTCCCTCTGGCAGAGCCACAGCGCCATCCTGACCATTCCCATAACTTAATCAGACTTCAGCAAGTTTTTTGTTTTTCATTTCTTTCAGAAGACGCAACATAATAAGTTTGTCTTATCACGCTGGGAAATCCAAGCCCATTAGAAGGATGTGCTTACCCAAGGGTTTTTATTTTTACCTTCAATAGTTAAACTATAAATTATTCATTGGCAAATAGCATTATCTCACCGTTTGGTTGCCTCAGTACTGTAAACAGAAAGCTGACAGGCTGATGCTGTCATATGATCAGAGATGTTAAACTGGAAATTTCTTGGAATTGGAAGCCTCTACTGTTTGCTGATATACTGAATTTAACAGAGCCAGATGCAAGTTAAGCCTTGTCAGCAAGCAGTCAGGGGTTGGATCAGATGTGCTGGAGGGAGCTGGGTGAGGGCTCATGCTAGAGCGCATCACTATTGGTGTTTTGACTTGCAAACATTGGAATTTGTGGCTGTCAATGCTGCCAAGGCTCACAAAGCAGCTTGAGCAGTGGAGCGAGTCTGTACGACCCCTCTGTTCTCATGCTGACCTTCTGTGATGTCACTCACCAGCACAGCCATTGTGCTTGAAAAAAAAACCTCTGGGTTCACTGATCTGCAATCCCCTTTTTTCCCCACATTCTTTTGCATCATCACTGTTGTGACATGAACATCTCCCCCACTTGCTACACTCCTAAGTTTCGTCCTAAAGTAGGTTTGGTTCAATTCTGGGACTGCGCATTGGAGGTCTGTGCCTCCAATTAGCATGTCTGCTCTTGCATTAAACAAATCCTCGATACAGCCTATCGATTTTCAATGTCTCATTAGTACAGTGAGTCATTTTTGGCCAGAGCTTGTAATTATGATCAGTGAGGCGTTGGGATTCATGAGAGGGTTCAGCAGACTTCAACTTCCTCGCTGCCTGAGGGAGTGTGAGTTTGACTTCCTCATTGATTGGCCCATTTTGCAAGCCTCTGCAAAATTAGCCCTGTTTCTTTTGATGTTTTTCTAATTAGTCTTTTCTTTAATGTGCTACTGTAAACACCCGTTTGTCTTTCAAAAGGCGATGGAAAGAGTCATGGGCAGAGCTGTCAGCCGTAGCTCGTTCTGTGTATGGAATCTCTTTACTTTGTGCACACTATTTTTGACAGTGACATAACAACAAAAGACTTGACTAGCAAGCAACAGTGAACTGGCCTATTTCTTCAATGCATCATGGTCACAATCATTTTAGTTGTTTTGAGAGAACTGCTTTTGGTTCCATATCAGAGGTAAAACAGAGGATGGGTAGCTGGTGGGTTTGCTGCCTCTGTTTACCCTTCATCTGAAGATGCTTTAATCTTGCTAGTCAAGACAGGCAGATAAAACGTTTCTGCGCTGAGATAACTCCCGTCAACCCTGCCTCCATCACATAGATAGGAATAGCTCAAGAGGCTTCTCTCTGCTCCTCTGTTCTCCAGGAATCCTGTTGGATAGCATCAACCATGGCTTGTATCCTCCCCAGAGGGTGCCATGTCTGACACACATTTGCTATAGAAACCCTTTGCATATATTGCGTGTTGTCTGAAATGTCATTCCATCCTCCACATTCCAAGCAAACGCAAAGCTTAATTTGCATGCATGTGATTCCCTTGGCTTAATCAGCATAATTTCATATTCATTTGTGGCAGTTTCCGTAGATGATACACATAGATGGGTCATACATGACCTCCACAACGCTCTCCATCAGAAAATGTGATTCTAAATTCACTGATGTCACTGGAATGGCCTGGACAGGGTCACATAATTCCTGATCTGGTGTCTCTGGACATGACTTCTCAGGCAGCCCAGGAACCCGTTGCCCCTTTTCAGCTCCATTTGACACACACTTTTGACTGTTGGAGCAGGAGATTTTTTTCTCCTTCCCTCCCCAAGAAGGTGGCTGGTATCTTAGCCCATCCTCTCACTGGCTCCCTGAAGACAGGCTGATAATGGGACTCTTTATGCCTGCAGTATTCTTTCACGATCACTCAGTTGGAACAGGGGACCCCGCAGAGCACTGGCAAACACTCTGATTAGGACTGTCTTCACGATCCACCTCAGGCTACTCCACTGCTGCTACTGGGCTGCTTGCCGCCACCGCACCTGCAACTGTTAAGCACACCAGCAGGTAATAACCGGCGGCTCATTGACACAGCGGAGAGAGCGGGGGAGGGTAGGTGGAAGAAGAAAGGGCCAGAGGGGACAGTGAGTGGGCAGACAGAAGAGGATCCTCTGAGAGTGGATAAACATGTGAACACTTAGAGATTCCCTCTCCCTTCCCATGTCTCTCCAACTGTGTGTGGGCAGTTAATGAGTCTGATGGCTTCTCCTCTGCATCTGTCAGCTGAGAACCGGATGAAGCCTCTAATGCAAGCTGCAGCTGAAAAGCAACACTCTGTTGCTCATTAATAATTGGTTTAATGTATGGGAGTAGTTTTTTTTCTTTTTGCTTTGGAACACTGGGAACACTGTTTTTAGGGTGACTCTGTAACATCTGTCCAGGGACTACAGATGAAAAATAGCCTCTTGGCTAACTGGCGCATTTACAGCAATGTTTATTAATGTGCACTGTCCCTGTTAAATAAACCAACAACAACGACAATAGCAGTTATTTAATTTTTTTTTGCTGTTGACGGGACTACTCATGGCAATTTGTAGTTAGACACACGTAAATTGTCTATTTCAAAGTATCAGGTAGTTTGTTTTTCATGAAGGAATGCTTTTAGAATGTAATATATTCTAGGACAACTATTTGATGGAACGACTTTGCCCATCTTCTGTCTAAGAATCTAAAGGACTCCCAATTGGAAACAATACCATGAAAATCCATTAGCACAGCATGTTGGACACACTTCAGCTATTCCAGTTTTGGATCCAAAAAGCTTCATTGCCAAGATGCATGAAATACTGCATTTACATCTTCTCTGTACAGAAAAGGGTGGTTTTGATATTCTACAAATGGCTGCTTCAATTTGGGCCATTTGGGCAATTTGTATTGCATTAAAGATTTAACATGCTTAACAGCAAACCTCTGTCAGAAGGCGGCACCAAGGCATTTCCACAATTGTGTTTTTCTAGATTAGGTATTCTCCTACACTGTGGGCCTGTCCTCCCACTCACCTACCTTCCTTTGGCTTTGGCTTGAACAACCTGCCAGGAGGTGTGGAGCCTCGCCACTGCTGTGATAATGTAAACAGATCTTGGCTAACCCACCCTGTTATCCTTCCTCTGTCATTGTAGCCATAAAATGGACTAGAGTTATGCTCTCTGGGGGTAAGATGACACAGAGTTTGTGTGACCTTGGTGTGGTAAAGCTACACTGAACTCCCCTCCCATTAAAAACATTCTTGGAACAGCATTTAGGCCTCCCACTCCCCCAGACTGTCTGATGACCTGGTGTACGGTCTACTTTGGATTTTTCCACTCCCCTCCTTTCTGACCAACTCCATAATCCATACTTTCATTTTATTTGAATTTGTTCCCCCTGTTTTGCTAATATTTGTTATAATTTCTTTTCCAGTGTTACATATAATGCATAAACACAATACATAATACCCACGCACATTCTCAAATGCACATATTGATATCTTGTGTATGTGCATTTTCAAACCTCTTTTGTGATAAAGCATGTAATGGTTCAAAGGAGCTGTCATTTTTCCCATCTCTGTTCCTTATAAGTTGACTTCCAATGTTTCACTCATTTTGACAACTCTAAGGCCAAATTCTATTTTCCTTAGATGTATGAATCTTTTGTGTACTAATTTGTGTTTTTTCCCCTTCCTAAATTAATTCTTTGATTGTCAGATTCTTTTAAATATACCTAGTGGGATATAGATTGGTAGGATCATACAGACATATTTGAATTTATATATAATTGATATCTTTACGGCATTATTTTTCCCCTATAAAATTTACTTCAAGCGTCCATTTATCTAAGTTTTGTTGAATTCTTTGCAGGACTGGCGGATATAAATATGGACTATTCCGTCCAACTGTGTTGTTCAATATCCCCAAATATTTCATTGCAGAATGAACCCATTTAATATTGAAAGGAGTAATCATAAAAGATGAACACAAAGTAGAGACTGGCATAGCCTCAGACTGTTCCAATTTACTTTATATCCTAGTTTGTATTCTTCCTGACCCTCCACCACTCCTTGAATTTCTGGATTTGTGCTTACAGCTATATTGCCGAAGGCTCTAGAGCAATCAAGAACAATAAAGGGGACAAAGGGTTTCCTTGTTTAGTTGACCTGGAAAGATGAAAGAAAGGAGATATCATTCCATTAGTTTGGACAGCTGCCTTTGGACCATTATAATGCATCAATCCAATTCATAAAAAACGCTCCAAAGCCATATCTCCTGAGTACATATTTATGATATCCCCATTCTACCCTATCAAAGGCTTTCTCTGCATCAAGAGAAAGTGCAGTGACATTGCAGGATGACTGTCTATTCATCCATGTCAGATGTAGCAAGCACCTGATATTATTGGTTGAGCTCCTCCCTTTTATGAGCCCAGCTTGATCATCATTAATAATATCTAGTAGGACTCTCTCTAGTCTTGTAGCAAAAATCTCACATATCAATTTTTCATTTACATTACTCAAGCTCACAGATCTATAGCTCTCAGGATCTAACAGATCTTTATCCTTTTTTGATGTCAAGGCTTCCTTAAAAGATTCTGGAAGCTTCTTTAATGTTTATGCTTCCGAATAAACCTTGGCCAGAATTGGTGCCAGGATATCTTAAAATGTTTTATAATACTCTACTGGCAAACCATCCATTCCTGGTGACTTGCCATCACTAAGCTGGGAGATCGCCTTCTTAACTTCCTCCTCTGAGACTGAAGCATCCAAAGCTGTAGCTCGCTCCTTAGTAATGCTAGGCATTTCCAGACCATACTCTGATTGATAGTTTTGTATATAAATAAAAAAACAAAACTGATCGATACCTTTTATTTCCAGTAATTAATTTCCCTTCCTAATAGCTAGTATAAAACCTCCTGCTTTTTAAATTGTCTTGCTATTAGCATTATTTATAGCCTTATCACTCCCTCCATAAAAATCACACCTCGTTCTAAATAATGTATATTCTATCCTGGAATTATAATCATGTACCTAAAATTCTAATTCACATATTTGTCTCATGAAAAGAGAAGAGTGTGTGACTTGATTTTTCTTCATAGTGGAGTTTTTACAAAAGCCTCATGTTTACACCTTGTCGGGTGTGCATTCTTGTGTGCATTCTTCATATGTATATACAGTATATATATATATATATATACTGTATATACAGTACACCTTATCGGGTGTGCATTCTATGAAGAATGCACACCCATCTAAAATTCTGTCTAAAAAATATACATAATGTATACATACTGTATACTATATACATTATGTATATTTTTTAGACAGAATAACTGATCATCCTACCCCTTACAAAGGTTTTAGATGCCTCCCACACTGCCCTGAATCATCAAATTAGGTAAATAAACCTGGTGGTGATAATATAGGAAAAAATTCTTTTTTCTTTTTTCTAACATTTCTCACAGAAGATACAAACCATAACAATAGATACAAAAAAGAACAAACCAAAAAAAACAAACCAAAAAACCACCCACATCCATAATCCCAGAGTAGTAAGCCGCTTACTCTGCCCCTCCGCCCCTCCGCCCTCCCTCCCATGTCCCTCCTAGTTTGTCTCGCTAGCCTCTGTGAGACTGAAGCTAACCCTCCCACTCATCTTCTCTAACAAGCTATAAGTAAATTTAACGTTAACCTAACTATAAAATCCCCTTCATAAGCCTGTTGTTAATTTACACATCTGACCCCTCCCCTCCCTTATTCCTCCTCCCTTCCCCCGTTTTATAAACAAGCCACATAAGTAGAAGGAAGTCATATTTTATCCATCTAACTTACAAAGATGGACAAAGTCTATATCAGATATTGTTAATATACCAAATGGATGAGAAAAAAAAATGAGGGAGAAAATGTAGGCTATGCATGATGCATGAGACGATGCATGACTCATTTTTAAATTTAATGTATGAATGACAGCTAAGATTGTCTGTTTTCTGTTTGTATCTCATAAATAACTGATTACTTAGCATGAGACGCAAGGTCCAAAAATAGTTTATCTCTATTTAGTCTTGTTTTTTGAAAAAAGTATGAGCCTGGCATATGTCCTAATTCATACTATTACAACAAATACACTTGCAATCAAAACAAATGCACAATGCTGCAGTGTAGATCATGGCACAGATCAGCAGATTTCAGGTCAGATTTTGGGATGGTCCTCCCATCAGACATGTTGAGGCACAAAGCAGCAAAATGTAAAATGCCTTGAGCCGTTTAAATGATTGCATCTGGTGTGTGGTCTTAAATCCAGCCTGACGACTGAATGATAGGGGCAAGTCAAGGAGACATGGTGGCTCTGATGGTGAGATTCACATTTACATTTTAAGCATCTAGGTGATGCTCGCAATTAGAGTGAAATGAATAACAATGAGTGAGCAGGTAGGAGAACACGTCTTCCACATGGCTGTTGCTGAACACAATAGGCTGTTGTGAGGATCAGACCTGTGACCTTTCATGTGGGATGGTGTCTCTAACCACCTGTTACCAAAATAACCTCTCTCCGTTTTATATATCACAATAGAAGTATGTGAAGGGCTTGACTGTGGAAGGAATTTTCTTTAGAGCAATAGGCTTTTGTCTGATTTGGACACTGAGTGCAAACACACAGCATGTGCAGATGGCTGGACAGCTTGCTTTGACTTTCCCCTCTGACACCTTTTTTGTGGGCGTTGGAGGGACACAAGATCCTTATTCGCCATGGATTAATTTTTCATGGATTGGGTCACTAAATATCATATCACATATCCTCTGGCTCCTTGTTATTCCTCCCTCTGCCTTCTCCTGGGGCGTGGTGTCCATTCTGTGCCCCAGGTGGTGGCTATATCCCCTGGCTCTTAGCTCCAGCATGGGAGGCCCTCCCTGGAGGACCATGGATAGCTGAGGGGCTGCATGTGTTAGTACACGCCCACCCACTCTATAATGGATTCACAATGCATTATTTAGAAGTGTGTAGTACAGCTGGTCAAGGTAGTTCACATGTTACTGATGGTGTTAATGTCTGTGCTGCTTGTTTGCTTTGTTTTCAACCCATAGAAAATGCATTCAGCATTGCCAGTTTCCACTTCTAGACTATGAGAAGAGCTCCGAACTTTAGAAACGCTCAAGTATCATAAAAGAGGGGGCTTCACCACCACTGCCCATATGGAGTGAGCAGAGAAAAGCAGCCAGTGAGAGTCTATTGACTATCTTCCTGTGCCATTGACTACACCCAGCAGGCTGAGGAGTGGAGGAGCTGTTTGGCTTCTAGATTGGGGCCGAGGTCATTGTCCAGGCTTTCATGTCTTCAATAGCCACAGGCCCCCTGCTGAACCTACTTGATATTCAGTTCTTTCCCCCGACTACACCCCATTGAAGCAAACAAGCCTCAAACACAAAAGGATCGCACTGATAGCTGAGATTGACATGAATGGAAACCATACCCGAGATATTACAATTCCTTGAACTGTGGCCTCATATGTTCTGAAAGTTTACCACAACTTTACCAGGATGCCCCAGAATACTTTCACAACAAGCTTTTAAAGGCCCAGTGCAGCTATAAGTTATTTCAACATGCCACTTTGTCGGGGCATGCTGAGGAATGAGGTTAGGGAGGTGCAGCCACTCACATTCATAGTTCTGACAGCACATGCCAGGAATAACAGCTCACAGGAAATAAAGCTCCACATGTAGGTGCCTTATTATGGTCCAGCCCGGTTACATGCTAAATAAACAGTGGAAGAACGGAACTCGTTTATTTGGGACATGGGTTCACTTCCCTCTGCGTGTTTGTGTTAATGTCTGTCAGCTGCTATTTTTGCAAAGTTTTGTCATGCTGACCGTAAATTTAGCCACGCGTGGAGGAGGTGCAATGGCTCAATGATAAACGACAGTTGTATAAAAATGAAATGAATGCGAAAACCCGGTATGGATAGTTTCAAAGAAGGTCATTTATCTCTCATTTAGTGCCACCAGCGCACCATAGTTCAACCAGTCTACCGCAGATGCTCCGTCTCCCAGTTTCCCTGTGTGTCGCCTGTCTGCTCGCCTGCTTTGTAATTGTGTTGAGAGAGAATAGCGCACCACTGGCCACTTTGCTTTACATCCGGACCGTGACATCACTGCCTCTCGGGTTTCAGCGTCCCTACTATACGGGCGCACGCACACGGCGCGGCAGTCAGCTGGGACGCCTCTGCCCCGCGAGCTCGGTGGACAAATCGCACTTCAAGACACACGCTTCAAAGTAGCGAGCAAGCTCTCATTCGTGAGTCGCTTTCATCGTTAACTTGCATCTGACGTTCACATCTGGATAACGGGTTACATATTTTTTTTTAATCTCGCCATTTGACTTCGCTGCAGTAGTTTTATTGCCTGGATATTTGTGGAAGAAGCTTTTCATTGTAAGTACCGTTAAAAGCCCTACGCAATGCTGTGGATGTGTGCGACGGTTTGCTCTTGATACTTCGCACTATGATAATTGCGGTATTTGTGTGATGTTTAATTACGTTGTGGGTGATGACTGATTCTAGTAAAAGGCTATTCAGTCCTAATGATTTGATTGCAATTTTAACATCCCCAGTCTTTCATTTTCCATACCCAGTCAGAGCAGAGCTTTATACGTTCAAACCACATCTTTTGTGCACTGGACATTACCGAATGTTGGCAATGTTGTGTTGTTTTCATTTATCGCAATAGGCAAATTCTTGGCGGTTTTCCCGGTTGGATTTTGTCGAGACATCTCGTGGCAGGTTGTAAGGTAGTTGTAACGTTACTTGAACGTAATTTTGAGTTGACATAGTCAGTTCACAAATCACAATAAAGGGGAATTACTTGCATTTCTGCAGCTCTATGCAAACCATTCCTTAGTTTTTGATGTTTTCTCTTGTCTAATTAGTTTGGGTTTAAGTTATTTTTCTATCCTCAATGACAAAAAATCTGGTGTATGTGTTTGGTATAAGCATCTTTCTCTTACTGTAAATTTGTATGCAATACAGGAATGCATTGCAGTTTCAGTCTTGAGTTTTATGAGCTCATCTTCCCTTTGGTCAATAAAGCTACTGAAACTCCTGAGCCCCAGGAGTTTCGAGTGACTCTACACAACAGTGTAAAGTAAACCCCTCCAGGGGAAATATGTTTGACTTTCTCACTCAGTTTGTATTCTGTCTGGTTAATATTTAGAATTTTAACCCAGTATGGGTGTGATGCAAAACACATTCTCGCTCAGAAGGGGGAGTGGTATACACTGTTTGTAGGCACCACAACAACATTTACAAATATATTTTCTTGAAGTATTTTGTCTCACTTGAATGTTTGTTTTGAAAGAATTCAAACTGTCAACCTTTGTCAAGAGCCACTGAATTGCAGGATGAGTGAAGATGATCTGTAAAAGGTTTTGTCTGTTAATCACAGTCAATTAAGCCGTAATTTGCAGCATTGCCCACCCACTCCCCTGCATTCATCAGAGCAGTGACCCAGACAAGGTCCTCTCTCTAATAGCCTGCCTTGCCCATCTCACACTCACTTAGGTCTGCTAAGCAACATGTGCTTTTACTGTCTTAGCTTTCTTAATCTGGCCCTTTCTCACAGAATTCTGGAAAACACATGGCTATGGTCATGAAGCAGTGGGAGAACCAGTCCCTCGTGGTCATGTGGGATCTATGTGTGACGTACCCTATTTCATTAGTTTTAATGTTACAAGGGTGTAAGCCTTAGACCACAATTTAACATAATCCACACAGCCGACCATGACCATTTGTTGTGCCTGTATGTAAACAAAGGGTACAAAAATCGGAAGACTGTTTTGATCCTTCATTTGAGTTCTCTTGGTTTCAAGTGTCTCTATGGGGCTCGTGGTTAAGGCCTTGCTGTAACTCCTCATATTTATTATACTATGTCATAGACTGTCTCGGTAGCAACGCTATACAAAGTTTAAAGATTAGATAGACCCACGTCAAACCCATGAGGAGAGTATAAACTACGCCCTCCTCAGTACTCGTCTACTTTCCTTGTGAGGTCATTCAGTGACCATTGTGCCTAATCAGGCAGTGAAATTGACCTCTTCCCATTCACGATTTTTAACCTGTGTAACTTCTGGAGTTTGGTACCGTTTGGAGAAGAGGTCAGCAGTAATATAGTTGCTCATTGGCTGCTGGAAGGCCCAGCTCTCACTGAGCAGAAACTAAGGGGAGAGGAGGCGTGGGGGCCAGATTTCATTTCAGACAGCAGAGTCGTAAAAGATCAACCAGCAGAACGGCGAAAACTGCAGAGGGTGTCCGCCCCCGTATTCAGCCTATCCATTCCTTGTCAGATATTCAGACCTCCTATCCTTGTGAGATATTCAGTTTTTACTGAGGTGCTGAGATATTGAGAAAAGTGTGAGATGTAGCCTCCCAGTAGCTGCTTTCCACAACAGCTTTGATTGAAAGTTTTAATATCAGCTCAAGTGGTTTCCAGCTCCTCACTTTCTTAACTTAGTAGTTTCCTATAATTGATCACTGGAGACACATTCATTTTACGTGGTGGCAGGTGTTTGTGTAGATCGAATTTCTGTGATCAATGTGGAGAGAAGCACTTGGCACTACCTGAAAATTCTCACCAAAGAAAATATTTCATTTTGGCCAGAGTCAAAATGCTTATTAGTTCATTTGCCTTTTTCCTCCCGGTTTCTGGTGTAAAATGTAATGTCCTCCCCCTACACACATGAAACCATCGTAATTTGTTTACCCATTCAGATAATCTTTAATGATACGAGCACAACAAAGCCAAAGCTAATGTTTTAGACCTTTTTTCATACATCATAAAAAATCCCAGCCAATACTGCCACTGTATGTGCTATCTTGCTTCTATTCTTCCATTGTCTGCGCCTTCCCAGCCTCACATCCATCTAAATGCATGCAAGTGAATACATATGTACTTTCCTTAACAGTGTAGGCCTTGATTAGAAGGTTTTGAATGACACTTTCTTTGGTGACTACAGTTCTGCTCTTTGTCCTGCCTACACCGTCTCCATCGCTACAGTATACCGTTTTTTGTGATTACTATTTCACTTTTAGGAAATTCATACGCAAAGACCATTAGATAATGCTGTTTTTGGAGTCATCACTCTCAACAGACTGCCCTTGGGCTTCTACCATGTATCTTGCCATGAAAGCCATATTGAATGCAAGCCTGCTGTTGTCTTTAATGAAGCCTGAAATTGAACAGTGAATGGTTAACTAGGGGAGATTTTTACAGAGAATGAAAGTGGAGATGGAAATTTGAGATGTGTGGCTAATATAATGTTGGGAGGTTTAGTTCTGTGACATAAATAGCCCTTTAAGGAACCATTCCCTAGGTTTTGATGAGGAACTATTTTAAGATGGTTGCCTCTTGTCACTGTGGCAAAGGTCAGTTTGAAGCTGGGTGGTACAGGCTTACCAATACACCACAGTTTTCTCCCAGTTGCTTACTCCATTCTCTCCATCAATGCTAAGTGACATTCCTTTGAAACAGTGTTTTATTTTTCCTTGAGAGGGCAGGTTGTTTCCATGGCTTTGAAATCTTCCTGAATTGCTTGTTCAGCTGCGTGACCTTCACACCCTTTGCAGATAGTCACAGCTGCATCAAGATGGCTGCTAATTTAATTGTTTGTGAAAAATCTGTTGTGTAGCATGAATGGGTAGCTGTTTTCAAGGGTTAAGTAAAAAGGTCTAAGGTGAAAGTCAAAGCTTAACAGACCTGCAACTTACTCGACATATTCTATGCCATGATTGTTTGTGGTGTGCTACAGGTTTGTCATCTCATTTCCTTCATGACGTATTCCCAAATTAGTCCAGGTTATTACTGTAGTCCAGTTAATGCCATTTTGTGACACCACATTACTTCATCGTGCTGCACAGCATTTTCTGTGGCCTCTCAGGCATTGCAAACCCCCTATTGTGTCTTTTTTTTGTCTTTTCTCTTGCTGGCCCCCACATGCCCCCTTACACACTGCATTCTGCCTATTCAGCTCCGTTTTTGTGAGGAGGGCTATTCAAACCCCCAGTCAATATCCATGTAGTACTGAGGAGTTCTACTGCAGACCCATTCAGTTTTTTGTGCCAACTAGAGTACTACACCTGATAATATGCAAGCGTTAGCCAGTACTCACTGGCCTTGGCTAATGTTGTGTCCAAGTTTCCTCCTGTGTAATAGGATTAGATTCATGGGCATTAACAAGAGAATTAATTCCCAATGAAAGGCTGTTTGGAGATTTGCAATTGGATTTTTTTGAGGGGGGAAAGGTTTTCCAGTTGAACTCCTGTTGACTTGCCCATAGGTTTTCTTGTGATGTGGTGGTATTTAGAAATTAGCCTATCTATGAAAAGTTTAGGGGTCTAGGGAACTATATTATGATCTAGAGCATAGACATTTATGGAGGTGCATTTTGTACAACTTTAACAATTCTGGTATACCAGTAGTCTCATAAGTTAAATGAAATGTCACCATAAAAACACATCACAACTTAGATGTGGGCCTAGGGAGCTAGAGCTGGAGTTTGGTACCATGCAATCCTGGTATAAATGGGAGAGCATGATGGCACTAACACTGCCAGGGTAGGGGTATGATCCTACTGGGGCAACCCATGCTAAAAATATACGCACTGATGGTACTGTAAGGTGCTTTGATAAAAGCATCCACTATGGATGTATACTGTATGTCATCAGATCATATCCTTGGGAAATTGGGTCCTAGTAATTTTGGATCACTCTGACTTGCTGCACAGTACAGTCCTGCATAACAGGACGGTAGTCATTAGAGGCCTTGAAGCAGTTTGAAAGGCATTCAATTAAAAATAATAAAGATCACTTTGCTGTGGTGAAGCGGTATGTATTTATAGAAGTTGTGAGGGCAGAGACCTGGTTTTCCATGCCCGAGCTGTTCCAAAGTGAATAGCAGTGGTGAAAAGCATGGAGCATGAACCCTACGGTAGCATGACTGGTCTGGGGCAAACAGATGTGACCTGCCGATGCAAATTGCAATATTTTCCTTTGAAAGGACTTTGATGTCTCACTTCTGCAGTGCAATGTAGCCCTTGCATTGGCTTGGTAGCCTATGTAAAATAATAGAAATTTTGTCCATGATGTATCTTGACAGCAGCTCTACACATGATCTAGTGCAGATTTTCTTCTTCGTGTGATATGACTAGAGAAAAGGATTTGTGAAACAAATGTATATTCAGTTGACCTTCAGAATGAAGACAATGGTGAGGGGTCAAAGCTGTGAAGAAATCTTTTACTGTTGTCCGTCTCAAGGCTGAAATTGACAGTGCCCTTTTCCAATTTTGCAGTAAACTAGGCTACAAGCTCTCAGTTTGCTTTCAAATCTCCAGGTTCACATCTTAGATCCCAACTTCCATTGACATTGCATTGTACGGAAAAGGGGGCGTGACAAATTGGCATCCAAGATACATAAGATGTTCATGTGACCTGTCCCAGCTGGGCCTGGGAATTCTGGCTCTGGAACGGATTCAGACTTTTTGATCACAATACTCCCCTAAGGATAGTGAGTCATATTTTACTACTGAAAATGGGCGGCATTCCCCTTTAATAACATTTGTTTTTGTAACCCTTTCATTTCACTAAAACTGAAAATACAAATCCATTTTGCACTAAATGCTTACATGCAATACAAACATAAACAAACCATTTCAAGCTTTAAAATACATTTAAAACTCATATTTAGATGATACTCAATGTTGGTAGAGAAAGAAAATGTCTTCAGCTGAATATAAAAGCAAACCCACTAATAGGGTGAAAGCAGGGTTGGATTGGGCCTTTTGTATTATATGTATGAAAAACATTTTAAATACAAACTAGACTTAAAAAACAAAAAAAACAAAAAAATTCCCCATATTTTTCATTTATTACAGTTTTGGCTAAGCATTTCAGACTTCTTTCAGACACTGTGCTTATACAGTTATTGATGGATGTGGCTTGCCTGGTTAAATAAAGGTTAGTATCAAAAAGTGTCAACATTGCTCAATTAGGCCCCCCACAGCCAAATTAGCTACAGCAGTTCATATCCTTCAAATGGAAATATTAGAGAAATTAGGTTCCAGTATTTCAGCACACCAAAGAATTGGGAAATCCCCTTCCATTTTCACAGTTACTCCACATCACATGATTTGCCAAAAAGTATGAGTAGCCTACCAAATGGTGTGTTTATTTTTTCCTTGCTCCCTTGACAAGTAAAAAGTAAGGATGGTAAAAATGTTGGTTAACTTCTAAGGTGATTTTACATAAGTTGACAAATAGCGTGTCCGTGTCCCATGTCGTACGTTTCTGTTGTCTTTCTTATCCATTTGTACTGAGAATTTCTGCTGTACTTTAAAACTTATAGATGGTTTGAAGGAGTGCTGGTTTTGAATTCTGAATTTTTTGACAATGATTTCAGAACCCCAGGTAAGTTCACAACCTTGTTTTTGTTTTTAATGAACTGCAGTCATCCAACCATAGACTAATCATAGTTGAGGTGCAATTAGAAACCTGTTATGATAAAAAAAAAATTGTGGTGTTGGGGACATTCATGGTGTATTTGAAGTAATCATTCAGACTAGTCCTTTGGATAATTCTGGGAGAATGACTAAAAATAAAGAGACCTATTTTAGCTTCACAGATGAAATCAATAAGGTGGAATGCTAACCCAAATGTTTGCCACCACCCCACCCTTTAAAACCATATCAAATGAAATCCAGATTCCAGGCTTTGCTTTGCTTTCCAAGTAAAATAATTACACAAAGAAGCCTCCCGTAGCGACCCCTACACTCTGGTTTTCAAATCCAAGGATATGTCCTCGGAAGTCAAGTAACCCTTTTCCCTCTTGCTAATGTAAAGATCCTTACTGGAGCCTCTCAGTTGTTTGGGGTTACATTTTAGAAGGGGAGTGGGGGACCCAAAGACCCACTCAACAATAAAAGCCAAGCCTGCGGTGTGTTGACCCCAGGCCTTGAGCTCTTCATTACTACAGCTCACTGCTAATAATGGTGAACAGGACAGTCCAGGACCCAGAGGACTGTCCAACCCTCCTCACTGCAGGGTGGTCAACCTCACTAACAACTCCCACTGCTACTCCCACCTCCCCGCCTCTACACATCTGAGGTCAAGGGGCTAGGAACCTCCGGGTGCCCCCCTCCAACCCATCATCTCCCCCTGGGATACAAAACAACAAGAAGAAAAGCAAAAACTGGAGAAAGAGCCAACAATGTTTCTGCCCTCTATTAAGGCAAAAGTGTTACCAGATGCTCCCCCTACTGTACAGCTCAGTGGCTTTACACTAACTTAATTTCTACTATAGTGACCACAGACCACATCCTTCAGTGCTTGTGTGACCATTCTAAATGGTGTTGTAGGCTAAGATTAGTTGGCAGAGGAGTTTTGAAAACACTTTGTTCAAAAGGGATATCTAATTTTGAGCTGGCATCTATTCTGCATTGATGCATTTTCATGCTATAATGGCTGTAGTCATCAATTTTGATTACATTCTAATCTAGTGTTGCTCTTCAGAAGGCCCTTATGGTGTGTGACAAGGCAATCTCTGACCAGCCCACACATTCTGTCACAAATTGTTTGCTCCTGTCATGTTTGCCATTAGCTACTGATACCATGTGGAGGCCATAAAATTGATTTTGAATACATGCCTCCAGCCTTTATTCAGTGTTGTTAAGTCTTACCACCCCCTGTGGGAGGTGGCATGCATGCTGTCTGTCACTATGGTCCAGTTGGTACATGTTAACAAAATGGACATCAGAGTGGTTGTCCAAAGGGAGCCTCTTCTAGTAAACAGGAAAATGTCTATTGCCGTTACTCATCCTTCTTCTAGCCTCCACAAAACCACAGCCCTCAAGTTACTTTACAGCCTCCATGTTTTCCACTTGGGTTTAAGAACTGACTGTCCTCCTATGTCACATGGATCACGTTGGGAAAGTTTAGGACCTTCTCAAATAGCTTCCGTCCATTTAGTTGTGGGGACTCAACTCTTTGATGTGCTTTCACGCAATCCCCTCTTAAAAACACTGACCTGGCACATGTGTCCATCATCACATCTGCAAAAACTTACTTAACATCAGGAGGGCCTTTTGGTTTTATAGATGTCACCAAAGATCCAAAGAACCTTTGCAGACATTTCATTATGGAGGTGGTGTCTTAACTAAGACCTTTGAAAGCTCTGCAGTTAGTCGGCCTATTGATCTACATATCCTTTCCATTTCAGGTTCTTTAACAGTAGATGTTGCTACAGCTCCAAATCTGCTGATATAACAGCTATAACAGCATAGATGTGTATCAATTGGATGTCTTGAAGAAAAACATTGGATTTTCTAAGATTAATGTGATGTGATATTTTATTGCAGGGGAATTCTCTTTACACTTGCCCTCACCATAGGAAGGTCAGAGCATAGGGTCAGCTTCAGCACCCCTGGAGCTGGTAGCGATTCAGTGTCTTGTTCAAGGACAATTCAGCAAGGCGGCTGCTTGCCAACATGAGGGCTTGAATGCAGGACCATCAAGACAAAAGGCTTGTAGCCTTCAGTTGTCCAAAGGATTGCATACCAACACTAAATCTCTATAATGACGAGCTGTTATGTTGTTATTGTTAAATAAAATCTGTATCACCAGAATGCTATTTTGTGGCCCACTTTTTCCTTTCGTCACCTGATTAATACAGTTCTTAGTTCTTGGCTTGTGTGTTCTTGCACTCCAGGGAACGTTGTTAGCACTTCATTTTGATTTATTGCAGTGGAGCCATGGAAGGCCGATGGTATTAGGAAAGTCAGTGCTTTACATACACATTAACAATCACTAAAGGTACTGGCTAATATACCTGTCAGAGTGGATACACCGGAGCGATGCTGGTCATGCATTTTTAGACTCAGAATATCCTAGCAGCCTGCAGGTCATTAGGAAACCTTCGTTGGCCTGTGAAAGACTGCTAAGCCAACCACAAAACTGCAGCTAGTGCACAAAAGTGATGGATTTTTCTCACTCACTGGAGCTGCTCATTCACATCACTCTTTCATCCCACTGCTGTGTGCACACATCCATCCAGACTTTGCGTCTTTCTTCACTTACAACTGAAGCCAACCTACAGTATGTGCAGAGCAGTATAGGCATATGTGAAGGGATACCAAAGACAAATGGTGCCGTTGGTCTGCCCTAAGACCGCACAGAACGCTCTGCTGCCAACAGTGCCTCCAGTAATTATAGACCAGAGCTATGGAGACTGCTGCTCTCCAGGCTAAACTGAAACTAAACCCCCTATTTCATACGTACTATTTGCTCTTTTCAGTACTTGAGCAGCCCATGTTTAAAAGCAGTGTTATTTTTGGGCTGTAGCTTGGCTCTCTTCTGTTTATGGTACAGGCCAAGTGAGTTGAAATGTAGAATAACTCTGTCTAGCATGTAAAGGGAATAGTAACTTTGAAGACTTTGATTTATACTATAGCTCTTTCCTTTACTCAAATTGTTTATGAAAGGCTTTTTTAGTCTCTGCTGCCCATTCCATTTTGATAAATACACTGAAAGCATGATCTATACAGCTACTGATCTTCCCATTGCTGTAATTCACCGACAGTGTAATCAAATAACCATGGATTTGTGTTTTCTAATTTGTAGATTATGAGATGGGAAGCTGCTTAACAGGTTCTTGATCTTGAACTCATTCTGCAGACTCCCAGGCTACTCGCTATTCAAACAACATTGTTGAAACAAGGACTTGATTTAGGATAGGCTAATGACGTGAGGAGCAACAAAGCTGGTAATTCCCCCCAGGACAATTGATTGAGCTGTCCAGCCCCCAGGCCATCCAGATCACACAGAACACTGACCAGGCTCCGCTCTGCTTTACTGGAAAAGCTGCTACTGTTGTAGAGGTCCCAGCTTGCCTTGTGCTCCTCCTCTCCCAAGACTGTGTGGTCTGTGTCCTGGTGCTCTAATCACATTAGGGTGGAAGTGACTGTAGGAGGCTGTAATTGGACCAAAGGCTGGGTGGGTGGCATCCTCTGTATCTCTGTCATTAGATGATGAGTGTAGGACGCGAGACAGGCTGCTGGAGCCTGTAGATTTGGGCCAGAATTAGCTGTTCCTAGTATTCATAAAGCCGGGAGTTTAAAATGTAAGAGTGGATTCTAGTGTTTAAAGCTGGAATAGTGGATTCATGATGTTGAAGTTCACCACCACACACTACTCCAGGTCTGTATTGCTCTTTGCTGCTATTTTATGCATCCATCTTTGTTCTAGGTAGCTGTAAAAGCCAAGGCATGGGGAGCATTAGTGTGAAAAGGAAAGGCTCTAAGAGGGAAAAATTATTTCCATGTCTATCGCTGTGCCTACTTTGTGTAGGCTAGCATGTTTCTATTTTTGTTTGGAGCCTGAAACACCATGGACTTTCCTTTCATTTTGTACTTTAGCAAAATAGTTAACAACAAAAGCGTTGCTGTTTTGTGCTTTAGCTCCCTTTTTTTGGTTTGTCTGGATATTGGTGTGTCATGAGTGCTTGTGCCAGTGTCAGACTGACAGTGTGTGTGTGTAGTTGGACATTTTTTCACTTCATTGATATAGTCCCCCACTGACACGGCTTGCTGAAATCCCCTCTATAGTGTTTATCTGTCCTGCCTATAATCACTGGTCCTGTTTTCAGTTCTGCCTCAACCCATGCAAAGTTTTACTCCAAGCTACTGCCATGTTTTGCTGGTGAAGAACCTCTGACAGCTGGAGTTTTTTAAAAAAGTGACAGGGTTTTTAAAGTCACAAGCAGCCTATTCATCCACCATCTTTGGGGATAGAACAAGTATGAGTGGAGGGGCTATTGTTACTGACAGGTGTAAGTGTCTGTGGTGTTCTCTAAGATTGCTCACTCTTTTTCTTCTTTTCTCTCCCCTCCCTGTTCTCACCAGTCACAATGAACGGAAGGTGACCTGCAAGCATCCTGTCTCAGGCTTACCCTCACAAGACAACTGCATCTTTGTCGTCAACGAACAGTAAGTCTCTTCTTTTTGCTGTTAGAATGCCACTGGGTAGCATATTTGAGCACTGCAGTCATGCTATTGAAACTCCCGATTTGTGTAGACAACACTGCACCAGTATTAGCCATGGTCCCCTCTGTTTGCACTTCTGCCCTATGGGTTCAAAGCCTTTCCTGTTCAGTGCTCCTCCAATTCCCCATCTTCATAAACAAATTCCTTATATAGACTACTAGTAAACTACTAACTTAGCATATGTAAAATATCCCTCATAGTGATATTTATCATTATTAGAGTGGTTCTAGTTTTTGTGTAATTGGACTGTAAGGCAATGTTAAATGTTCTAAGGGCTGATCGTCTGCCTGTACCAGTCAGTCAGTCCCTCATTTTGACCTGGACAAGAGTTCATGGTCTTTTCAGTTGTCTCAAGTACATGGACATCTGTTTACCCCCCCCTACAATCTCAGGTCCATGTGATCATCTACGCTGCTCTCAGCACAAGAGTCATCACATGTCTGCCCACATGACTGGATTGGAGGCCAGTCACCTTAACCTTTCACTTTTAAGGAGAACAACTCTATGAATCTGTCAACTTCTCACCACCTCAGGAAACATGTGACGAACTCATGAAAGGTCTCCTGCCATTCACTCTTCACTGCCAGCTTCACTCCCACTGACACCTCACTCATAGCGATGTGTGGACAAAGACAGGTAGTCTCCCAGAGGCTTGCATGGTGACAGAGCACCAAGGAAGAAAGAGGGTTTGATAAGGATCTGGAGCTCTGTCCTCCTTCACAGCTCCCCACTTACATTTCTTGCCATGCCCCAAACTTTTTCCTGTGATAAACAGACCTGCTAGTACCTGTTTGCATCACAACCCCAACCAGGACACTAGCCGTAACTCTCATCTCCCGCCTTGCACAACACATATCAGCCCCACTTTCAGTCTCACTTCCCTCAGAGGTCATAACAGATTTGCCTTCTTGTTGGCTTATTGCAGTCAACTCATGTCATCACAACTGGTGTCAATTATTTTATTTACCAATGTGTGCAAACTGTATGCTCTGCTTCAAGCCATGAAATTTCCATCCCGTGTGGGAAGCCTGTGGCCACAGTCCAATAACTTGTGGAATATTATGAATTTCTTAATTGCCCATCATAAGTACCAAAACAAAGCTTCCGCCATTTCCATTATGTGGCTTAGAAATGAAAATCCTGGTCTTACTAAGGTCTGAGATGGTAAGCTTGTTTGTTTCAGCACATTCTTAGTTGCCTTTTCTTCAGCTGAGATGGAATAAACAGAAAATGCTTGTGATGAAGCTTGTGCCAGGACTGTCACACTGCACCCCCTTGACACATTCCTCCCCTCACTGTTACTCTCACATCTCTGCTGCTTTTCATGCTGTGAGGCACAACATGACAGTGCCAGCTATTATCTAATTTGACAATTAGTATTTTTATCCTTGTAAGTCAATCTGCAAAATGCACCCGAATCACATGCGCTAGAGGTCAGCTTTGGGAATGCAACAACAATGAAGTGATAAACCTAATGCTTTGACTCACTGTCATTCTACATAATAAGATATTGCAGTTTATCCAGCACTTGGCTGTATTTGAGCAAAAGTAATGGGGAAAATCTTCACCCTGGACCAGTAAAAAAAGGCAAAGAAGGATTTAAGCTGCCCCCTCCCACCCTTTGGATAAAGAGGCCAGGCTGAAAATCACTGCCTAATCGGCTCTGCACTTTAAGAAAGGAAAAAAAAAAACTACCTATCTTAAATTTTGATCCTGGAAATGGTACATTGTATGACATATATGCTAGGAAAACCAAGACAATGCATTTTAAGTATCCTAATTAACAGCCTTTTCACATTCACTGTGTAGCAATTGAGGGACATATTTATGCTATTAGTTGTACATTAGTTTCCCCTAATCTGCTTCAACATTGGGCATGAGGTGTAAAAGAGGTTGTTTTACTTGTACATCTGTCACTCATAATGATGGAAACATCCACCTCCAACTCTATTGTGACGTGTGAGTCACAGCTCAAGTCACAGCTCAACCTCATTTTTTACACTTGGCTCCTCCCACCACAGGAAATGTCAGTCTCAGCATTCCTCTGCCACTCAGTTCACAGCTGTGCCTAATTTCAATGCTCCACAAGGTCATGCGCATGCTGACAGGGAATGTTTGTGACTGACTTGTCATAATATAGTGCGTACAGATTTAAAAAATGTTTGTGATGATATTGTTGACAGGTAGTCAGTGCTTTAGACTGTAAAAAGATTGGGATAATGATGAGTAATTTGCAATTTGATGTGCATGTGGGACATGGTTTGTCTATTTGAAGCAGACAATTACCATCTGTAAGTGGTCTCTTACAGTGATAATGGCCAGGCTTTACTCGCCAGTTCCTGGTGGAGATGGGGCTATAGTTTCCAGTTGACATAAAAATCACAAGAAAGCAGGGCTACCTTGATGTTAAAGTCCTGCATTTCAGCACATATTAAACAACACCTATTATCCTCTGATTGTATTTACTAGGTTAGACTCATATATCAGTTTGTGATCTATTGGGACGATATTGGCCTTTTATTAAAAAACAGATATCAGCTAGTCAATGGCATTAAACCTCTGAGGGATATGCAGTTTTATGATTACAATTTTATTGTATAATTATAGATATTGATATCAGCACAAAATACTGGCTGTTGGTAGCTTCAATCCAAAAATATCGATATTGGCCTTCAAAAGCCTATATTGGTTGAACCCTAGTATTTGCTTATTTTTTGTATTCTCAACAAATGTGTCTTTCCTCTATTTGTAGCGTGAATTGTGGAAAATTGGTTCACCCAGCGTTTAGCAGGTAATAATCTATTAGGTGCGAATGGATGCCTTTGTGTTCCTCTCTGCGTCTGTTTATATGTAAAAACTTGCACATCTGTCTGTTCATGATCTTTGTCGTTGCACACTAACAACAGACTGCGTGTGTTATGAATGGTGTTTTGCCTGATGTCCTGTTATGCATTTGCATTCCAAAGTCCTGCAAGATGCATATTATTGTCTGAACCATGTATTGTGCTCAACCAAACCGACAAGGAAAAACAACTAACTGCAGGGAGATCGTAACCCACTTAGCCTCAGCTTAACCTCAAGCCGTTGAAATGTTGGACAAGACATCCATATCCCTACCATTCAGCTCACTCTAAATGGCAGTTTGCAGATTTTCCAGCCCACACCAAAGTTTAAGGTAGCATTGGACCCGCTCGCTTTTATAACTGCAGGGACCTAACTAATTCACAAACTGACTCCACATCAGGCTAAGAGGTGTCAGAAAGTCTAATCATTTAGCACATTGTGATAACAGAACTCAGTCAAGTGTTAATTTTGTTCTGACAGCCTGTCTCTAAAAGCAGGACTTTGTGAACACCTCTTTTTTGACTCTTCTCCCTGTGCTGTGCTACTACTGTCAGCATGCAGTAGGGTTGGGTGATATGACCTGAAACCCATGTCATGATTTATTGTCACATTTACCTCTAATGTTAAATGAAACAATTTGTTTATTTATTTATTCTGTTTTACATGGTACGCAATTATTGCAGTCTCCATTAGTGTCATGGCCCTCTGTAAACTACAGTAGTGGAATAATCAGGATAACCATATCATTCACCAAGGTATTGTCAAGAAGAATAGCTCCATTCTATTATTACTATATTGCTACACTCAGGTAGTTTGGCTGTCTTTTAGTATCATAACCTAGTAGCCTGTTAGCTGAAATGTTTTCTTAGCATTGCCCAAACTTAATAAATTCCAAACCTGTTATGCAAAAAATGCTTTGCTGGCTCAATCTAGTTGTAACTAAAATATATGCCGACAAAAATATTTTTTTGTAATGCAAAAATTAGCCAGTGGTGAGTCGTCTTTACGACAGTGATGTAGAACACTACCAAAAGACTCAAGGGGTCGCCAAGGGGTCATCAAGTTTCAAATTTTATTGGTAACGGCTTTAAATTAAAGGAACACAAGCACTGGATTGCACTGGAGCACTGCACTGAAGGAATGCGTTTACTGAACAATGTGGAAAATAAGGTTTGTAGAAAATTCATAGTGTCGGTCAGTACATTTTTTTTATATACTGCCCAGCCCTAGCCTGCAGCAATGTTAAATATATATGCTAGATATTACTCAAAATTCTGTGTATATCCCAATCTGTGTATGCTTGCCTTGTCTCTTAGTCTTTTCTTTGTTAAAAAGATGAAGGTCAGGTTCACCACCACCAAACAAAAGTCTCCTAAAGCACCCTTATTTCATTGGAAATGCTGCGTGGTCATTTTAAAATGCACCCTCAGCCACTCAGTTCAGTGTTTCCCCCCAGTCTGCCCAGAGGGCCATGCTTCAGTGGCAGTGTAATCCCTCTGCACCCTTTTTACAGACACGCACACACAGACACACACACAGACACTCACACTCACACACACACACACACACACACAAAATCATTCCATTGAGGGAACAAGCAGTGGTGGAGCGCTCCTGTACATCCGGGCTAGTCTTTGTGTGTGGAATTGATACAAGGGCTTTGTGCGACATCCCCAATTTAATCCCCTACAACATGAGGGCAACACAGTTAAAGAGGGGCATAAGTGCATATCACAATCCTATTTTTCTGTTAATTAACACATAAAATCCAAATCACTTGATTATATAGTATAGTTATAGTATTACTAAAGTAAAAATGATATTCATTTAAAATGAAGTGACTGATTTGATACTTCGTCCAACCTAAAAGGCTCAACTAGCCTACATGACTGAACTCAAGCTACTTTCATAAGGGCACCCTTATCACACAGACAAAAGACAAACAGATTTATAATTGGCCAAAATCTACAAAACTAAACTCTCTCTATTCTCAGCTTGGCCAGCAGATGTAGAGTGAAGTTGTTTTGCAGCAGGGACATCACATGACCTTTCAGGCTTCTAGCTGAGACTCAGTGACATAGCTGATGACATGGAGTTGCGTTAAACACAGTGGTGACTGTTCAGTTCTGGTATGTTGCTACAGCTATTAGTATATAGTCTGTTTTTACATCAGTCAAATCCACAGTGGACTAGTACTGTCATGAGATAAGCACCAACTTACACAAGAAAATAGTAATTTAGAGCGGACAGATACTCAAAACAGAATGTTTTGTGACACGACCCATGTGGGGTTTCTTGCTGACATTTTAGAGTATGCCAGCCAGAGCAGAGTTTCGTGACAAAATGTAGATGTGAAGGATTTGGTGTTCTCCATTGCATGTGGCCATTGTATTTAAGTGGTAGAGAAATGCTGGAGAGCCCTAGGTGGTGAATACTGCGTAAATGAGAGTTGGCCTCTTTGAATTCTCATCACCACTGCTTTATCATCTGCTCTGAATTCTCATCACCACTGCTTTGTCATCATTAGGTAGGCCTATATATGGCCTCCACGTGTGCTACTGTCATCATGCCACATCAACAGCCCTGTTAATGGCTGACTTCCCTCTTTATGAAGACTTCCCTCTTCATGGAACTCATAAAGATTTCCTTTTTTAGAGGCTGCTTTAATTCTGAAGATTACATTTTTATACTTCTATGTAACAGTATTTTAAATTGGTTATGAGAACTGTAATACAGCACCGCTTTTCCCATTACTCACTCTTCCCACTGGTGTTTATATCTGCCATTACCAGCCCAGCTCTTATGCCAAAGCAACCAATTTGATGCACTCATGACTTTTTAATTGTGTTGCCAGCAGATTGATTATCAGGCACAGGCTAATTTTCAACAAAGCCCATAAACACCGCAGCTCAGAGTCCGGAAATGGGCTATTGGCTAAATAGAGCATCAAATAGAGCAATGTCTCACTCCCAGCAGACACAGTCCAGTCTCTTCCCCCTCCCTCTTTGTGTTGTGATGGCAAGTTGACACGCCATTGATTATGGTTCACTCAGGATTTAGCCTGTCATTGGAAGTGCTAAAAATCTCTGGAGCTCATTCTCTGGAGCTAGCTCATTAGACAGAGAAGAAGGCAATTCTCCGTGGCTGCTCATCACTCTCCACAAGCAGTTATTTGAGAGAAGTCAAGAGAGAGCCAGTTGAAAATTGTGTGCACTTGAGGTTGAGAGAGCATTAGTCACTCGCCACTCTATGACTTCCCTGATGCCGTCTCCAGGGATGTGTCACCTCTACACAGGAACCCTTATGTAGCCTCTCATTTTAGACAGTTGATGAACTTTATCATGCTGCTACTTTGGTAAAATGACCTTATTGAACTAGTCCACTCAAAGATTTTGGTGCTTCTTGCAACTCAGTCTGATGAGCCTTGCATCCAGCCGTACAACTTTCCTTCCAAATACAGGTAAAACATAGCCTATCTGTAATTGTCATTGTTTTGTCTTGTCATTGTTTGCAGGGTCTGTATGTAGCATCGGACCTGTGATTTCTGACACTGTCCTGCACGGGAATGTGCATCCTGTGTCTGTTGCCTGCCGTGGTGATAGCTGATGTTGCTATGACCCCTGATCATGTGACCCCTTTCTGTATTTGTGTACCTTGAGCGAAAGAGCATGCAGTCTGAAATGATTATGTCTAACGGATGGATGGATTGAAAGTTCGAACTGGGTGGGATGGATGGATGGATGGATGGATTAGAGTGCATAATTGATGCTGAAGTGGTGCCACAGTATTTCCCACAGGTTGACAGTTTACATGTGGTGGACCGGGGGTGGGGTGTGTGTGTGGGGGGCCAACTTATTTTCAATATATCATGGCCTTACTTGTCCTTACCTACAGTGACAGCAGTGTGCCCAGTAGAATCCAATGGTGAACAGGGGAAATGTGCCAGTCTTTGCACTGCACTCATGTTAATTCCCTATCACCCACAACTAAAAAGTGTCAAGTTACTTTTTGCACATTACAAACACATGCAATATTGGAGCAAATTGAAGAATTTTAAGTTTCACTTTCATTTTCACAACGTGAGGCTCTGTCGGATTGAGCACAATGTTACTTGTCTACTGGTTTCTTACACAAGCGGATGGGGAAAGGCATGTGTGCGGTGAGTTTACAAGCAACAGCTGCGTGAACACTGGCGAGATTAGTCTCTGGTGTGACAGAGAACATGTGATGTGCAGTGTTAGAGATCTCTTTAGATCAATTTCTATATACTGACCAGCTTTTTATTTTGTGGTGGCACGTGCTGACATTGTGGCGGTGCACCACAAATGAGCCTATGTATGGGAAACACTGTACCATAGAACCTGGAGTCCATGGATGGGTGTACTATGTTGGGCTACTTGTATCAAATGAGCAGGTTATAGGGGGAAGTGTCACTGTGCAGTTGCACTCGGGACCCAGGGGGGCGGGAGTATCTGTCCTTGTTCAGTGACCTGAAACCCAATATATCTGAGAGATGACACTTCTTGCAGTGCTGCAGTATTTTTGTTCTACTCTCGTTTTCCTGTCTTGTTCCCTCTAGACCACAACGTTGTACCATTCCTAAAGAATGTAGGACATCTCCATGGGCTGGAGACAACTTATTTCACAAGGTGTTCTATCCTAAGGATCTATGGCAAATGCATTTAGCTTATTTTGCATTCAACTGTTGCTTTTAAAAGTTTTCATCATTTCAGTTGGACCCTCTTGATGCCTTCTTCTCATTCTTGGCCTGATTCACTGCTGCATAAACTGCTGCAGCTCAATATGTCAGGCAGACTTTGCAGACCATTTAAATCTGTTAGAGAAAGGGAAATGTATCTGCAGTGACATGGTGGGAGTAATTGGCTTGATTCATGGGCCCATGTTGAGATCTCATTAGAACTGAGGGTTTGGACTTCAGAGGACTGATGGGGCAAATTGAGAGAATTGGACTGAATAGAAGCACAGACAATATAGGCTGCCTCCTCCTATTCTCCTCCTTTTTATCATGGTCATTGAGCAGAAAGTAGTCTAGGGTTCTGACTGATGGCTTGCCTATGCTCTTGGCACACTCTGTATCTCCTGTTTAGATCTGCCCCCAAAGCGTCGGCGAATGAGAAGAAGGACCGGCCACTGAGCACCATGAGTGAGGCCTCCAACTACACAGGCGGCTCGGACTACGCCGCACACCCCAGTAGCCCAGCAGGAAGAGTGAGTTGCACACATCAAAACAGGGTTCCTACGCATGTCTGTAAAGTCTGCAAATGAATGGAAAATTAATTTGATCATTTCCAAGTCTTGACAAGTTTGGGAATTGATAAAATGTCTGGGAAAAATGTGGGAAAAAAATGTTCAGTTGCAGTATGCGTAAGACTTACAGTAGCAGTAGCAGTAGCATTGTACAAGAACTACCAGTATACATCATAGGCCTAGATCACTGACCAAAATCTTCAAATCCAGTCAAGGGCTTGAGAAAGGAATTTTGAAATGGGTTAACACACATTTCCAAGGTTTATTTAGTGTTTTCTATTCACAAATGTAGAACCGTTATGTAATCCTGAAGTGGCATTTGTCTGTGTGTAGAGGTTACCTTTCTATTTACTCATTCATATTTCTAGCCCTCAAGACCATCCAAAAAAATCCACAATTTTGGGAAGAGATCTAACTCTATCAGGAGGAACCCTGGTGCCCCAGTACTCAAGAGCAACTGGCTTTATAAACAGGTGAGTGTGTTCAGATTGCTTTACACAAAACTTTAGAATTAGTCCAGTGAATCAAATCATGAGTCAAAGACAGAAACTTTTCAATCATATATTATTGTTTATTTATTTGGGAAATAAGTTCAACAATTGATATTTAAAAGCAAGAATATTTGGGAAAAATATCCTTGACTTATCTTGAAACATCAGACGCAACATTTTTATCTACAAAATTTCTGTTCTATAATGTCCCTCTTCTCCACATATAAAACACAGTTTAGATTCTCCCTCTCCCTGTTGTAGAGTTTGATCAACAGTCTTAAGATGAGCACAAAGGAAGCTTTTTGATGTCTTACAAGATCTCAGCAT
The DNA here is from genome assembly GCF_048128805.1 of Centroberyx gerrardi. Lineage (NCBI taxonomy): Eukaryota > Metazoa > Chordata > Actinopteri > Beryciformes > Berycidae > Centroberyx > Centroberyx gerrardi. The sequence goes on along the minus strand of NC_136000.1, from coordinate 12,096,639 downwards.
TGCTTTGTCCATCTTTTCTGCTCAGCCAGTCAGCCAGAATGGGCAGTGTTTAAATAGCAATCCCTCATCATGGTTCCCTGGTTGCTTACAGCAGGGGTGAAAAGGGGGTGCTTGAGGCAGCTCTTGGCCAAATAGGGCTCTCTCATGCTTCCTAAGTGGGGGACTGTCATTTAGTTTTGATTGCAGCCTCCTGGCACAGTTGTGTGAGCACAAGTAGGCTTCCTTTCGTACAGCTGCCAGCTGCTTTTTCTTTGGGGACCTCAATCAGGGTGATGTAGTTCAAGCAAAAGACTCACAAATCTGCCGCCACTAAGAAAAGCTGGATTTGCACTTTTATTTTCCTCCCTCATTCAAACCTGGAAGCTATTGAAGTCCTTGGCTGAAGTAAAGCTGCAGCCCTTCAGTGCATCCATTGGGAGAACAAAATGCCACAGTGATTGATGGTGAAAGCCTCATTTTTTTCTTCCCACCCAAACTGCCTATGAGCAGAGTGAGATCTGACAGAACTGTTGGTAAATGGTACAGCATCCACGAACACATCAGAAAATGACTGGCCAAAACTTTTTGCAGGCAAGGATTTCATGAAGGGAAGGTGATGAATTAATGGAAGCAAAGCATTTCAGTATTGGTGTTGCACTATTTCGGAAGTGCCTCAAAACTGAACATACTGAATTGCATCTGGTATTGCAGATCTTTTCGATACTAATATGTTAAACATGCTGGTCCCTGGAGCTGAATTTCCATTTGAAGTAAACTGCTGTCCACATGCCATTCGACCATAATGACAGAGTTGTTGAGGTCCCTTCCCCTACTCTTGCCTCTGGGTGGAATCTAAGATTAAGGACTCTGCTCAAATTTTCCAACAAAGCAAACAGGGGCAGTTAATACCCTATCCCTCACCCCATGTCCTGTTCCAAGCAGCAGCCTGAAAAGCCCTTTGAACGCAGTATTGAGTGATACCGGAGAACGACTTCAGTAAAGGGGCTTTATTTTTATTACCCACTGAACAATATGCTCCCTCTTAAAGGGGAAGCTGTTGTTTTGGTTGTAATCACATACTTACAACAGTGCAGCACTCTCTTTATTATGTTCACTTAATTTCATAACAGAAATCGAATCCTTCCCCTGAATACCAAATGATGTGATTACTCTTCTTAACATCTCTGGCCGAGAATGTGTGAAATGAGAATGGCAGAATCCTTATAGTACAAAATGGATGGCTTCCACACTTGCTCCATTAAAGGTAGTGTTTATTTATCTAAAGAATATTAAAAACATAACGTTTCAGGCAAGGAGGCCATCATCAGATGACAGTCAGCAGGAAAATGCAGCAGTATAAACACACCAAAAACAAAGGGGAAGAAAGGATTTGCTGGTGTCATGCCAGTCAGGTGGGGGAATAAACTAGACAACCAATCATATAGTAGGATTCAATGGACAGAATCAACTAATTATATCAAAGGGGGTGACTGAACTTATGACAACAGTACTGGGTAAGACAGAAGTAGTCATCCTTCTCATTTCACAATCAAGCCATTCCCTCTAGTTTGTGGTGGTATGTAGAAGGTGTCTGTTTGTGTGTAACCGTGCCCTCTTCCTCTTGGGTTCCTGTAGGACAGTACAGGGATGAAGCTGTGGAAGAAGAGATGGTTTGTGCTGTCCGACCTGTGCCTGTTCTACTACAGAGGTGAGTCATCTCTTGTCTACCGAGAACACCTTTCTGTTGTGTTGCCCTGCTAACAACAACAGTGGCAGTCGATTAGTGGTTGAAAGTACTGTTGTGACCTTCAGAGCTGGAAGCTGTGCTCTTAGCGATTGTGATATTCATCAGGATCCAGGTCTCTGTCTGAGCTGCTGTGAGCCCCTGTGGCAGGCAGCCTGTCAGGACTAACTGAGGAGACATCTTAATTGGAATGGCTCTCCTGTCCTCTGTTTTGGCATTTGAGAGTTCATTTTTTCCCTGAGCAAATCCATGGGTTGAAACAAGGCTTGGAAGCAGCCACAGAAAGATAAAGCATTGCATCAAATTAAATTTCACACTCTAATGATAAGTCATAAAACAAGTTTTCAGTGATGAGGCTCTCTTTATACAGTGGTTGCATAAAATTAATTGCTTCAAGCTAACCTGCTCCCATATTATAAATAAAAGGCTGCATTAATCCATGGATTCAGTAGCACTAAACAGGATTAATCTTGTTAATATGCACATATCCTCTTCAAATTCTACATTGTAGGGACCACCATCGTATTAATACAGTGATCAATCTTTGGGATGTGAGTGCAATTTAAATGGCTCTATAATTCGTCAGACAACCCATACTTGCATAACCAAACAATTTAAATAACACTTTTTATTGAAATGGAAACTTGAATGTTTTGTGATTGATCTACCAGTGTTTTAAATGACCACTAGCATCTCCATCAATCATGTGCTTTCATAGGTGGGCTGACTGTGGGAGTCCCAGCCTAGTTTGAGGGTTTTCCATTCCATTTTTTATAAGCTGCTATTGACTGAGTTGCTATTGACTGAGATTTTCTCCCTCTCTCATGCAGTGCAAATGGTCATATTAAATATTGACACAGCTGTGTTCAGAGAGCGTTTGAGAACTCCCCTACTGAAAAAATCCAATCCTGGATGTGAATCAGTGAGGTCATCAGCTAACCATAGACTAGGCCTGCTGCTAGGCTTTGACTGCAGAGAAACTGTAATTGCTGCCTGGCACAAGTCCAGACCAATAGCCCCTGCTCACTTTGTGTGGATGCGGACATCATTTCTGCTGAGCAGGATGGCAACAAGTCTGTGTTATTTCTGGTGTCTGCCACTCCTGTCGCCCTCTTTCCGCCCACTGACTGACAAAAGCCACAGACAGCAGCAGACCCAAAGGCTGCATCCAGACAGACATGTTGAGAAATTGTACCCATCAGCAGAGAGTGGGTAGAAAGGTCATGAACTCCCCTGGCCTTCATCTAAACACAACTGCTATCTGCCACACTTGTATATCAAACTATCACTATGAGCTCAGGATCTCCCTCTGTGCCAGCTTATGTTGGACTATTCTGTAGAGCCCGGTGTGTGTGTGTGTGTGTGTGTGTGTTAGAGACAGAGAGGCAGAGAAACAGAGAGACTTGATGAATAAATAAGTGTGGGGCTGTAGGGATGAAGGTAGGGCTGAGAGTGGCGGACAGATAAATCCATCAATCTCTCAATCCTTCAGTTGTGGAGCCAAGGCTCTACAGGGCCGCAGGACAAACAGCTCAGCTTCCTCTGAACGACCCGAGGCCAACCAGAGTTCAGCTACCACACTCTCACTCCCCCAAAGATTATTCACTATTCACTATAGACCTCGTCCTAGCCACCACCACTATGTGTAAAGAGGCTTCTGTTGACTTTTGCATAACAGCCCCAGTTTGAGTTATATTTGTGTGTTCAATTATTCAATATGGAAACCTACAGGGCCAGAAACATGGATGTGGCTGAGCAGCCTAGCCTGACACATATATACACACATGCGCGCACACACACACTCTCACACTCTCTCACACACACATATTCACTTGCACATGCATACACACAAAAGGATGCAGATATATATATATATATACACACACAGACACACACGCACAAAAGAGACACATACACACACATCAAACAAAGCAAATGCACATACGGGACTGTAGCAGCCACGTCCCTGTCATTGTTTGTTTTCCTGCACTGTTTCGGGTGAGCTATGCAGACGGCTCGTATCAAACTGGGAGGTTAAGCAATTCTCTGCATAAGACTCGGACCCAATATAATCCCCCCTGTGGAGAGTGCTGCTGCAGTCCTCTATTGTCAATGTGGAGCTCTGTCAGCTAACTTAATGAGGATTAGAGCAGCCTAGCTGTGCACAAGGTTGAATCAATGCTCATCTTTTCCACTGATTGGACTCTATACCCTCTGCTTGTCTGACCAACACTGTCCTCTTTCTGTTTTATCTCACAACCCACTCGGTTTGTCTGTAGCCTTTGGTATGTTTACAAATTAGTATAGGAGTTTAGTGTAGCATCATAGACTCATTTGAAGATGACTTGACGAAAATAGCTCCTAACTCATTGTGTTGACTTGGTTTGTCTCTGCAGATGAAAAAGAGGAGGGGATACTTGGCAGCATCCTCCTACCAAGCTTTCATGTATCCATGCTGTCTGTGGATGATCACATAAACAGAAAATATGCCTTCAAGGTCAGAGCATGTTTTAATTCCTGTCAAACTTTCATAGACTGCAGCTTTTTGGGGTTGAATGAATTCAGAGCATAGAAAATTAAAGCAGTATTATTTGGTTTTGGGGAGAAAATTAAAACCTCGGCAAATGTTTTTTTTTTTAAGAAGTACATTATTTATCTTAAGTAGTGAATGAACATAGCTCCCCAAAAGGGAATTGGATTCCTGGAACACAGTTTGAAGTTAGAAAGTAGTGGCTTCACTGTGGTGGTCTTATGTGTCCACGATGTTTTCTATCGACAAAAAAAACAAACTTCTAGGTTTACTTTGCTTTAAACTGCTGTTTTGAGCAATTTGTGTTTACTTTAGAAATAAGTTCCAAGCAATTGACAGTGAAATGATGTGAACCATTTTTTAAATTTAAACTGCACACTGAAATGAGTCAGGGAGACCAAGAGAAAGCATGGGCCAACAAGCTTATGTTTGTGCTATCCAGTACTTTAGTATTAGAGGGCTGCAATAGTCCAAGCTGACTCTGAAACCCCAAGCTACAGTGCAACAACTACATTTTATGGGATCTTAGTGCTGTGTCTTTGACTGTGGCTCCTTTATAAACCCTGAGAGACAACAGCGCTGCCCTGCCAAGCACAGCCAAACACAGACGCCCAGGAGTCTGCCCAAGGTCTCTCCAACCACAGCCCACTCCATTTCCAACTTAGACACAGGCTGACAGAGAGAGTTGAGGAGGAGGAGGTGAAGAGAGAAACAAGAGAGCAGGGCACGACCCCTTCAGTTCATAGTGATTCACGCAGGAATGGGATGACTCTTTGACTGCATACTTTTCATTCTAAACTCTTCCTGTCTCTTGTTTTGTGGCTAACGTGGCAGTGTCATAAAGTCCCTTATTCCTTACTCTATTATTCTGAAGCAATTGGAGCGATGACAGCGCTTTTTGTTTTCAGACCTTGGTAAACAGGATATTGAGATTGCTCACTGAACATTCTGTTTTTCTCTATCTGTGTCTTGCTCTTACATGGTCTAACAATATGGTGGTTTGTGAGAGAACATCGACTGTGGAGCAATGTGTTTACCATACACAGCGTTGCATGGTAAGTCCTGCAGTACTGTAGAAGATTTACTAGCCTAATCTAGTAGCATGTATGTAACTCTGATGACTCATGGTTTGACATATGTGGATGGTAGAGATACCCACAGCTAGCTGCATTTCACAGGCCACCACCTTGCATTTCTCATGGTTTTATTTGCTTAGAAATATGAGATGCAATAAAGTAGTCATTGCCTCACAGGATGCCTCAACTGCTTTATCATACCTATTATATTTAGTGATGAACTTAAAAGCAGTCAACCTTGGCTCACCAGGCAGGGTTGAAGTACTATAAATCCCAGTTGAGTCAATGCTCTCTCCTCTCTCTTCCAGGTAACCTCTCTCTCTCTCTTCCTGTCCCTGATCCTGCCCACTGTCAAAGCAGGCGACACACCCCAACATGCGGACATACTACTTTTGCACAGACACAGCCAAAGAGATGGAGTCTTGGATGAAAGTAATGACAGATGCCGCACTTGTACACTCAGACCCAGTCAAAAGGTTTGTATTAGTATCAGTAATGTAGTCATTTTAGTGGAGACTTATTAGATTTATTTGAAGTTGGGAGATAACAGCAGGCTGTTTAACTTTTCAATGGGAAAGAAGGCATCAATTGCACTTGAACAGCTCTTAAAACAAGCAGTAATGACTTGGCATTCCTTGTTTCATTTCTCCTTCCTGAGTTTTTTTTTCTATTGTACTTTAAGCAAGAGCTTTTTTTTTCTTTTTTTTTTATTACAGGCAAAAATACACATAACACACACGACAATATGATGACATGACAATATATCCTAACAAAGAAGAAAAAACGTAATAAAAAATTAAATAAAAAAATAAATAAAAAAGACAAAATAAAAATAATAGGATCCCTTCAGTAATTTAAATAATTAGATTGACAGTACCAGTGCATTTAGAAACTGAAATATACATATGACAGGTAGAGCGTATTTAGAGTTTTATATAGTCCCACTCTTCACTAGAGCAAATTGTTTCCCATTTCATATTGTGTTGTGCTACTTTGTAATGGTTTGTAGCAATTATTTTTTCCAAAAGGAATTGGCTTCGCACTGTATTTTTTAAGAAACTTAAGCCTGTTAAGTTGTTTGGTAACAGTTCAACGACCGCAGTTGACATTTCTGGTCTCTGGAGTGTTGAAGAAGCCTGTTTCTTTCTTTACTCTTATGTAACTACATTTATTTATTATCACACTGTAACATACACAACAATACCATGTGCATTGGGCATATGCCCTCTGAATGTGTGGTACAGGTGGATGTTGCACAGCTGCACGACTGTGGCAGTGGGATGAGTCATCAGGATGGAGGGCGTTTTATTTATTTTTTTCTTTTCTTAAAAAAAAAAGTCTGTCACCTGGCAACCTGCCTGTCTAAAGCCCCTCTTTTACATGGGCGAGCAGAGGCGTAATGGCAAAGTGCTTTTTAATTACACACAGCAATAGAGTCTGAAATACACCAGAGAGTCCATTTAAATGGGACAATATTATGCTGCTCCAAGACTCCAGCACTATCTTGTCTCCTGTTTTCATCCACTCATTATTCCACCCTTAATATCTTCTTAGCTGATGTATAGTATTAAAGAAAAACAAGACAGCCCGAAACTTAAGCTGTTAAGGACCATTCCCTCTAGGTGTAATCAACCATTTGTAAAATCTGGCCAAACAAGTATGAGGTAAAGCACACAGGCCTTTCATGAGAGCTAAATGTGTGTTTTACTGGGCTGGAGAAGCCACAGAACACTGGAGAAGACATTACGCGTGGCTAGTAATGTTATTTAAAAGGCTGCGAGTGGAAACTGGGAAGGCAAGCCTTTGGTATTGCTCTCTTATTGTTAACTTAGGGAGCCCCGCCACTCAGGGGAATTGGCTGATCTTTGAGGCTGTAACCTTGAGTCCATCCAAGGCCGTGGAGTAGTGGTGTCCATTTCCTCCAGAGAACTCCCTCAGGACTACAGAGCTGTGGGCAGGTCTGCTAGAGGGGAGGCAAGGGGGAGCTACAAAGGGGTTGCCAGGTCTGAGCGCCACCTTTTCGAGGCGTCTCCCGACAGAGGCAGTGTTTTATTGGAGATATCTGGTTTCCTTCTACACGCCTGGCCTGCTCTGGCAGCTGGAAGAAACATTGTACACCTCCGCCCGTTTTCCCTCCACTTTCCTTTTGTCTCAGAGCTGCCCCCACAAAGCTTGTTACGCTCCAGCTAGCACATTGGCTCTGTCTTATTCATACTTGATATAATGTCTGGAAAAGACATTTTATCCATGGTCTATGGCATCTGTAGAAACACTGATTAGTATCACAGCTGCCTTATATAAGCCTTATCTAATGTAGTTATCATCCCTCCCTCCCTCACTGCGCAGGTGATCTGATGTCTTAGTTATCTTAAGCTGACGCAGGTTCTTAGATTTTTCTCTTCCTCCTACTCACTATTTCTCTCCGTCTTTGTTCCAGGTTGGACAGGCTGAATGTGGAGCAGTGCGGCCCGCAGGAGGTCAACCATGTGGCCAACCACAGGCCGTCGCTGACACAACCTGAAATTCAGAACAACGAACGCAACCGTGAGGCGGACCGGGAACGTACCACCACAACCACCGGCACCACAGCAGAGGAGGAGAGGAAGCAGTGGGACGCCGAGCGCTATGGCTTCCAGAAGGATGGAGCAGAGCGTGAGCGTCCACTCACCAAGATCAACAGCATCAAGCTGCAGCCAGCCCAGGCTGCAGCCCTCACCGCCAACATCAGCTCGCCGCGGACTCCCGCAGAGACGGACGGCCCATACCGCAGCCCCCAGGTCAATGGAGCCGGGGAACAGAGTCCAGCCGACCCGATTGGAGTCCCCCCTCCCCCCACCCAGGAGCCAGAGCGCACCCTGAGTAGGACCAGCTCCATGCAGCAGTTGGAGCAGTGGGTCCGCACACAAAGAGGACGCGGCCAGGATGATGACACCAGGAGGTTGGTTGAATTGACAGAACTATATTCTGATATGTCACACAGTCACGCCGACCTATATTCTGATGTTCTAATATTCAAGTTTATTTCAATTGTGAAATTGGTCTCATTTTCGATTCTGTCTGGCAATAAAAATGTCTTAAAATGTCTTGCATTTACCATGACAAAAAATTCAGACACCCTGGCCTTTAACAAAAATGGACTGAAATATTAGTTTGAAAAGCAAACTTTAGAGAATGTCAAACATATAATCCCTCTTATTGGATTTAGCTGTGGTTGTTTATTTTTTCTTTATCTCATTTACTTTAAATTTCTGCCTCTTGCATGTACTACAATGAGTTTCAGGGGCTTGAACACATTGCAGATACTTTCAGGTGTACAGAATATTGTGCGAGTGGTCGCTGATCCAAATATTCATAGAAACCTGGAGCTCCCCTGCGGTTCCCTAACTTGTTTGGATTCGAGTCACTGTGACCAGAGGAGTCATGCCAAATGGCTGACAGTCTGCTCCACAGGGTCCAGCACCAGGCGTCCTGAAGTTATTCCAGAACAATCCAATCTTGTCCTACTTTGAAGCCCGTAGCCTCCGACAGCAAAAAGGGGGAACATAAACTTGGCATTATCGAGAAATGCTGATTCACCTGCCTCTTGAGACAGCAGGGATTCTCCTTAAGCACCTCAGTGTCTTAAGAAAGCAAAATTCACATGCAGACTCTGTGAAACACTAAACCTCTTAATAAGCCCTTTTTCTATCCTAAAACTGTGCAGTTTAAAGTTGGAAGATTCACACAGGCCTTAGTGTTGACTTTGCCCAGTACAAATTTTGTGATATTATCATGAATAGCAAGACCGGAGAGAAATACTCCTCAGTATTACGTGAGGAGTATACCTAAAACAAAATTTATATTTGCTAGAAGGTAATTTCTTCAGTCTTCCCCAGAACATCATATATCATATGTATATCCACGGTCATACACATGGCAGTGTTTGCTAAATTTGCCACCATGCGCTTATGCACTCAGAGCTTCACATCAGAATGTTTAAATCTTTAACGTGTACAGCAGTAAACAGATTTGAGGGTAAACAATAGCTGAGCAGTGCAGTGCGCAAGAGCTGCTGCCTATGGCTGACCCTGCTGAAGAGAGGAGACTCTCAAGACAAACTTTAATTGGGTCAGAATAAGCTCTCTCTTGCTCTCTCTCTCTTTTTCTCTCTCTTACTCTCTCTCACTGTCTGTCTGCCTCTCTCTCTCCCCTCTGTCCTTCTCTCTCCTTTCAGCTGTTTCAGCAGGCTCTGTTTGTCATTACTCCAACCCACTTCCCTGCCGTGGTTGCATTATATGCATGTCCTCTAGCGTGATGCTCAATTTCCATGGGGTTACATGCCTTTTTTTTAATGCTGCTGGGTTTCACAGACCAATGAGTGTTCTGGCCAGGATCTGTAAGGGAGTCTTGCTAGGATGCTCTCTCGTTGCCAGCTGCACTGACTTTGAACCCGCTGTGGAAGTAGAGCTGTTTAAAGCATTGTTGTTGCTGGAATAGTCTAATTTGTCCTGGGGGGGTTTCTTGTCTCCGTCTTATGCACTACAGACACACATACAAGCACATAAACCAGAAATGTTCACACATACGTTACTGCTTCTACATACTGCGAGAAACTTTGTTGATGGGTTGCTCTATTCTGACCGATTGTGGGCGGTGTGAGAGGCTCCGATTACATCTATGTACTGGTCCCGTGCAACTACAAAGTTTTCAACAGGCAAATCATGTCTTATTCTCTGCTTTGGTGTTGTCTTTCATAACATTGCATTATTTTGATGAGTGAACATAGCTAGCCAACAAGTGTTAATTAGGAATCAATCAAAAATGAACAGAAATAAAATCACTACGGAGCTTACCATTGACCCCCAATGATGATGGTTCCATTCTCTAAGTATCGTTTTTGAGATGTTTATTCTTGTAGTCTTTCAAATACAGAAACTTCTTGTCCATTTTGCACTTGCCAGGCAGAGTTATTGTTCATGAAACAAAATCACATCGGCCGAGTTTTCCTGGTTGCTCAGTTCTATAGGAAATGAAAGGATGATTTGTCAATCGAATTGCTTGGAGTGTGGATGCATGGTTAGTGAGAAATAATCTATCCTGAACCTGCACCTGAACAGAGCATCTCTGCCACTCATTTGCCTTTGTGATGTGTGGCAGTCTGCTCTACTCCCACCCCTCCCACTCCTTGGTGTTTAATGGCCATTAATAAGTGTTTTTTATAATGGGATTCCAGTTAAAGAGGTTGTCTGTGTGAACCACGGGAATATGAATGATCTCTTAAGCTCCTTATTAATCATAAAGCTTTATGCTTTTTCCTCCTCCCCAGCATCATGTCATACCAGACTCTGCCCAGGAACATGCCAAGCCACCGGACACCCTTTATTCCTCACTATGGCGATGGCTACCGCACCATGCCCAGGAATAGCATGGCGCAGCGGGACAGCATCTGTAGCATGTCCCCCTCGATGTACGACCAGGCCCTGGGCCCCTTGCCGACCGACAAACGCCGCTCCATGCGGGACGACACCATGTGGCAGCTGTACGAATGGCAGCAGAGACAGGCCTACACCAGGCAGCCGGGGCTCTACGGCAACATGCCCAGCCCCAAGACCATGATCAACCTGTCGGAGCACGCTGCGCCGAGCCACTCCATCCCCCCCTCGCCCTCCCACGGCTCCCTGTCCATGTACGGCGGCTACTCTCCGCTCCGATCCTACAACATGAACAGCGCCCGCTCTGAGGTATCCTCTCCCATTTACCGCGGGGACATGAGCATTGACAGGCGGCACAGGCCACACATCACCAAGGTGAGTTCAGACAAACTCCTTAGTGTTAACTTATTCGGAAGCTCACTCAGAATGATTATATTATGGTGATCTATAGACATGCAGATTTTGATTCTTATTCTCTCTGTTCTGCAGTATGCCTACCCACCTGACAGGAGGTCTATGCCTGCAGGGATCCCTGTCCAGACTATCACTGCCCAGTCTCTACAAGGCAAAACGGTAAGCACCCCTCCCAGCCCTCCCCCTCTCTCTCTCAACTGCTGCTCCTTGGTTTAGATGCTCATATGGATTTCTGTAATACACCACCCTGTAATTTCATGCTTGGGTTCCGCACACTTTTCCATTCGAGTCTAATTGGGCTTCTTTGAAAGACAGGGCAATTTTCATAATAACACCCCCTCCCCTCCCTTTTTCCCCACAATCTCTTTCTGTCCTTCATTTCCTTCCAAGAGGACATTGTGACAGAATCTTTAGTGACAGATTTAGGCAGAACTCAGATGTATGTTCCAAGCGGTAGGATTTAGGATATGTTCACTTCAGGAGCTCCTTAGACTTGCTACACATCAGTGAAGACTTAAAAACCCTGTCACTCACAACTCACTAAGCCAGATCAGGCTTTTCTGTCACAGCTGTACACAGTACTATGTCCTCGTGGAGCTGGGAAAGTGTGAAATGGATGCTGTAATAAATGCTAGACTATTCCTCTGTCTTGAGTGGACATGTAGAAAGTGCATGCTGCCTCGGATAATTCCATTGTCCCCGAGCTGCATGAGAACTCAGTACCTCGATACAGCAACGGTTCACCTATAAGGAACCCAGTACCACTAAATCTCCTGTCCTGGTGTGTTCTCTCCTATCCTCTCCCACTCCCCCTGCGGCGTGTCCTTGTTTCCTTGTGGCTGTGTGTCTCTCCCTCCCTCCCTCCCTCCCTCCCTCCCTCCCATGCAGCCGGAGGAGCTGACTCTGCTGCTGATAAAGCTGCGGCGGCAGCAGGCAGAGCTAAACAGTATCCGGGAGCACACTGTAGCACAGCTTATGCAACTAAACATCGATGGCAACAGCCCAAAGGTCAGGCCCCCAGAGGTCCCCCTGCAGGCGTGTGTGTGTTTGTGTGTTGTGCGTGCCATCTTTACCCGCTTCCGTCATCCATCTCGATCCAAAGGAATTTTTTGGGGTCATTTCACACATGGCAGATTTGGGGAGGAAAGGCGCTGCGGTAGTTATGCTGACAAAAGGCATTTTCCTCATCTAGGATTGTGCTTTGGCTTGATGTTGTCTATTCATCATACTTGAGGATCAGCTACTTTGGGTGTCAACTTTTCCCAAAACACTTAATATGTCTGGTGACACAAGTAGACTTCTTTTACAACTTGCATCAGACTTTATGGAATTCATTAGCTCATTACAGTTGAGCTATTTCTTTAGTGAGTACAGTCGGGCAGGCAGTTGATTGAGGCATCTTACTCTCCTGAAGAATCCAGGCAGATGTTAGCCGGAAATGAAATGTCCAACTTAAAGCTATTGGCGATCTAAGGAGGCTTAGCGCACTGGCGTACGTAAATGTTAATTCAGGATTTTTGCCTTAAGTCTCCTCTAAGACGTCAGACTACAGATTTGACCATTACTGATGTAGGTCAACTAGACTTGAGGTGGAGAATGTTTGGGGTTGAGGGATTTATAGTGTCACAACATTAACTGGCAGCATGTAAATACTTTAACACTATTCTTTTGCTTCTTTACAATTTCCTTTTTAATATCGCCCACGACCCATGAAGTCATCATGTACCAACCGTTCAATACAGTACAGCCAGAGATGATTGCCTTGAGTTGACTGTGTAGTCCGGTGAAGTAGTATAATTGATTAACGATCCCTAAGTGGTTTATTCAGCAACATTTCAACTTATTTTCATCAGGTATACAGTCATATGAGGTCAAAACATTGCTAAATAAACCGCTAGCATTAATACTGCATCCGGGTATCATTTTGATTTCATTGTCTTGCTTTGTTTCTTGCCTGCGCCTGGTCAGGATTATGGGTGTGCACACACAAAAGTGTCTATTTGGCAATTATGGAGGTCCAGTCTTCCATGTCCAATAGTCCACTCTTACACAGTACGTCTGAGACCTGACATGTTTGCCTCACCTTGACTGGTCCTGCCTTCTTCTCTGCCTGGTTAATCTTATGTGCGCATGGCATGCTGGTGTGTGTGTGTGTGTGTGTGTGTGTGTGTGTGTTTAAGAGAGGGAGAGAGAGAGAATGACTTCCTCTCCTTTGCCTTACTCTCCTCTTGCCTTTTCTCTCCTCTGCTCTCTGCTGCTGATGCTAGAACGACATTCTCTCCCATCACCTCCAAAGGAACCTCATGTATTTGGACAACCAGGTGGGGTAATGCATGGCCCTGTCTAACTCCTGTCATTAACCAAACTAATTTCAGGCTTTGCTGTTCTGTTTGACTTTTGGAGGTCAAGACTGTCCGTTGAAAGCTTTTTTGTTTTTCCTGTTTGATATCTAGCAAGGTTATCATTCATTAGTTTGACTTTATACCTGAAAATTTGTCTGCTGCACCAACTGCTAACAGGTATCATCTCATTCTGTAAGTTAGTCATCAGTGTAACAGCAGTGTAGTGAAGTGCTGTGGTGTGCTGCACAGAGTTCTCAAGGGCATTAACAAAAGTGCTTTTCTGATAACAATTACAGGGATGAGACTTTTTTATTTTTTTCATTTTACCATATGTCTTTCATGTTTAAAAGAGCTAGTCTCAGACTTATGTAAGCATTGAGAAATATGTAATATTTCTCCTCACTCAGAATAAAATGAAGAGGCTTAACATTTACCATGTGCCACTACGCACATAGAAGCGATAGTGCTTGGTACATCTGCACCATTATGATACATCAGGCTCTAAAGGGAGCTTTCCACTGCTGATTAGTAATCGTCTTAGAGCTTGATAGTAGAATGTCTTTCTGATCCTATTTGTAAGCATCTCTTTGGGCTTTTTGTTGCTATATCCATTCCTGTCCACTCTGGATGCAAGTGTTTGTTTGAGTCTGCTTTATGAGAGAGAGAGAGCAAGTGAGGTGTAACAACATTGACAGTGTTGTCTCTTAAATGAAGCACCGCTATAAACTGACACTTGCCATATTGCTCCTCTCCACATTGAACTAGATGAAGGAAAATGACCCATTAATCGTCATGACTCACACTTTGATTGAGAACTCTGCCCCAAGGCCTCAACTTTACCAGCAAGTAAGGCCAGCCAAAGGCTTTGCTCTTCCTCATACTGTCCAGTTGCTGTTGTTTTTGGTCCGTTCTGCAATGCTCCTCCTCTGGTGTCCAAGTCCTCATGGCATCTCAAGATCAATCTCCCTGTATTGTTTGTATTGCCAACACCTCTTCATCCATTGCTTTTGACTTGTCTCCTCTTCTTGTGGGAAGTCATACCAATGTGGGCATGGCTTGTAAAGAGTAGTATGATGTGTATGCTTCACTGTCCAGTTAAATCCCTTCCTCACTGTCAGGTTTGTGTGTGCGGGCTGGATACACTTTATTCCCTGGTTACTGCTCTTTTAGAAAACACTCACAAGCTTTGGAGGTAACCTAGCTAGCTGTGGGACTAGCCTAAATTAATAGCACAAGCAAAAGCTATGATTGCACGCAGATTGTCGAAGTAGGCGATGCCACTTGTCTTTACTCTTGTTTTCTCTTGTGCCTTAACTAGAGGAGGTTGCAGTGTGTGATTCTTCATAACCCTGTGCAGAATGCCTTCCTTCTCATTAGCCAAGCCACCCGGAGTTGGCAGGAGGACTCTAATTGGTGTGACTTAATTCTGTGTTGCCAGACTTGTCACTCCTCCTGTAGAGCACAGCTCAGTTCATTATCCAAGTACTATTTTTTTTTTTTCTGTGAAAAAATGAAGTGTCCTATCTAAAGTCAGCAGGGGATTGTTTTTAATGGCGTGACATAGAGGAGGCTGACTTTCACTTTTAGCATCCCTGTTTTAGTATCGGGAGGCCTAAATATTCCACCATCTTAAAGCAGATATCCATGCCAACTTACAATACAGACACCAGCTACAGTTCAGTTGGAGCCACGCAGTGTTGCCTTGTTTATTTGCGTCCAGTCAGTCAGATATTGAGACTCTTAAGACAGTAGGATTTAGGGGTTTAAGATTAAACAAACCGGACCTGAGCATACTCTGCGATGTAGGAGTCTGTGCTGATAAGTATGCTACGGAGGTTTCTTGGTACACAGAGACAGCTGCTTTCTAGGTCTACTCTCTCTAACTCTTACCTGTCTACATTTCTCTCCCCACTCCCTCTTGTCATTCTGCTGATGGAGGGGATAAAGAGGGCCCAGCTTGCGTGTGACGATTGCTGTGACATCACTCTGCCACTTTTGACACCGCCTCTGGAGGTGTAAAAGTGCTGCCGGCTGCCCCCCACCCACCCCCACCCCTCCACCTCATTGGCATACCAGCCCAGCAACAGCTGCATTCCCACCTGTTCAGCTGCCAGAAGTCTGTCTCCCTCCTCCCCCACGTCACTCTAGTCCACACCACACTGAAGCTCCCTGAGCTGTGGGAGAGCCTGCATGTTCTGTGTGGAATGCCACCTGGTTCACAGGTCCCACCTGCTTTAACTGTGCTGTGTAGTTCAACTGAGCAAAAAAGGTGTTCAGAAGAGAATTTGTGTGTCTGTGTGCAGGTTTGGGTATCAAACCTATAGTATGTTTTTAGATTTAGAAGAGTGGGTGAATGATGAAGCATTATTTCATGAATGCATTGTCTGGAAACATGGAATCCAATGCAGTTGAAATAACTCCCCCTGCTTTTAGCAGTGTGGCTTTTTATTTCTTAAAAATAAGTAGAGGAATATAATATACGAGTAAAGAAGGCTGTGTTTTCTTGGTGACTTGGAGCTACATTTATGCAGGCCTAAAGGAGTATAGACTAGTTTAGACTAGGCCGTTTTTCAAATACAACTGCAGTGCAGTCTGACATTAGCATGCTAAAGCAGTCATTAGGGCTGCCTGTGTTATTTAGGTCAGTATTTTGGCCTGGATTACTAACTAAACTAAGACTAACAACATTTTTTCTGAACATTATAAGGTATGTTAAAATTCACTAAGGTGGTCTGTGGTTAGTTTGTCAATCTGGGATTATTTTTAAGTAATATTGCAGTTTTACTAGACACAAACACACACACACTGAAGTTGACCACAGTTACCAGACAGGCAGATTCCTTGGACCACTTAGCTGTGCAAAGCATGTGCTGGAGAACAACACAACCGCTGGGCACAGCCAATGTCCTGATACTGGAGTTTAGTAAGCAAGATTGTTTTACATGCCTTCCCCTTGCACTGCCAATAAAACCACTACATTGTGCTGATGGAGACAAATGATTGTGGATGTTGAAATGCGAGGCACCAGAACCATCAGAATAGAGCCTATGTTTAGTCTGGCTGCTCTCCGACTGTTGGTTTGCTAACTTAGTTTGTCTGATTCAGTGGAAATATGAGTTCCAACCCAAGGACAAATCCCCTGGCTCTGTGAGACAGCCTTGTCATGACACTGCATTAGATCTCCTGATTCTAATGTGTATGTGCATATTTGGTGTCTCTGTCCTGACATTATCTGTCTCTCTCCCCAGTTGAGTCCAGAGGACTACAGAGAGCATGCTTACATGTGCAGGCCGGAAGAGGTGGACATTGATGTAAGTCCAGTGTTGCACTGTTTTTATGACATGATGCTCTATTCAACTATATACTTTATACTGCTTCTTCTGTTGTGATCCCTTACAAGGAAGCTGAAGATACAGGTATGCTGGTATCTGATCCTAAGGTCAATGGAGGCATGACTCTTTATTTTGTTCTCTTCAGGCCAAACTTAGCAGGTTGTGTGAGCAGGAAAAGGTAGTGGGGACACAGGAGGACAAACTTCAGCAGCTGCACAGAGAGAAGGTAACCAAACACCATTGCACTTCACATCATCAGCACTTACCTTACAAAAATCACTGCTCTAGATATATACAAAGAGGTGGGGCTAAGTGGAAAAATGAGAAGGAAAAAAAAAACACATTTGTGTGGTACATGCTCCTCCCTGCTTGTTGATTCCCATCCAAACCACTTCCATTTAAATTGTTGGTAGGCCAAATATAGCTTGAGTTTAGTTTATGGGCACAAATGATAAAAACACTGAAAAAGAAGAGAGAGGAAAAATACAAACTGAAAATTAACATCTATATTGTATTCTTGTTTGCCTGTTATGATGCTTAGCCATGTCATCTTAAACATATTTACTATGTCCACTGTCAGCAGAGTGTAAAATGGTATTACCAACTTTGGATACAAGCATACAGTAAAAAGACTGTATTGCTAGCAAGTTAGATGTTCCCTGCAAATACATGGCGCCATGGATGGCTTGGGTTTATCTATGTACTTTTAACATAATCTATTACTGCGGTCACTAAAGTTATCTTATCTAGGTGGTAATGATGACATATTACATGTTCATGCTGTGTGTGTGTGTGTGTGTGTGTGTGTAATGTTGTGTACTTAATGTGTGTTTCTCCAGCACACCCTGGAGACGGCACTGCTGTCAGCCAGTCAGGAGATAGAGATGGGCTCTGATAACCCGGCTGCCATGCAGAGTGTCATCCAGCAGAGAGACGTACTGCAGAGTGGCCTGCTCAGCACCTGCAGAGAACTCTCCAGAGTCACCACTGTGAGACACACACACACACACACACACACACACACACACACACACACACACACAAACACACACACCACAGACACTCTAGTTATCTTTCTTCTGACATGCTAGGGAAACCAGAGCTGGTGTTCATGTTGATATGACAATGCGATTCAAGTGTTTCTCTATCCCCCACCAGGAGTTGGAGCGGTCGTGGAGTGAGTATGACAAGCTGGAAGGAGATGTGACTCTGGCCAAGAACAACCTGCTGGAGCAGCTAGAAGCCCTGGGAAGCCCTCAGGTAGGATCAGTCTTTCGAACTAGAGCTGCACTGCTTTGATCTTGCAAACACTAACACTGGCATGGTATGATAGTCTGTCTTTGGTTGAAGTACATATAGAGCTTCAAAGTAAGCAGAAAATGCAGAAGATTCCCATGAACATCCAGTCAACCTTTTTGTCGGCACACATTTGGGAAGAACTTGAGTCAATTTCTTGGCTCTAATGCTTTAACTGTATTGCAGAGTGATGTAACAGAGAGATCAAGGCAACATGGGGAGTGATTGATGATTGATGATAGGGGAGGTCTTAATTAAATCTGTCTTTTATCTTGCCATTCAACATGAGAGAAGTGTAGAGATAGAGAGAGAAAGTGTTCTAACTTTTATTCCTGGTGGAGCCTGAGTCAGAGTCCAGGCTAATTCAGGCTGAGAGGGAAGTCAGAGGGCCAGCAGGGAGCCTGGGCAGCCTCAACCTGAGTGCCCTTCACACACAGACAAACCCGTCATCAGGAGGGAGGGGATAATTACCTGGCCTTTTGTCTCGCTCTCTCTTTCTCTCTCTTGTTCTCCTGCGCTCCCTCTCTCCCTCTTTCTTCCGCTCTCTCTCTCCTCATCTCTCCTCTCTGCTGCCATGGCCCTAATGCCTTTCTCACACAGGAGCTTGTCCAGGTCCAGGCATGACTGCACAGCTCAATAGATCCATTACTCTCCCCTCTCACTATTGCACTTTCTTGTGTCTTTCATTTTCTTCCCTCATCTTACCTTCTGCCTTTTGCTCACCCCTTTACATTGTTAGCCCTGGAGCTCAACATTAAATGTTCAACAGCACACAGTTGATTTGTGGATGTGTGCATAATATCTTTTTATCTGTGCGCATCCAGACAGAGCCTCCCAGCCAGCAGCATGTTCACATTCAGAAAGAGCTGTGGAGGATCCAGGATGTGATGGAAGCCCTCAGTAAACACAAAGCCCAGAGGAATGCTGATGGTACGAGCTTCTACGGATCCAAACCCATCTCCAACAAGCACAAAAACGAGGTGAGGCATCACTCACAGAACAAAAAACATTATAGATACTGTTGGTCATACAGTTCTCTTTACCCAGACCTGTTTTAGTTGTCTTGATGGTGATCGCGTTGTGTTAGAGCTGTCGGCCCTGCACATGTGCAGTATGTGTGGTGGTATCTGAGTGGATGTGTCAGTCACCTTGTAGCAGGCTGTGAAGCTGTCCCTGGCTAATCGGCTGTTTGCCCAGCCAGCGGGCCGACCCTGTACCAGATGGCTGTTGCCCTGAGCGGGCATGGTGGTGCCATGTGTCACCTTGCCTCCTGTCCTGTCCTGTCATGCCCTGTATGATCCCCAGGAGGAGGACTCGGTACCCCCACGGCCGCCCCTACCGCAGTCCTACGAGCCCAACCCCCCCGCAGTGCCCCCCCTGCCCTCCCATGCTGGCGTGCGCCCTTCATCACTCCACAGGCCGGAGGACAGGAAGGCCAGTCAAAGGAATGGCACGCACAGCGTAAGCCTGTTGACCTGCTGACCCCACGGTCAACCTCGCCCTCAGCTCTGTCATCACTCGTCATCGCCCACTGTGATCGTTTTCACTTTCATTTTGATGGACGTCTCATGTCTGTTGGATTGTTTTTGGTTGGATTATACCCCTACATTTAGTTGATGTTGCACCTCCATCATACATTTGGTTCAACAGCTAGTTTGATGAAGCCTCATCTGCAAATTACTTTATTTTGTATTTTTTTGCTCCGAAAGGTCCTGTTTTCTCTTTTTTTGTGCTGAAATGTCTTGTTTTCCCTTTTTGTATGTTGAAAGGTATTGTTATTTTAGAGGTTGATTCTGTTTCCTAGCAGCTTTTGTTGTGCCCTGTCCTTGCTTACAAAGCCATTTTAGTTGAATTTGAATGTATGTGCTTGCTGCTTATTTTTTAATTTCGCTGTATTGCTGTGTGATTTGAACTGAAATGGTGTGGAGAGTTCTTGTCCAAACTGCGATATCCATTTATCTGTCATTATCTCTAAAAATATCCAGTCTGTAAAAGTTTTTGTCAACCAAGGACAAGTTATTCCCTCTATGTTATCTTTTACAAAATAACCACTATTCATGCTACCAGCTATTCTGTAAGACAAATTTAACTTTTTTCAAATGCTGGATACCTCCGTTTGGAACCAAACTCTTCAGTCATAACTGTAAAGCAAAGCCATACTGCATGTGTGCTGAAGTCTGTCTTTCTCTCCTCCGCAGGGCCCAGACTATAGGCTGTATAAGAGTGAACCAGAGCTCACCACCGTAGCTGAAGTGGATGAGAGCAATGGGGAGGACAGATCTGAACACACATCTGAGAGAGATCCCTCCGGAAACAAAGGTACATATACAATACTATACAAGTATCATGACACCAAGAAGCATTAGAAGACTGCACCAAAGAATACTGAAAAACTACTTGATAACTGTCATTGGATGTTTGGAGTTAATAAATAAATGCTGAGATATGCAACAGATGCACCTCCTCTTGTAACCCTTTCTGGCTGGGTGCTCTGCTACAGTCAAAATGTCACGACAAAGCAGTGGAAAACATAGGGTAGCAGCACTCAAAAAATATTAAAAACGGTGATATATTTAAGACAGTGAAGGTGCTGTCTATATGCACTAGGAATTTTTATACTAATGATACCGTGATGCTTCAGAATCTTTGGTATCAGAGGCAGATTAAAGGTTTTCTGTCAATATACTTTGGTTGTATTTTAGTATTGTGCAACGTTAGTACACATAACAGTATCTGTCGTAAAACAGATGTATTACTCCTGATTGAATAGCTGTTACATGTAGTACAAAAACAGGTGAGTTGTGTGCCATGGCACACTGACCTCTTGTCCCTCTTGCCTGCCCAGGGATGTCCTACCCAGTGGGAATCGTCCCGCCCAGGACCAAGTCCCCGATGCCTGAGTCCTCCTCCATAGCTTCATACGTTACCCTTAGGAAGGGCAGGAAGCCTGACCCCAGGACGGTGAGTACCAGCTTTCAGTCCTCACTGCTCTGGTGTAGACCTCAGCCTAATAGTCACTGCAAATAATTCTTAGCATTTGTGTTAACCTTTTGGAGTATCAGATGGATTATTTTTACCACATCATATAGTGTCAGCAGTTGTCAAGTGACAGAATTGCAGACTTTAAAATAGGCAAAACTTTCTGGCAGTTACTGTCCTATGTGGCAAACGCCACCCATCTCTTACTCCAAGCAGGTAAAAACAAATGTTAAGAATTCTTTACAAAAACTTTTTGACTCATGTCTGTTCTGCTGTGCCCTGCTTGCCATCTTATTACTGCCACTGCTCATTAAGAGTCCCATGTGGGCAGCAGTGAAGTGGCCACCACTTGAGTGTCTAGAGTGACTGAAGCGTTCACTCCACCCTTAATGGGCTGTTTTGTTTATCAGGCTGTTTGTTGAGAGCTGACATGTGGCAGTGGAAGCCACTCATACTGTGGCCAGGGTGTGACTCATTCTCTCCCAAAAGGGCTACAGTCAAATAAACGCCAAGCCTGATTTATACACAGTTTCCAGCCCCAGACACTCACAACTTTAATCTACTAACCATGTTATTACGGCACCACACTGTAGGGTGGTGCCCTAATAGAGGCAAACACAGGCATACACACAGTCCTCCCTGCAGGCTGTGGTCTACTTTAGCCACATAGCCTGTGGTGGTAGGAGATTGTGTCACAAGCCTGTAGAGTTCAGCTTAGGCCCTAGGATACTAGCCTCCTGAACAATCCGGACAGTGGGAGCTGCCTTTCCTCAGGCTCTGGACAGGATCCAGATCTGCCAGCCCCTCCAGCATGGCACAGACCTGAGAGTGAACAACTTCTCCCCAGTTCAGTTCACATCATTAGCCTCTCCTTCTCAGGCATTAACAGGCCCTCAGTCTCTCTGGGTGCACCCATGTGTGCCAGCAAGAGCGTGTAAGTGCACAGCAGTCAGGTTATTTCTGTATGTGTGTGCGCGTGTGTGCATTTTGGTTCAGAGAGAGTGAACATTAAGTCTATCCATGCGTGTGTTTGCCTGTGTTTCTGTGTCCCTCTGTGCTCTGCATGTGTGCATATGGTCGTCCTCTCCGGCTAACAGGAGCGTCCACGCAGTGCGGTGGAGCAGCAGCTGTGTGCTGCGGAGAGCGGCCGGCCCAGGATGAGCGTGGAGGAGCAGCTGGAGAGGATCCGCCGCCACCAGCAGGGGACGCTCAGGGAGAAGAAGAAAGGCCTCAGTGTCCTGGGCAGCCAGGAGAACACACCCTCCCGCAGCCCCTCGTTCACTAAAGAAAACCCCTTCCGCAGCATGCAGGTATGGGGGAGTGACACATGCAGACGTAGACAGACTGCATACATCAGGGCTCATAATGTTGACACACTAAGGAAGCAATGAATTGAACAGGCTGAAATCTAAATCCTGATATTGTGTGTGTAATCCAGTCTGTGTGTGTATTTCTGTCTTGTGTGTTTTGTAGTCCCAAATGAGGCGCAGAGATGAGGTGATGAGCAGTGACATCCTGGAGCTGGAGGCCTCTCTGAGGCAGCAGGAGGTGGTGAGGGAGCAGGAGACGCCCGCTGAGGAGATTGCTCGTCTCAAAGAAGCTTCGCAGACAGAACAATTCAACATGGACCGAGAGGTAGGGCACAGTAGCTGCCTGGCTGTCTTACTCACCACACAGAGTGGTCAGAAAAAGTGACTGCTAGTATTGCCACGTACATACAATTTTGAAATGGTTACCAACACCAGAGTAAGTATCATGGTTTTGATACCACAGCATAAACTATATGTATCAAAACTGAAGCAGAATAATTAAAAAAAACTTAGAAATAACATAATAGTTAACATAATACATTTTGTTTTATATAGTTGAAAGCTAGAAAATATGATGTGAAGCACTGTGATACATGAAGCTGTTCTGAAAAATTCTGGTATTGAACTGGTTCTCAAATTAAATTACCATGGTGCTTTACCACTATTGATACACAGTGCAACACCCCTGGGTACCTATCTCACTTATTAGGCACATATATAGGAAAAGTTGGGCTGGATGTCTCACCCACGCAACAGAGAGGTAGCTGAAAGACTGGCTGGGTTGTTGACTAGACTGAGCAGCACAGGAGAATAATATAAATTTGTTTCTCATTTGATAGGTAGATTTTGAAAATGAATTTGCAAATGCATGCTACTCCCCTTGGATATTAGCCAGA
This sequence comes from Centroberyx gerrardi, assembly GCF_048128805.1. Taxonomy (NCBI): domain Eukaryota; kingdom Metazoa; phylum Chordata; class Actinopteri; order Beryciformes; family Berycidae; genus Centroberyx; species Centroberyx gerrardi. The sequence continues at coordinate 12,073,330 of NC_136000.1, read as the reverse complement.
TAAAGAGCCTCTACATGTTTCTGTGCGCCACCTTGCCTTTGACAGGCTACTTCTCTCTTTCTCTGTAGCTCTCTGTGCCTGAGAAAGTGCTGATTCCTGAGCGTTACGTAGAGTCAGACCCAGAGGAGGCACTGAGTCCTGAGCAGGAGGCTGACAAGCAGAGGAAAGTGGACCGCATCAAAGCCCTCATAGCCAAAAACAGGTAAACACACCACCAGGGCCTGTCTGCACCAATAAAGTGACCGCTTGGGCTCCTTATCACAGGCACGGTCAGCCCCCGATTGATAAGGATCCTCTGTGAAAGGGCATTCTTTGCAGGTGGGCAGTGTTGATATTTCCCAGCAGACAGCATGCATGACATACTTTCCGTAAGGACTAAAGAGAGGTGGGGAGAGGGGTAAGTTGGGGGTCGTAGCAGGACATCACCAGAGACAGCTTAAAAGGAGCCACAATGCTTGCCTGCTCTTTTCATGCAGATCAGATGTGCAGAAACCTCCATGTGCATCTCTCCCCACTACAGCGACATTTCATTCTAAATGTCAGCCCTCTGGAATTGATTTAAAAGAGATATTTTGTGTCTGTCCTGGGGTAATTGTGTATATGCCGACGCTGTGCTTACAATTTGTTCAATCTATTGCACAGACCAAATTGTCCGTGTATGTGTATGATTGTGTGTGTGTGTGCTTGGTCCCAGCATGCAGACTGTGCTTCCTAGTATGGCTCTAAGCCCAGAGGAGGAGGCTGAGGAGGAGGCTACGGTACAGGAGAAGGAGAAGATGATTAATATCTCCTATGAGCTGGCAGCAGAGGCCTCCAAACGCAGCAAGCTGGTAGCAGGTACACCTCTAGAGAGAGAAGAAGGGAGGGGGGGGCAGTGAAATAGCATCAAAACAATACATTTGATAAAACAAAAGCTAGAGGATGGCTTTTTTTTTTAAGCACTACTTTCTATTGTGGGGTCTAGTTGGCTCTGCTTATCCACAATATCATCAAACTGCTGCTACTTCCATTTATGTGCATGTGGTCAGTCGTTTATCACAATCCTACTCACTGTCATCTCAGTCTCTTAATTTGATTAATCTCAGTAATTATTTTTTGTGTAGTCTGCTAGGCTATTTAGTCGCTTAGTAGCTACTGACAATTAGTTTTTGCCATTTTGTCTGCATTCGTATTTATGTGTGTCTGTGTGTGTGTCCAATATGTTGCTCTGTATCGTTGCAGTGAAAAGCCTGTCGTCCTCATCCCCACCCCATCCACAATCTCCTAACACACCCCCCCAGCTCACTGACGGGTCTCACTTCATGTGTGTGTAGTAGCACCAGTAAGAGTCTTCATCAACCTGTTTTGTCTATACTCACAATGCTAAAGTATTCTCAGTGTCAGGATTTTTAGTCTCGGGGGAGAAAAGATACATGAGAATAAAGAGATTGATATTTTGATGCCATTTCATTACTTCTCTCTGGTACAAGGGTTCTTACAAAGGTCTGGAAAAAATTGAAAATTAATTTGATAAGTCTTAAAGTAATGCAATTGGACAAAAAAGGAAAGGTTATGAAAAAGTATGGGAAAAACTGTTCAGTCCTGGTTATGCATTCTATGTAGCTGTAGACCCACCATTATTTCACATTTTGTGATATTTGTTATTGTGAAGGATAATCTATAAAGTGATCCAGATGACAGTTATATTGCCCAACCATGTTAGCATAACCTATTTATCTGACCAAATTCTTCTAATCCAGTTATGAAGTTAATGTCTGGATAAAGTTTGGGCCTTTTGAAATGGAGAGTGTATGGGAACCCCGAGGTATCTATCTAGTGTCCTCTCATATATTGACTGTTGTGGAGTGTTATTTGACCTTTGCCCTCCTGATTGAATCTCTGCCTCTCTCTGTAGCCCAGGCTCTGGCCTCAGTGAAAACTTACACGTGAAGGAAACGGCAGTGGAGGTATAAAGATGCCCAGCTGCCATGAAGACTTCCCCAAGAACATCAGCACAAAGCCAAGGCCTACAGAGAGACAGAGAGACAGAGAGACAGAGAGAGAGAGAGAGAGAGAGAGAGACCTACCACACCACACTCTGGGGCCTTACCTCCACCTTCTGTATGCCTCACTGTGACTGACATCTTATGCTCCTGTGCCACCAACAACACTTCCTCTGTGACGTTCGCCCGTGATTGCCACTCTCCGGGACGTCACACACTCGTATCGCTCTCCTCAACTTGGCAGCAGCGAGACAATAAGGCTTTGATACTGTTGTCATTGCAGTTCCATTTTCATTATTTACAAGGTTTTTAAGTTCATTTTCATTATTTATAAGGTTTTTAAGTTCTTTTGTGTGTGTGTGTGTGTGTGTGTGTGTGTGTGTGTGTGTGTGTGTGTGTGTATGAACAAATGAACTGAGCTCTGATGTGAGCGTACAGGCCTGTATATACACAGTCCACTGACATGAAGTTTCCTTTATCATTGCAACAGGCCATGCCAAATTTTCCGTTCTTATTGGAACGCCTGTTCAATAGGGTTTTAAAAACATGTTTTCACATCATTTTAGTTCGGCTGAATCCTTTTTAACTCACCCAAGTTCTGTTTTTATCACACATCAGTCATTAGCACCACCTTACTATTCATAGTTTGCCATTTAGTGTAAAGAACTTGTTTATGTAAAAGATGAGTATATATGAAATATAATTCATTTATAATTCAAGGAGGTGCCACTTTATTGCTGCAGATTAATTTGTAATTGTTCTTTTTTTCTGGGTTGTAATTATTTAAACATCCGATCTTCTGCAGTCCCTGTCGCATCGTTGCCGACACACATGTGAATGTTTTGGCTTCAGACATGCTATACTGTTTTTTTCTATTGCTGAGAGATATATTTAAACTGAGAAGGAATTTTTTCAGAGTTTGGTTCTATTTTATGACTTGTTGGTTCAAGGTCCTGGAACTGAAAAAGGAATAGCACATGTAAAAAGCAATAAGGAAGTTTGTGGATCCAGAATGAATTGTGTTGTTTTTTTTTGTTTGTGTACAAAATGTAATTACCAGAGGTTCACTGTGTATATATTGTACATGGTACACAGCAGGATGGGAGGATGTATCCATATGGTTACATACTAGACTCGATATGCAAATGTTCATATCCCATCTGTTTTATATCATGTTAAATAAATGTTGCTGTTCTTACTGAGTGGTTTGTGTGTTTTGTTTGGTGTACTTTGAAAAAAAAAAAAAAAACCCATTTCATAGAAAATAATCAAAATGGTAGTGGACCATTGAGGGTACAGCCAGTCACATAAGAGTTCAGCAGTATGAGGAGTGTGGGGGAGTTGTATTCAGAGTGAAAAAAATACAGTGACATTAATTGAGGATAAAATAATTTGTGACCCAGCATGGAAAAACAGAGACATTGTGGGAAATAGTTTTGCTTTTCCTAGATTATTGATCTTTGCATTCAGGTCTTTCAAATATCAGGGGACAATAAATCATTTTGTTTGAATTATGAACTACTGAATCAAAAATGCTTTTCAATCACAACATTTCATGATATAAAATAGGTCTCCTGTACAGTTAGATGAACGTGGGTTCATGGCGTCTGCTCAGATTTTATCAGATTTGACTGGCCCTTACTAGGGTCGGGATAGTAGACAGCGTGTTTAAAGCTAAAGCTATGGCTCCATCTTGCGGTCATTATTGTGCTACTGCAATCCCTACATTACATATAACTTAACATTGTTGTATTTTGCCATATTGTTATAATATTGCCATTGCAGTCCATGAAATATATTCTTATTCATAAAAGAATGGCAAAATGGTAAAACCATGCGTATATGGAGGATCATATTATATCATATTATATCCTATATTATATATTATGTCCTCCATGTGTTTATGCGTGCATGGTTATGAGTACTTGTAATAATATATAAATAAATAATAAATACATAAAATAATAAATAAATAGTAATTGTTTTTCTTGTCGAGGACCCCCACACCGATAGGTTTGGACTAGATACGTCATTTAACTAATCTTGATTTTGCTGGGGACCCCCGGAGGTCCCCGGACCCCAGTTTGGGAACCACAGCCCTACTAGTAAACACTGGCTCCGCTCGTAAAAGCCAAGCTGTGTGATTTCGGGAACACGTGGAAAGCCCAAATACCAACGTCAGGGCCGCCCCGCCCCCTGCCGCCTCGTCCAACCAGAGAGCCGACAGTGTGGTTTGTCACAGCCTTCCTTCTGCACTAGGACATTTGACGTTGCTACAGGGAAATTTTAATACCGAAAGTGTCCCCGGGTACAGGATACAGGTAGGCCCGCTATTGAAATGGCTGCTACCGCTACGGAAGAAACACCAGCGTTGAGTATAAAGGACGATGAGCCGCTTGCAGAGAAAACCGCGGAGGAGGGCCAGGAGAAAGAGAAAGGCCTTCCAGAGCCGAAAATAGAGGAACCAGGCGGTGGCGTAGAGCCGAAAATGGAAGAGGCGGACGGCGAGCCTGGCGAGGAGAAGCCCGCTGCAGCGGCAGAAGAGGCCGCGGCCGAGGCGGTGACAGAAGCTGCTGTAACGGCTAACCAGGAGGCTACAGCCGCTCCTGAAGAACCAGAGCAGAAGTCAGAGCCACAGCAAAGTCCGGGGGATTGCAATGAACCTGCCAGCGACAACACAGTTAAAGACATTAAGGAGGAACAAAGAGAGGAAAGCCGGTCTCCAGGGATAGACTGCGAAAAGAGCAAAACGGTTTGTGAAGACGGGGAGAAGCCCAGCGGTGGAAGCGGGGAGCTCGGCGACAAGAGGCGGCCGAGTGTTGAGATGTCATCCTCGGACGGTGAACCGTTGAGCCGGATGGACTCCGAGGACAGGTTGGGTTGGGGAAATTCATCTTGACCAGTTTTGGCTGGGTAACGCGTTACAGTAATGTCATTGCCGCCCCCCAATAACGAGTAGAGTAGGCTAACGAAATATTAGGTCAGTCTCAGTGATAGTAACGTTAGCACTTATCACCAAAAAAGTAAGTCATTTCTAACATACAGGTGGAATACACCCCCCGATTCGTTTTCTTTTTAACTAGTCGTCGTGTTCTCATACTAGTTTAGATGAGAAATCTTAGAAACGTGTATCTCTACTCAGATTTTGTTGATAAAAAGGATGACAATTATGGTGGTGGAACGAATTGGTGTTCCCATGGAGTAGTGAAGTTTCATTAGTTTTGAAATGACTGATGAGTAAACTGTTACTTTTTGTGTTACCAGCCCAAATACTGATCTTGACAGCACTGCAAGCCAATCGTAGTGCTAGGAGCATTGAAACGCATTGAGAAGGCAATATATTTGATTTAGTATGAGTGATAACAGCGGCATGCGTGCAAAATCAGTGTCTGCCCTGAGGTTTCACGCATACTAGCTACTTAATGCGGCTAGTAACATCTGCACCTGTCCCTCAAGGCTGTGGAAAGCCTGATTGGGAATATTAAGATGGTGTTGATGGCCTCATTTCTCATGTTTTATAACTGTGGACCTGTATTCTGTCTCTCTCTCCCCCTCCCTCCCTGGCTCTCTCCCTCCCTCTCTCTCAGTATCAGCAGCACCCTGATGGAAATGGAGAGCACGGTGTCCAGCGGGCGCTCCACCCCTGCCATGATGAACGGACAGGGCAGCGCCAGCTCCTCCGGGACCAAGACGGTGGCCTATACCTGCTGTTGGGACCTCTGCCCGGAGTGCTTCAACTCCAGCCCCGACCTGGCCGAGCACATCAGGGGCATTCACGTGGATGGGCAGAGAGGAGGGGTCAGTAGGCCTGGACTTGTGGACGACTTGTTGATTTCTTCCTTTATTCTGGCTCACAGGTGTCGTAGCGAGCTAGACCTCCCATCCAGCTGTAGCTGGAAGGTGACTGTCTAGATGGAGCTGAACAATGTGTGAAAGTTTTATTGGTGGCCAGATATTTCAGTCAAATGAGGGTAGCCAGTGTCATTAAGTTGCTACGCACTCATAATTTACCTGATGTACAACAACATGACAAACTTAAATATTAATGCCCATCGTTTTGACCAAGCAGTGGACGCAGGTGTAAGCGAGCTTGGCCTTGTTGTGAAAGCCAAGCAGGTCATCTATATAACTTTTAAAAAAGGTTTTCTACATGTTGTAATGTGCAATTCATTTTCAAGTTCTGCTCACACAGTCTACATAAGGTTTTACAAATTCAATCAGCTATGACGTTTGTTTGTTGCTTGCTGACATTTTCTTTCTCTCTCGACAATGACAAGACGTATCAGAAAATGCTCCAATCACAACAACACCTGCCTCCTCAGGTGACGCTATCGCTGTAGACAGCATCAAACAAAGCCCCCTGGTTAGGACCAGACGAGCTCACAGACTCTCCCTTTGAGAAATCCCTCTTTTGCTTTCTCGCTAACAAAGCCCTCTGTGTAACTACCGCCTCTCTTCCACCATTTATTTTGCAACCTGTCACTCTTTTTCTCTTTCTCTTCTAACCCCTCTCCTGTATCTTCTTTCTCTTTGTCTAATTCCCTACTCTCATATATCCACTTCTCCTGTGGTAGTGAAAGACCCTCTCTTTGTGTGTGCGTCTGCATGTCTGTGTGTGTGTGTGTGTGTGTGTGTGTGTGTCTGTCTGTTCCTCAGGTGTTTGTGTGTCTGTGGAAGGGTTGTAAGGTGTACAACACACCGTCTACCAGTCAGAGTTGGCTGCAGAGACACATGCTGACCCACAGTGGGGACAAGCCATTCAAGGTACGACTCCAAGAGCTCTGACATGATGTACATTCTCTAGTTTTCCAGCCTTTTCATCTGTAATTGTAACAATTGTAACAATCAATGAAGTATGATGATGTTTTGGGAGACCTATCCCCAACCTGCTGTGTCCTTTCTGCTTTGCTGCAGTGTGTAGTTGGGGGCTGCAATGCCAGCTTTGCCTCGCAGGGAGGGCTGGCACGCCATGTACCGAGTCACTTCAGCCAGCAGAGCTCCTCCAAAATGTCCAGCCAGGCCAAACTCAAGGAGGAGTCGCCCTCCAAGGCCGGACTCAACAAGAGGAAGAAACTCAAGAACAAACGCAGGCGCTCCCTACGTATGTACCTAGCTGACACAACAACTAACTTCTTTCTAACCAATTTCTCAATGTGATTTCATACTTTTTTCTTTTTTTGTCAAGGATTACAAGTGTAACAGGATTTCCAGGCATTGTGGGATGAATTGTAACACCTTTCTAAATAGTGCTTTGGCTATGTGACATTTTTCGCTCACAGCTTAGCTGTGAACTTATCTTGTGAGCAGAGGCTGTGTGCAGTGTGTCTAAAGAGATGTTTTCAGCTTCTGACCTCCCGCATCCCTTTGGTAAAGAAGCTAGAGCTGGACCACACACACACTCACAGGCAGACACACACAGGAACAGACACATCTGCCTCATGAAAAGCCAGGCTGACAGATTTCCCCCAGGGCAATTTGAAGGGATGTTTTGGCATTTCACAGAACAACTGTGAGTTTACTGCTGGAGCTTCTCTCTCCCAGCCGGGTGTCTGTGTTCAGGTAGCTAGTTAGCTCCCTGGGGGCAGGCTCAGCCTCACATGGTTCTGTCTATCACAGCATCACACAATCTGGGCTTCAGCGTTTTTGTTCGCTTGTACCCCTCTGCTTGACTTGGTTCAGTATGTCTCTGGAATTGAGAGGATTCTAGGAAATGGCCATGAAGTGGTAGCTGATGTATAACTGTGTGAGATGAAGTGCAAAAGAAAGATCTACATCAAGGTAGTGTTTCTGCATTCCTCTCTTTGTAACTGCAGGGATGTCACTTTTTTGTCGGTCCTGTGGATCTGCCATGATGTTGCAGCAGAGCTCTGTCTCATATCTTTACACACACACATGCACACACACAAGCTTTTACTCTTTATCTTAATTAGGGGTTCCAAGCACCGCAGAGGCTGGAACCCTATTGTTTTTGTTAGGAGTTTTTCTTCTGCTTCTTTTTCGTCTTAAAAACAATCTGGAGCTGAGACCGTAAATCCCAGAACCCCCAATTTTAGTGGATTGGTTTAAAATCTCCCCCACTACTCAGCCAAGAAAATTACACTAGTTGTCAGATAGTGGCGCTGTCAGAAGCAACTTTATGTTTTAGCCAATAACTCCTGAACCGTATGGTGTAGAATCTCTCTTTTTTTTGCTATGAACACAGCAATTAAATAATGGGTTATAGCTGGATACTACAATGCATTTTGTGGTGATCCAATATTCATTAAAAAATAAATTCAATAAGGTTTACAGATACAAAACAGCACCTTCTGTGATCAGTACTTTTTATTCTCATAGGCAGGTCAAAATCAAGTTTCTGATCTGATCTTACGTATGCGAAAAAAACTTAAGCCAGGTGATGCTAGCCCAGATCGATTAGTGCAATTGAAAACAACACAAGATGGCATTTTGCAATCAACAGGTGGATAATTGAAAAGGGAGAGTCACTATTCCTATGCTCATATAAGAGATTATTCATCTCAACTCCCACACCACTGAATATCCACAGATTGACTTATGAGCATTTCACCTTCCAAAAGCTCCTACCTGCCAAATCAATGTATGTGCGTGAATGTGAACCTCAAAGTGCTTTGGCGCCTTCATGTGGTGGTAATGTTCAACAACAGCTCAAACACAAATCTTTTTCCTCTCTCCACACAAGTGGGATTTCAAAAGAAAGGATCACTGGTCTGGGTGTGTGACAGAGACATTTTAGAAAGTCAGTATGGTACATGGCTGTACCTTATATAGCCAGGGGAGAGGTGGTCTTCACCACTGAAAATTAACTGGGAAAATTCTTCTTGGCAGGACCGCAGTACTGCAACCGGCTGCTTGGTTTCTGCATTCGGAGGTCAGGTGCATGTGGGTTTTTTTTATTACTCTTGCAAAGTTGACTAATCAAAGTTCACACACATATTTGTGAAGGGGTTCCAAAGTGCAATATCTCAGGCATCTGTGTGTGTTTGACCCATGGGCTTGGACCCTGCTAATGGCTGCTTGCGGTGATTTGGGTTTGCTTCTCTCTAGTCTCTTGTCATTAATTGTATGTTTTATGTCCTTTGTTGCTGTGTAGAGCACTCTGTTGTTATTCAAAGTGCTTTATAGAAAATTTTGGCTTGACTTGTTTATTACTTGGTTGATTTTTCCCACTCCCTTGGCATTGGCACTAAAGCATTAGCTGTTTATGGAGATGATGGGAAGGAGAGCACGCTGTCTGGACCTGCTGTAGATCTATTGGTCATAATGTGTTACTGTGTGTTACAGGTTCCCATTGGTCATGGGATTCCTGGAATATCATGGAATTTGAGGTGTATTCCAGACAGGGAAAGTCAGAAAATTGATAAATTCCCTGAAGAAGTCAGCATATTACAAATGGGTCACTTTACAGGAATATACCCAAATGTATTTTACAATTTGTTTCACACATTTACTGCATTAGATGATGGTTTTCAGCTGTTTTCAAACATTGTATGGCCACTTCTCCTGTAGGGGAAACCGCACTCTTTACTAGGGTTTATTAAATATTGGATGGCCAGTCAGTGCCATCCACCACCAATTTGATAGAGGTTCCTCCCTGACCATAGCTACATAAAAACAATCTATAAAACCTGCAATGATATTCTTTGCACATTTTATTTATTCATTTAATTTTTCAACAATGGTTTTTGTAAAATAATTTTTAATTTCAAGTTAGGAATATATCCAAGAAATATTTTCATTAGTATGGTTTTCAGTGGAGACTATTAGTGTCCCATGGTCTAATTGCTATTTCAGAGGCTTTTCCACCCTTCCAAGGGTCAAATTCTGGGGAGAAACACAGAATACTTGTAATTTTTTGGCATGAAAATGGTGAAATTTAAAATATTTAATACCGACACAAAATATTGGCTATTAGCAGCTTTGATGCAAAAATATTGGCACAGGTTTCCAAACACCCATATCGGTCGAACCCACCTTTTTATCCCTTAGGAACTTTTCTTAGCTGAAACACATTAACAATCGGGAAGGAATAACATATTTAGGTCATGGTAGCACTCTGACTTGGTCATGGAAAGGCATGGAAAAGTCAAGGAATTTTACAGCAGGGCCGCAGTGGGAACCCTGGTGTTCTGTTTGTGGGACTTTGCTCTCATCCCTGTCTGTCCCCCTCTCCCTCCAGCGAGGCCCCACGACTTCTTCGACGCCCAGACCATGGACGCCATCCGCCACAGGGCCATCTGCCTCAACCTGGCCACCCACATCGAGAGCGTGGGCAACGGCCACAGCGTGGTCTTCCACAGCACGGTGAGTCTGTCTGCAGTTTCACTAGTTTTCAATAAATGTCTCCCTCTTGCCATGCGTTTCCATGTCAATGATGTTGAAGATGGCCAGTAGCAGGGGGAAATTTGTGAGACTGAGGGTGAAGAAGGATAGCATTCTCTTTGTTTGGAGAAATGATCTGAAGCATTCCCCCCGGTTGACTACTGAATTTATGTAAAATATTTGCAAAAACAACAATTTACATGGTTAACTTGCATGGAGGTGTGCATGCTGAAACGTGAAAATGTTCTGCAGAAAACAAAATCTCACTTTAAAGCATCACAATATTCAATGAATGAATGAATACTTGTGTTGCAGTACCAAAATGTGGGTTTGGTTTCAGATATATTACTACATAGTTATATAAGCATGGTAGAGTTCAAATGAAGCCCTAGAATCAGTAGACAAAGAGTTTTGTCTGACATGAATCTGTGATAAAGATACATTTGTTTTTAATACCTTTTGAAGTTGCTTAAGGGGAAATTAAGTTTGTCCTAAGTTTAAACAGCTCACTTTTTATTCTATTACTTTATTATTTTACAAATGAAAACTCCAAGGACATATAAGGAGGTAGATAATCTCCTGGCATTATAAGCATTCTGATTGAGAAATATTTTCCTTCTAAACCATTTTCAATCTCTATCTTGAAAAGGTCTATGATTTAGTAGTACTGTTACAATACACAGAACAAAGCAATATCAGAACACAGCTCAGACACTGCTGAAAACATAATTAACATACAGAAACATCAGAAAGTCAAGTGAGTTTTTTTTTGTTCTGTCCAAGTCCTCATCACAAAAGGAATTATAGATGGACTCTAGTCCTTTGATGCGCCTGGTTGTTTGGGACTCTTTGGGACAGATTTTTTGTGACCGTCTTTTTGTAATTTTCTTTTCAGACAACAGGGGGCATTAGAGACTCACTTAAAAAAAAAAATTGGCTTTCGATCACTGCAGATTTTCTCAATGCACTTGAAGTGAACCTTGTGAATTGCCCCAAGGCTTAATGTTGTTTTTCTCTGAATCAAGCCTCACAGAAAAGACAATTGGCTTGTTTTTGTGTATGGTGCTCGGTTCATTCTGAGCCTCGTGTGCGATACATTATTAATGAGCTCTAAAGTGCATTTGCACCATCCGAAAGCCCACGTGATACTGAGGGCATATATGAGCACACACAGAGAGACAGAGATTTTTTTTTTCAGTGGAAGATTCTCCATCTCTCACTGACAAAGGCTTCAAAGCCGAGTTGGTGAATGAATTTTAGATTAGTGGGGAGTTTAGCTATGATGGCATTTTGCATGTGGAGGGTGAATGGCAGATTTTTTTTTTTTTCAATGACTGCTATTCTTGTGCAGTTCCTCTAGGGAGCGCTGTGTCTCCTGTTGAAGAAGCCCAAATTGCAGGATGATATTATTTTTTCCTTAAAAGCAGAAACAAGTAAAGGTCATCATTTGCTGCATAACTCTCTCTCTCTCTCCCTCTCTCTCTGTCTCTCTTTGACATACACACATAAACACACACACTCCCACTCACTTGTTTCTCAGCACAGTGTCCCATCATATTCATATAGCAGCTAACTCGTTACTCAGTTAAGTCTTAAGTAAATGGAGAAGGAGTTGCAGTTGACAGTGGTCAGAAATCTCTAACTTGTTATATCTGCCTGTAGAGCTTTGGAGAGACAGTTTGTCATTTGGTGGTGTTTTTTCCCCAAGGAGTCCATGACTGCATACTATATTTTACATTTAGAGAGGATGTGCCATTCTGCCGTGCTGCTGTGGCATGCCACCGCTGCCTAATCTAGCAGAGACAATTAGAGTGTGTGCATGAGTAAAGGAACTCCACATTTGCACCCCTAAGAGGAAAGTGACAACAGGACCTAGGGCACTCCAGATGTGGAATTAAACAGCACAGATTCACACACTCACACACTCGTACACATTGTAGTCACAGTCAGGGTAGCATGACTGTACTCATAGATAAAAAAAAATAGAGATCAAAGGACCAAAACAATAAGTGCAGATTTGAAGGTATGTATATGATGCTGTTTATGTGATGACAGATGTGAGTCATCACAGAGAGGAGCAGATAATCTATAGCTTGTATAGGGTTTTATCTGTGTGTGTGTGTGTGTACAGGTATATGATACACCTGCAGGTTATATAGGCATGTGAAAGATGCACAGTGAAAGATAGCCATGAAGCCATGTCTTGCATCTTTTGCACATGTGGCTGACTCATGCTTAATACAGTTCCACTTGCAAGATTGTAAGCACTTGTAAGAATGCACAATGTTGAATGGATTTTTAGACGAACTCACTGCTAATGTTGCACAGTTCCTGTCCATGTTTAAGTGTAGCTAAGAGTGTTAACATCGGTGCTATCATTGCTATAGTATGGCTCTGCTCTCAGCTCAGTCCCTCTCCTCTTTTCTGCTCTGCTCCGCTCCTGGAAACCTCAACTGCTCGCCACCGGCCAAGAATTTTAAAAGAGGTGCTCAGAAAAAAAAACCCATGAAGATAAAGCTTGGGAAGAGGTTAAGAGAGGTAACCGCATATTTGGACACAGACTGAGAAGGAGGAAGAACGAGCCAGGGGAGGGAGAGAGAGAAAGGGAGAGAAAGAGAGAGACTGAGAAAGAGAGAGCAAGGAAAAGGGGTGAAACGAAGGTCGGGGTCATGGAATCGGAAGGAGATCTGGCAGTGTCGGGCATCCATTCTTCTTCTCTCTGACCCCTGGAGGACTGTGGTTGAGAGGGACGGGGGTGCTGCGTCAGACTCCCGGCCCCAGCGGACCCTCCCAGGCCTGGGGAAAAGGAACAGAGCCATGGGGGTCCTGTGGAGTTTGGCCAGTGGGCCTGCTGACACACCGGAGCTCCTCAGCCATGTTTATGGTGGAATATTTTTGTTATTGCGCCAATCTGCGTCATCCACAGCTTGACCCCCTGACACTAGACAGGCACCCAGATTTAGCAGGCCTGTCCTCCCCCGGTTCTGGCCCTGCATTTTTCACTGCCTTGAGTGCCTTGTTTTGGAGCCACACTAATATCCAGTTCTCACTCCCTACTCTTCTCTCTCTCTCTCTCTCTCTCTCTCTCTCTCTCTCTCTCTCTCTCTCTCTCTCTCTCTCTCTCTCTCTCTCTCTCTCTCTCTCTCTCTCTCTCTCTCTCTCTCTCTCTCTCTCTCTCTCTCTCTCTCTCTCTCTCTCTCTCTCTCTCTCTCTCCCTCCCTCCCTCTCTTAAAAGATAGATTAAGATCGATCCCTCAAGACACAGAGACCTGACGTGATCAAACCATTCAGCTCACACATCACTGACTTCATGCTTCTTAAAAACAGACCTGCGTCTTCACTTTCTGCCTTTACATACATGGTCACGGCCCCTTTAAGTGTGGCCCGGACTAATAAACATTAACCTGGCGCTGTGAGGAGCCCAAGGCCACAGGCTGACTCCCATGCTTCTTTAATTAAAAGGGCAATAAAGCAGCTGCTGGTGTGCTGAGTCTCAGCAGCGGGGCTCGGGACAGAGATGGCGGGGCCCGTTGCGACCAGCGCAGAATTCAGCCCAACGCTGCAGCAGGGCCTGTTGTTGTTGGACGGGGCTTGGAATAGGCCACCTCTCTTCCCCTCCCTTCGTGTGGATGTAGGTGTGGCTGTGCATTGCAGCAGTAGCCAGCCAAACCCTGGTGGGGAGCTAGCTGAGAGCCTCTCGGGAGACAGGCGCTAGTCCACAGCCGGCCTCTGGAAGGCTCCTACCCAAATCAAACACTCCTCACAGTACGATCAAGATACAGTGGAGGCAGATAAACGAGAGTAATGCGAGATACAGTGTGAATTTATCAGCTTTACTGGGACTTATGGCCAGGAAAAGCTGGGAGGGAACTTTTAAAACTTTTAAAGATTGCTTTTGAAACGTCAAATAGGGGCCTTCTTCTGTGTAATGGCTATTTAAGTTTCCACAAGCAGTACAGCAAGAAGAGTATGTTTTGATTGTGTATTTGGGTAGATTGTGTCTGTGTGTCTGTCTGTCGGCAGTAAATAATGTCTAGTCTGGCCTATCACTCAAATCCAGCAACAGCAGAAGTCTCCACTTAAGTACCCTACAAAGTCAAACTGCAGTAACTCATCTTTATGTGTTTTAAAGGTCAAAGGTCATGGCTAGCGTTTAGATTTCATATTAACAAAAATTATCTGCATAAATGATATGAAATGATGTATCAACAATATTCTGTCGGAAAAGGAGATGAATGCATTTTCTCAGTTTCATTGCTCACGCAGTTACTGCTGTTTGGCTTTGTAGGGCATTAATTGCCAAGCTTGTTCCCCCTCTCGCCCTGCCGCTCAAAGGGTAACTTGCCAACTCTGAAATACTCATCTTTCTGAAAGACAGAAAGATGAGTATACACAAACGTGTCCGTAGCTAACAGTCGGCTGCTATTTGCAAAACTTCTCCCAGACAAGTATAAAGGCACCAACCCAGCAACAACAAAATTCATATCTCTTAACCTTTTGCATCTCTCTTCCAAAAAAGTTAATCAAGCTGGAGCCAAACAAGCCTGTTTTCATCCCTCAAAATGCCTGCCAGACAACTCTATAACTATCAGCCTGTCAAAATATAAATATAAATCCACACACCGGTTTATCATCCCCAAAGCCCCTCCTGTATTGGTAGCAAAAAGGTATTTCCTAACATATTAGCCGGTCTTCCATAACAAGTTAATCAAGCTGCCAGACAACTCTATGGGTAGCAGCCTGCCTAAAGCAAATAATGTCCCCTAACATTATCCTTGTCTTCCAGACAGGTTTCTAGAACTAACAGCCTAGCAAATGCAAATAGGCCTAATATACTCATGACATGTATCTAGACCTGTTAATCAACATCTATTCTAACGCACCTGTTTGTCTTCCAGACAAGTTAGTAAGTCAAATTCTGACCAGACAGCTCTATAGCTAGCAGCAGAACAAAAACAATTAATATACACAACCACATATGTCTCCCAGACAAGTGAATCAAGCTGTTTTCCTCTTCCTCTTTTTTAAAACTCTTGCCAGGGAAACTATGGCTAGCAGCCAAGCAAAAACAATTAATATATCTCATAACTTATGTCAGACAAGTTACTCAAGGTGTACCCTAACAAACCTGTTTGTGTTTGTGCTCCAGATGAGTTACTTTAAAGTCAAGTCAGAATAAAGTCGACTCTATAGGTAGCAGTCTAGGAAAATAAATGTCTTCTAAAATGTTTTCTTCCAGACAGTTTTGCTCTATGTGGCGATCTCCATGCATACATGTTTAAACATCAAAATTCTAAGTGGACCAAACATACAAATCCTAATATACTATATACCTAATGCTAGCATTAAAAATCTTCAGGTCGTACAATATGCTGCTGCCAGAATCTTGACCAAAACAAGAACATTAGACCACATAATGGCTATCCTTGCCTATCCTCTCCTCCCTACACTGGCGCCCAATTCATGCCAGATATGACTTCAAGGTGCTTATGCTAATATATACAATATTACATGGGCTTGCACCATCCTATTTATCAGATGCACCATATATACCGCCATATGCCCTCCATTCGCAAGATGCTGGATTACTTGTCTATCCCAGCTGTCAAAAACAAAGCTGCAGGCAGCAGAGATTTTTTCCTTCCACGCTCCCTTTCTTTGGAGCAGTCTCCCTGTTGCAATGAGGGATGCAAATTCTACTGATGTCTTTAACTCCAGATTTAAAGCCTATTTAGTTTTCACTATCATGTGGTGAATCTTAGCTTTGCACAATTACTGAAAGTGACTCAGTCTCTTCATCGAGTTACTAGTTAGTTAGTGCTAGTTCCAGTTCCTGCTGATGGGATTTTTTTCCTGGTCTGTGTGCACCTGTTCATTCATGTTGTTACGTGTGTTTGTGGGAGTAAGAGTAAGAGAGTAAGTGGGAGTAAGCAAATGAGTTCTTCTGCTGTCTGTATGGCTGCATTTACTATCTTTTCTTTTAATTTTGTGGCTGCGACTGGGCAGTATTAGCTTCCTTTGTGGTCCTCGACTCTTTCTCCCTTCTTGCCTGTGTTGTAAGTTGTTGTTGTCTGAGTTGGCGCTGATGCCCCGCGCCAGACCTGGACGTTTCATCCAAGCGTTGTTCATTCTCCGTGTTTTGTTTATGTTCAATTTTTTTAAAAAGTATTTAATCTGAGCCCACTCTTGGCACCCATTACATGCCTGACCCTCCTGGAATGGGGATTGCTCTCAGTGAGGCCCTTCCCAATGGCTCTTCCATGGTTTTTTTCCTAATGAGGTTTTCATTAAGAGTTTAAGGGGCGTGTCGTTTTCATTTATTGTTTCATAATATGGGCGTTGCGAAGCCCTTTGAGACTGTAACCATCATAAAGGGCTATTCAAATAATCTTGCCTTAAAATACAAGGCCATAATGCTGTACTACACACAGCAATTTGGTGACATATCAGTTTTGTTTTAAAATTTGGTCTGTGCATTTAGAGGAAACACTATCGCGCATCACAAGGCCACGGCTCTTCAGCAGTAGGGCAAATGGTGGACTTTGACACAGAGTTGTCCATTTCTGAGATGTTGATTTTAACAAAAAAAATTGACCTTTGTAACTGTTTTTTCACATATATCTGTTTTGTATATACTCAAAGAGAAAGGCATCATATTATAATCTGTTTTTGACCAGCTGCTTCTTGTCGTACAATATGTGGTCAATATGTGGTCCTCCAAAGTTTTACAATAGCCGTGTTCAGAGTCAAGATGCAAGTACATGCAAATGAATTGCAGCAGCATCTTGAGGTTGTTGGGGTTACCGTGCACGGCTCCTGCCAGGCTGTCGTGTGTGATGTCTGTGTGCCGCCGTGCCTCTCTGCATTCATCCCTAACTAAGGAGCAGACCTCAACACACCATGGGCTGGGTAGCGTCCCATCACAGCCCCGGATTTCACCCAGGAAAACTAATGGCGTGTGCGCGGATACACAAGCGCTGGGCACCTGTGTGATCCGAATAAACAAACCTTCAGACAGCAAGGCCTCAGATTGATCCCTAAAAAGAGTTGCACAGATATTCAAAGGGAAGGAAAGGGGTAGTTAAGAAAAAGAAAGTAGGAAGAGAGACAAATAATGATATGTAAATAAGTATTCTTTTCCTGCTGGGCAGAAGAGAAGAACATGGATGTGAGGATAAAAAAATGCAAAATTGTCAGATCAGTGAGATAAATACAACAGATTGAGATTCATAATAATTAATGCGTGTTTGGCTAAAGAGTGGAAGGGCAGGAAGAGCTGTGGGGAGAGGAGGAGAGAGAGATTCTAGGTCTCTGTCTGTCTGTCTCTTTTCTCAGTGGAGCCTCCTCTCTCCTGTCCTCAAACCAGTTTCCATCAATGCCTCAGCCAGTCCCTAGAGTCACAAAAATCATTTCAGATATTCATGTGCGTAAGAGAAGTTCTTCACGTGTGAGCTCATTCACCACCCTAAAAATAGACAACCCTAACAAAAAAGAGCCAATTGACGCAAGAGGTTGTATCTGGAGCTATTTTTGACGATCCTGGTTATTTTTTCTAGCTTTTCTTTTCCCCACTGACAATATTTGTGCAAATTCCAGACCAGTTTTACTATAAACCATCACAGCATGATAGACCAAATGTTATGCAAAAAAAATAGGCCAGCTATCCAGCCAATCTGTTACTGTCCCTACTGTATTTTCAAAAGTAGAAAGACTTTTGGGGCTTTGCAGGCAGATCAAGTCTTAATCCTGTTGAGACCGTAGTTAATTTAGGTAACAAAACTCAATTGCACTTGATATGACTTGCTCTGTTGCTGCAGAAAACAATGGAAACTATCAGACCCAGGCCTGTCTGAGGTGCAGTCTGTGGTGCTGACATTATCCACAAAGAGAGCAATGACTTGTTTATGGCGATCACTGATCACTGTCTAGCCTCATGTATATGTTCCTGGCTCTCAGGAATGTCAGCTATGTGGTCCGCACTTCTCAGTCAAGTCTAGATATTTTTGAGATATCTGGCTTGTGCCTGGATTTAAATGCCTTGTTCTTATATGTTGCAGGGGAATGTGGGATAGATCCCATTGAAAATAGAAATCCTACTGAGCCCTTGCATGCATTATTAAGAGTGCTCACATTGGTTATTAGTGTAATGATCAGCCACTGTATCACTTGGTGAGACGTTTGAAGCACGTAGCCTCATTACTAGGGGGGGGGGGGCGGGGCAGGATGGGGGCATGTCTTTGAAGCCAAGTCTCGACAGACAAATGTTGCAGTAGGGGCCAGACACACTAATGCAAATCTAATGCTGGTAAAAGCACAAATTGGGTTGTACTTTTTGAAATTAGACTATAATCTGTAGATTGAATTCTATTCCAGCACAAGTTTTTGGTGAAATGGCGGTGCACCACCATTTTTGGCCACACCCACTGAGCTGGGATTGACTCTCGTATTGATAAGTTGCTTGTGATTAGTGGAGCTGATTACAGGTTCTTGGGCCACGCATGCCCAAAATAACAGCAATGTGGCAGGGACAAGCTATAGTGGAATGGCAGCGAGAACACAGCAGTAGTCAGTGTCTGAGGTTCTTATTCAGTGTATGGTTTTCTGTAGCATGACTCGTGTCTTTACTTGGTCTTCTCTGCAGGTGCTGGCCAGGAGGAAAGAGGGTTCTGGTAAGGTGAAGGTCCTCCTACACTGGACACCTGAAGACATGTGAGTAAAGCTTGCCCTACGCTATATCTATATATCCTTTACCGTTGTAAAGCCTGGGCTTTTTTTCCTCCTCGAGCAACAGGAGCGTGTACATGCACATAATGCAATATCTACAGTGTATGTGTATCTGTCTCTGATAGTTGTACGATTCTCTTTCCATCCACTCCGGCACTCAACACGCCGGCCTTTCCTTTACGCCAGGACTCACTATAAATCTCCCCAATGTTCCTCTCTTGGCTGAGCTAATGTTTGTCGTGGATAGCTCCCAGTGCGAGGAGCCCAGGTCCCCTTACAGTCCACACCACTGCCTAGCACCTCTGCTTGGAGCCTCGGGGCACTCCTCAAAGGGAGCTGGGGGCATTCATCAGTCATGGTTATCAGCCAGTAGACTCACTCAGTGGTATGATACTCACGTTCACGCCTCAAGTGCTGATGGTGAGAAAACTGGACTAGGCTGATGTCAGAATCTGCCGTGTCCAGCTCCTATCCCTCTATGGGTCTGGCACTGGTTTTGTACCATCTGCTTGGCTTAGTGTAGCTCAGATAAACCTTGGACCAGTCCATTGAAGTGTCTCTTAAACGATGGACTGGGATTCAGAATGAATTGCCGGCCTATATTTCTATGGGTCCCAACTAAACTTCTCATTGAGTCTCAATTTAGTGTGCACACCCATGTCGGTAGAAATTTTGTGCAACCTCTGGACTAACTTGTACTGTAAATCTAGTTCAGCCTATTGGGGCTTGAGCAGCTCAGCCCAATCCTCACTACTATTCACAGCTTAGCCTCACTGAACTCAGCCCGGTGTAGGTGAACCCCGGCACCGCTGAGCCCCAGCTCATTTAAGCCGTTGGGCAGTAGGGCAGCCAGGATCGGCTCTGTGCTAATGAGATGGGTCTCTCTCACAAGGAGAGAGCTTCAGAAGACACCGTGGTCCTCAGCAGGGCTCTGGCCGAGGGGAAGCTCCCACCACACTTCAACACTCCCACACTCCCATTAAAGGGATTGCCTGCACCCCCTCTGAAGATGATCAGAGAGCAGAGCGAGGAAGAAAGTGCGCGAAGGAAGTGGGCGGAGGGGAGAGAGAGGGTGATGGAAAAGAAAGACAGAGGAGGAGCAGCACAGAGGAAAAAAGAAATACTAAGGGCATGATCAAGGAGAGAAGGAAGGAGGTGGAAAAGAAAAAGAGAGGGGGGCATGGAGATACAGAGAGCAAAGACAGCACTGGGCAAAAGAGCCGGGATGATGCAACGTGAAGTAGATTGCAGCTGACAGCTTCCGATGAACATACTGTAGCTAAAGCCCCCCACATCCCCACCCCACCCCCCTCTCAGCCCTCCGCTGCTTCATCCCTCCTTCCCGCCTCTCCCTCTCTCTTTTGTCCCCCCTCTGCTACACCTCTGCAATCTCCTCCTCACCCCACATGTGCTAGCTGAATCGTGCCCATAGAGAGAGAATGTGAGAAAGAGAGAGCGAGAGATGAAGTGCAGTGACCGGGAAAAACTCCTCGGATTAATCCCAATCAGAGAGACAGAGATGGAGATGGATCGAGAGACTCAATGAGAGACAGAGGCAGAATGGATCACGGAAAGAATGGGGCAGACAGAGGATGGAAGAGAGTGAGAGACGGGAGTGGGAGCAAAATGGTTGAGAGAGAGGGTGGGAGAGACAGAGAAATGTGAGGAAGGAGACAGAATGGAACCAGAGCGAGTGAATGATAGAGAGAGAATTGAAGAGAGAGATAGAAAATGAGAGAGAGAGGTCCCTTTTGGGCTCCGTCCATGCAGGAGAAATCAGTGACGCTATTGAGTCATAAATTTGCCCGGCGGCAGGCGAGTGCTCCGGTCATTAATAAGCAAAGCCAATCCATAGAGGGGTGGGGAGGGAGAGACGCATGCTGATGGCTTAAACTGTGAGGGTGGCTGTATTATCCCCTTGCAGTGCAAAGTTTATCAGTTCAATTTAAGAGATTAAAGTGTGTGTGCATGTGTGAACATCCAGGTAGTGATTTTGTGCGAGAGTCTTTTTGCATGTGCGTATGAATGTTTTGAGACACTGAGGGTTGGTTTTAAGTGTGTGACAATGAGTTTCAAGTTAATGTTTAATGTTTGACTCAGTGTAGATCTAGCAATCTAGTGATGTTTTAATTGAAGCTGCACAGTTCCATCAAGTGATATGACCCTTGACACTGAGGTCAAGTGTCTGGACCGTGTGTGTGTGTGTGTATGTGTGTGTATCTTAGTGACTGGCTGTGTGATCAGCAGTGTGAATGTGGGAAGTCATGTTTATTAATGCTGGAGCAAACCATTCACATTCTGACTGACACTCATTAACTCCATTTGGATTAATGAGTAACTCTGATTAACAATTCTGAACATGAACATGCCATTCTGAACATGAACCCAGCAGCAGCTCACTAGGGAAGGAGGGAGGGAAGGAGGGAGGGAGGGAGGGAGGGAAGGAGGGAGGGAGGGGTGACCATGCTTGCTGTCGTATCTTTGACAGATGGTTGAATGGATCCCCTACACGCTGTAGAATACTAAGAATAACAAACAGTAGAATACACAGTCACAGACAGTTAAGGCCTTGAGCAACGAAATTTAAACAGTTAATAAAGTACAAAATAATTATTATTATTAGTAGTAATTATTATTGATTGTATTCAAAAAGCATGCATAATTAACACCGTTTAACGTTTATTGTGCTAAACAAGCAGCCTGTTGAGAACATCTTTCACTTCATCCCCCCCTACACACACACACACACACACACTCATCTCCTCAACATTTTATAAGAACTGAAAAAATTATATTGAGTAAGCTGTGTCCGCCTGTATTTCAATTCATATTGCAATCACAATATTGATGAAATAGTTTTTGTGCAGCTCTATTCAGCACCTTTGCTGTTCAGTCCCATTCTTTCAGCTGGACGAAGTTTTTCTAGAGGCTGCTGTGAGTTGTGCAGGTCCTGAACCAGCTCCACTGCTGCCTGCTCTTTCCTGCTTTGCAAAATAATATAGTTTAAAAGGACATAGGACTTCTCCTGGAGTCATTTTTGCTGAGGTCTAAATATATACAGTAAGCTGTTTTATATGCAGTATGCTGCTTTGTGATGAACTTATTGCTCCTGCCACCACTGGGAGCTTCAAGGCCTGGAGCCAGCCATCAATCCAGGCTGGAAGACTGGGCTCTGCTCTGGCAAGCACCCCCAGTAGCTCTCCCCACAGAGGCCTCACTCACAATATACATTTCTGCCTCATAAAGAAGCCAGCCAAATAACAGTCTCCTGTGGAAAATAAAATAAATCCATTTGTCTTTATTTGGCTTGGTGTGACTGAATGGAGTCTTTGGGTGGAGATGTGGATGATGGTAGGCCCATTTTGTGTATGTGCTGCTACCTGGTTGGTTTGGTCTTTTAAAAGCTGAGAGTGTGTGTGTGTGTGCGCATAAACACGAGTGTATGTGTTTGTATGACACACATCTGTGTGACATGCAGACCCCCCCCCCCCCCCCCCCCAGTGCAGCTCTCCTGTGTGACTCTCATCCATCAGAGCTTAATAACTCATCAGCACCACAACGCACTCTGACATGTTTACAGTGACTTTGGAGTGGAATGTACATACACACATACACACACACACACACACACACGTGTTTACTGCGTGTTTAATGCTCAGCAGGTCCTCCTCTGTCATTGGAGGATTGCCTTGTACGAGGACACTAAGTCACGACTAAACCAAACTTTAATGCTGCTTTGAAGGGGACTGTTTCTTGTCTTCCCACTGCCTCTTCCTCTCAACTCCCCCTTCCTTTTTCCCCACCATTAAAGGGGATAGAGATATTACAGCCACACAACAAAGAATAAAACAACTTTTCAAAAGGGTTACATTTAAGAAACAACTATAACCAAAGAGCCTTCCTCTACACTGGCACTACAATTTGGAGCAGTGTTTCCCTATCTTTAAGATCTATTGGTGCTCTCCCACATCTCAAACATCAACACAACACAAATAATCCCTCCATATGGGTTAAAACCTGGTTAAAACACACGGTTAACCAGACATGTTTTAGCAGATATTAACCAGTCGTCTCTTGCCATCATTTCCCCCATGCTCAAGTACTCCCACACGCATGGGCAATCACTCCATTTCTCGATTGTCCTTTTTCTTTTTTCTACTTTGTACTACTTGTATTCTTTTCCCTCTCTCCATTTAACGGGAAACCTGCTGAGAAGACAGTTTTTTTTCTCGGTGTGTGTGTTTTTGTTTTTTTACTGTGGCAATAAAAATTTAAATTGTGTAGTGTGTTTTATAATTTTGTTACTGCACACTGCTGTGTTTTTAGCTTTTATAAATAAATAAAAGCATAGTGAGTGTAATGTAAGTGTAGAATTCAGTTGAGGAGCAGTAGCTGCCTCACTATCAGATGGGCCAGTCCATTTCTGTTGGAAGCACAGGGGTTGGGAGTTGGGCTTTTTGGCTACATATCATTTGCCTCTGGGCTCTGCTCCCCCATTCTTTTGTTCTCTCTATAACCCCTACACTTTCTGCAACACATGCATGCATGTGTGCACACTCATGTTGGACTGTCATTAACCGGATCTGTGCCTGGGTGTGCATGTGTGTTCACTAGCAGGCCACACACACAACACAAATTCCCAGGAATGATCCTGATTCACATCTGCAGTAATGTACAAATCAAACTTGGGTCATATGCTGGTTGCAAATAATTCTTAGTCATTGTGTTAACTGATGAGTTCCAGATGAGTTGGATTTAGCGCATCAGGACAGTTGAGATTCAGGTAAATTTCAAGTACACTGCTTTGATTGTCTAAACTTTGTGATATTCATTGATATTCATTGTCCTGTATGGCAAACCCCACCCATCTGGTACTTATGTAGGCTAAAACAACCCATAAAACTATAATTTTACCCAGGTCTGGTCCAAATTGTTGTACATTAACTTTACTAAGCTACTTTGCTTTTTTTTTTTATCATTCTCAGTTTTTTTCCCTTCCTCTCTCCCTCTACCTGTCTCGCTTTCTCCTTCTTTCCTCTCTCAATCTCTCTCTGTCTCTTTTGCCCTCTTTTGTTCTCCATCTCTACACACATGCAGTGCTGAATGTACAATGTGTGAAATGCTACCTGCACCCCGTCCCACTGAATGGGCTGACTAGGCGTGTGAGTGAGTGATTTGGCTGGCTGGCTGCCTGCTTGCCTGCCTGCCGCCTGCTGTGTGTGTGTATGTGTGTGTGTGTCTGTGTTTGTGTGTGTGTGTGTGTGTGTGTGTGTGTGTGTGTGTGTGTGTGTATCTGTATCTCTGGGGGCTCCTGTGATGACGCACATGGTGACGGGGGGAATGCTGGGGGTGGAGACGGAGGGGGGCTGGAGGAGGGAGGGGAGGTGCAGTCGACTCGCTAAGCTCTTTGTTTCTCTCCTCTGCACCTCGA